>NC_092109.1:839983-1539983 GCF_045679555.1 Salvelinus alpinus
CAATCTCAGACACACATTTGTGCGTTGTAAATATACCTTCATCCGGTGGTGTTTATGGTGAAATGTTTTTATGGTGAAATCATTGCTTCAGGTGTGTTGTATGTTCAGGTGTGTTCTTGGCTATGTGAAAGGCATAGAAAGATGTGATATCATTCCATGTATTGTTATAGTATGTTGAATGACATTAGTCCAAGTTAGTAGGAGCTTAGGAGGTGCTGGAGACTTTCAACTGTTCACTTCCTTTTCAACTTTGACCTGATTCTCTCTGCTGTCTTTACCTTGTTCTTTTCTCCTTCTTCCTGGTTTCCCTTCCTACTCTCCACCAATCGCAGAGCTCGGACCAGGTCGCCTTGGCCAATGCCACCCTATTGGCTGGCAGCGGGGAAGGGCCCGACTGTTCCCTGGCCGACCTATTGGGCTCTGTGGCCGTCTGTCTTCCTTCCTCTGAGACCACTTCTCTTCTCACTGACTCTCTCCTCCACACCTCGGCCGTGGTGAGCTTGCAGGCAGAAAGGCAGGCAGGCAGACAGACAGACAAATCTAACTCCCAGACCTTATATTTTGGCTATTTTATTATCCTAACTTGTGACTCTATTCTCCTATTCACTATCATGTGTAACAGACACACATTTTACTGAAATACTGTACATGACTAAACACTAATCACCAGTGCCACCTGGTGGCCAATTATTGACAGTTACGTACAGTAGAAACCATACAACACAATGTAGTTGAGTGGAAGTGCTTCTCCAAGCCTCATCTTACCTCTGAGCTTGCTGTCCTCATAGAGATAAAATCTGTTCTATTTAATTCCATGGTCGTCCCTCTTCTCTTCACGTAGAGTGTGGACGAGGGTGGAGAGGGTGAGTATGTCAACCTCTACTCATCCAGCCAGGCCAACGGGGAGCTGGAGCTGCCACTCTGCCTCAGAGTAAGTAACACTCAACCTAGATCATAAACTCGGCAATAAAAGAAACGTCCCTTTTTCAAGATCCTGTCTTTCAAAGATCATTTGTAAAAATCCAAATAACTTCACAGATCTTCATTGTAAAGGGTTTAAACACTGTTTCCCATGCTTGTTCAATGAACCATAAATAATTAATGAACATGCCCCTGTGGAACGGTCGTTCAGACACTAACAGCTTACAGACGGTAGGCAATTAAGGTCACAGTTATGAAATCTTAGGACACTAAAGAGGCCTTTCTACTGACTCTGAAAAACACCAAAGGAAAGATGCCCAGGGTCCCTGCTCATCTGCGTGAACGTGCCTTAGGCATGCTGCAAGGAGGCATGAGGACTGCAGATGTTGCCAGGGCAAGAAATTGCAATGTTCGTACTGTGAGTCGCCTAAGACAGCGCTACAGGGAGACAGGACGGACAGCT
This sequence comes from Salvelinus alpinus, assembly GCF_045679555.1. Lineage (NCBI taxonomy): Eukaryota > Metazoa > Chordata > Actinopteri > Salmoniformes > Salmonidae > Salvelinus > Salvelinus alpinus. Next base: position 841,368 of record NC_092109.1, read on the forward strand.
GATCGTCCTCGCAGTGGCAGACCACGTGTAACAACACCTGCACAGGATCGGTACATCCGAACATCACACCTGTGGGACAGGTACAGGATGGCAACAACAACTGCCCGAGTTACACCAGGAACGCACAATCCCTCCATCAGTGCTCAGACTGTCCGCAACAGGCTGAGAGAGGCTGCACTGAGGGCTTGTAGGCCTGTTGTAAGGCAGGTCCTCACCAGACATCACCGGCAACAACGTCGCCTATGGGCACAAACCCACCGTCGCTGGACTAGACAGGACTGGCAAAAAGTGCTCTTCACTGACGAGTCACAGTTTGGTCTCACCATGGGGGATGGTCGGATTTGCGTTTATCGTCGAAGAAATGAGCGTTACACCGAGGCCTGTACTGTGGAGTGGGATTGATTTGGAGGGAGGGTCCATCATGGTCTGGGGCGGTGTGTCACAGCATCATCGGACTGAGCTTGTTGTCATTGCAGGCAATCTCAACGCTGTGCGTTACAGGGAAGACATCCTCCTCCCTCATGTGGTCCCTTCCTGCAGGCTCATCCTGACATGACCCTCCAGCATGACAATGCCACCAGCCATACTGCTCGTTCTGTGTGTAATTTCCTGCAAGACAGGAATCTCAGTGTTCTGCCATGGCCAGCGAAGAGCCCCGGATCTCAATCCCATTGAGCACGTCTGGGACCTGTTAGATCGGAGGGTGAGGGCTATGGGCAGAAATGTCTGGGAACTTGCAGGTGCCTTGGTGGAAGAGTGGGGTAACATCTCACAGCAAGAACTGGCAAATCTGGTGCAGTCCATGAGGAGGAGATGCACTGCCGTACTTAATGCAGCTGGTGGCCACACCAGATACTGACTGTTACTTTTGATTTTGTGCCCCCTTTGTTCAGGGACACATTATTCTATTTCTGTTAGTCACATGTCTGTGGAACTTGTTCAGTTTATGTCTCAGTTGTTGAATCTTGTTATGTTCATACAAATATTTACACATTTATTTACAATATTTACACGCTGAAAATAAACGCAGTTGACAGTGAGAGGACTTTTCTTTTTTTGCTGAGTTTATGTGCTAACCACAGATCTAGGATCAAATCATTCTACCCACAATCCTAACAGTAACCATTAGGGGGGATGATCAAAGATCTGATCCTGTATCAGTGGTTAATATCTTCTACCTGTGCCAACAGTTATTTTATGAAGACACCATTTGTGTACATGATGTGGTGGTGTCCCTTGTTTCCTGCTCCTCATCCTACCTTGACAGAGCTTACTCTTCCCCGACAGGAGCCCAACTCTGCTGACAACGTCCTTCAAGACCCCTCTCCACAGATGCCCTCCTCCAATAGCAAGGAGGCTCTGGACAAGGACAGGTAAGGGATTGAGTGGCCACTAGGGTCACATTGCATAAACACTCTCCCCTTCGGCCGTTACGTCATTACTTGATCCGGTGATCCTCGAAGATTAAACGCCAATTGAATGAAATGGATACTGATTAACGACCAATTCTATATGTAAGCATAGAGAGAATTATTTGAAGAGACAAAGTCCATTCATCAATTTGAATGGAACATTTTTCATGGGTGACAATTCTATTATAGGTAGTCATTCTATTTCTATGTATATAAATCCAGGTAAACTGATCTAATGGTGCTTCCGTCCGTCCGTCTGTCTGTGTCAGTAGGAGGCAGAAGTCAACAGACTCTGCGCCTTGTGACGAGGAAGTGGACGAGCTCTCTCTCATTGACCACAAAGAGATCATGTCCAGGATTACACTAAAACAAGAGGTAACATAGCCCTCATTCGTTACGGCACTAACAGTATTACCACCAATGTCTATTGGCTAAGCATTGTATAGAGAAAAGTATGTGTTTGTCTTTGGCTACTGCGCTTTCTTTCAATGGGATTCTATTCATAATAACAATATAATATATTCCATTTAGCGGACACTTTTATTCAAAACTAGTTAGTCATCCGTTTTAAGCATTTTAAGAATGCGTGGTCCCATGTATTCATGTTACATAATGTTAGTGAGACGCTGAAACAGAAAACTCCAAATCAGAAAACTCTGTCCACTACTGACCTCTAGAATAAATTCTCAGGAACTGCAGGGCACGTTTCTCCATTAAAATGTCCTTTCCTTTTTTCTGTTTGGTGCAGTCTGACAGGCAGGAGAGTCTGTGTGTGCGTGTGTGTGATTTGTGTGAAATGGTGGTCCCCACTCTGCAAGGTCAGATGTAGCAAGAGGGAAAGAGAGGGAGGGAGGAAAGGGGATAAGAGAAGGGAGGTCTGATTAAACAACAAAGGACAGCTGTAGCGGTAAACAAGGGTATTATTGTTGGGGATCTGTCAGCTTGTGTGATCAGCCTGTGTCCTGCGTATGCCAGTCCTCTCTTTCTCTCTCTCTCTCTCCACCTCTCTCACTCGTCAGTGGAGCTGGTGCAGGGCTGGAAGGGAGGGAGGGTGAGCATGGACAAGAGAGGAGAGAGCTGCATTTTGGGCTAGACTGCATTTTTGCCCTAATCCTCATCAATTCTCTACCTAACCCTCTTTCTCTCTACCTCACCCCCCTCCTCTCTCTATCCCTCTATGCCCCCTGGTGCTCTTTTTCTCCATCTATTCATCTCTCCCTCCATCTCTCTTTCTCATTCTCTCTCTCTCAGAATGATGATGGTCCTGACGTGCGTGCTGGATCAGGGGATATTCTGTTAGTCCACGCCACAGAGACGGAACGCAAAGGTAGGTCGCGTTTATCACCGTTTGACAGCAGCCCCCGTTAGAATGTGTGGTTCTGGGTCAGTGGCACAGGGTGGGTGTGTGTGTGTTCAAACTGGACGGGATCCGATCACACTTTCTGTCAAATTGTTATACAGTACAGTGATGTCAGTATATTCTCTCTTTTCACTCTGACATGTGAACAGATAGAATAGATCTATCTCGCGATAGATAGATAGAACATTCCTGTTTTCCAGATAATTTTTCTCTGTCAGAATGGAGATGACCTATTGCCTATCTATTCATGTCCTCTCTCCATGCTTTCTAAAGTTCATAGGATCCATCATTAGTTCCTCGACCTCAGACTTAAAGGGGCGGTGTTCTCCTCTGCTCCCCGACAGATCTGGTGTTGTACTGTGAAGCCTTCCTGACCACATACAGGACATTCATTAGCCCAGAGGACCTCATTAAGAAGCTGCACTACAGATATCCTTTGAAAACCCACTGGACATGTGTTGGTCGCCTCGAGTGTCTCGCTGGCTCGATACTGTGTGTGTTGGAAAGACAGTGGAAAATGTGTGCGTGTGTATTTACTACGAGGAGAATGAGTTCAAAATATGTGTTCTCCTTCACCACCAAGCACATACACCAGGTTCTGTCACAGTCCAGACACATTTAAGAAGCGGGTCAGCAAGAACACCTTCTTTGTGCTGGTTCGAGTGGTGGATGAGCTGTGGTGAGTATGGGTGACCCTCTCTCTCCGTAGAGCCACACAAATGGCTTTTTACTCCAAGAAAGTCCCAAGGGTCGCCAACAGTTTGTCTGGCCTGTAGCCAGATTGAAGACATTTTGAAGGAGTTATTTATTTATTGTCAAACTGTCAAGTTGGTCTTACAGGATTAGTTGACACATTATTAAACAAATATATATGACAGTGATAGATGGCGATGTCCAGATGTGGAGGCGTTGACTCACTTATCCCCTGCTCTTTTCCTCCCGCTCTTTCTTCCCGCCCAGTCTGGTGGAGTTGACGGAGGACATCCTGAAGCAACTGATGGACCTGGTGTTCAGGCTGGTGTGTAACGGCGAGCTGAGCCTGGCCCGCGTGCTCCGCAAGAACATCCTGGACAAGGTCTGTTTTCTGTTTGACATTTTGTTTGGAAATGAAAAGCACCATACTATATACTGTAGATAAAATAGAAACGCAATTCTAAACGTATTGTCGTCCAGGTGGAGCAGAAGAAGCTGCTGCGCTGCACCAACTCTCTCAAGCCGTTGGCCGCCCGGGGCGTGTCCGCCAGGTAGGGATCGACATGGGGTCAAGGGTCAGGAGAGTATTGGAGGGGGCTAGAGCAACCTCTTCTCGCATTTGCTTGTACTATTGATATGTTTGCTTTCTCTGTCATTAAGCATTTGTGTGGGTGGGTGGGTTGGTTATTTTATCCACAAGGACAGTAAAACAAGGAACATTCTCCCTCGTGGGGAACATTTCCCACGTCTCATGGAGGACAAAGGCTATACTACATGACTAAAAGTCTGTGTGGACACCTGCTTGTCGAACATCTCATTGCAAAATCATGGGCGTTAATATGGCGTTGGTCCCTCCTTTGCTGCTATGACAGCCTCCACTCTTCTGGGGAGGCTTTCCACTAGACGTTTGAACTAGAGGTCGACCGATTAATCGGAATGGCCGATTTAATTAGGGACGATTTCAAGTTTTCGTAACAATCGGAAATCGGTATTTTTGGACACCGATTTGGCCGATTTTATTATTATTATTTTTTACACCTTTATTTAACTAGGCAAGTCAGTTAAGAACACGTTCTTATTTTCAATGACGGCCTAGGAACGGTGGGTTAACTGCCTTGTTCAGTGGCAGAACGACAGATTTTTACCTTGTCAGCTCGGGGATTCAATCTTGCAACCTTACAGTTAACTAGTCCAACACTCTAACCAACTGCCTCTCATTGCACTCCACGAGGAGCCTTGGCATTCGCGTAAGTTGCTAGCTAGCATTAAACTTATCTTATAAAAAACAATCAATCAATCAATCATAATCACTAGTTAACTACACATGGTTGATGATATTACTAGTTTATCTAGCGTGTCCTGCGTTGCATATAATCGATGCGGTGCGCGGAAAAAGGACTGTCGTTGCTCCAATGTGTACCTAACCATAAACATCAATGCCTTTTTAAAATCAATACACAGAAGTATATATTTTTAAACCTGCATATTTAGCTAAAAGAAATCCAGGTTAGCAGGCAATATTAACCAGGTGAAATTGTGTCACTTCTCTTGCGTTCATTGCACGCAGAGTAGGGTTATATGCGATAATAATAAACGTTTTGTTTTCGAAATGATAGTTTCCGGATTCGACCATATTAATGACCAAAGGCTCGTATTTCTGTGTGTTATTATGTTATAACTAAGTCTATGATTTGATAGAGCAGTCTGACTGAGCGATGGTAGGCAGCAGCAGGCTCGTAAGCATTCATTCAAACAGCACTTTCGTGCGTTTTGCCAGCAGCTCTGCTGTTTATGAATTCAAGCCTATCAACTCACGAGATTAGGCTGGTGTATCCGATGTGAAATGGTTAGCTAGTTAGCGGGGTGCGCGCTAATAGCGTTTCAAACGTTACTCGCTCTGAGACTTGGAGTAGTTGTTCCCCTTGCTCTGCATGGGTAACGCTGCTTCGAGGGTGGCTGTTGTCGATGTGTTCCTCGTTCGAGCCCAGGTAGGAGTGAGAAGAGGGACGGAAGCTATACTGTTACACTGGCAATACTAAAGTGCCTATAAGAGCATCCAATGGTCAAAGGTATATGGAATACAAATGGTATAGAGAGAAATAGTCCTATAAATACTATATTAACTACAACCTAAAACCTCTTACCTTGGAATATTGAAGTTTCATGTTAAAAGGAACCACCAGCTTTCATATGTTCTCATGTTCTGAGCAAGGAACTTAAACGTTAGCTTTTTTACATTGCACATATTGCACGTTTACTTTCTTCTCCAACACTTTGTTTTTGCATTATTTCAACCAAATTGAACATGTTTCATTATTTGAGGCTAAATAGATTTTTATTGATGTATTATATTAAGTTAAAATAAGTGTTCATTCAGTATTGTTGTTATTGTCATTATTACAAATACATTTTAAAAATCGGCCGATTAATCGGCATCGGCTTTTTTGGTTCTCCAATAATCGGTATCGGCGTTGAAAAATCATAATCGGTCGACCTCTAGTTTGAACATTGCTGCGGGGACTTGCTTCCATTCAGCCACAAGAGCATTAGTGAGGTCGGCACTGATGTTGGGTGATTAGGCGTGGCTCACAGTCGGCGTTCTAATTCATCCCAAAGGTGTTAGATGGGGTTGAGTTCAGGGCTCTATGCAGGCTAGCCAGGTCCTTCCACACCGATCTCGACAAACTATTTCTGTATGGACCTGTTGCCACAAAATTGGAAGCACAGAATCGTCTAGAATGTCATTGTATGGTGTATTTTTAAGATTTCCCTTCACTGGAACTAAGGAGCCTTAGCTTTGCACCACTCCAGCCGACACTTGGCATTGCGCATTGTGATCTTAGGCTTGTGTGCGTCTACCCAGTCACGGAAACCCATTTTGTGAAGCTCCCTACAAACAGTTATTGTGCTGACATTGCTTCCAGAGACAGTTTGGAACTCGGTAGTGAGTGTTGCAACCGAGGAAAGACCATTTTTACGCGCTTCGGCAGTCCTGTTTTGTGAGCTTGTGTGGCCTACCACTTGGCGGCTGAGCCGTTATTGCTCCTAGACGTTTCCACTTTTCAATAACAGCACTTACAGTTGAGCAGGGCAGAAATTTGACTAACTGACTTGTTGGAAAGGTGGCATCCTCTGACGGTGCCACGTTGAAAGTCAATGAGCTCTTCAGTAAGGCCAATCTGCTGCCAATGTTTGTCTATGGAGGTGGCATGGCGATGTGCTCGATTTTATACACCTGTCAGCAACGGGTGTGGCTGAAATAGCCGAATTCACTAATTTGAAGGGTTGTCCATGAACTTTTGTATTTTATAGTCTTTTCTAAGCTTAGTGGTTAGGGTTAGAATTAGGGTAAGGGGTTAGGGGAAATAGGATTTTGAATGGAAATTGATTTTAGGTCCCCACGAGGATAGAAGGACATAACTTGTGTGTGTTACTCCAGGCCCGGAACGCTGCATGACTTCCGCAGCCATGAGATTGCCGATCAGCTCACACAACTGGATGCAGAACTGTTCTACAAAATTGAGGTACCAGAGAGCCCCTATCTCTGCTTTTCTTCACCTTCACTGCAGAGAAATTGACATTCTACTCCAGTGACGGATTTAACTCAATCTCTCCTCTCTCCTTATTTGTTCTATTTTGATAGATTCCTGAGGTGTTGCTTTGGGCCAAGGAGCAGAATGAGGAGAAGAGTCCGAATCTGACTCAGTTCACAGAGCACTTTAACAACATGAGCTACTGGTGAGAGCTGTACCTGAGCCTATACATACAGCCTGTCAATGCATTACCAAACTTCCACCATATAAATCACCTAGCTTTGTAATGATCAGTCAACATCTCACAATGGCACATTTTCTCTTTCTCACACACACACCATATCGCTTTCAGTTCAATTCAAAGGGCTTTATTCGCATGGGAAACATACAGTAGCAGTCAAAGGTTTGGACACACCTACTCTTCCAGGGTTTTTCTTTATTTTTAGTATTTTTTACATTGTAGAATAATAGTGGAGACATCAACACTATGAAATAACACATATGGCATCATGTAGTAACCAAAAAAGTGTTAAACAAATCAAAATATATTTTAGATTCTTCAAAGTAGCCACCTTTTGCCTTGATGACAGCTTTGCACACGCTTGGCATTCTCTCAACCAGCTTCATGAGGTGGTCACCTGGAATGCACAATTCAATTAACAGTTATTAAGGTAATAAAGTGGAATTTCTTTGCTTAATGCGTTTGAGCCAATCAGTTGTGTTGTGACAAGGTAGGGGTGGTATACAGAAGATATCCCTATTTGGTAAAAGACAAATTCCATGTTATGGCAAGAACAGCTCAAATAAGCAAAGAGAAACAACAGTCCATCATTACTTTAAGACATGAAGGTCAATGCGGAAAATTTCAAAAACGTTGAAAGTTTCTTCTAGTGCAGTCACAAAAACCATCAAGCGCTATGATGAAACTGGCTCTCATGATGACCGCCACAAGGAAAGGAAGACCCAGAGTTACCTCTGCTGCAGAGGATAAGTGCATTAGTTAAGTGCACCTTAGATTGCAGCCCAAATAAATGCTTCACAGAGTTCAAGTAACAGACACATCTCAACATCAACTGTTCAGAGGAGACTGTGTGAATCAGGCCTTCATGGTTGAATTACTGCAAAGAAACCACTACTAAATTACACAAATAATAAGAAGAGACTTGCTTGGGCCAAGAAACATGAGCAGTGGGCATTAGACCGGTGGAAATCTTTCCAAATTTGAGATTTTTGGTTCCAACTGCTGTGTCTTTGTGAGACGCAGAGTAGGTGAACAGATGATCTCCACGTGTGTGGTTCCCACCGTGAAACAAGGAGGAGGAGGTTTGATGGTGCTTTGCTGGTGACACTGTCTGTGATTTGTTTAGAATTCAAGGCACACTTAACCAGCATGGCTACCACAGCATTCTGCAGCGATACGCCATCCCATCTGGTTTGCGCTTAGTGGGACTATCATTTGTTTTTCCACAGGACAATGACCCTAAACACATCTCCAGGCTGTTTAAGGGCTATTTTACCAAGAAGGAGAATGATGGTGCTGCATCAGATGACCCTCCACAATCACCCGACCTCAACCCAATTGAGATGGTTTGGGATGAGTTGAGCTGCAGATATATGGGAACTCCTTCATGATTCCATATGTGTTATTGCATAATTTTGATGTCTTCACTATTATTCTACACTATAGAAAATAGTTTTTAAAAAGAATGAGAATAAAGAAAAATTAGGTGTGTCCAAACTTTTGACTGGTACTGTATGTTTACATTGCCAAAGCAAATGAAATGGATAATAAAAATAACTGAAATAAACAATAAAAAATTAACAGTTAACATTACACTCACAAAAGTTTCAAAGGATTAGAGACATTTCAAATGTCATAGTATGGCTATGTACAGTGTTATAACGATGTGCAAATAGTTAGTACAAAAGGGAAAATAAATAAACAAATATGGGTTGTATTTACAGTGTTGTTCTTCACTGGTTGCCCTTTTCTTGTGGTAAACAGGTCACAAATCTTGCTGCTGTGATGGCACACTGTGGTATTTCACCCAGTAGATATGGGAGTTTATCAAAATTTGATTTGTTTTCAAATTCTTTGTGGGTCTGTGTAATCTGAGGGAAATGTGTGTCTCTATGGTCATACATTTGGCAGGAGATTAGGAAGTACAACTCAGTTTCCACCTCATTTTGTGGGCAGCGTGCACATAACCTGTATTCTCTTGAGAGCCAGGTCTGCCTATGGCGGCCTTTCTCAATAGCAAGGCTATGCTCATTGAGTCTTTACATAGTCAAAGCTTTCCTGAATTTTGGGTCAGTCACAGTGTCCAGGTAACCTGCCACTGTACTCTCTGTTAAGAGCCAAATAGCATTCCAGTTTGCTCTGTTTTTTGGTCAATTCTTTCCAATGTGTCAAGGAATTATCTTTTTGTTTTCGCATGATTTGGTTGGGTCTAATTGTGTTGCTGTCCTGGGGCTCTGTGGGGTGTGTTTGTGTTTGTGAACAGAGCCCTAGGACCAGCTTGCTTAGGGAACTTTTCTCCAGGTTCATTTCTCTGTAAGTGATGGCTTTGTTATGGAAGGTTTGGGAGTCGCTTCCTTTTAGGTGGTTGTAGAATTTAACAGTTCTGTTCTGGATTTGGATAATTAGCAGGTATCGGCTTAATTCTGCTCTGCATGCATTATTTGGTGTTTTGCGTTGTACATAGATGTTTTTGCAGAATTCTGCATGCAGTCTCAATTTGGTGTTTGTCCCATTCTGTGAATTCTTGGTAGGTGAGCGGACCCTAGACCTCACAACCATAAAGGGCAATGGGTTCTATAACTGATTCAAGTATTTTCAGACAGATCCTAATTCTACTTCTCTCACATGCAACACTGTTTGTTTGTCCTCTAGGGTGCGCTCTCTAATCATTCAGCAGGAGAAAGCCCAGGACCGAGAGAAGCTGCTCCTCAAGTTCATCAAGATCATGAAGGTAACCAATCTCGACATTTATACAACCACAGCTCTTCCTCTTAACGTGCTTCTACACCTGCATTGCTTGCTGTTTGGGGTTTTAGGCTGGGTTTCTGTACAGCACTTTGAGATATCAGCTGATGTAAGAAGGGCTATATAAATTGATTTGAACTAGTATATTTAGTTGATGGTTAACTCTCTGGACGACTGTTCTTGTCCTGTTTTTCTTTTCCCCGTGTAGCACTTACGGAAGTTGAACAATTTCAACTCATACTTGGCAATACTGTCTGCCCTGGACTCGGCCCCCATCCGCAGGCTGGAGTGGCAGAAACAGACCTCAGAGGTGAGTCAGACAGTAGTGGCTTCAAGTCTGACACACAGAGATCTAGATATTCATACTCGTGTTTCAATTCTTTCTATGGAGTCTCACTTTTTATATACTCGGGTATCGAGGTGTGTTATGGGTGTAACACACTTGTTCTCTCACAGGGATTGGAGGAATACTGTACGTTGATTGACAGCTCGTCGTCTTTCAGAGCGTACCGGGCGGCTCTGGCCGACGTGGCGCCTCCGTGCATCCCATACCTGTAAGTCTGTTTTTATGTCTGTGTTTCGGTACATGTGCAACTGAGCTAGGTAATGTTCAATGAAAGTGTTTGTGTGTATGTGGTTGTGTGTTTTGCCTATTCTTCCTAGGACTGTTTGTCTATATTTAGCCTAATCTCTCTCTCTTCCATTTCTCTCTTCTCTCCTTTTCCAGCGGTTTGATCCTGCAGGACCTGACCTTCGTCCACCTGGGGAACCCCGACCTCATCGACGGGAAGGTCAACTTCTCCAAGCGCTGGCAGCAGTTCAACATCCTGGACAGTATGAGGCGCTTCCAGCAAGTGTGAGTATTTATATTATTTAACCTTTATTTAAGCAGGTAAGTCCCATTGAGACCCATTGATACGAGGGGCCAAGTGTGAGTAGAACTGTTGTCCCATGAGAAAAGCATCCACGAATCTCCAAACAGATTGAGTGTGTGGTAACCTCACATTATGATAGATGAATATGTTATATTTAATGTAATTCAATAAGATTACAATAATTATCCACAGTGTACATTACAACCTCCATGTTAACCCCCATACAACAGAAGGTTGACGAGGTTGACACAGGATACCAAACATTAGGAACACCTTCCTAATACTGAGTTGCACCCCCCCTCCCTTTTGCCCTTAGAACAGCCTCAATTTGTCAGGGCATGGACTCTACAAGGTGTCAAAAGCGTTCCACAGGGATGCTGGCGCATGTTGACTCCAGTGCTTCCCACAGTTGTGTCAAGTTGGCTGGATGTCCTTTGGGTGGTGGACCATTCTTGATACACACGGGAAACTGTTGAACATGAAAAACCCAGCAGCGTTGGGATGGCACACATACATGGCACACATCTGAATGGCACACATACTCAATCCATGTCTCAATTGTCTCAAGGCTTAAAAATCCTTCTTTAACCCGTCACCTCCCCTTCATCTACACTGTAGCTTTCATCTGAATTGACCTGGTCAGTCTGTCATGGAAAGACATAGGCATCTCGTTGATCGACTCGTTCTGTCTTTCCCACCCACCCCAGGCATTACGAGCCGAAGCGTAACGACGACATAGTCTGCTTCTTCAACGACTTCAGCGACCATCTGGCCGAGGAGGCGTTGTGGGAGCTCTCACTGAAGATCAAGCCTCGCAACATCACCCGGCGGCGGACGGAGCGCGAGGAGAAGACTTAGGAAGGGGGGGGGGGGGTTAGCGGTGCGGCGTGGCGTGGCCCCGAGACCACAGCCAGGGCTCGCCGAGGGACCTCCACTGTGCTACAGATGGACAGAAAGGATAGATGGATGGACACAATCAACTGGACCTCACTAACAGGGGAAGAAAGACTGACTAGGGCTGGACCAGACCAGAGGATATACAGTAGGCTAGTAGGGGGGGGAAAGACTTCCATGGTTTACAGTGACTGTGCTGCTCTGATACACTGGGAGATTATGGGAGGGTTATGATTGGAGTTACATTGGGTTCTCCCCACCCAGAACTGCAGTTGGCAGGAGAGAAATTCCTAACCAACGGGAGGTGAGAGAGGAAAAAGACTGGTGCCAAGGAGAAGAGGAAAACTTCATATAAGGAGAGGAGGTGGAGATGTCGAACAACGGAAGAGACTGCTCCCTGTCCTCTCCCATTTTAATGTATAAATGTGTGTGTCAGCGAGTGTGTGAGGTGAAAGCTCCTCTAGATGCTCAGATATTCCCTCCCTCACCCTACAGAGTGTGGGCCATCCTTGGGTGGGCCATCCTACTGCTCCCTCTCCTGACTATACTTCCCTCAAACATGGAAGGAAGAGGAACTTCCTTGTATCCATGGAATCCTCCTCAGTGTTCCGGACTATATTCTGCCATGAACTCTGTCACAATGCAGACTTGACTGGGCAGGAGTGTGGTTTTGGAAAAGGTCAGTTGAGGGGTTAGGCGAGGTGGAGGACCACAAAGGGACTAGACTTGTAACAAGATTATTAATATTATGAATCATATATGGTTATGATTTATTATATACAGTGCTCCTTTTGTTCTTTAAAAGGATTGTCTATTAAGAGAAGTGCCATACAAATGTGCACTCAAAAAAGCAAAGCAAAAAAACTAAACCCACAAAAAGAGAAGTACTAAAGATGCTGTGATCTATGTCTGTCATATTCAATCATCGTGTGCCATGTTTGAGTAAGAGAACTGTCAGGCAACCAGGCGTGTGTCCCAGTAAAGAGGGGCTGTGTGTCTGGGTGGGATCTGTGTTTGTCAGTCCATTGTGTGCTGTAGTTAGTCATTATTCCTTTGGAATAATGGTGTCATCCAACTCATCACACTGTGCTTTCCAACTCCAATAAAACTGCTCAGTTTCTATACATCACTGTCTGCTGAATGGAAGAGGTTTGTCATACTGTGCTACTTACTTCCTCTTATGGGCCAAATCCCAACAAGACCTGCACTCGTAACTTTTACATCGTCATGCATTGATGTCAATGGGAGGCTTGTTGTGCTCGCACATTAGGGTAAAAAAATAACCACAAGCCTCTGATAGTGAACATATTTTATTTCTTAAATATCATGGTCATTAGGAAAATGCTTTAAAAAATAAACTCACAAGGCATGAATTTACCATGGCATCAAGGGATGATCCAGCAGATATTTCACAATCCAAACAGCCTACTGAAGTGCATACATTAGGTGATAAATATTGTACTTATCTGATTTTTACATGTTCAGATACAATATAACACATTTTAAGCAGCAAACAAAGCCAAAATCAAAACAGACATTTAAAAGAAAAAAGCTTTTATTCCACCATCTCACTCCTGTCAGCCGGAGGTAGTCAAACCACTGCAGGGTAAAAATGTACACATGGAAGACAGTCATTTTAAAAAGAGTTGTGTCATACCTGCTCTAACTGTTTGTGATATATTAATGAATTATTTTAGATGTATTCTCAAGTCTTCCCTATCTGATTGGATGCTCTGCAGTCTGCAGGTGAGCTACAGGAGCTAATCCCTCCCCAGCTCTCCCCCATCCCAGACCTAGTCAGTAAAAGCATCAACCCTCAATTCTAAATATATACTACAAAACACACACATATATATAGTAGACAGACTGACAGACAGTAAACACAGATTTTTGTCTCAGTGGGGGCGACTGCTGGGCTCTAGTAGGACCCTCTTCCCTGGGGGGAAGTTGGCCAGGTCCCCCTGCTCCGAGGCGGCCCGCTTTAAGCCCCGGCTGTGCCCGTTGACCGCTCCTCCACGGTGCCACTTACAGAGGTCCCCATTCAAGATGTCCTGGATGTGCTGCACAATGAGGTTGATGGCCACTGCGGCGAGAAAGAAAGGCAGATTAATGAGGGGAAAGGAGAGGGATGGAGATTCTTCCTGATTCATGAGCGTTATTACCCATGTTGTCAACTCCTCGAGGAATAATGACATCTGCATATTTCTTGGTCTGGAAAAAAAGGACCATTCTCAATTTGGACACCTCATTCAAGGGTTTTTATTTTTTACTATTTTCTACATTGTAGAATAATAGTGAATACATTAAAACTATGAAATAACACATATGGAATCATGTGTTAAACATATCCAAATATATTATGCATTTTAGATTCTTCAAAGTAGCCACCCTTTGCCTTGACAGCTTTGCGCACATTTGTAATTGAGTCATTTAAACGTCTCACTGATGTAAATCAGCTGACTGAATGTGTTAAATGTGTCATATTGTGTCCATAACTAGGCCTATTAATAATGAATTAGTGTCCATTATCTGTTTGTGTATTGTAAGTGGGGCAGCACTGGACATTTACAGGCAAACAGAACTCCTCGAAGGCTGGCTTAACGAATGTGGTGTACTGGGTGAGGATCTGCTCCAGGTCTCTGCCTCTCTTCATATCCCGCAGAACTGCAGGTAAAATCCACAACAAGCAGATCAGGACCAAGATGTGACAAATATGTATATCAAAGATGCTAGAGTAAAGTATGAGTATGGAAGTGCATATGACAATCTATAGATGGTACATCCTCTTAATTTGTGTGTCAGTAGTACCTCTGCGAGACAGTCTGACATCAGAGTCTGTGTCCACAAAGAGCTTCATGTGAAACATATCCCTCACTTCCTGAGAGTAGAAAACCAGGATCCCTTCAAACAGAACCACGTCAGCCGGGTACACTGTTATCCTGTCCTGCAGCCTGGAACACACACATTTAGTACACACAAAGACAGAATAACTTTCGCATGATTGGTATGTTTACTGAACAAAAATATAAATGCAACAATTTCAAAGAGTTACAGTTCAAATATGGAAATCAGTCAATTGAAAAATTCATTAGGCCCTAATCTATGGATTTCACATGACTGGGAATACAGATATTCTGCCATTGGTCACAGATACCTTAAAAAAATAAAAGGTAGGTGTGACCACCATACACCTCAAGAAGTGTGACGTTGCTGGATATTGGCGGGAACTAGAACATGTTATTGATCCAGAGCATCCCAAACAAGCTCAATGGGTGACGTGTCTGGTGAGTATAAGAAGAATGGAAGAACTGGGACATTTTCAGCTTCCATGAACTGTGTACAGATCCTTGCAACATGGGGCCGTGCATTATCATACTGAAACATGAGGTGATGGCGGCAGTGGGCTCAACAATGGGCCTCAGGATCTCGTCACGGTATCTCTGTATTAAAATTGCAATCAGGATCTCGTCACGGTATCTCTGTATTAAAATTGCAATCGATAAAATGCAATTGTGTTTGTTGTCCGTAGCATAACCCCACCCGGACCATGGGGCACTCTGTTCACAACGTTGACAATAGCAAACCGCTCGCCCACACGACGCCATACACGTGGTCTGCATTTGTTAGGCCGGATGGACATACTACCAAATTCTCTAAAATGATGTTGGAGGCAGCTTATGGTAGAGAAATTAACATTAAATTATAGGAACAGATGTATTGTATTACTGTTGATGATATCTGGAAATGTGCATGTACACCCTGGCCCATTTACAGTTGCTAGCGCCAATTCTGACTTGTGCTCTGATATCTGTTTCACTGATTTCTGCTCTCGTAAAAGCCTGGGTTTTCTGCACGTTAACACTAGAAGCTTATTACCTAAAATGGAACAATTGAAAGTGTGGGTTCACAGCTCCAATCCAGATGTGTTGCTCATTACTGAGACGGGGTTAAGGAAGAGTGTTTTGAATAATGATGTTAACCTTAATGGTTATAACCTTTTTCGGTAAGACAGAACTTCCATAGGTGGGGTAGTGGTAATCTTTACCAAGGACCACCTTCAGTGCTCGGTTGTCTCCAAGTCTGTCCCCAAACAATTTGATTTGCTGGTTTTAAGTACTAAACTTTCAACTAGCTCTTTGTTGACTGATGCTGGGTGCTATTGTCCTCCATCAGCACCGGCCTGTACCCTACCTGCCCTAAATTCTCTCCTGGCCCCTTACACCAAGTCTGAATTTGTCCTGCTAGGTGACCTAAACTGGAACATGCTTAAAACACCTGACCAAAATCCTAAAGCAATGGGACTCCCTAAATCTTTCTCAGATTTTTACCAATCCCACAAGGTATGACTCCAAACACACAGAAAAGGCTACTCTCCTCGATGTTATCCTCACAAATAATCCTGATAGGTATCAGTCTGGTGTTTTCTGTAATGACCTTAGTGATCACTGTTTTACAGCCTGTGTTCGTAATGGCTGCTCAGTGAAATGACCTGTCCTGATTTGTCATAGACGCTTGCTAAAACACTTTAATGAGCAAGCCTTCCTTCATGAACTGGCCTCTGTAAAATGGTATAGAATCAGCTTGATCCCCTCTGTCGAAGACGATAGGACATTCTTTATTGATATTTTCAGTGATATTGTTAACAAACACGCCCCCGTCAAGAAAATGAGAATTAAAAACAGGTTCAGCCCCTGGTTCGACCGTGATCTTGCAGAGTTACTGCACCTCAACAATTACATTTGGCGAAAGGCTCGGCACACACATACTCAGGCTGACTGGCTCTCGTTCAGGCAAATGAGAAATAAGTGCACTCAGGCTATCTGGAAGGCCAAAGTTAGTTACTTTAAGGAGCAGTTCTCTCTCTGTGGGTCTAACCCCAAGAAGTTCTGGAAAACGGTTAAAGACCTGGAGAATAGACCCTCCTACTCACAGCTGCCCATGTCCCTTAAAGTTGATGATGTGGTTGTTACTGACAAGAAGCACATGGCTGAGCTCTTCAATCAACACTTCATTAAGTCAGGATTCCCATTTGACTCAGCCATGCCTCCTTGCCCGTCCAACATTTCCTCATCTCCCACCCCTTCTAATGCGACTATCCCCGATGCTTCTCCCTCTTTTTCCCCTGCCCGCTACAAAGTTTCTCCCTGCAGGCAGTCACTGAGTCCGAGGTGCTAGAGGAGCTCCTGAAACTTGACCCCAAAAAAACATCTGGGTCAGATGGTTTAGACCCTTCTTTAAGGTTGCAGCCCCTATCATCGCCAAGCCTATCTCTGATCTTTTTCACCTGTCTCTCCTTTCTGGGGAGGTTCCCATTGCTTGGAAGGCAGCCACAGTTCATCATTTTTTTAAAGGGGGTGATTAAGCTGATCCTAACTGTTTTAGGCCCATTTCTATTTTGCCCTGTTTATCAAAAGTGTTGGAAAAACTTGTCAATAATCCACTGACTGGCTTTCTAGATGTCTATAGTATTCTCTCTGATATGCAATCTGTTTTCCGCTCAGGTTATGGATGTGTCACTGAAACCTTAAAGATCCTCAATGATGCTCACTAACAGGGATGTAAACCAATTTGTGCACAACATTTTGGAGAAATAAGCTTTATGTGCGTATTAATTTTTTTATGTATTTTTTCTGCTCATGAAACATGGGACCAACACTTCACATGTTGCATTTATATTTTTGTTCGGTGTGTTTGCAGATGAGCTGGGTTAGAGACATCTTAGGTCAAAGGTCATGTCTTAGTTCAAGAGTCAACTATCTGAGCTCTGGAATGTGTAGGGTGGGCCTTTTTGACCCGGTCTGTCTGAATTCAAGAAGGGCATTTCCAACTGAAATGGTATGTTTCCATATGGAATGTTTCCCTCACCTCGAATGCGTGACAAAGTCATATGTCGGCACCTCCACCACTGTCCCCTCCACAATATCCTTCAGGGTTTGGTACATCAACTCGTTGTCGAAAGCATCTGTAATAAACATTTCAACGTTATTCACTTTTTCCATCCAGATATGCATTTATTTTATGTTTATAATAATGATTACTTAAGTTAACCTACATTTTTCACATTGCAGCTACAGTTAGAACATTTGCCATTGCTTGATTAATTGAATTAATGTAATCTAGTGAGTGATAAGTGCCTGATAGAGTGTATGGTATTACAACAATTATACTTATGTTATTACAATATCCATACAGGCCTGTAGTACCTGGGTGGTCAAAATTGTACTGGCCCTTGAGTGCCCTGGCCTTCTGGTCAGGTGTCAAGACTTTGTAGAAGCTGTCTTGGCTGATGATGGCCACTTTCCTCTGACGATGGTCCACCTTGTTCTGGCCCAGCAACTCCATGATTTTTGCACATACTGTTGACTAAAAATCCGAAACATAATTTCAGTTTGATAAGGTTGGGGCATAGCCATAGCAGAGTGAAGTAGCTGGCACATTTCAAAATTGTCAGACAGGCAGAAAACAAGACAATAAATTAATAGATGGCTTGGTGTCAAGTGACATCCTGATGTGTCTGCTTTCAGTGTTTGCTTTCAGTTCATTGGGAAAACGAAAACTAGCTAACGTTAGCTAGCTACTTTACTGATTGTTGAAACGACAGCTAGCTGACAGCTAGCTAGATAGCTATTATTGTGTAGCTAGTTAACGTTACCTACCTTGCCACTGGCAGTTCCTCCGCTAACACCGATCAGAAACGGACGGTGCCTTGGCCGCTCCATCTCGAGCGGTCTGGCAGCAGTCATGTCGGGTCAATTGTCGAAAAACAGCACGCTTTTGTTGCTAGTCAGCTGCCTTCCAAAACAAGAATCTGTTCCCGTTCATATTTGTAAATACGCGAGAACACGGCCAAGCACTTCCTGGGGCAAAACTAATGTTTGTCAAAATAAGAGTCCTCATTTGAAACCAATTAAGTGTGTTTATTCTGTAATGTTGCTATTCAATTGGCCACCATTCAGCTGTTATAATCATGTTATATTGCTTAGGTCTACTGGTTATCTGATAAGCATCGATGCAGGCGGAAATAAACTCGGGGGGGGGGACGTCTCAAGGATCCCAGATAGCAAGGACAAAATACTCACAGAAGACCACCAGGAGGAGCCCAATATCATTTTCATTTTCATGGAAACAATCATAAGCTGCATCAAATGCCATGCTTATGTGGAGGGATGCACAATGATGATTAACAACCACTCAACAGTTGTTCAAGTGTTCGTTTTCTACATGTAGGCTATTTTAGAATCAAATGTCTAAGGGGGGGAACTGCACACAGCACAGTATCTACTGAAATTCCAAATTCTGGCAAAGTTGGTGCTTTCAAAACAACTGGGAACTCTGAAAAATATGATGTCAAATCATGACCTCTTCAGGTCAGAAAGTCAGGGCTTGTTTTTTCACAGTTATCTTGAATGCACTTAAGTTGGAAGTTTCCAAGTTCCCAGTTGTTTTGAATGCACCAGGTGTCCCCCATATGACGTCAGAATTATGTCATAATGAGTAAAAAAAAACAATGCAAAGGTTTTTCAAAACTCTGCCTGCATCCTGAAGAGTATTTTTTTTTAGCTTACCATTGACAACTGGAGTGAATCTACATTGAAATTACACTGTAACCTTTATTTAACTAGGCAAGTTAGTTAAGAACAAATTCTAATTTACAATGACGGTCTACACCAGCCAAACCCGGACGACGCTGGGCCAATTGTGCCCTATGGGACTCCCCATCACGGCCGGTTGTGACACAGCCTGGATTCAAACCAGGGTGTCTGTAGTGACGCCTCGCACTGAGACCGCTTGCCTTAGACCGCTGCGCCACTCGGGAGCCCTAATAGACACCCAATAAGGTGCCTAGATTTTTTTCGAATTAATATATTTTTCTTTCTAATTGCAGTTGTCCCATAATTTCTATAGACATTTCTTAATTTCCACTTGGAAAAAAGTATTTAATATCAAGGCTAAACTGATTGTGTGGACAAACTATAGGAATATACTTGTGAGAATTATTCTGGCACCACCCGGCCAGGTCTCCGACTACTATACCTATTCTGCCAATTGGCCTGGACCCTTTTACTACACGGACCCCTGCTGATCCATCACGACTGGTCTGCCAGCGTAACAGCACGAGGGGGCTACAACAACAGACTTCTTCCGTCGCGACGTCCCTCTAAGGCCCTTCTGCTAGCCTGATATCCCCGGCCCGCTAGCTGTCTGAATCGCCGTGTCTCCAGCCCGTCCAGCTACTCATTGGACCCTATGATCACTCGGCTATGCATGCCTCTCACTAATGTCAATATGCCTTGTCCATTGCTGTTTTGGTGAGTGATTGTTGTCTTTTTTCACTGTAGAGCCTCCAGCCCTGCTCAATATGCCTCAACTAACCCTCTTGTCCCACCTCCCACACATGCGGTGACCTCACCTGGTTAAATTGATGTCTCTAGAGACAATACCTCTCTCATCGTCACTCAATGCCTAGGTTTACCTGAACTGTATTCACATCCTACCATACCTTTGTCTGTATAGTCGTGGCCAAAAGTTTTGAGAATGACACAAATACTAATTTCCACAAAGTTTGCTGCTTCAGTGTCTTTAGATATTTTTGTCAGATGTTACTATGGAATACTGAAGTAATTACACACACACACACACTTCAATTGAACATTACCTACTAGCTCTGTGGTTCAATGGTGGGTGAACAGCTGTAAGTAACCCAAAACACAGCGACCCCTCTCCTCAGACCACAACAGTGGGTGGAGATGCAGCTGTCATGTAGAGTAAACACCTGTACAGTTGACGACAAAAGTTTAGAATGACACAAATATTAATTTCCACAAAGTTTGCTGCTTCAGTGTCTTTAGATATTTTTGTCAGATGTTACTTTGGAATACTGAAGTAAAATTACAAGCATTTCATAAGTGTCAAAGGCTTTTATTGACAATTACATGAAGTTGATGCAAAGAGTCAATATTTGCAGTGTTGACCCTTCATTTTCAAGACCTCTGCAATCCGCCCTGGCATGCTGTCAATTAACTTCTGGGCCACATCCTGACTGATGGCAGCCCAATCTTGCATAATCAATGCTTGGAGTTTGTCATAATTTGTGTGTTTTTGTTTGTCCACCCGCCTCTTGAGGATTGACCACAAGTTCTCAATGGGATTATGGTCTGGGGAGTTTTGTTCCCAGAGCCACTTAGTTATCACTTTTGCCTTAGGGCAAGGTGCTCCATCATGCTGGAAAAGGCATTGTTCGTCACCAAACTGATCCTGGATGGTTGGGAAAAGTTGCTCTCGGAGGATGTGTTGGTACCATTCTTTATTCATGGCTGTGTTCTTAGGCAAAATTGTGAGTGAGCCCACTCCCTTGGCTGAGAAGCAACCCCACACATGAATGGTCTCAGGATGCTTTACTGTTGGCATGACACAGGACTGATGGTAGAGCTCACCTTGTATTTTCCGGAACAAGATTTTTTCCAGATGCCCCAAACAATCGGAAAGGGGATTCATCAGAGAGAATGACTTTACCCCAGTCCTCAACAGTCCAATCCCTGTACCTTTTGCAGAATATCAGTCTGTCCCTGATGTTTTTCCTGGAGACAAGTGGCTTCTTTGCTGCCCTTCTTGACACCAGGCCATCCTCCAAAAGTCTTCGCCTCACTGTGCGTGCCAATGCACTCACACCTGCCTGCTGCCATTCCTGAGCAAGCTCTGTACTGGTGGTGCCCCTATCCCGCAGCTGAATCAACTTTAGGAGATGGTTCTGGCGCTTGCTGGACTTTCTTGGGCGCCCTGAAGCCTTCTTCACAACAATTGAACCGCTCTCCTTGAAGTTCTTGATGATCCGATAAATGGTTGATTTAGGTGCAATCTTACTGGCAGCAAAATCCTTGCCTGTGAAGCCCTTTTTGTGCAAAGCAATGATGACGGCACGTGTTTCCTTGCAGGTAACCATGGTTGACAGAGGAAGACCAATGATTCCAAGCACCACCCTCCTTTTGAAGCTTCCAGTCTGTTATTCGAACTCAGTCAGCATGACAGAGTGATCTCCAGCCTTGTCCTCGTCAACACTCACACCTGTGTTAACGAGAGAATCACTGACATGATGTCATCTGGTCCTTTTGTGGCAGGGCTGAATTGCAGTGGAAATGTTTTTGGGGGATTCAGTTCATTTGCATGGCAAAGAGGGACTTTGCAACTAATTGAAATTCATCTAATCACTCTTCATAACATTCTGGAGTATATGCAAATTGCCATCATACAAACTGAGGCAGCAGACTTTGTCAAAATTTATATTTGTGTCATTTTTAAAACTTTTGGCCACGACTGTACATTGTGTATTGAATCTATTCTACCGCGCCCAGAAACCTGCTCCTTTTACTCTCTGTTCTGAACGTACTAGACGACCAGTTCTTATAGCCCTTAGCCGTACCCTTATCCTACTCCTCCTCTGCTCCTCTGGTGATGTAGAGGTTAATCCAGGCCCTGCAGTGCCTTGCTCCACTCCCATTCAAATAAAATAAAATGTATTTATATAGCCCTTCGTACATCAGCTGATATCTCAAAGTGCTGTACAGAAACCCAGCCTAAAACCCCAAACAGCAAGCAATACAGGTGAAGAAGCACGGTGGCAAGGAAAAACTCCCTAGAAAGGCCAAAACCTAGGAAGAAACCTAGAGAGGAACCAGGCTATGAGGAGTGGCCAGTCCTCTTCTGGCTGTGCCGGGTGGAGATTATAACAGAACAAGCCCAGATGTTCAAATGTTCATAAATGACCAGCATGGTCAAATAATAATAATCACAGTAGTTGTCGAGGGTGCAACAAGTCAGAACCTCAGGAGTAAATGTCAGTTGGCTTTTCATAGCCGATCATTGAGAGTATCTCTACCGCTCCTGCTGTCTCTAGAGAGTTGAAAACAGCAGGTCTGGGACAGGTAGCACATCCGGTGAACAGGTCAGGGTTCCATAGCCGCAGGCAGAACAGTTGAAACTGGAGCAGCAGCACGGCCAGGTGGACTGGGGACAGCAAGGAGTCATCATGCCAGGCAGTCCTGAGGCATGGTCCTTGGGCTCAGGTCCTCCGAGAGAGAGAAAGAAAGAGAGAATTAGAGAGAGCATACTTAAATTCACACAGGACACCGGATAAGACAGGAGAAGTACTCCAGATATAACAAACTGACCCTAGCCCCCCGACGCATAAACTACTGCAGCATAAATACTGGAGGCTGAGACAGGAGGGGTCAGGAGACACTGTGGCCCCATCCGATGATACCCCCGGACAGGGCCAAACAGGAAGGATATAACCCCACCCACTTTGCCAAAGCACAGCCCCCACACCACTAGAGGGATATCTTCCCCAGGCCCTCTCATTTGTTGACTTGTGTAAATGTAAAAGCCTTGGTTTCATGCTAGTTAACATTAGAAGCCTCCTCCCTAAGTTTGTTTTATTCAGTGCTTTAGCAAACTCTGCCAACCCGGATGTCCAAGCTGTGTCTGAATCCTGGCTTAGGAAGGCCACCAAAAACCCAAAATGTCCATTCCTAACTATAACATTTTCCGACAAGATAGAACTGCCAGAGGGGGCGGAGTGGCAATATACTGCAGAGATAGCCTGCAGAGTTCTGTCTTACTATCCAGGTCTGTGCCCAAACAATTTAAGCTTCTACTTTTAAAAATCCACCTTTCCAGAAACAAGTCTCTCACCGTTGTCGTTTGCTATAGACCACCATCTTCCCCCAGCTGTGCCCTGTACACCATATGTGAATTAATTGCCCCCCATCTATCTTCAGAGCTCGTGCTGTTAGGTGACCTAAACTGGGACATGCTTAACACCCCAGCCATCCTACAATCTAAGCTTGATGCCCTCAATCTCACACAAATTTTCAATGAACATACCAGGTACAACCCCAAATCCGTAAACACAGGCACCCTTATAGATACCATCCTAACCAACCTGCCCTCCAAATACCCTTCTGCTGTCTTCAACCAGGACCTCAGCGATCACTGCTTCATTGCCTGCATCCGTAATGGGTCTGCGGTCAAACGACCACTCCTCATCACTGTCAAACACTTCAGCAAGCAGGCCTTTCTAATTGACCTGGCCCCGGTATCCTGGAAGGATATTGACCTCATTCAGTCAGCAGAAGATGCCTGGTTATTCTTTAAAAGTGCTTTCCTCACAATCCTAAATAAGCATGCCACATTGAAAACATTTCGAACCAGGAACAGATATAGCCCGTGGTTCACTCCAGACCGGACTGCCCTTGACCAGCACAAAAACATCCTGTGGCGTACGGCATTAGCATCACATTGCCCCCACAATATAAGTTAGGAACCAAAATACACAGGCAGTTAGGAAAGCAAAGGCTAGCCTTTTCAAACAGAAATTTGCATCCTGCAGCACGAACTCAAAAAAGTTCTGGGACACTGTAAAGTCCATGAAGAATAAGAGCACCACCTCCCAGCTGCCCACTGCAATGAGGCTAGGAAACACCGATAAATCCACAATAATTGAGAATTTCAATAAGCATTTTTCTACAGCTGGCCATGCTTTCCACCTGGCTACCCCTACCTTGGTCAACAGCCCTGCACCCCCCATAGCAACTTGCCCAAGCCTCCCCCATTTCTCCTTCACCCAAATCCAGATAGCTGATATTCTGAAAGAGCTGCAAAACCTGGACCCCTCCAAATCAGCAGGGCTAGAGAATCTGGACCCTCTCTTTCTAAAATGATCAGCCAAAATTGTTGCAACCCCTATTACTAGCCTGTTCAACCTCTCTTTTGTGTCGTCTGAGATTCCCAAAGATTGGAAAGCTGCCGTGGTCATCCCCCTCTTCAAAGGGGGAGACACTCTAGACCCAAACTGCGACAGACCTATATCTATCCTACCCTGCCTTTTTAAGCTCTTTGAAAGCCAAGTTAACAAACAGTACCTTCTTCGCTATGAAATCTGGTTTCCGAGTTGGTCATGGGTGCACGTCAGCCACGCTCAAGGTCCTAAACGATATCATAACCGCCATCGATAAGAGACAATACTGTGCAGCTGTATTCATCGACCTGGCCAAGGCTTTCGAATCTGTTAATCACCATATTCTTATCAGCAGACTCAACAGCCTTGGTTTCTCAAATGACTGCCTCGCCTGGTTCACTAACTACTTCTCAGAGTTCAGTGTGTCAAATCGGAGGGAATGTTGTCCGGACCTCTGGCAGTCTCTATGGGGGTGCCACAGGGTTCAATTCTCGGGCCGACTCTCTTCTCTGTATACATCAATGATGTCGCTCTTGCTGCTGGTGATTCTCTGATCCACCTCTACGCAGACGACACCATTCTGTATACTTCTGGCCCTTCTTTGGACACTGTGTTAACTAACCTCCAGGCGAGCTTCAATGCCATACAACTCTCCTTCCGTGGCCTCCAACTGCTCTTAAATGCAAGTAAAACTAAATGCATGCTCTTCAACCAATCGCTGCCCGCACCTGCCCGCTCGTCCAGCATCACCACTCTGGACGGTTCTGACTTAGAATACGTGGAGAACTTCAAATACCTAGGTGTCTGCTTAGAATGTAAACTCTCCTTCCAGACTCACATTAAGCATCTCCATTCCAAAACTAAATCTAGAATCGGCTTCCTATTTCGCAACAAAGCATCCTTCACTCATGCTGCCAAACATACCCTCGTAAAACTGACTATCCCGCCGATCCTTGACTTTGGTGATGTCATTTACAAAATAGCCTCCAACACTCTACTCAGCAAATTGGAAGCAGTCTATCACAGTGCCATCCGTTTTGTCACCAAAGCCCCATATACTACCCACCACTGCGACCTGTATGCTCTCGTTGGCTGGCCCTCGCTTCATATTCGTCGCCAAACCCACTGGCTCCAGGTCATCTATAAGTCTTTGCTAGGTAGAGCCCCGCCTTATTTCAGCTCACACATAGCAGCACCCACCTGTAGCACACGCTCCAGCAGGTATATTTCACTGGTCACCCCCAAAGCCAATTCCTCCATTGGCCGCCTTTCCTTCTCTGCTGCCAATGACTGGAACGAATTGCAAAAATCACTGAAGCTGGAGACTCATATCTCCCTCACTAACTTTAAGCACCAGCTGTCTGAGCAGCTCACAGATCACTGCACCTATACATAGTGTCACGTTCCTGACCTGTTTTCTGTTGTTTTGTATGTGTTTAGTTGGTCAGGGCGTGAGTTGGGGTGGGCATTCTATGTGTTGTGTTTCTATGTTGGGTTTAATGTGTTGCCTGATGTGGTTCTCAATTAGAGGCAGGTGTTTGACGTTTCCTCTGATTGAGAACCATATTTAAGGTAGGCTGTTCTCACTGTTTGTTTGTGGGTGATTGTCTTCCGTGTCTGTGTATGTCGCACCACACGGGACTGTTTCGTTTTCATTCGTGTTTGTAGTCTGTTCCTGTTCGTGCGTTCTTCGTGTTATTATGTAAGTTCGTTTGTTCAGGTCTGTTGACTTAGTTTATTGTTTTATAGTTTGTTCTAGTGTTCATAGTGTTTCGTCTTGTGATAATAAATCATTATGTCTACATACCTCGCTGCGTGTTGGTCCGATCCATGCTCCTCCTCGTCTGAGGAGGAGAACGACTTAGACGACCGTTACACATAGCCCATCTGTAAATAGCCCATCCAACTACCTCATCCTCATACTGTTATTTATTTTTTTGCTCCTTTGCACCCCAGTATCTCTACTTGCACATTCATCTTCTGCACATCTATCACTCCAGTGTTGAATTGCTAAATAGTAATTATTTTGCCACAATGGCCTATTTATTGCCTTACCTCCCTTACTTCATTTGCACAAACTGTATATAGACAATTTTTTCTCTATTGTGTTACTGACTGTATGTTTGTTTATTCCATGTGTAACTCTGTGTTGTTGTTTGTGTCGCACTGCTTTGCTTTATCTTGGCCAGGTCGCAGTTGTAAATGAGAACTTGGGACCGCAGATCCCCGCCTTATTGGGTACGCAGCATCCTAGCCTGCCAGGCTTAGTGTCCCCTGCCATGCTAGGCCCTAAGTTAGCTGGTCCGTTTGCAGGTTTGCAGTCTCCTGCACTGCTTGGATTGCAGCCCTCTGCCTTCGTTCGTTGGCAGTTGCCGGTTCCGCCAGGTTTAGAGCCTCCTGCCTTACTAGGTCCCCTTTATAGACCCGCATTAGAGACTGTGCCATTTAGGTTAGAGGCCTTTTTGTGGAAGTTAATATTTCCATTAGGAAATATTGGGGTGTCTGTAAAATAGACTGTCCTACACCCCCCTCTCGACCTAACTTCCCCTCACAGTCCCCTTTGTTGCCCTGCCATTCCCAACCAATCAGAGCGCTTGGAAATGCATATCTGGACACTGCACCCGCAGTGGATCCCTGCCTTTTGGCTGATCCATATGTAGTCTCAGGCTGGGTAGAAAATAAGTTGGGTACTGTTAAATTGGTGAAGGTAGCTTGAAGTGGTCTTGTGATGATTTTCGTTGTTTCTTCCATCCCGAGAGAGCAGGCGCTTCATGTCACGTGACTGGGGACAATACCTATGACTTGCTTTGCTCTCCAGAGCAGGGCGTCTTTGAGTGATAACTGGGGTGGCATTAAGTGTTGAGGTGGACTGAAATGGAAAATTCTCTGTGTCTGACGAACACCGTTTGGTGCAACGCAGACCCGGTGGCGAGCGTGGTAAAACTGAGAAGACATTGTCCTTTTGAGTTTTGAAGCAGTTTTTACCTGATAAAGTCATGTTAGGATATGTCAGTTATTCAGTGAGAGCTTTTGTGCCAAACCCACTAAGGTGTTCAGATGCCAAGCTTATGGTTATGTTGCAGCAGTGTGTAGGAGGGAGATTCCAAGATATGAGAAGTGTGCAGGAGGGCATGGGACAAAGGAATGTGTAGTATTGTGTCAATTGTGGGGTTGCCCAAGTTGCTGGGGATCAGAAGTGCTCGGTGCGAGAGAGACAGGTTGAGGTTGCCAAGGTCAGAATAGAACAGCAGGTGTGGTATGCGGCAGTGAAGAGACAATGAGTTTACACCAATCCTACAACTACTACTGCACTGATCACAATCAAACAGAAAAGGCTGATGCTTGGAATTCATTTTTATTGTGAAGTTATTTGATATAGGAAAAATAAAAATCCAAAAGCCCATTTAGAGCCATGGCAAACTGCCTATCATGGACACTCTCCCTCTTCCTCCATGGTGTCCTCCAGTCGCTCATTAAAAGCAATGCCTTCAATCCATACAGAATGTGATCATACGGTGCTGTAAAACAAACATAAATGTAGTTTTTTAGTTGAATCAAATCAAATGAAATTGTATTTGTCACATGTGCTGAAATGAAATTGTCACATACAGTGAAATGCTTACTTACAAGCCATTAACCAACAATGCAGTTAAGAAAAAAAGTGTTAAAGTATTTACTAAAATAAACTGAAGTAAAAAAATTAATGAATAAAATAAATGATTAAGGAGCAAAAATAAAAGAACAGTAGTGAGGCTATATACAGGGTGTACCGGTACAGAGTCAATGTGCGGGGACACCGGTTATTAGTCGAGGTAATTGAGGTAATATGTAGAGGTAAAGTGACTATGCGTGGATAATAAACAGAGAGTAGCAGCAGCGTAAAAATGGGGGTGGGGGGGACATTGCAAATAGTCCTGGTAGCCATTTGATTAGCTATTCGGGAGTCTTATGGCTTGGGGGTAGAAGCTGTTCAGAAGCATTTTGGATAAAGACATTGGATAATTGCATTTATACACATACAGTAATCTCCAATCATGCTTGTGCTGTGGCCGGAGCTGGAAACCGTGCTGGTACTGGGGCCAGGACTAGTACTGGGACGAGAACTGGTGTTGGTGCAGGTGCTGGGTTGGATCTGGGACTGTAGAGGGGAGGAATGACAACCCAAGGAGCAAGCAGGCACACAAGGGAGTCCAAGACCGTAAGGTTAGGGCTGGCACCTTCCTGTGGCCTGCTCACTCTGGGTGAAGGTTCGATCTTTGGTCCCACCGCCGCACCTCGAGTGGTGGTCGGGTGCTGGGGTTAGTGCTGGGACTGGTGTTGGATCTGCAGAGGGGAGGAAGGACAACCCAAGGAGCAAGAAGGCACACAAGGAAGCTCTAGACCCGGAGGTTGGTGGTGCCACTCCCCTGTGGCCTGCTCACTCCGGGTGAAGGTCCAATGTTTAGTCTCTCCTCCGTGCCTGTTCTGGTGCTGGATACCGGGAACTGGGTTGGTGCTGGGTATGGAATTGGTGCTGGAACTATAAAGGGGAGGAAAGGCAACCTGAGGAGCAAGCAGGCACACAAGGAAGCCCTAGACCCGGAGGTCAGTGATGGCACTCCTTGTGGCCTGCTCAACCAGGGTGAAGGGCTGGGGGTGGAGAGTGACGTGGGACGTGGTGAAGGGACTATGCTGCGATGAGGCTGAAGGACGGGTCTGGGGTCCGGGGTTGGTGTTGGTCCGGGCAGCATGGAGGGCAGTTTAGATGTTAATGTCCTTCCATCTTGCAGCTCTGTGTGCCCATAGGGGATGACATACAGTGTTTCTTAGCCGGGTCCTTCTGGGTGGTGGCGGCATGCTGGTCAGGCTCTGATTGACTGTTGACAAGGTACCTGAGGAGGTTGTACCTATGGAGAGCTGGCAGTGTCGGGGAGATGGGCCAAAGAATGGAGGAGGTGGAGCACTGCTTGATCAGTCCTTTATCTACCCCACTCTGTATGATGACAGACACATTTCTATTACTTAATAGCGGAATGGTTCATGTTATTACTATCTTAAAACAATTCTATGTGTATGGGTAGTACATCTCATAGAGAAAACACATTTATATTACTGTATCTCAGCCTATTAGAAAAATAGCAAGGTCCACACTCTTGGAATAAAGGTGAAAAATATTTATTCCAATTCATAAATTCTTCCATTCTTTTTCAACTCTTTTCCAAGAATGCTGACCTTCCTAAGAATATTACCAGTGTGCAGCTTTTCTTTCTTTTATTTGACAATTTACATATTATTTCCATGGGCAAAGCAACCATCTACTGTTATGAAAGTCTGATTTAAGAAAACTGATGTTACCTCCTCCAACAGCTCATGCGGCCGAAATATTTCTCCATCCAGTGCCTTAATCTCCCTCATGTTTCCTCGCTCAGTTCTCCATGTCGCTCTAGCCAATCTCCAATGGGCAAGCTCAAGATCATGGATATCCTCCCGCATGCGTAGTTCAACCTGGGTCCCCTTCTCATTGGGCCTCTTCTTTTTCCTCTTCTTTGGGGTTGAATCTGTGTTTTCCATGCCCTGCCTACGCACATTTGGGGCATGAAGGAAATTTAGAATAGAACATGTTATATTTTATTTTACTCATTGGATTATTATGTGCATTCCATTGATATAGAGCAGTGGTTCCCAAACGTTTTAATGTCCCGTACCCCTTCAAACATTCAACCTCCAGCTTGCGTACCCCCTCTAGCACCAGGGTCAGCGCACTCTCAAATGTTGTTTTTTGCCTTTTTTTAATGTATTTTTATTTCACCTTTATTTAACTAGGCAAGTCAGTTAAGAACAAATACCTAAGGCCTGGCAGAGCAACAAACTTAGGGGCTACTAGTACAGGGAACTGTGGACCTAGAACGACAGAGGACTGGGGGCCTAGCACTATTGCAGGAGTCCGAGAACCGGGAAGAAAGGGAACTCCAACCCTGCCGGGAAGGAAGGGAACTCTGTGATTCTGACCCTGCCAGGGAGGATGAAGACTCTAACCCTGCCGTGGGGGCAGGGAACTGACCCTACCGTGGAGTAGAGGTCTTCACATATCCACCTGCATCCGAATACCCGAGCCCCGATCCTGGACCCGAGTGGGTCCAGATCCATAATTCTAAATAATTTTCTATTAAGGTATCTATACTTTTACTCAAGTATGACATAGAAGTATCACTGTTAGTGTTACTGTCCACAATCAAAAAGTAATCAGAAACCGTGCGTCTTCTCTCTTTGTACAACAATAACACTGACCTGAGTGGGTGGGTGCAATGTCCAGATGTGCATTTCCAAGCTCTGATTGGTTGGGAATGGCAGGGCTATGATGGGTGAGTGACAACTAGTTTTAAACTGAGCAGCCAAACTACCTAGACTCAATAAGAGAAACTAAGGGGACTGTGAGGTGGAGCTAGGTGGAGGGAAGGGGAGCAGGACAGACTTTTACACTTGTATTGATCAAGATAAAGACTAGAGGTCGACCGAGTATGATTTTTCAACGCCGATACCAATACGATTATTGGAGGACCAAAAAAAGCCGGCTGATTTCTTTTATATATATATAATAATAATGACAATTACAAAAATACTGAATGAGCAATGAATACTTATTTTAACTTAATACATAAATAACATCTATTTAGTCTTAAATAAATAATGAAACATGCTCAATTTGGTTTAAATAATGCAAAAACACAGTGTTGGAGAAGAAAGTAAAAGTGCAATATGTGCCATGTAAAAAAGCTAACGTTTAAGTTCCTTGCTCAGAACGTATGAAAGCTGGTGGTTCAATATTCCCAGTTCTTCAATATTCCCAGTTAAGAAGTTTTAGGCTGTAGTTATTATAGGAATTATGACGCGTAAACTATTTCTCTATATTCCATTTGTATTTCATATACCTTTGACTATTGGATGTTCTAATAGGCACTTTAGTATTGCCAGGAGTTGATAGACTTGAAGTCATAAACAGCGCTGTGATTCAAGCTTTGTTAAGAGCTGCTGGCAAATATCAAATCATAGACTTAATTATAATATAATAACACACAGAAATACAAGCCTTTGGTCATTAATATGATCTATATGATTAATATGATTAATATGATTAATTCTGAAACTATAATTTCGAAAACAAAACGTTTATTCTTTCAGTGAAATACGTAACCGTTCTGTATTTTATTGAGCGGGTGGCAACCCTAAGTCTAAATATTGCTGTTACATTGCACAACCTTCAATGTTATGTCATAATTATGTAAAATTCTGGCAAATTAGTTCGCAACGAGCCAGACGGCCCAAACTCTTGCATATACCGACTCCGCGTGCAATGAATGCAAGAGAAGTGACACAATTTCCCTAGTTAATATTGCTTGCTAAAATGAATTTATTTTAACTAAATATGCAGGTTTGAAAAAATATACTTCTGTGTATTAATTTTAAGAAAGGCATTGATGTTTATGGTTAGGTACATTCGTGCAACAATTTTGCTTTTATCGTAAATGGGCTTTTGTTAAATCATCACCCGTTTGGCGAAGTAGGCTGTGGTTCGATGATAAATTAACAGGCACTGCATTGATTATATGCAACACAGGACAAGCTAGTTAACCTAGTAATATCATCAACCATGTGTAGTTAACTAGTGATTATGTGAAGATTGATTGTTTTTTTATAAGATAAGTTTAATGCTAGCTAGCAACTTACCTTGGCTCCTTGCTGCACTCGCGTAACAGGTGGTCAGCCTGCCACGCAGTTTCCTCGTGGAATGCAATGTAATCGGCCATAATCGGCATCTAAAAATGACGATTACCGATTATGAAAACTTGAAATAGGCCCTAATTAATCGGCCATGCAGACAGTGCAAACAATCACCAGAGCTACCTTGATTGAGTCTTAGTGATGTTTCTTCTGCAAACTACTGTACTCATGGCCATAGACGTGGGAAGTAGGGGTGCTGAAGGTGCTGCAGCACGCCCTGAAAACTCATAATAAAACATTTAAAAGCTGGTTGAGAGAATGCCAAGCGTGTGCAAAGCTGTCATCAAGGCAAAGGGTGGCTACTTTAAAGAATCTCAAACATAAAATATTTTTTGGGTTACTACATGATTCCATGTGTTATTTCATAGTTTTGATGTTTTCACTATTATTCTACAATGTAGAAAACAGTAATATTTTTTTTTTTAAGAAAAACCCTTGAATGAGTAGGTGTATCCAAACTTTTGACTGGTACCGTAAATCAACGCATTTCCTTTCTAGTTAATTCATTCTGTCACTATTACAGTTTAACAGGGGGCTAAATGTCTACGAAGAAGCAGAGCTGGCTGTCACCGGATTTTGTGATGTGATGGGTGTGTAGGCTGTGCTGAATATGCAAATGATTTTGATATTACAAATTATGTGCATAGAACTCAAACACCTCCACCATGTGGGCGGGGGCAGTTACATCCAGGTACTACAATTTCAACATGTCTGCAACACTGCACGTGGTTTGATGCACAAGTACAGCCGCAGTGTGAAGGGACACACTGACTGTGTTCGAGAGCTTCAAAAAACGTGATGTATCATGGGCAAATTGTGACTTACTGATCTACAAATAATTATGAGTCGTTTTTTATGATCCAAGGTGATTTGTAGATCAGTCTGTCGGCAGTCGCCTGCAGTGTCGGCTGCAATGTCAAACAAGCCAACTCTTTTCACGCCATTTAGCATTACGGGCGGTGCTATATGTGACGGTTTGGCAAAGTGCAAGGACTGTCCAAAGCACATCCACGTTCAACAGAGAACCCTCTGCATGGGACCTCATTCATTAAATTAAGATATGGGGTGTTCATACTATATGGTTTAGCCTACAATTTCCCTTTCATATTAGTACATCATTTGCTTTATTTGAACTAACGGCAGCTAGCTACCAAGCGGCGGGACCATTTTTCCCAAATGTGAATGATGTGTAACATCAATTGCTTGCTAACCAACCAACAATGTCAGTACCGCTACCAAGCCAATTTACAGAACTGTCATGAATGATATATAAAACTGATCATGATCATTAAATCTCATTTCAATGTGATTACTTATTCAGCATGCAATAATACCTATATACTGTCAATCACTGAGAATAATTATTTGCGTTGCTGGTTTCATTAAAAACTGTTGATCTGAATAACTTTGAATGTCCTTACACAATGCTGTGTTTAGATGGTAGGAGGTAGATGGCAAGCCGGAAGTCATTGTTTTCAATAAGAGCACAACGGAAAATGCTGTTGAGACTGGCGGTGAATGCCGTCAGCTGCCACGGTAGACGGGCCTTGCCGCCAGAGTTCAAATATTTCAACTTCTGCCATAGTGTTGCTTTCTACCGGATGTTGATTTGCACTGTTAATTTACTATAATCACCATAGCAATGCATATTGTCATGCTGGCTTTCTTTTGCGTCACCCTCATTTTTGCTTTCTTGTCCCGCTATACCGACTGGTATGACACTTTTTGTGTCCCTCGTCTGAACCTAGCATGAGGCAAATTTTACAATTATCGTGGAGGATTACTTGCGCAACCAATCTAATTACTTTGCGTGAATCATATCTCAACTTTAAACAATGCGAAATTCGAATACAAAATCATTTGTTTAGCTTTCTATTCTGTGGCTGCATGAAATAGCAAACAACGTTAATTCAGCGATTACATTTGTTTACGTCATCTTTGTGGCTCCCTGATGAAACGGTAACATCCATTACATTTGTTTACTTCATCTTTGTCGCTCCCTGATGAAACAGTAACATCTATTACATACCCCAACCAGAAGCCATGGATTACAAAGAATATTCACACTGTATCAAAAGGTAGAGCTGCCGCTTTCAAGGAGCGGGACTCTAACCTGGAAGCTTATGAGAAATCCCGCTATACCGTCCGACGAACCATCAAACAGGCAACGCGTCAATACAGGACTAAGATTGAATCATACTACACCGGCTCCGACGCTTGTCGGATGTGGCAGGGCTTGCAAACTATTACAGACTACAAAGGGAAGCACAGCCGCAAGCTGCCCAGTGACACAAACCTACCAAATGAGCTAAATTACTTTTATGCTCGCTTTGCTTCAAGTAACACTGAAACATACATGAAAGCACCAGCTGTTCCGGACAACTGTGTGATCACGCTCTCCGTAGCCGATGTGAGTAAGACCTTTAAACAGGTCAACATTCACAAGGCCGCAGGGTCAGACGGATTACCCGGACGTGTCCTACGAGAATGCGTTGACCAACTGGCAAGTGTTTTCACTAACATTTTCAACCAGTCCCTGACCGAGTCTGTAATACCAACATGTTGCAAGCAGACCACCATGGTCCCTGTACCCAAGAACACTAAGGAAACCTGCTTAAATTACTACTGACCCGTAGCACTCACATTGGTAGCCATGAAGTGCTTTGAAAGGCTGGTCATGGCTCACATCAACCTTATCCCAGAAACCCTAGACCCACTCAAAAATGCATATCGCCCCAACAGATCCACAGATGATTCAATCTCTATTGCACTCAACACTGCCCTTTCCCACGTGGACAAAAGGAACACCTATGTGAGAATGCTGTTCATTGACTACAGCTCAGCGTTCAACACCATAGTGCCCTCAAAGCTCATCACTAAGCTAAGGACCCAGGGACTAAACACCTCCCTCTGCAACTGGATCCTGGACTTCCTGACGGGCTGCCCCCAGGTGGTAAGGGTAGGGAACAACACATCCGCCACGCTGATCCTCAATACTGGGCCCCTCAGGGGTGTGTGCTCAGTCCCCTCCTGTACTCCCTGTTCACTCATGACTGCATGGCCAGGCACGACTCCAACACCATCATCAAGTTTGCCGGTGACACAACAGTGGTAGGCCTAATCACAAACAAAGATGAGACAGCCTATAAGGAGGAGGTCAGAGACCTGGCCATCTGGTGCCAGGACAACAACCTCTCCCTCAACGTGATCAAGACAAAGGAGATGATTGTGGACAACAGGAAAAGGAGGACCGAGCACGCCCCCATTCTCACGACGTGGCTGTAGTGGAACAGGTTGAGAGCTTCAATGTCCTTGGTGTCACCAACAAACTATCATGGTTCAAACACCCCAAGACAGTCGTGAAGAGGGCACAACAAAGTCTATTCACCCTCAGGAGACTAAAAAGTTTTGTCATGGGTCCTCAGATCCTCAAAAGGTTCTACAGCTGCACCATCGAGAGCATCCTGACTGGTTGCGTCACTGCCTGGTATGGCAACCGCTCGGCCTCCGACCGCAAGGCACTAGAGGGTAGTGCGTACGGCCCAGTACATCACTGGGGCCAAGCTTCCTGCCATCCAGGACCTCTATACCAGGCAGCGTCAGACGAAGGTAATAGAAATTGTCAAAAGAGTCCAGCCACCCTAGTCATAGACTGTTCTCTCTGCTACCGCACGGCAAGCGGTACCAGATTACCGAATCTAGGTCCAAAAGGCTTCTTAACAGCTTCTACAACCAAGCCATAAGACTTCCAAACAGCTTATCAAAGGGCTACCCAGACCCCTCTTTTACGCTGCTGCTACTCTCTGTTTCTAATCTATGCATAGTCACTTTAACTCTACCTACATGTACATATTACCTCAATAACCTCGACTAACCGGTGCCCCCGCACATCGACTCTGTACCGGTACCCCCTGTATATAGCCTCGCTTGTTATTTTACTGCTGCTGTTGAATTATTTGTTACTTTAATTTTCTATTTCCTATTTTTTACATATCTATTTTTAACTTCTTAACCTCTAACAAGTCCCAAACCCGGATCCGGGAGCACCCCCCACCACCCCCCCCCCCCCACTGACTAGCATAGCTAGCATAGCGTCACAAGTAAATTGTAGCATCTAAATATCATTAAATCACAAGTCCAAGACACCAGATGAAAGATACACTTCTTGTGAATCTAGCCACCATTTCTGATTTGTAAAATGTTTTACAGGGAAGACACAATATGTAAATCTATTAGCTAACCACGTTAGCAAGAGACACCATTTTTTTTACTCCACTATTTTTCCACTCCATCACCAGCTATCACCAATTCGACCAAATAAAGAAATAAATAGCCACTAAACAAGAAAAAACCTCATCAGATGACACTCTGATAACATATTTATTGTATAGCATAGGTTTTGTTAGAAAAATGTGCACATTTCAGGTATAAATCATAGTTTGCAATTGCAGCCACCATCACAAATCTCCCCAAAGCGACTAGAATTACTACAGAGAACAACGTGTATTACCAATTTACTCATCATAAAACATTTCTTAAAAATACACAGCTCACAGCAATGGAAAGACACAGATCTTGTGAATTCAGACAATATTTCAGATTTTCAAAGTGTCTTACAGCGAAAACACAATAAATCGTTATATTAGCATACCACATTTGCAAACGTTACCCGAGCATTGATTCAAGGCAAAATGAGCTATAGCGTTATCATCACCAAAATACATTAATTTTTTCACTAACCTTCTCAGAATTCTTCCGATGACACTCCTGTAACATCATATTACACAATCCATATAGAGTTTGATCGAAAATGTGCATATTTAGCGGCACAAATCATGCTTACACAATGGAAATAGTGTCCAACTACTCAAGCAATCTGCCCTGCGCCATCTTGAAAATACAACTATTTTTATCGAAAACTATTCATAAACTTGACTAAAAAAATACAAGTTGGACATGAAATGAAAGATGCATTAGTTATTAATGCAACCGCTGAGTTAGATTTTTAAAATTAACGTTACTAGACATACAGTGTGCGTTACAGCCAGACTAGTGCCGCAATAATGGCGTCACTAGTCGCCATTATTGAGTTTACATTTTTCCACATAAAAACGGAATAACATCATAAATAGCTCTTACTTTTCGACGATTTTCCATCAGAATCTTGGCCAAGTGGTCCTTTGTCCAAAAGAATCGTTGCTTGGTTGTAAAACGTTGCATTCAACTTCGGATATAGCAGCTAACAATAGCTAACAATAGCTATTTTGCCCCAGCATGTCCAAATCCTCACGACGCAATACTGAGGAAATTCCGAAAAATAGCAATATACTCGCATAATCTGATATAACTCGGTTTAAAATAGCTTCGTTATGATGATTCTAACACCTATATCGAATTAAATTACAGACGGATACATCTAACGTTAATAACTGAGCGTTTGAAAATGGCATCTTGAGGTCCTCCTCTGCGTAATGGCCAGCGTCGAAAAGAAGGCTACCCTCACTCCTTGGCCTTTTATAACCTCTGAGAGCTACGCAGAAAGCCCATTCCACTTCTCATTGGTTACTGACATCCAGGGGAAGGCGGCTGCAGTTCATGTCGTTCCATAGGATACACACAGACCTTTAAAACTGATCTGAGACCAGAGCTTCGCTCTCAGACCTTGGCAGTACCTGTCATGGATTTCGCTGTAGAAAGAGTTCTGGGTCACCCACAGACATAATTCCAACGGTTTATGAAACTAGAGAGTGTTTTCTATCCAATAGAATTAATAATATGCATATTGTACGAGCAAGAATTGAGTACTAGGCAGTTTAATTTGGAGACGAAAAAATGCTAAGTCGAAACAGCACCCCCTGTACTTGCAAAGTATTGTTGGTTAAGGGCTTGTAAGTAAGCATTTCACTGTGAGGTTGTATTCGGCGCATGTGACAAATAAATTAGATTTGACTTTAGTTAGTTTCGGCAACCTGTAGGCTACTCTATGCTGACTGCCGCTTGCGTGAGTGCGTGCATCCGCCATCGCATGCATGTTGATTTGTCAACCCACACACAATCAGGACATGCAGGTTGAAATATCAAAACAAAACTCTGAACCAACTATACTCATTTGGGGGCAGGTCGAAAAGCAATAAACATTTATGGCAATTTAGGTAGCTAGCTTGCTGTTGCTAGCTAATTTGTCCTGGGATATAAAAACTGGGTTTGTCACACCAGCCTTCGCTTTGGCTCCCCCTCCTGTCCAGCTCAGGTGTTTGGCGCAGGCCTTCTACCTGCTGCCGAACCTACTGCTGGCAAACTCCCTTCACTCGTCAACCCCGGACATGTGACATTACACACACCTAGTTCCAATCCCCCACTCTATCACTGTATATATACACTCCCTCTGCCATTTGTCTTTGTTGGTCATTGTAAATGTTACTTGTTTTCCTGAGAGGAATCTCTCCTACTATTTCCTGATTAATTTATATTTTGCACTTTGGGTTCGCACTGTGCCTTTTTGTTTATGAAGATATATTTTGATCACAACAGCGTTTGGGTTTCGTCCCGCTTTGATCTACGTTGCTTAAATAAATTCAGTAGTTCTAAACCTGCAACTGCCTCCTGCCTACTCCTCTCTACACCAGTGACAATGGTTACCTTTTTTGCGGTAGTCAGCATAGGTTGCCGAAAACTAGCTATAGTTGTGTGGTTGTGGTTAGTAGTTGTGTGGTTGTGGTCAGTAGTTGTGTGGTTGTGGTCAGTAGTTGTGGTCAGTAGTTGTGTGGTTGTGATCAGTTGTTTTGTGGTTGTGATCAATAATTGTGATCAGTGGTTGTGGTCAGTACTTGCGGTCAGAAGTTGTGTTCAGTAGTTATGGTATGTAGTTGTGGCCAGTAGTTGTGTGGTTGTGGTCAGTTGTGTGGTTGGGATCAGTAGTTATGATCAGTAGTTGTATGGTTTTGGTCAGTACTTGTGGTCAGGAGTTGTAGTCTGTAGTTGTGTTGTCGCCAGTAGTTGTGTGGTTGTGGTCAGAATTTGTGTGGTTGTGTTCACTAGTTTTGTGTGTACATTGTTGGCAAAGTAACTGATTTGTGTCAAAAGTTGTGTTGATAAATCGTTTACTGTTGACAGGAGAACAAGAGGAGACAATAGGACGAGGTGGATAATTTTATAATAAGGCCGTTTAATCACATGTAAAGATATCTTAGTAAAATCTTGCAGCAAGGCTCTTTCTGTCTGATTCTTATTGAACCGTCCGGAAAAGAGATAGTTTCAAGAATTGTACAGTATTATATAGACAACAAGCAAAGTAGGTAGATCTGCGAGTCTGGCCTTCCGATTGGTCGATCTGAGTCTTGGGTAGTCCTGAACAGGCCTGGTGTCCACGTTCCATTGGTTCCTGAGATAGTTCTTTGTCTTGAGCTCCAACCATGTGTTGGGTGTGTTCTGTGGTTATTATGGGGGAGGGGAATTATGTGTGTCTGTAGTTGGTGTCTTAATAAGTCCAGCATATGTCCAAGAGAAATGAGGAGTATGTGTATTTTTGTATAAAATATGGCTTATGTTGAAATGTAGTTATTACTAGTTTCCAGTCTCTATTACAATTTCTTACAGTTGCATTGTTGCATTTACAGTGAATGGAATGTTGTAAGTCATGATGTCACAATGGGACTTTTAGAATACTGAGGAAATCCCATGAAAGTGGAGAACAAAACGAAGGATAGAACATTTAATGGGCTGTTATCAATAAAACGTCACAATACGGTGCAGAGCATTCCATTGGGCTGCTGGGGGGGGGCAAGGAGACGCCGAACTCTGCTAAAACCATTGACAACTAAGTGCCGTTTTCAAGGGATTGTTAAATAAATGTTATAATAAAACGATTGGATTTTAATAGCGTCACCTCTAAGTTCACTCAGAACTACACTTTTCAGATTATTCCACATGTATCTATATAATCCGAGTTATACAGCAGTAACTGCATGCTTTTCACGATCAGTAAACATCAATTGATTATGTAATTTATTAAGATACCCGAGGCTAGCCTATCCATTTGGCATATAGCTAGCTAGCTAAGCTAAGTGAAAACTAGCTAGCTAAACTAGCCCAGTGCCAGTCTCCTGGGGCTAAGATACTCCGGGGCTAAGAACAATGCAGTGTGAAAAGGCCTTAGGTCTACTTACCACTGCATGGCAAATGCGCCCTTCTGCTGCTTGAAAGGCGGAGCCCACAAAGGACGAGAAATTAACCTAAACCACTCATGCTTGTATAGTTCACTTTAATTTTATATCACTCAAATATCCAATTAATGGTGGACAATATTGAGAGGCTACCATCACGTATCTGAAATTACATGATCAATTTATGTTTACTGATCATGAAAAGTGTTAGGATTTATGTTTATGCACTATAGCCCGCTACCATATTGTTTGAAGATGAATATTGTTTTGTTACACACACACACAAACAATACATATGTGTGTGTGTATGTGTGTAAAGACTGAGCAACATAGAGTGACAGGCTGTAAAAGCTGTGGTCAATCTGGAGAGGGGAGGGGTGCATATCTCCAGGCCAACCAGGGAGGGTAGGACACTGGACAATACCAAATAAGGAACTGTTTGAGTGTAGAATCTGGGGGGAGACACAAGACGGATCTAATCTACCCAACGACCAGATGCGGACATCTGAGAGACTGGGACCAGTCTGAGTGCCGGCGAAAGGCTGAGCAAAGTTTAAACCACACTCAGCCTCTACTGTGATAGGCCAACAGACGGGTTGGAACTACGTCATCACGGTATAAGAACAGCTGTTTACGTACTTCCTGCCAGTTCTCTGTTTTACCCTGCGCGGTGATACAGCGAACCCATATATACGACAATTGCATTTGCCATTCATTGCTTGCGTTAATTAAACATAATTAAAGAAAGTTAGCAGACCTTGCTTTTTATTTATCCTGATACCGGATTCGAATAACGCAGCGCCCACAAAAACATGCAGTTACTTGCTTTATATCTCTGATGATAGAGCTAAACGTGCACAATTACTTTGCATGGAATAATCAGAAATGTGTGGTTGTGACTATGCTCTTCAAGAGGAGATGATATTAGAACCAAATAGTTAACATTTATTTAACAGTCCCTTGAAAACGCCACTCAGTTGTCAATGGTTTTAGGGGAGCTGGAGAGTCTCCTTGCCCCCCAGGAGGCAAATGGAACGTTCTGCACCATATTGTGACATTTTATTGATTACGATCTCTTCATGTGTTGCAACTTGGTCGCATCGTTATCAACGTTCTACAGATGTCGCAGCATAAGATGTCTGACTGATGGTTAATGCCAAGTCTTTCAGAACGGGGGATGATGCTACGACGGGCATAGTTAGCTGGTTGTCTTTGTACGAAGGGAGTGAGACGATCAAGTGACAGCGTCGCGGGCGAAGCACAATCGACTCTCGTTTTCTTGCCTGACAGACTAACTACAGAGTTCGCCAATGTTAGCTT
This sequence comes from Salvelinus alpinus, assembly GCF_045679555.1. Classification (NCBI taxonomy): domain Eukaryota; kingdom Metazoa; phylum Chordata; class Actinopteri; order Salmoniformes; family Salmonidae; genus Salvelinus; species Salvelinus alpinus. The sequence continues at coordinate 883,094 of NC_092109.1, forward strand.
ATTAGCTAGTGATGAATATGGGACAGTTTCCAAATGAATAGCATCTGTAGAAACAGGACAAAACAAGCAACTTGTTAGCTGGCTATGCAAACAAATATCACTGCAACTCAATATCTTATGAGTTCCACTGCGCGGGCATGTACCCTAAGACGGCAGCTAAACTGTCAAATAATAGGAAAAGAGTAACAATACGGTGAATGAATATCTATGAATATCTGTGCCTCCTTAACATGACAAACCATAACCTTATCCCAACAGATCAACACGAATTGCTCTAATCTCCATTTTGGTGGCTAGTTAGCTGGTTGACTGTATGGCTAGCTAGAGAAAGTGACAGCTGAGGTTGATGCTTCAAGAGCGCAGCCCACATTTACCGGCACACAACTTTTCTTGCCTGACAGACTAGGTAGCTATGGCAAGCAGCTTGGGCCGTTTCCATATGAATTACATTTGTAGAAACAAGACAAAACAGACATCTAGTTAGCTCAGTATACACAGCTAAATGCTGGAGCTATTTCGATGAGACAGAAAGCAATCATTCAAGCATTTTGGGTAATGAAAAAATTGAATGACCGCATACCCTGTTTCCGGTGTCTGGTTGATGACAACAGCCATGCGAATACTACAACAAGTTGTTAGCAAGTTAATTTTGTGTTATTGACAGAGACGTTATTGTTAGAAAGACAAGACCGTTCGCGGCAGCTATATTCATTTAAAGAAAGGCCATCGAAGGCCTCTATGGGTTCTAAAGAATTCCAGTAGAGTCTTTCCTCATCCTTCAGATAATTTCATGCAGGTCAATCCACATTCCTTCAAAAGAATGCACAGATTGCACAAGATATAAGGTTCCATGGCAATTGTATTATCCAATCAAGCCACACCTGACGTGTTCGATTGTCCATTTCACCAGCAATGCATAAAATATAGTTCCTAGGAGAAAGAAAATACGAGATTTTGAATAAATATGGTAAAAGCTGACTTTATAGCAAGAGTGAGAGTAATGGTGACAACACATGAACAGCTTATGTGTATTGGTGTGAAGGGAAACGGATGTCTGCAATGGTAAACTTGGTGATAGTTGGTTTTAATATGGCTGTTAAACCAACAACATCTGTGAGTATGCATGTGTCTTAGGCTCCGTTTTAAAGGGAGAAATGAGAGGCTGAAACTGTGTGTGGTGTTATCGTCGCCTACATGGCTGTCCAGTGCGGCCTTCTGTGGTAGTCAATATCACTGTTGTTCGCAGGCTCTGTTTTAACTGAGGAGGTCAGGAGACAGATGAGGGACAGAGTTCAGAATATCTGCAGAACATCTGTGTGTTACATGAAAAACAGTGACAAAAGTGCAAATTATATATTGAAGTAGCAAAAGACAACCTACTCACCTTTAACTAGTAGACTACTGGACTAATTGAGCTCCAAATGAGACAAAGAATCAAAAACAGATGAATTAGTAAATGTATTGTTTTCTCATGCACTTACCAACTCTAATGTGGTCTGGTGGCCTTCTGCTAAACTGTTAGAAATACAAGGTAAAGAATTACAGTGAAATACTAAGTGTGTGTGTTTTCTGTGCTCTGCATTTTCTGACTGTTTCTAGTCTAAGCTGTAAGGGAAAACAAGGTAACTCACATGGTGGTGGTGGTGAAACTGTCCAAGCAAGCTAAAAGTAAAACAGAGAAAGTCAAATCAAAATAAAATGTCATTAGTCACTGTCACGCCCTGACCTTAGAGAGCCTTTTTATGTCTCTATTTGGTTTGGTCAGGGTGTTATTTGGGGTGGGCATTCTATGTTCTTTATTTCTATGATTTGTGATTCTATGTTTTGGCCGGGTATGGTTCTCAATCAGGGACAGCTGTCTATCGTTGTCTCTGATTGGGAATCATACTTAGGCAGCCTGTTTTGCAACTTTAGGTTGTGGGATTTTGTTTTTGTTAGCTCTGGTGGGCTTCAAGACGTTAGGTTCATTGTTCTTTTGTTGTTTTGTTTTGTTTTTTAATAAAGAAGCATGAACACGTACCACGCTGCACCTTGGTCTTCTTCCCACGAGCGTGACAGTCACATGCGCCGATGTCACACCCTGGCCTTAGTTATCTTTGTTTTCATTATTATTTTAGTTAGGTCAGGGTGTGACATGGGGAATGTATGTGGTTTGGTTTTGTCTAGGGGTTTTGTACGTTTAATGGGTCAGTGTCTTGTCTAGGTGTTTGTATATCTATGGCTGCCTAGATTGGTTCTCAATTAGAGGCAGCTGTGGTTTATTGTCTCTGATTGGGAGCCATATTTAAGGCAGCCATAGGCATTTGGGTTTTGTGGGTAATTGTCTATGTTTAACGTTTGTTGCTTGTTCTGTGCACTTACGTCATTTAGCTTCACGGTCGTCAGTTTGTTATTTTGTTAGTTGTGTATAGTGTTTTGTTGCGTGTTTTTCCTTCTCTCAATAAAAGAGATGTATTTTGCACACGCTGCGCCTTGGTCCTCTCTCTCACCCAAAGACGATCGTGACAGCCGAATACAATCTTATCATGAAATGCTTACTTACAAGACCCCAACAATGCACTTTTAAGAAAAATAAAATGTAACACAATAAAATAATAAGAAGGCTATATACAAGGGGTACCGGCACTGAGTCAATGTGCATTTAAACTCAGTTTTTCACAATTCCTGACATTTAATCCTAGTAAAAATTCCCTGTCTTAGGTCAGTTAGAATCACAACTTTATTTTAAAATGTGAAATGTCAGAATAATAGGAGATAATAATTTATTTCAGCTTTTATTTCTTTCACCACATTCCCAGTGGGTCAGAAGTTTACATACACTCAATTAGTATTTGGTAGCATTGCCTTTAAATTGATTAACTTGGGTCAAACGTTTTGGGTAGCCTTCCACAATAAGTTGGGTGAATTTTGGCCCATTCCTCCTGACAGAGCTGGTGTAACTGAGTCAGGTTTGTAGGCCTCCTTGCTCGCACACGCTTTTTCAGTTCTGCCAACACATTTTCTATAGGATTGACGTCAGGGCTTTGTGATGGCCACTCCAATACCTTGACTTTGTTGTCCTTAGGCCATTTTGCCACAACTTTGGAAGTATGCTTGGGGTCATTGTCCCAAGACCCATTTAACTTCCTGACTGACGTCTTGAGATGTTGCTTCAACAAATCCACATAATTGTCATACCTCATGATGCCATCTATTTTGTGAAGTCCACCAGTCCCTCCTGCAGAAAAGCACCCCCACAACATGATGCTGCCACCCCCGTGCTTCACGGTTGGGATGGTGTTCGTCGGCTTGCATGCATCCCCCTTTTTCCTCCAAACATAACGATGATCAGTTCTATTTTTGTTTCATCAGACCAGAGCACATTTAGTACGACAAAAAGTACGATCTTTGTCCCCATGTGCAGTTGCAAACCGTAGTCTGGCTTTTTTATGGCGGTTTTGGAGCAGTGTCTTCTTCCTTGCTGAGCGGCCTTTCAGGTTATGACGATATAGGACTCGTTTTACTGTGGATATAGATACTTTTGTACCCGTTTCCAGCATCTTCACAAGGTCATTTGCTGTTGATTTGCACTTTTCGCACCAAATTACGTTCATCTCTAGGAGACAGAACGCATCTCCTTCCTGAGCAGTATGATGGCTGCGTGGTCCAATGCTGTTTATACTTGCGTACTATTGTGTGAACGTGGTACCTTCAGGCATTTGGAAATTGCTCCCAAGGATGAACCAGACTTGTGGAGGTCTACAATTTTTTTCCTGAGGTCTTGGTTGATTTCTTTTGATTTTCCCATGATGTCAAGTAAAGAGGCACTGAGTTTGAAGGTAGGCCTTGAAATACATCCAAATACATCCACAGGTACACCTCCAATTGACTAAAATGAGGCTAAAAGACATATCAGAAGCTGTCAACTTAGTGTATGTAAACTTCTGACCCACTGGAATTGTGATACAGTGAATTATAATAATCTGTCTGTAAACAATTGTTGGAAAAATTACTTGTGTCATGCACAAAGTAGATGTCCTAACCGACTTGCCAAAACTATAGTTTGTTATTAACAAGACATTTGTGGAGTGGTTGAAAAACGAGTTTTAATGACTCCAACCTAAGTGTATGTAAACTTCCGACTTCAACTGTATAAGTCTTTAGGCAGTCAGAGGGCTGCCAACCTCATTAAGGGAACAGTGCTCATCTGGAGCTTGTTCCCCTAGCCCTGCTGCACCACAATGACAAAGATATAAAGTCAGGACTTTTGCTTGGCAAGTCCCACCTAAGAAGTATGTCAATGTTTTGAAGTGGGGACTCTTGCTTCGCAAGCCTCATTAATTACTTTTTTTGCAGCGTAGGTCCTAGCTGTCTATTGGAACAACATGTAACAGGGTTGGTTATGTTTCCACTTGCCACTGCAAAAATATGTATTCAATGTTTATGTATCCCTACTGGTTGGTTCATTTACATACTCTATCATTAAGGTGTGCCATTGGTCATGTTTGCGAAGGTCAATTCTTCCCAGTCTGATATTGACTTGCAAGCTACGAATCCCGGATCTACAGCCATTAACATACTGTTGTCCTGCACACATACTATGCTTCCTTGTGTCTATCTTCAGAATAAACACCATTCAACTGGGACCGCTGGCTGGGCATTCCTTTCTTTAAAATCACAATGCAAGAGAGTTACGAAGTACTTCTTGTCATCGCTGGATATCTGTTACATGCACTACTTTTTTGACAAAAATAAAATATGGGTGAATTAGGCCATTTCTTTTCCTTTTTGGCATCAGACCTGCTTAATTCTCACTTGAAACTCTTTTTGTGTTTAATAGACTAAATTACATATTATGTTAACATACAGATGTAGGATCTTAATTTGATCAGCGTGTTGCAGGAGAACATTCCTGCCATGCAGGTTTTAAAAGGGCTTCTGAAATGAGTAATTTCCGCTTTGAAATGTCAGACTTAATTTTTCATCACAAAAAATGTATCAACCCCTACAAAAATGTTAATTAATTATAATTCTCATTCCCTGTTGTTGCATGATTATTTTCTTATTGTAGCAAACTGACTCAAATTAAGATCCTACATCTATGACCCCAAAGTGATGACATTTCAGATTTACATATGATAATTCATCGCAAAGTAGTTTGGATGTAATGAATTACTTTTTCAAAGCAATCTAGATGCGAAAGAACGCACACCTATTTAGGCGAGGTGCTGGCTAGCGGAATAGAACACTTAAAACATAAAGGAGAGCCGCACACTCTAGGAGCTCAGATGCAAAAATATTTATGTCCAACGTTTCGACAGACAAGCTGTCTTCATCAGGGTATAATGATTAACACTGCGAGATGACTCATTTATATAGTGTCAAAAGACACACACAGGTGTCTGTAATCATGGCCAGTTGTGGCCTGATATCATTGGATAATTCTCATATATTAAAATAACATACAAAAAACATAGATAGATAACATACAATCATAGATACAATTTGGCTACATAAGCCTACAAACATATACAATTGCACAATCACAATAATCACAAGAATGGCTTCAGATCTAAGTCTATGTAAATTAATATGAATATGAATGTTCAATACACACAATATACTGACTGGGATGGTGATTTCCAACAGTTAAAGTCTTGCAATAAGAGCTAAAACACTAATATCTGTGCAAATTCTACATAGTTGTGTTCTGTGGGTGTCACTGAGTGGCTGATATCCCATTTAATGGGTGCACAATCCATAGGTTAGTCTATTTGTATCTTGTTCATTTGTATATAATTAAAGTCCAATTGTGGCATGTTTTGACTTTATCCGTTTGCATCAGTTTCAATTGAATACTTTTATTTTGAAGGCGAACCGCCGATTCCACTATATGCTAATGTTGCTCACGACACACACGTGCTGCGGATGGTTAGTGTGAACCTTAACGTTGCCCCTCTGTGAACCAATACGAAATGTTTCAATTATGTGCGGAAAAGGATAAAGACAGTTACTGTAACAAATTAGGTGAGTAAGGACTTTATACATTATGATGTTCAGAGAAAAATGTCGACTTCTGTGTATGACATCGTAACAGCGTCACCGGGGTGTTGTTTGGGAATCCAACAAAGACTGTCGGTGATAACGTAATTCTACCTTTGTTATAGACACGAAACGACTTTATATATAAACGTAAACTGTATTTTGTGGCTTATTGCTTCATTATCAGCTTGTGCATTTTGTTGGAGCCATAACACGTGCCATTCAACCGGCACCTGGCACACGCAGACTGTTAGTCTTTTTATGATTTCACAGCGATTTAATTTTACACCAGTCTAGGTAGGCAATTGTATACCACTTTCCTATAAATCGTTGCAATGTGGATAACATGTTAGTGACGATAAATAATGATTTCTGGATATACACTTGTTAATTAATGTCATGGGATGATATTTCAATATGGAATGAATATTTGGAAAAATGTAAAGTAGGCCTTACAACATGTATTGTAAAAAAAAAACTAATAACAGGTAATTTGAGGGAGCTCAAACAATGGCACATAGAAGCACATATTGAGTGGGCCTTCAAATGCTCACCTGTCTTGGATTATCTGCAGTCTGTAATAACACATCAGTTGGCAACATGTCATTCTATGCAATTGCATTTCTACAAATAATGGATTTTGATAGTGACGGGGAAGAATGTATATAGTTACATTTCGCGATATTATTTTGGACGACATATCCATACTTTGATACTAGTTAGCGTTAGTTGGCTCTAGTGCCAAAAACAATATTATTCTGTCTGTTGGCATTTTACCTGCCCTGGGGGCACCTCAGGTAGGCTACTGTCCAGAACATCATATAGACTTCCAGCCAGGCCACTTAACATTGTCCACTGAACCTCATGGAGAAAATTATAAATTAAATGTACACATCACATTGATGCCATCAGAACCCTGTATGTGAGTTGGACATCAAGGCTAAATTGGAGTGTTTTTATTTCAGAGAGGTGAAACTGTTCACAAAATTGCTATTTTTTCCCAAAAGTAACGGCCACCACTACAAGTCTCCCGCCTCCACCCAATTATAACACCTGAGCATGGATGCCCTGACATAAAATGATGACATCATCTTGTCTCTCTGTGACACTGTCTGTCCCCGGGGCTGGACATCGGTGAGGTCACTGGTATGTTCTGCAAAGTGTTATTTTTGAAGTTACTCACCAGATCATAACAAACACACATAGCCCTCATGCTAATCCTATGCACTGGACTGTTCTACTGTCTCAGCCTTGGTCTACTTTCAAAACATTGTTGAAGAAAGACAACATCTCTTTTACAAGGCTGACATAAAGAGGGACACGTAATGTAATTACCCTGTGTGTAAAAATGTTGCAAACAACTTGACCTCTAACTTCTTTGTCGAGTACTTGGTGTTGATTAGGGTGCTAACAAATGCTTGTTTGTCTGCTACGCACCACCATGTTTGTAAATCAAATGTCATTTTTTTTAAATGTTGAGTGTCTCAACTGTCCTTGGATCCTCTGGCAGCGCAAATCACCCTCTGATGAATTTCAGATACATCACTCAACGTCTTAATGCTCTTTTAAAGAGGGATGGTATTTGTTCCCAATTTTTACATTCTTTGATATTTTCTCTAAGAATGACTCCCTGTAGTTCCAGGTAAAGAGCGGTAATGCCCTTGGAGGAGGTTATTTGGCCTTGACTCAGGGATATAAGTTTGGCTCAGGTTTGGCCGCATAGAAATATAATTATTAGAACTAGCATCTCCAATTTAGTGTACCCATCATGGTACATACAAATCGCAGTGGTGATGGGCCTTCTAGTAATTATATTTCTATGTTTGGCCCTTTTTCTAATGTATGCCAGTCAACACTGCCTGGACAACGCAGCCCTGCCTGGACAATGGTAGCTTTGTCTTCAGAAGGTGGGAGCACTGACTCACTGTACCTACATAAGGCTGAGGGTAGGATCTGAAAACCATCTAGAAGAAAAAGAAACGCACACCTTTTTAGGTGAGGTGCTGGCTAGCGGAGTAGAAAACTTGAAAATAAAGGAGAGCCGCACACTGTAGGAGCTCAGATGCAAAAATGTAATTACCAACGTTTCGACAGCCAAGCTGTCTTCATCAGGGTATAATCACAAACACTGCGGGATGACTCGTTTCTATAGTGTCAAAAGACACACAGGTGTCTGTAATCATGGCCAAGAGTGGCCTAATATCATTGGTTAATTCTCAAATATTAAAATTGCAAACAAAGAACAGCATACAAAAAACAAATGGATAGCATACGATCATAGACTCATTTTAGACTACACAAGCTTACAAACAATTACAATGGCAAAGTCACAATAATCACAAGAATGGCTTCAGATCAAAGTCTACGTTGAGACCGAAGGGAGCAAGGGTCTTTAAGTTAAAGATCCAGACAGCCTCTCGTTTTAACAATAAATTATCAAGGTCACCCCCTCTCCTAGGGAGGGTGACATGTTCGATGCCAATATAATGCAGAGACGAAATCGAGTGGCCTGCCTCCAAAAAGTGGGCCGCAACTGGGTAAGTCAAGTTTTTGCACCTAATGGTGCTACGATGCTCTGAGATACGTACTTTTAATTCGCGCTTTGTTTTACCCACATAATTTTTACCACAAGGACAAGTTATAAGATAAATAACTGCCTTAGTGGAGCGCGTAATAACACCTTTGATTGGGATCGATTTCCCTGTTTGTGGGTGTTTATAAGTGCCATTGCATTGAGCACAGCCATTACACTTGTAATTTCCATCCAGTAGGGGCGCAAATAGACGTTGTTCAGGAATCGGCCACCAAATTCTCTTATTTTACTCCTCTCCTCAAAGCCTTACATAAAACAAGCCATACTATTTAACAGACTGGTCATCATCTTTGCTTGTTCTGGAGGGAGACGTAAAACAAACTCTGGTAATCTCTTACTGAAATGCATTACCGTCCAGTGTTCAGCTGGGCATTACTATTCTCCTGTACCCCCACTTCTACACAAGGACTGTTCTGTTAGTGGTATGCTTTCAGATTTCTGTAGCCCAGACGATCAGACTACGTTGATCAATCTACCTGGGGAATAACATAAATTAAGATTCAGGAGGGGTGGCAGGTAAGCCTAAAGCTCTCTACCTGCCTACTTGAATACTATGTCAGGCAACTGTCAGGGAAACACTTTGATGTGGTAAAGTTATGTTGCAGTTCAATCAGGCAAGGCTTCACCATGTGATTATAATTCTGTCTGATATTTTTGGAGATTATGTTTATTTATAGATATATACACACACACACACACAGTGGCAAGAAAAAATATGTGAACCCTTTGGAATTACCTGGATTTCTGCATAAATTGGTCATAAAATTTGATCAGACCTTCATCAAAGACACAACAATAGGCACACACAGTGTGCTTAAACCAATAACACACAAATTATTGTATTTTTCTAGTCTATATTGAATACATTATTTAAAAATTCACAGTGTAGGTTGGAAAACCTATTAGAAACCCTAGGCCAATGACTTCTCCAAAAGACAATTGGAGTCAGGAGTCCACTAACCTGGAGTCCAATCAATGAAATAAGATTGGAGATGTTGGTTAGAGTTGCCCTGCCCTATACAAAACACTCACAAAATTTGAGTTTGCTATTCACAAGAAGCATTGCCTGATGTGAACCATGCCTCAAACAAAGGAGATCTCAGAAGACCTAAGATTAAGAATTGTTGACTTGCATAAAGCTGGAAAGGGTTACAAAAGTATCTCTAAAAGCCTTGATGTTCATCAGTCCACGGTAAGACAAATTGTCTATAAATGGAGAAAGTTCAGCACTGTTGCTACTCTCCCTAGGACTGGCCGTCCTGCAAAGATGACTGCAAGAGCACAGCGCAGAATGCTCAATGAGGTTAAGAAGAATCCTAGTGTCAGCTAAAGACTTACAAGAAATCTCTGGTACATGTTTACATCTCTTTTGACGAGTCTATGATATGTAAAACACTAAACAAGAATGGTGTTCATGGGAGGACACCACGGTAGAAGCCACTGCTGTCCAAAAAAAACATTGCTGCACATCTGAAGTTCGCATAAGAGCACCTGGATGTTCCACAGCGCTACTGGTAAAATATTCTGTGGATTAGATGAAACTACAGTTGAGTTGTTTGGAAGGAACACACAACACTATGTGGAGAAAAAAAGGCACAACACACCAACATCAAAACCTCCTCCGAACTGTAAAGTATGGTGGAGGGAGCATCATGGTTTGGGGCTGCTTTGCTGCCTCAGGGCCTGGACAGCTTGCTATCATCGACAGAAAAATACATTCCCAAGTTTATCAATGCTTTTTGCAGGAGAATGTAAGGCTATCTGTTCGTCAATTGAAGGTCAACAGAAGTTGGGTGACGCAACGGGACAACGACCCATAACACAGAAGTAAATCAACAGAATGGCTTCAACATAAGAAAATACACCTTCTGGAATGGCCCAGTCAGAGTCCTGACCTCAACCTGATTGAGATGCTGTGGCATTACTTCAAGAGCAGTTCACACATCACAAGAATATTGCTGAACTAAAACTAAAAGGGTTCACATACTTTTCCCACCCTGCACTATGAATGTTTACACGGTGTGTTCAATAAAGACATAACTCATAATTGCTTGTGTGTTATTTGTTTAAGCAGACTGTGTTTGTCTATTGTTGTGAGTAGATGAAGATCAGATCAAATTGTATGACCAATTTAAGCAGACATCCAGATAATTCCAAAGTGTTCACATACTTTTTCTTGCCACTGTTCAAAAGTTTTAGAACACCTACTCGTTCAGGGTTTTTCTTTATTTTTACTATTTTCTACATTGTTGTCACGTGCGTCGTATGAATCAGACCAAGGCGCAGCGTGGTATGCGTACATTCTAATTTATTAAAAGAATGAACACTGAACAAACTAACCAAAAGCTATACAAATGAGTGCTGACAGGCAACTACACATAGACAAGAACCCACGAACACCAAAGGGAAAATGGCTACCTAAGTATGATCCCCAATCAGAGACAACGATAAACAGCTGCCTCTGATTGGGAACCATATCAGGCCACCATAGACATACAAATCACCTAGACCTACAAAACCCTAGACAATAAAAAAAACTAGCGTACCCGAGTCACACCCTGACCTAACCAAAATATAAAGAAAACAGAGATATCTCAGGTCAGGGCGTGACAAGAATAATAGTGTAGAATAATAGTGAAGACGTCAAAACTATGACAGAACACATATGGAATCATGTAGTAACCAAAAAAGTGTTAAACATATCAAAATATATTTTATATTTGAGATTCTTCAAAAAGCCACCCTTTGCTTTGATGACAGATTTGCAAACTCTTGGCATTCTCTCAACCCGCTTCACCTGGAGTTCCCACATATGCTGTGCACTTGTTGGCTGCTTTTCCTTCACTCTGTGGTCCGACTCATCCCAAACCATCTCAATTTGGTTGAGGTCGGGTGATTGTGGAGGCCATGTCATCTGATGCAGCATTCCATCACTCTCCTTCTTGGTCAAATAGCCCTTACACAGCCTGGAGGTGTGTTGGGTCATTGTCCTGTTGAAAAACAAATGATAGTCCCACTAAGCCCAAACCAGATGGGATGGCGTATGGCTGCAGAATGGTGTGGTAGCCATGCTGGTTAAGTGTGCCTTAAATTTTAAATAAATCACAAACCGTGTCACCAGCAAAGCACCCCCATACCATCACACCTTCACATCCATGCTTCACTGTGGGAACCACACATGCGGAGATCACCCGTTTACCTACTCTGCATCTCACAAAGACATGGCGGTTGGAACCAAAAAATCTAATTTGGACTCATCAGACCAAAGGACAGATTTCCACTGGTCTAATGTCCATTGCAAGTGTTTCTTGGCCCAAGCGACTTTCTTCTTATTATTGGTGTCATTTAGTAGTGGTTTCTTGGCAGCAATTCGACCATGAAGGCCTGATTCATCAGTCTCCACTGAACAGTTGATGTTGAGATGTGTCTGTTACTCTGAAGCATTTATTTGGGCTGCAATTTCTGAGGCCTCTAACTCTGATGAACGTATACTCTGCAGTAGAGGTAACTCTGGGTCTTCCATTCCTGTGGCGGTTCTCATGAGTGCCAGTTTCATCATAGTGCTTGATGGTTGTGAAAGCTGGCGCCGACAGAGAGTGCTGCCTTGCAGTATTTAGTTTTTTTATGTATTATTTCTTACATTGTTAGCCTAGAAAATCTTAAGTGTTATTGCATACATCCAGGAAGAACTATTGGATAACAGAGCGATGTCAACTTACCAGCACTACGACCAGGAATACAACTTTCCCGACGCAGATCCTTTGTCCGCTCCAGCCAAGGGCGTTTGAACTGATTCCAGGGGCCGACCCAAAACAACGCCGCCGGAGAAGAGGGAGACTGGAGCGGTCTTCTAGTCAGACTTCGGAGGTGCACACACCACCCACCACTTTCGAGTATATTACTCGCTAATGTCCAATAAGGTCGACAAAATCAGGACACGGGTTGATTTCTAGATTGACATACTCTGTTTCACGGAAGCATGGCTCTCTCGGCATATGCTTTCGGAGTCAGTACAGCCACCTGGATTCTCAGTGCTCCGCGCCGACAGGAATACACATTTCTCCGGGAAGAAGAAGGGCGGGGTGTATGTTTCATGATTAACGACTCATGGTGTAATTGTAAAAACATACAGAAACTCAAGTCCTTTTTGTTCACCTGACCTACAGTTCCTCACAATCAAATGCCGACCGTATTATCTCCCAAGAGAATTCTCTTCGGTTATTGTAACAGCTGTGTATATCCCCCCCTCAAGCCGATACCACAACGGCCCTCAAGGAACTTCACTGGACTTTATGCAAACTGGAAACCATATATCCTCAGGCTGCATTTATTGTAGCTGGGGATTTTAACAAAGCAAATTTGAGAACAAGGCTACCTAAAATCTATCAGCATGTCGACTGTAGCACTCGCGCTGGGAAAAACACGAACACTGTTACTCTGACTTCCACAATGCTCACCCGCCCTCGTTTCGGACAATCTGACCGTTTTGCTTCTCCCTTCCTATAGGTTGAAACTCAAACAGGAAGTACCCGTACTAAGGACTATTCAACGCTAGTCTGACCAGTCGGAATCCACGCTTGAAGATTGTTTTGATCACGCGGAATAGGATATGTTCCAGGTAGCCTCAGAGAATAATATCGACGTATACGCTGATTTGGTGAGTGAGTTTATAAGGAAGTGTATAGGAGTTGTTGTACCCACTATTATTAAAACCTACCCTAACCAGAAACCGTGGATAGATGGTAGCATTCGCACAAAACTGAAAGCGCGTACCACTGCATTTAACCATGGCAAGGCGACTGGGAATATGGCCAAACTGTGTAGTTATTCCCTCTGCAAGGCAAGCAAACAAGCAAAATGTCAGTATAGAGACAAAGTGTAGTCACAATTCAACTGCTCAGACACGACTTATGTGGCAGGGTCTACAGACAATCACGGACCACAAAAGGACACTGACGTCTTGTTTCCAGACAAACTAAACACCTTCTTTGCCCGCTTTGAGGATAATACAGTGCCACCGACGTGGCCCTCTACCAAGGGCTGTGGGCTCTCCTTCTCTGTGGCTGTTGTGATTAAGACATTTAAACATGTTAACCCTCGCAAGGCTTCCGGCCCAGACGGCATCCCTATCCACATCCTCCGAGCATGCACAGACCAGCTGGCTGGTGTGTTTACGGACATATTCAATCTCTACCTATCCCAGTCTGCTGTCCCCACATGCTTCAAGATGGCCACCATTGTTCTGTACCCAAGAATGCAAAGGTAATTGAACTAAATGACTATCACCCCATAGCACTCACTTCTGTCATCATTAAGTGCTTTGAGAGACTAGTCAAGGATCATATCACTTCCATCTTACCTGTCACCCTAGACCCACTTCAATTGGCTTACCGCCCAAATAGGTCCACAGACAACGCAATCGCCATCACACTGCACACTGCCCTATCCCATTTGGACAAGAGGAATACCTATGCAAGAATGATGTTCATTGACTACAGCATTCAACACCATAGTACCCTCCAAGATCATCGTTGAGCTTGAGGCCCTGCGTCTCAACTAGGGATGCACGATATATTTCTAAAAAGGACAGCATCGGCCCAATGTCTAGTTTAACACCAATGTGCAAAACCAATGTCACAGCTGACGTGCATACCTATATAAACGTAGGTAGATGACGTAATGACGCCACAAAAATACAGCGCTACACAGAACAAAAGCAGAAAAATACAAAGGGCACACTTCCAACAACTAAACAAGTTCAAGTCGAGCAGTCACTTGAAAGAGTACGACATTTTCAGCGAGACAACTCAAAGGCGACATCCATTAACGCCAAGATAATGGAGTTCATTGACCTTGACAATCAACTGTTCTCTGTCATGGCTGATGTTGGTTTTTTCCGACTGGTCAATCACCTCGAGCCCCCGGTACACACTACCAAGTAGGCGCTATTTTTCAGATTTTTCAAGAATGTGCTGGTTCTCATACCGCTGCTGCCATTTCAATGGCATTTGAGAACATGTTTGAAACTTGGAAACATGAACATACCCCTAGCTCCATTCGAACAGCTGACTCGAGAAATAAGCTAATCAACTGCGTCTGCAGCAGACGTGATACCCTCTGTCATGGCATTGAAATGCCTGCTCAACAAAACTGCCGACACAGACAGTAGGGTTAAAACTTCCAAAAGTTCTCAAGGCTGTGAACAAGTGATTCGTGCCATTCTCTCTGAGCCTCTTTACTGTGTCGCCACCATGCTCGATGCTAGGTACAAGGACCTCTACTTCAATGCACACAAGGTACAGGGTTTACGTGAAATGTTAGACACAGCTGGACAAGATGGAAACGGACACAGTGACAGTGCGCACCGAGGAAGAAATGCACATTTGTGGCCTGCTGGAGGTCATTTTGCAGGGCTCTGGCAATGCACCTCCTTGCACAAAGGCGGAGGTAGCGGTCCTGCTGCTGGGTTGTTGCCCTCCTACGGCCTCCTCCACGTCTCCTGATGTACTGGCCTGTCTCCTGGTAGCGCCTCCATGCTCTGGACACTATGCTGACAGACACAGCAAACCTTTTTGCCACAGCTCGCATTGATGTGCCATACTGGATGAACTGCACTACCTGAGCCACTTGTGTGGGTTGTAGACTCCGTCTCATGCTACCACTAGAGTGAGAGCACCGCCAGCATTCAAAAGTGACCAAAACATCAGCCAGGAAGCATAGGAACTGAGAAGTGGTCTGTGGTCACCACCTGCAGAATCACTCCTTTTTTGGGGGTGTCTTGCTAATTGCCTATAATTTCCACCTTTTGTCTATCCCATTTGCACAACAGCATGTGAAATTTATTGTCAATCGGTGTTGCTTCCTAAGTGGACAGTTTGATTTCACAGAAGTGTGATTGACTTGGAGTTACATTGTGTTGTTTAAGTGTTCCCTTTATTTTTTTGAGCAGTGTATTTATATATTCTTATTCCATTCCTTTACTTAGATCTGTGTGTATTATTTGTTGTGGAATTGTTAGAAATTACTTGTTAGATAATGCTGCACTGTCAGAAGTAGAAGCACAAGCAATTTGCTACACTCTCAATAACATCTGATAACCATGTGTATGTGACCAATAAAATTAGATTTGGTTTTTGCGACTGCACTTGAAACTTTCAAAGTTCTTGACATTTTTGGAATTGACTGATCTTCATGTCTTAATGTAATGATGGACTGTCGTTTCTCTTTGCTTATTTGAGCTGTTTTGCCATAATATGGACTTGGTCTTTTACCAAATAGGGCTATCTTCTGTATCCCCCGACCTTGTCACAACACAACTGATTGGCTCAAACGCATTAAGAAGGAAAGAAATTCCACAAATTAACTTTTTAAGAAGGCACACCTGTTAATTGAAATGCATTCCAGGTGACCACCTCATGACGCTGGTTGAGAGAATTCCAAGTGTGCAAAGCTGTCATCAATGTAAAGAGTGGCTATTTGAAGAATCTCAAATATAACATACATACATACAACATACATACAAACACTTTTTTTGGTTACTACACGATTCCTTATGTGTTATTTCATAGTTTTGATGTCTTCACTATTATTCTACAATGTAGAAAATAGTAAAAATAAAGAAAAAACCTTGAATGAGTAGGTATTCTAAAACTTTTGACCGGTAGTGTAACTCCAGCAGGAAGAGAGAAAGTATGTTTTGTGTACTGTTGTTGGATGGATCTCCATATGTTTAATACCCCAGGGGCAAACGGGAATGATTTATCAAGCTGCCGTACAGTGATCCATGTGAACTGCCCTAAGTGCCCTTACATCGTTAGATCTGCCAGATAGTGCTCAGTGCGCAGCTAGGTGCACTGTGAACTGAGCAGCTGTATAATGGGCTGTTTGAGTCACCCAGTAGGCTGGCACACATTATTCATTATTTATGCGCTCAGACGGAATTGTAGAAGTCATGCCACCACGACTTGAAATTTGTGCAAACAAAGACTTCATTTGATAGGTTACTTGGTTCGTGCTACAGAGGGGGGGGGGGGGGGGGTGGAGGGAGGGGGGGAATGTAAGAGAGGGCAGCGATCCATAGTTATAGAGCGACTTCAGATGGCTTCGTCTGACTGGTTTGGACTGGATGAGGCTCTTTTGTGAGCTTCCATTGACCACACTCCCTTATTCTCTTCCTGTTAGTTCCTGCAGGTAGAAGGGGAGGTGCACATGGAGAGAGGGAGCTAGAAACTAAAGTCTACACCCAGTCCACCCCAACTGACCTCACACATATAAAAAGGAAACAGGAAATCTCTTTCAACTGATTAGATGGCTGATGTCTGAAATTTGTCTGTGATACTGGAAGGGGTTGTTCTGCTGGAGGTAGGCACTCTAAGCTTCACTATGATCTCAGTTTGAGATGTTTTCATTAAGTAGCGTGTCTGGGTTAAACAGTCCAAATGCGGAGGACTTGTGTACCTGAATAATGATTTCATTTCTTGAAGAATGTCCTACGGTCTACTGGTTTCCCCAGTAGACCGTAGTAGTAGTATTAGTGTTTCGGGACAAAGGTGTTTCTGACCTCTTGTCCTGACCAGGGTAGAGATTATTTTCCCTAATCAGGTCATGTGATCAGTAAAAACTCCTGGTCCTAATAAATGGGTCGTTCTCTTTCAATTATTAATTTTGATATCTCACATGTGGGGGTTCGCTACGACCGCCTATTCTCATGGAAGTACCTATCAAAAGCGTCTGTTGGAGACAGAGGTAGAGTAGCGAATGAGGTGAGACCCTCACTTCTATAAAAGGAGCCACTCTCCCACCCACTGGTTATTCTTGCTTCTCTTCCTCATGAATGGTCGCACTACTCTAGCTCGCCTCATATCGACTGGATACCCAGAAATGAACTCTGAAGGATAAGTTCCGACTTCAACTGTAGGTCTTCATACCCTGTCGAGAGGTTGAGTACTAACCGGAAGGTTTAGTTTTGAAATCCTTTTCTACTTCTCAGTCTCCGCTAGCTACTGAGACTCAGTTAGCCCCCTCTGCAAGGCTAACTTGGCTACCTTGCTGAGAGGCAAGCTAACCTTGCTACCATACCCTACCTGCAACACGGTAGCGTTGTGAGCACCCTTTTATCGTCTACATTCACCTATTGTGTTTACTAGACTGACCATCTCAGCCTTCATGGCACCTTCGGTTGCGGAAGCGCTCTTTCTGAAGGCTAACTTGGCCAGCACTGAGCTAGCCACGGCACACCTTCACCACAAGGTAGCTTCTAGCTAGCTAACGCCCCACTAGCCTCGACTCTCTCCCCTCAATGGCTGACGACATAGTGTCAGGGGAAGGCGAGTTGGGGGATCACGATGGGATTAATATCATGGAGATCCTTGAGATAGTGCAGGAGATGGGGACTGACGACCCCGTTCTCCCACCCTTTCAGGCCCACAGACCACCTCCAGTGAAGTTTGGGCTCTTTTATGTCTGAAAGCGGCTGCGGCCAGACTGGACATCGGGTGGCCATCCCCTGTAGTGGCTCAGCGCCCGTCAATCGATCTATACAACGGGAAAAGACTCAAGCCCTGATTTTTTTTTTTATTAACAGCTCCCCGCAGTACCAGTTTGCCCTTGCCTCAGGGAAGCTAAGAGCCCCTCACTAGCAGGATTCTTGCTAAGGGTCTCTGTCCCGAGACAGCCTGCTTCCCGCATCTATCCAGACTGACTTACTGCAGCTATAACACGATAGGGCCCGAGGAAACCCCATCCCAAAGAGATGGAAGAGCTGATACCCAGGAGAAGTGGGTGATGCCTTATTCTTATCTTCTTCATCTTTGAGCTCCTCGATGACCAGTGATTTTTTTTTTTTTGGTCGGCAGTTACAACTGTGCTTACGATCAGTCCTGGCAGCTATCGTCTGGGTTGGGTAGGTTACTTTCTAAATGTAATCCGTTACTAGTTACATGTCGAATAGTAATCAGTGATGTAACTTTTGGACTACCCAAACTCAGTAATGTAATCTCATTTACTTTCTGTTACTTTTGTATTAAGATGCATTAGAAGAAGACAAAAAGGATACGTGATCTCTGACTTGTGGTCAGACTCACATTTAGGTGAAACAAACTTCAAATTGTGCCTTTTTTCCAATGCTGAATTGAATGTCATTGAGAACAGAAAGGTGTCTTTTTTTCCCGACCATCCTTTCTGAATTTAAAAGTCATTTTTTGTAATCAGAATACATTAATCAGTTACTCCCCAACCCTGGCTATCGTCATGCAGGGTTTATACCCTAGCGAACGAAGCAATTCTCCATCCTCACCCAGATTCTTTAGAAAAAAAGGGAAAGAGACAGGCCTGCAACTTTTGGAAAAGAGTGGCAGCCACTTATGCACGCTTCCTGTTTTCACAGTTGGTGTGTGTTTTTTTGTGGAGAAGTGGTGCGACTAGACAGATTGTTATTCACTACACTCTGTTTTCCATGGTCCTATGCTCCTTGCAGGATTTGTTGGAGTGCGAGAAGGTTCATCTTTGTTATGGCCCTTTAGCCACTTTTTCGGCCTTCCAAGGCGTAAGGTTTTCTAGCGGCAGGGACTGGGAGACTAGTCAGGATCAAGGCTAAGATGAATGGAGCAAAGTTCAGAGATGGTTGAAACAGATTATCCATAACTGTTGTGTAGTCTCTAAGCAGGGCGCTTTGCTTAAGCCCAGTCTCTGAGCTTTTAGCTCGTCCTGGGACATGTCTGTTGTGCTTAAAACCCTTTCACAGCAGCTATTAGCCACTGGAAAGTGTGGAGATGTAATATTCCTCCTTCTTTCACTTTACTAAGGCCTTTGGCATCACTAAGCGTATGTGTGGACTGTGCTTAACCAGTCACTGTTCGCGCCCACAGTCTGCCCTGGGGTTTTTCAGGTCAATGTACCTAACCCTGTCTTTGGCCCGGGTCGACTTTTTCCCATTGTCGCACCTTGGAGCCGATGGCTTTTCACCTGTTGCCTTCTCTAGAAGGGCGTCCCTGTTGTCCATTACGTGCGGTTCGCATCTACTTGGATTGTAGGAGAGCTCTGGCAAGGGTGTTATGCGCATCACTTATTGGGCCCTTCTCTTTTCGACGATATCCTGCCGAATCATGGGAACCATTATAATGGGGCGATAATCTTTGGAGGTGCCTGGAAGGTTCCTCTCCTACAAAGGAGTTTACCTCTTGGGCACTGTTTTTGGAGCATATCTCATTAAACTGAGATTGTATGCATCTTATATTGGGCTCCCCCTCACTTTATGAAGTTTTTCCCCTGTTGGGTTGTCTCTGCACCCCTTCGGTACGTACTCCATTAATTTCGGGACCTCTGAGGGTTGCTGATGTTGGGACTTCCCTGGCTTTGGAGAGCATGTTTTGCAATACGGGAGTTGGCCATATCCCCATGTGAGATATCAAAACAAATAATTGAAAGAGAACTAAAGATTACTTTCATAACCCTGGTTCTCTGATATTATGGTATGAGATATCTAACCGCATTCCCCTGCTCGCAGGAGCATGAGGAAGAAAAGCATGCTTGAGAATAACCAGAAGGCGGGAGAGTTGTTCCTTTTATGGAAGTGTGAGGGTTTCACCTCATTCACTCTTACCTGTCTGTCTCAACAAACACTTTTGATAGGCACTTCCGAGAGGGTGGGCAGTCTTAGTGAAGAGATCTCACTCATAATATCAGAGAACCAGGGTTATGCAAGTAACCTTACATTTTTCCACGTCTGTGCTGTCTGGGAGATAAAATATCACTGCTGGAGAGGATACAGTTTGCCTATAGCTGAGCTCGACATAACAGATGGAACACCATGAGGATGTGAGCCTTTTCTCAATGCTCACTGAGTACTCAATGAGTAAATACCGTAAGAAACATGTTCACTCTTGCAGCCAGTCCCTGTTTTCTTAATTCTCAAGAAAAATATTTAAAAAATAAACAACTTCTCAAAAGCTCGCCTTCCTTACAATGTCAAGTTTGCCTACCTGATGGGCTTGTCCTTTATATAACTTTGTGTTTTTAAAGTACGAGTCACAATGATTACTCATTTTTGTGCGGGGTCTTGTAACAATACATGTATTACATTTATTGCTTACTTTAGCATCTGTGTGCGGTGTCAGTTTCTGTTCCCCTCTGCATCCAGCTTCCTGTGTTCTTGGAGCCACATAGTGTTCTCTGTCTGCTCACAGGATGTCTGGGATGTCCCTGACATGGAGTAGACCCCCCCCACACACACACCACTCTGGCAACCCACACACTGGCTTGACCTGAAAATAGCTGACTGGGCTGTGGGCCTATTGTAAAACGCATCATAAAGACGACTTCCTAATTGTTTGAACTAACTTGGTGGTGAAGCTTAGCCTAAACATTTGGCTGTAGCAGGGGTTCGGAAAAATATTTTCCCCAACGCCCCCTTTTGGACATTTGGAAAATGTTGTTTTGAAGCTAATTTCCTGAAATTGTACGTAGTTTAAAAAGACTGACATATTTTAGGCAGGCTATTTAATGATGATGATGATAATAATGGATAAGGAAAAAGAAGTCTAGACCTGATTTCCCCAAATGTTATTCTGCTACCAAATATATGTTTTATGACAATTTATATGAACCCTTAATTTAATTATACATATTCTCTTTTACATAGTGATTCGATCAATTTATAGTGACAGTATGAGATTACTCCCCAAGCAAAGTCCAATTTCTTTGACTCCCAGTTTAGAAGGTCGTAACTCAGCTTCTGAATGTTAGACAAACCAAAGATATTCCCATGTGCATCAGAGTCGCTTGTTTCCAGCCTAAAGTACAGCAGATGTATGTGTTGTTTTAGATATAAAGAATCGCAAATTGTAATAAAAAAATACCTAATCATCTAGGTTGGGAACCCCTGGGCTGTAGGGATTATTATAACTAATGAAATTAGTTTACAAGTAGGATTACGTCCAAAATATGTTTTGTATTCCTGAACAAACTGATATGTCATGATGGTATCATTAGTATGATGGAATTTCCCATAATAAGCATTCAAATTGGTCTTCATGGGGTTTGCATGCTGATATAAATATGTGGGGTTACGAATGAGAATAGTGTTTATTATTATTTATTTTTTTAACCTTTTATTTAACTAGGCAAGTCAGTTAAGAACAAATTCTTATTTACAATGACTACCTACCCTGGCCAAACCCGGACAAAGCTGGGCCAATTGTGCGCCGCCCTATAGGACTTCCAATCACGGCACTGAGATGCAGATGACCTGGCCTCCACAATCCCCCGACCTCAACCCAGTTGAGATGGTTTAGGATGAGTTGGACCGCAGACTGAATAAAAATCAGCCAGCAAGTGCTCTACATATGTGGGAACTCCTTCAAGACTGTTGGAAAAGCATTCCAGGTTAAGCTGGTTGAGAGAATGCCAAGAGTGTGCAAAGCTGTCAAGACAAAGGGTGGCTACTTTGAAAAATCTCAAATATATTTTGATTTAACACTTTTGTTTACTGCATGATTCCATATGTGTTATTTCATAGTTTCACTATTATTCTACAATGTAGGAAATGGTACACATAAAGAAAAATCCTTGAATGAATAGGTGTGTCAACTTTTGGCTGGTACTGTACGTCTACACCATCACTGTTATTATCAGGCTGTATAGCTAGTTACGTTTGCTCTGACTCAGTACATTTATTAGCTAGTTAGCGATTAGCATTAGCGGGTAACAAGATTCAGGCCCAATTTGCTAAGAAAAGACAATCTAGCTGTTTGCAGATATAAGAAACACAAACTAATAGAACACTAGTGGATTTATATTAAGAAGCAAAGTGAAAACAGCATCTTTGTCTTCAACATTGTTTAATGTGCTGCATTAATCATGCAGAGACTGAATGCAAGTATCTCGTGGTTGAAGAACAACATCCGCTCCTTGAGTGACGGGGCGGGGCTAGGTCTGTGTGGAAAGAGGCATGGAGAGAGAGCAGAGAGAGATGACTTAAGTAGCAAAGTAAACCATAAAAATGCACGTTACACATGGCGTATCACATTTAACAAACCAAACATTTAAATACGGTTATAGGTAAAGTAAAGGTAAAGAAGGTAAAGTAAAAACCCAAACCGGTCCGTGTATCAATACCGGTATATGGCCCAGCCCTAACTCATGCTGACATGACGTATTTCACCACAACGGAAATAATTCTCTGACTTTATTGTGCAATCCTGTTCGATTTGATGAGCTATGTTTGTAGTTCAAGCATGTTGGAGCCAACCTTTTGAAGATTTTACTCTAATGAACTTTGAAGTATATGAGTGGCATTGTAAATGTCTTGCATTACATTTTTTTTCTCTCCCTTTCTATAGGTAAACCATCATGATCCCCATCACAGAGCTCCGGTACTTTGCCGACACACAGCCGGCGTACCGCATCCTGAAGCCATGGTGGGACGTCTTCACAGACTACATCTCCATCGTCATGCTCATGATTGCCGTGTTTGGGGGCACGCTACAGGTAACCCAGGACAAGATGATCTGCCTGCCCTGCAAGTGGGTGGTCAACAAATCCTGCGAGTACCTCAATATGAGCTTCCGTGACCCCTTTGACCCAGAGCCAAAAGGCATCCAGTATGAACTGGACCGGCACCAGTACAACTACATTGACGCGGTCTGCTATGAGAACAAGCTGCACTGGTTTGCCAAGTACTTCCCCTACCTGGTGCTACTGCACACCCTCATCTTCCTGGCCTGCAGTAACTTCTGGTTCAAGTTCCCCCGGACTAGCTCCAAACTGGAGCACTTTGTGTCCATCCTGCTCAAGTGTTTTGACTCACCATGGACCACCAGGGCTTTGTCTGAGACTGTAGTGGAGGAGAGCGACCCCAAGCCCCTGGGGAAGATGAACGGTACCATGGACAAGAAGGCATCATGCATCAGCGAGGACGTGGAGGCCAGCGTGCCCATGCTCCAAAGGACCAAGTCCCTCATCGAGCAGGGCATTGTTGACCGCTCCGACACGGGTGTCCTGGACAAGAAGGAAGGCGAGCAGGCCAAAGCTCTTTTCGAGAAGGTCAAGAAGTTCCGGATCCACGTCGAAGAAGGGGACATTGTCTACCGGCTCTACATCCGCCAGACCATCATCAAAGTCATCAAGTTCATCCTGATCATCTGCTACACGGCCTACTATGTGCACTACATCAAGTTCAGTGTGATCTGCACGGTGGACATTGAGAAGCTGACGGGCTATAGGATGTACCACTGTGCTCACCCCCTGGCTACACTCTTCAAGATTCTGGCATGTTTCTATATCAGCCTGGTGGGGATTTACGGTCTCATCTGCATGTACACCCTCTGCTGGATGCTCAGCCGCTCGCTTAAGCGCTACTCCTTTGAGTCAATCCGCGAGGAGAGCAGATACAGTGACATACCAGACGTGAAAAACGACTTTGCCTTCATGTTGCACATGATAGACCAGTATGACCCGCTCTACTCCAAACGCTTTGCGGTCTTCCTGTCGGAGGTTAGCGAGAACAAACTGCGTCAGCTGAACCTCAACAATGAGTGGACGCTGGACAAGCTGCGGCAACGCATCACCAAGAACTCCCAGGAGAAACTGGAGCTGCACTTGTTCATGCTTAACGGAATCCCTGAAACAGTGTTTGACCTAATAGAACTGGAGGTGCTCAAGCTGGAGCTCATCCCTGATGTCACCATCCCCCCCATCATTGCCCAGCTAGTCAGCCTGAGAGAGATGTGGCTCTACCACACACCGGCAAAAATTGAGGCCCCAGCTTTGGCCTTTCTGAGGGAGAACCTCAAGTCCCTCCACATCAAGTTCACTGACATCAAGGAGATCCCTCTATGGATCTACAGCCTGAAGAACCTGAGCGAGCTGCACCTCACAGGGAACCTGAGCGCAGAGAACAACCGCTACATTGTCATCGACGGGCTACGAGAGCTCAAGAGGCTCAAAGTGCTCCGTCTGAAGAGTAACCTGACCAAGCTGCCTCAGGTGGTGACAGACGTTGGGGTCCACCTCCAGAAGCTGTCAATCAACAATGAGGGCACCAAGCTGATGGTGCTCAACAGCCTGAAGAAGATGGTGAACCTGACAGAGCTGGAGCTGTTGCGCTGCGACCTGGAACGTATCCCGCACTCCATCTTCAGCCTGCACAACCTGCAGGAGATTGACCTGAAGGACAACAACCTTAAGACCATTGAGGAGATCATCAGCTTCCAGCACCTGCACCGTCTGGTAAACTTGAAGCTGTGGTACAATCAGATCGCCTATATCCCCATCCAGATCGGCACCTTGACGAACATGGAGAGGCTCTACCTAAACCGCAACAAGATCGAGAACATCCCGGGCCAGCTGTTCTTCTGCCGCAAACTGCGCTTTCTGGACCTGAGTCACAACAACCTGACCAGTATACATGCCGACGTGGGCTTCCTCCAGAACCTGCAGTACTTTGCTGTGACAGCCAACAGGGTGAGTACAGATCTAGTATTTGAGCGTCCCAGAGAAAATATTTGATACACACTTGGAACTAACTCTATAACCAACAGTTTTTCTTCTATCTTTTTCTAGCTATCTTTGTTAGGGCCCAGATTATTTCCTGGTCAGGTCAAATGGGCAAAAAACACTTGTCTTTGCATTTATCTGTGTGTCACAGGAAAATGTTAGACATTTGTTCTTGAAAAGCCCTACTCCCTTCTACCTGCCTCTTTCACATGTGAATGGGCTCATAGGAAGGTAGGGCTTAGCATGATGAAGACCGGTACGTGGTTATGTTAGGGATAATTTGCCCTAATGATCTTGTGCACATATTGTAGAGTACACATTGTAGAGTTTTGTGTAGTAGACCGAGATGTCTCCATAGTTCCAATGAGGTAAAATTATCGCTTCAATAGTTCATTTGCCCAATATTCTGAGAAAGTAACAGCCTACCCTAATAGTGCTAATAATATGTTTCAAATTAGTTCAAGTAAAGTAACTGTCTGATGTGATGCAATGTGCCAGAGTTTTAAAAGTACACAGATGAGGGGGGCGATAGTGAGCACCATGGAGTAGACGCTTCTTCCGACTACCTCCTCACCCTTGCTTAAATTTTATTTAAATTCTACTTTTGCCCGACCAAACTGCTACAATGAGCAACTCTATGAGAAACACGGCCATGGGGAAACTAATTAATCCAAAAACAACCGGAAAGAAAGATGGTAAAGTCTCCACCACAGCACAAGACGAGGATGGCGATGCTTGCGTTAGCCTGGCCGTAATGGCTAGCATGGCTAAGCCTGACTCGGAGCCCTCACCGACTATTATATTAGCAGCTATCAAGAAAATGGAAGAGGACATGAACGCTCGATTTAATCATCTCGACTCATCCTTACAATCAGTGCAAACCTCACTGGCTGAACATACAACCCACATTATTGATCTGGAAGGAAACGCAGGTGACCACGAGACATGCATCGCCACCCTTGAGGGACAGTATGAAGAGCTACTAAATCTTTATTCTAAAGTTGCAATACTTGCACTTAACGCACCAGAAATCATTAAATGAGTTTGGTCTGGGCGAGAGTTTTGTCTCTTGGCGTCAAATACTATATGCGTGCCCGACGGCTTCAGTTCTCACTAATTACAATAAATCCCCTCCTTTTCACTTTAACGTTCCTGCCGCCAGGGATGCCCCTTGAGTCCGTTGCTATTTGCCATTGCTATGGAACCCCTAGCTATCAGTATCAGAAGCCATCCTGCCATTGCTTTAGCTAAACATAGGCATTTCCACTGCTGATGGAGCTCATCGAATCATTTGGAGAACTCTCTGGGTATACCATAAACTGGGATAAAAGCGAATTCATGCCTCTTAAAGGAGACTTAAATCCAGAGTTCCTTAAACATATATTGTTTACATTCACAGGAGACAAAATTAAATATTTAGGGGTTGTCATCCCCAAGGACCCTAAATTGAACTACCACAACGTGATAGAGAAGTTGAAACGCAACATTGAGATCTGGAGAGTGTTGCCTCTATCGATGATAGGCCGTGTTAACGCTATTAAAATGGTTACACTCCCCAGATTCCTTTATCTCTTTCAGAATCTGGCTGTATTTTTAAGTAAAGCTTTTTTCAAATCCTTGGATTCTATTATCTTGCCTTTTGTGTGGGGATACAAAGTACACCGGATCTCTAAAAAACATATAATCAAGCCCAAAGAATTAGGTGACCTGAGCCTACCAAATTTTCAACATTGTTATTGGGCAGCAAATGCTAGGTTTATTGGCAGGATGCATACCCTGGCATGGTAGATCCAAGATATACACAACACCTCTCTTCCAGCACTTTTATTTTCATCAACTGAATCCCCTACAGGTATTACTGGCAATAACTTTATGCAAAAAAAATTGTATCATAAGGAAAACACTTGGTCTCCCGGAGACCTCTGTTTGTACTCCTATTTGCCATAACCATGCCCCCCCCCCCCCCCCCCCACCCCCACCGACTGGCAACACTTTTTTATTCTGGAAGAGAAAGGGCATTACTACTATTGCAGACCTTTACATCAATATTTTTGCCATATTCGCACAGTTGAGGGAAATGTACGATCTCCCCGCATCTAACTTCTTCCGATATCTTCAGATAAGGAACTACGTTTGCTTAAATATACCACATTTTGAGGCAATTACACCTGCCCGAGAGTTGTATATTTGCCCCTGGCTCCAAGAGCTTGATCTCCAGCTTTGTAGATAACTTTACAGCATATTACTCTGTAACATTTGAAGGAGACCTGGGAGGAAGACCTTGTTATGGAGATGACTGATGACTGTTGGGTTAATTGCTTCAAGATATTCACTTGTGCTCAATAAACTCCCGACACCAACTTATTCAATACAAAGTGATTCACAGACTACACTATTCCTGTACCAAATTACACTCGTTCTACCCCTCGGTCTCTCCGATATGCCCTCAGTGCAAATCTGCAGAGGGTACCCTGGGTCACCTCTTCTGGTCATGCCCCAAACTGCACACATTCTGGCAGGATATTTTTACGTGTTTCTCAGAAGTACACAGCTGTAACCTCATACCAGCCCCGGATACTGCTGTTTTAGGCAGGTCACAGCACCTAACGACTTTAACCCACTGGGAACAAAAAACATTACAATATGGCATGGTTATTGCAAAAATAAACATTTTAAGCCTTTGGAATAAGGAGACTGTACCTGTTTTTAAAACCTGGTTAGCTGAAGTCACCAGTTTGCTACATATAGAAAGGATTCAACATGATATCTCTGGCAGATCTAATACATTTGTTAAGATATGGCAGCCCTTTATCACGTATCTTTCACGTGATGATGGGAAACACAACATACAACCTGCAACCAACCATGATCCACAGTAATTCTTTTTAATGTCGAGCATAGTCCTTATACTGTACAGTATGTCAAATATCATTGAAGCAAGGTGCCAATTCCTTAAGAGCAATGTTGTGTTCTGTTGTTTTTTAATATTTTTTTTTGTCTCCAGTTGAGGGGTGGGGGTATTCTGAATGTATTGTTTGCTGTCATTATCTGTCTGTTTTGTAAAGCAGAAAATTCATAAATAAAATAAAAAATATTTTTTAAGTACACGGATGAACAGTTGTATTATGCTAATGACTTTGTCACGCTTCTGGCTGCAGATAAATAGAACTTGTCTCTGGGGTGATGTTCACTATTTTGGTACTGTACTTATTTTTTTAGTAACTGCAAATGTAAGCATCTTCAAGCCAATATGAAGTCAAAATGTCTAGTGAATTCATTTTTAGGACTATTTAGTATAGTCAAGCTCCTCTAAAACAGTCATTCTTTGAACACCCTGTTAGATTCAACTCAGCCTTGTTAAGCAGTTTTTTTCATTTTATTTAACCTTTTACTTAACTAGGCAAGTCAGTTAAGAACAAATTCTTATTTACAATGACGGCCTAACAGTGGGTTAACTGCCTTGTTCAGGGGCACAACGACATATTTTTTTTACCTTGTCAGCTTGGGGATTTGATCTAGCAACCTTTCAGTTACTGGCCCAACACTCTAACCATTAGGCTACCTGCAACCCCAATGATAGCTGGAAAAGATTTACTGTCTTCTGTACAGAACACCTCAGGGTGATGCTGTCTTAGACTCATTCAGGAGTTTTGTGAATTGTTTAAGAAGATTATTTGCATGAACTTTGATTTATGCGAATTCTTGTCTAACTCATTTCTGACTTTTAGAGAGAGTTTTGAGAATAATATTAGTGTAGGCTAGCTCTTGTAAGTTACACTTGTAAGTGAAAGTGTAACACTAACTAAATGTAATATATCATGTAAATATACATAATGTATAATGTAAACACATTACATAATTTAATATCATTTTAATTATATAAATGTGAGGTGACTTAGCCATAGCTCTGGTCATTTGTGTTTTTGCATGGGCCAATTTGTGAATTTTGCATGAACAACACTCGGATCACCTGATAAGCTGACCTCAGACTCTTTACAACCAATTTGCCTGTAATGTCTAATGTGAGCCAGTGCATTACCGTCGGGTTAATAAGCACGCCGTTCATCCAATTGATTTATTTAGGAATCGAGTTCACAGTGAGAAACATGCTGAGGGCTTGCAAGGAATTCTGGGAGGTTATACAACATTCTCCCTGTTGTGTTCTGGTGGGCATCTGCTGTGTGTGGGATCGGATGGTTACTCTAAACGATACTATTATCATGGTTTTAAGGCGATTCCGCTCCAGCGGGAGCAAAAAATATTTTTGGTATCTCAGATTGTTCTGGCAATTCTCACATAGAAACTTCATTGGGAGGAAGGATGTTTAACCCATAAGAGTCTAAGCTATTGACCCATACAAATGCATTGAATAACAGATTCACAACAGATAGTCCAACCAAAAAATCTAAAGGAAGTTTGTTCTGAAGAGTCTGTCCTATATCTGAGAGATATAAGAAAGAACAAGAAACACTACATTTTTTACATGTACATATTTAACCCCTTATTTTTGTTACTAAACACTCTCCATATGTGACCAACCGCCTCAATTCGGTCTTATGTAGCAAAATTTGAAATTGTGTTTTTTATATTGGATAAAGTAGAGAAAATTGTATATCACACACTGTATTTTTTAATTTAACTAGGCAAGTCGGTTAAGAACAAATTCTTATTTACAATGACGGCCTACCCCGGCCAAACCCGGACGACGCTGGGCCAATTGTGCGCCTCCCTATGGGACTCCCAATCACGGCCGGATGTGATACAACCTGGACTCGAACCAGGGACTGTAGTGATGTCTCTTGCACTGAGATGCAATGCTTTAGACCGCTGTGCCACTCAGGAGCGTGGAGGAACAGTGGGAAAGTAATTCTGCATTTAAAGTTGATAAACTTATAACCCCACTTTTCAGAGGGTAACAAACTAGGTTCCATGTTAACTAGCTAACATTAGGCTATAACTAAAATGGCCCTTGAATGTTTTGGTACACCTACTGGAGAGCTCATCTTTGTCTACACCCATTCAGCATCGTTCACACCCTCTTAAGGGTTCACATGTAAGGCCATGTGGTAAACCCACACTATATCAAATAAAATCTACGTTTATTTGTCACATGCACAGGATACAGAAGGTGTAAACGGTACAGGGATAGTACTTGCATAGGAGCAATATCAAAAACAAAGTGTCCAGATTAAAAATATTTTATAAACATTTTATCGTTATTAGATGACGCTTACCCGACACACTTGTCTAAATTGATGGGTCATGTAAAGGAAATACTATAACCACCCCTCACCCACATCTAGCTAAGTGGATGGGTCACTATTGTCTAGATGTACACATTTTCATAAAATACAATCGATGGCCGTAATCACCCCCAGACACACCTACTAATTTGATTGGTCATGTAATAATCGGGCCGAAGTGGAGTCTTTTTTGTTTAGACATGTAACTAGCTAGCTAAACAATGAACCGGCATAACCCCAACTCATACTACTACCAATACAAATTGTCTTAGCTATAGTATGAATATGTAGGTAGCTAAAGCTAACAAACTAGGTTCAATGTTAACTAGCTAACATTATCCTATAACTAGCCATGCAAATGGGTTTCTGATTTTAATAATATTACTACACAGATCACACAGGTAACATTAGCTAGGGAGCCAGCGAGCTAACAGTATGCTTTAACTTGCAATAAAAATGACTTTCTGACAAAATTAGAAACTTATCTGGAAAATGTAGCTAGACTTTTACCTGTATACGTGGATGAACGCTTCACGGCAGACTGGAACCATTTAACTTTTGTTTTTAGAACCATTTAACATTTTGTTTTTAGCTTCAACTTGTTTGGCCAGCTTTGTGTCAAGTCACTCCGGTTCACACTGACCGTGGCGTGTGCAGAAAGTAGCCCATCACTTTGTCTACTGATCTGTCAGTAGCACCTGCTAAATTCAGGACAACGTTGTTGAGAAAAGTAACAAAACTTTTGTAGTTCTCGATGGCTAACGTTATGTCTTTCCAAAACGGCGCCGTAGAAAGGACTGGCAACACATACTGAACAGCTCACGTTATAGACAGAAGCGAGCTACATGGCAGACCAATCCAAACTCAACTCCCGGCATGTCCAGCCCATACATTCTCAGCTAATCATGGCTAGTGGGAAGGTTCCTGTCTTCTTCCATGGCTAAACCAACTAAGCTCGTAATTTGAACAATTTTATTCATATTTATGGAAGGAATACAACTTTGTTATTAAGGCACATGAACGTTCACATGTTCAAAAAGGCATTTCTGCCAAAAAAACGCATTTTGATTAAAAAAAATTCTTCAAATGCTGCTCCTGTGAAGTAGTGACGTGTGACATATGCCTAGTTTCCTGAAACAAGTCATATACAGTGGGGAGAACAAGTATTTGATACACTGCCGATTTTGCAGGTTTTCCTACTTACAAAGCATGTAGAGGTCTGTAATTTTTATCATAGGTACACTTCAACTATGAGAGACGGAATCTAAAACAAAAATCCAGAAAATCACATTGTATGATTTTTAAGTAATTAATTTGCATTTTATTGCATGACATAAGTATTTGATACATCAGAAAAGCAGAACTTAATATTTGGTACAGAAACCTTTGTTTGCAATTACAGAGATCATACGTTTCCTGTAGTTCTTGACTAGGTTTGCACACACTGCAGCAGGGATTTTGGCCCACTCCTCCCTACAGATCTTCTCCAGATCCTTCAGGTTTCGGGGCTGTCGCTGGGCAATACGGACTTTCAGCTCCCTCCAAAGATTTTCTATTGGGTTCAGGTCTGGAGACTGGCTAGGCCACTCCAGGACCTTGAGATGCTTCTTACGGAGCCACTCCTTAGTTGCCATGGCTGTGTGCTTCGTGTCGTTGTCATGCTGGAAGACCCAGCCACGACCCATCTTCAATGCTCTTACTGAGGGAAGGAGGTTGTTGGCCAAGATCTCGCGATACATGGCCCCATCCATCCTCCCCTCAATACGGTGCAGTCGTCCTGTCCCCTTTGCAGAAAAGCATCCCCAAAGAATGATGTTTCCACCTCCATGCTTCACGGTTGGGATGGTGTTCTTGGGGTTGTACTCATCCTTCTATTCCTCCAAACACGGCGAGTGGAGTTTAGAGCAAAAAGCTCTATTTTTGTCTCATCAGACCACATGACCTTCTCCCATTCCTCCTCTGGATCATCCAGATGGTCATTGGCAAACTTCAGACGGGCCTGGACATGCGCTGGCTTGAGCAGGGGGACCTTGCGTGCGCTGCAGGATTTTAATCCATGACGGCGTAGTGTGTTACTAATGGTTTTCTTTGAGACTGTGGTCCCAGCTCTCTTCAGGTCATTGACCAGGTCCTGCCGTGTAGTTCTGGGCTGATCCCTCACATTCCTCATGATCATTGATGCCCCACGAGGTGAGATCTTGCATGGAGCCCCAGACCGAGGGTGATTGACCGTCATCTTGAACTTCTTCCATTTTCTAATAATTGTGCCAACAGTTGTTGCCTTCTCACCAAGCTGCTTGCCTATTGTCCTGTAGCCCATCCCAGCCTTGTACAGGTCTACAATTTATCCCTGATGTCCTTACACAGCTCTCTGGTCTTGGCCATTGTGGAGAGGTTGGAGTCTGTTTGATTGAGTGTGTGGACAGGTGTCTTTTATACAGGTAACGAGTTCAAACAGGTGCAGTTAATACAGGTAATGAGTGGAGAACAGGAGGGCTTCTTAAAGAAAAACTAACAGGTCTGTGAGAGCCGGAATTCTTACTGGTTGGTAGGTGATCAAATACTTATGTCATGCAATAAAATGCAAATAATTTCCTTAAAAATCATACAATGTGATTTTCTGGATTTTTGTTTTAGATTCCGTCTCTCACAGTTGAAGTGTACCTATGATAAAAATTACAGACCTCTACATGCTTTGTAAGTAGGAAAACCTGCAAAATCGGCAGTGTATCAAATACTTGTTCTCCCCACTGTATATATATTTTGAAGGAATGAGCGTTACACCGAGGCCTGTACTCTGGAGTGGGATCGATTTGGAGGTGGAAGACATCCTCCTCCCTCATGTGGTACCCGTCCTGCAGGCTCATCCCTCCAGCATGACAATGCCACCAGCCATACTGCTCGTTCTGTGCGTGATTTCCTGCAAGACAGGAATGTCAGTGTTCTGCCATGGCCAGCGAAGAGCCCGAATCTCAATCCCATTGAGCACGTCTGGAACCTGTTGGATCGGTGGGTAAGGGCTAGGGCCATTCCCCCCAGAAATGTCCGGGAACTTGCAGGTGCCTTGGGGGAAGAACTGGCTAATCTGGTGCAGTCCATGAGGAGGAGATGCACTGCAGTATTTAATGCAGCTGGTGGCCACACCAGATACTGACTGGTACTTTTGATTTTGACCCCCCCCCCCCCTTTGTTCAGGGACACATTATTCCATTTCTGTTAGTCACATGTCTGTGGAACTTGTTCAGTTTATGTCTCAGTTGTTGAATCTTATGTTCATACAAATATTTACACATGATAAGTTTGCTGAAAATAAACAGTTGACAGTGAGAGGACGTTTCTTTTTTAGCTGAGTTTATATATATACAGTATATATATACTTTCATGAATTTTTTCAACTTGTACCGGGGGACCTTCAGACAAGTCTTGTGAGGTACAGTGGGGAGAACAAGTATTTGATATACTGCCAATTTTGCAGGTGTTCCTACTTACAAAGCATGTAGAGGTCTGTATCATTTATCATAGGTACACTTCAACTGTGAGAGACGGAATCTAAAAAAAAAATCCAGAAAATCACATTGTATGATTTTTAAGTAATTAATTTGCATTTTATTGCATGACATAAGTATTTGATCACCTACCAACCAGTAAGAATTCAGGCTCTCACAGACCTGTTAGTTTTTATTTAGTGTTCTCCACTCATTACCTGTATTAACTGCACCTGTTTGAACTCGTTACCTGTATAAAAGACACCTGTCCACACACTCAATCAAACAGACTCCAACCTCTCCACAATGGCCAAGACCAGAGAGCTGTATAAGGACATCGGGGATAAAAATTGTAGACCTGCACAAGGCTGGGATGGGCTACAGGACAATAGGCAAGCAGCTTGCTGAGAAGGCAACAACTGTTGGCGCAATTATTAGAAAATGGAAGAAGTTCAAGATGACGGTCAATCACCCTCGGTCTGGGGCTCCATGCAAGATCTCACCTCGTGGGGCATCAATGATCATGAGGAAGGTGAGGGATCAGCCCAGAACTACACGGCAGGACCTGGTCAATGACCTGAAGAGAGCTGGGACCACAGTCTCAAAGAAAAACATTAGTAACACACTATGCCGTCATGGATTAAAATCCTGCAGCGCACGCAAGTTCCCCCTGCTCAAGCCAGCGCATGTCCAGGCCCGTCTGAAGTTTGCCAATGACCATCTGGATGATCCAGAGGAGGAATGGGAGAAGGTCATGTGGTCTGATGAGACAAAAATAGAGCTTTTTGGTCTAAACTCCACTCGCCGTGTTTGGAGGAAGAAGAAGGATGAGTACAACCCCAAGAACACCATCCCAACCGTGAAGCATGGAGGTGGAAACATCATTCTTTGGGGATGCTTTTCTGCAAAGGGGACAGGACGACTGCACCGTATTGAGGGGAGGATGGATGGGGCCATGTATCGCGAGATCTTGGCCAACAACCTCCTTCCCTCAGTAAGAGCATTGAAGATGGGTCATGACTGGGTCTTCCAGCATGACAACGACCTGAAACACTCAGCCAGGGCAACTAAGGAGTGGCTCCGTAAGAAGCATCTCAAGGTCCTGGAGTGGCCTAGCCAGTCTCCAGACCTGAACCCAATAGAAAATCTTTGGAGGGAGCTGAAAGTCCGTATTGCCCAGCGACAGCCCCGAAATCTGAAGGATCTGGAGGTCTGTATGGAGGAGTGGGCCAAAATCCCTGCTGCAGTGTGTGCAAAAATGGTCAAGAACTACAGGAAACGTATGATCTCTGTAATTGCAAACAAAGGTTTCTGTACCAAATATTAAGTTCTGCTTTTCTGATGTATCAAATACTTATAATACTTGTAATGCAATAAAATGCAAATTAATTACTTAAAAATCATACAATGTGATTTTCTGGAATTTTGTTTTAGATTCCGTCTCTCACAGTTGAAGTGTACCTATGATAAAAAATTACAGACCTCTACATGCTTTGTAAGTAGGAAAACCTTCAAAATCGGCAGTGTATCAAATACTTCTTCTCCCCACTGTATGTGGGCATCCTAGAACAAAGCCAACATGTACGTGTTCGTTAGAGTCTCATCTCTCCATAGAGGGGTCATAATAATTTGGATGCTACAGACGATTTTGTGAGAAAACAGATTTTCAGGATATCTCATGGTCTGACAAACACTGCTCTAACTCTGTCACCTTTCACTACAGATGCGTTGTGTGTGTTACATAGGAGGTGGATTAGGACGCATCCAATGCAACAACAAAAAACATCTCTAGCTAAAACTGACTGATTTGTATGGGATGTTTTTTATTATGCTAATTTGATTTCTGTGTGGGCGCAGACATCGACCTTAGGAGGTTAACCAATCACAGACCCCATTTAGGATTGCACATTCAGCAAGTCACCAGCAGAGGGAATTCCCTTTGAATCCATTTTTTCATTGTTGGTGGTGCTCGCAGAATTAGCAGAGAGCCCACTCTGGAAATGTGATGCACTTGTGGAGTATATTGTTCCAAACAATATGTCTTAAAATAAACAAATTCAAAAAGGGTAGTTTAATAAATGAATGTGAAAATTGTATTTTAGAATCAAGACATACTCCATATTTTATAGCACAGTATAAGTAGTATAATGGCACCAATATGTTGTCTTTATACATTTACATTTAAGTCATTTAGCAGACGCTCTTATCCAGAGCGACTTACAAATTGGTGCATTCACCTTATGATATCCAGTGGAACAACCACTTTACAATAGTGCATCTAACTCTTTTAAGGGGGGGGGGGTTAGAAGGATTACTTTATCCTATCCTAGGTATTCCTTAAAGAGGTGGGGTTTCAGGTGTCTCCGGAAGGTGGTGATTGACTCCGCTGACCTGGCGTCGTGAGGGAGTTTGTTCCACCATTGGGGTGCCAGAGCAGCGAACAGTTTTGACTGGGCTGAGCGGGAACTGTACTTCCTCAGAGGTAGGGAGGCGAGCAGGCCAGAGGTGGATGAACGCAGTGCCCTTGTTTGGGTGTAGGGCCTGATCAGAGCCTGAAGGTACGGAGGTGCCGTTCCCCTCACAGCTCCGTAGGCAAGCACCATGGTCTTGTAGCGGATGCGAGCTTCAACTGGAAGCCAGTGGAGAGAGCGGAGGAGCGGGGTGACGTGAGAGAACTTGGGAAAGTTGAACACCAGACGGGCTGCGGCGTTCTGGATGAGTTGTAGGGGTTTAATGGCACAGGCAGGGAGCCCAGCCAACAGCGAGTTGCAGTAATCCAGACGGGAGATGACAAGTGCCTGGATTAGGACCTGCGCCGCTTCCTGCGTGAGGCAGGGTCGTACTCTGCGAATGTTGTAGAGCATGAACCTACAGGAACGGGTCACCGCCTTGATGTTAGTTGAGAACGACAGGGTGTTGTCCAGGATCACGCCAAGGTTCTTAGCACTCTGGGAGGAGGACACAATGGAGTTGTCAACCGTGATGGCGAGATCATGGAACGGGCAGTCCTTCCCCGGGAGGAAGAGCAGCTCCGTCTTGCCGAGGTTCAGCTTGAGGTGGTGATCCGTCATCCACACTGATATGTCTGCCAGACATGCAGAGATGCGATTCACCACCTGGTTATCAGAGGGGGGAAAGGAGAAGATTAATTGTGTGTCGTCTGCATAGCAATGATAGGAGAGACCATGTGAGGATATGACAGAGCCAAGTGACTTGGTGTATAGCGAGAATAGGAGAGGGCCTAGAACAGAGCCCTGGGGGACACCAGTGGTGAGAGCACGTGGTGCGGAGACAGATTCTCGCCACGCCACCTGGTAGGAGCGACCTGTCAGGTAGGACGCAATCCAAGCGTGGGCCGCGCCGGAGATGCCCAGCTCGGAGAGGGTGGAGAGGAGGATCTGATGGTTCACAGTATCAAAGGCAGCCGATAGGTCTAGAAGGATGAGAGCAGAGGAGAGAGAGTTAGCTTTAGCAGTGCGGAGCGCCTCCGTGACACAGAGAAGAGCAGTCTCAGTTGAATGACTAGTCTTGAAACCTGACTGATTTGGATCAAGAAGGTCATTCTGAGAGAGATAGCAGGAGAGCTGGCCAAGGACGGCACGTTCAAGAGTTTTGGAGAGAAAAGAAAGAAGGGATACTGGTCTGTAGTTGTTGACATCGGAGGGATCGAGTGTAGGTTTTTTCAGAAGGGGTGCAACTCTCGCTCTCTTGAAGACGGAAGGGACGTAGCCAGCGGTCAAGGATGAGTTGATGAGCGAGGTGAGGTAAGGGAGAAGGTCTCCGGAAATGGTCTGGAGAAGAGAGGAGGGGATAGGGTCAAGCGGGCAGGTTGTTGGGCGGCCGGCCGTCACAAGACGCGAGATTTCATCTGGAGAGAGAGGGGAGAAAGAGGTCAAAGCACAGGGTAGGGCAGTGTGAGCAGAACCAGCGGTGTCGTTTGACTTAGCAAACGAGGATCGGATGTCGTCGACCTTCTTTTCAAAATGGTTGACGAAGTCATCCGCAGAGAGGGAGGAGGGGGGAGGAGGGGGAGGAGGATTCAGGAGGGAGGAGAAGGTGGCAAAGAGCTTCCTAGGGTTAGAGGCAGATGCTTGGAATTTAGAGTGGTAGAAATTGGCTTTAGCAGCAGAGACAGAAGAGGAGAATGTAGAGAGGAGGGAGTGAAAGGATGCCAGGTCCGCAGGGAGGCGAGTTTTCCTCCATTTCCGCTCGGCTGCCCGGAGCCCTGTTCTGTGAGCTCGCAATGAGTCGTCGAGCCACGGAGCAGGAGGGGAGGACCGAGCCGGCCTGGAGGATAGGGGACATAGAGAGTCAAAGGATGCAGAAAGGGAGGAGAGGAGGGTTGAGGAGGCAGAATCAGGAGATAGGTTGGAGAAGGTTTGAGCAGAGGGAAGAGATGATAGGATGGAAGAGGAGAGAGTAGCGGGGGAGAGAGAGCGAAGGTTGGGACGGCGCGATACCATCCGAGTAGGGGCAGTGTGGGAAGTGTTGGATGAGAGCGAGAGGGAAAAGGATACAAGGTAGTGGTCGGAGACTTGGAGGGGAGTTGCAATGAGATTAGTGGAAGAACAGCATCTAGTAAAGATGAGGTCAAGCGTATTGCCTGCCTTGTGAGTAGGGGGGGAAGGTGAGAGGGTGAGGTCAAAAGAGGAGAGGAGTGGAAAGAAGGAGGCAGAGAGGAATGAGTCAAAGGTAGACGTGGGGAGGTTAAAGTCACCCAGAACTGTGAGAGGTGAGCCATCCTCAGGAAAGGAACTTATCAGGGCGTCAAGCTCATTGATGAACTCTCCAAGGGAACCTGGAGGGCGATAAATGATAAGGATGTTAAGCTTGAAAGGGCTGGTAACTGTGACAGCATGGAATTCAAAGGAGGCGATAGACAGATGGGTCAGGGGAGAAAGAGAGAATGTCCACTTGGGAGAGATGAGGATCCCAGTGCCACCACCCCGCTGACCAGAAGCTCTCGGGGTGTGCGAGAACACGTTTATCACGTTCACAGGTCATATGGTTTTACAGAAGGCATGTATAGGTCTAAAAAATGCCATTTTTATCATGATTTGTTTTTTAAAGTGATAAAAATGTCAAAAGAATTTCAAACATCATTCCTCCCAATGAAGTTCGAAAACTATTTTACACCATTTGCTGCACTCCCTTGTCCACACTGAAAATAGTCCTCGAACAGAGTGTGATGCATCTCAAATTAGCCCCGTTTACAAGGAACCCCTCTGGTGTGTTCTGTTTTTACGACCCTCTCCGGAGTCTTCTCTTTGCGATTTGCACATTATCGACTTAAATGAGTTGTGTAATTTGTAAAACGTCGTTCCCAGGTGGGCCCTAACGAGGACCCGATGCTCACAGCTGGACACCAAAGTGCTACGTTTTGTTTTTTGCTCGAAGAACAATGCCTAAGTAGCCCCAGCCATCTCACATCTTCAGCGCATGAAGCTAAGAAAAGCATTTGTAATTTGATAAGGCTATTTTTAGGCTCGTAAATCGTCTTACTCTGATCGTAATTGGCTTAAATTAACAATCTATATAGGATGCACTCATTGTGCTGTTGTCCCAACAGATGGCAGCCATTAATAACAGGTGTTAGTGTGGGCACGATGCATAAATGATTATAGAATATGTACATGTACAGTGCATTCGGAAAGTATTCAGACCCCTTGACCTTTTCCACATTTTATGTTACAGCCTTTTCTAAAATGGATGAAAGTAATTTTTCCTCATCAATCTACACACACTAGCCCATAATGACAAAGCAAAAACGGATTTTTTGAATTTTTTGCAAATGTATAAAAAAAAATCAAAACAGAGCTTATTTACAGAACTACTCAGACCCTTTGCTATGCGACTTGAAATTTAGCTCAGGTGCATCCTGTTTCCATTGATCAACTTTGAAACATTTCTCCAACTTGATTGGAGTCCACCTGTGGTAAATTCAATTGATTGGACATGATTTGGAAAGGCACACACCTCTCTATATAAGGTCCCACAGTTAACAGTGCAACGGAATTGTCCGTAGAGCTCCGAGACAGGATTGTGTTGAGGAGCAGATACTAAAAAATGAGGAGCAGGTACTAAAAATGAGGAGCAGGAGCAGGTACTAAAAAATTTCGCATTGAAGGTCCCCAAGAACAGGGTGGCCTCCATCATTCTGAAATGGAAGAAGTTTGGAACCACCAAGCCTCTTCCTAGAGCTGGCCGCCCAGCCAAACCAAGCAATCGGGGGAGAAGGACCTTGGTCAGGGAGGTGAGCAAGAACCTGATGATCACTCTGACAGAGCTCCAGAGTTCCTCTGGGGACATGGGAAAACCTTCCAGAAGGACAACCATCTCAGTAGCACTCCACCAATCAGGCCTTTATGGTAGAGTGGCCAGGTGGAAGCCACTCCTCAGTAAAAGGCACATGACAGCCCACTTGGAGTTTGCCAAAATGCACCTAAAGGACTCCGACCATGAGAAACAAGATTCTCTGGTCTGAAAAAACCAAGATTGGCCTGAATGCCAAACGACACGTCTGGAGGAAACCTGGCATCATCCCTATGGTGAAGCAGGGAAAGATTAACAGAGCAAAGTACAGAGAGATCCTTGATGAAATCCTGCTACAGAGTGCTCAGGACCTCAGACTGGGGTGAAGGTTCACCTCCCAACAGGACAACGACCCTAAGCACACAGCCAAGACAACGCAGGAGTGGCTTCAAGACAAGTCTCTGAATGTCCTTGAGTGGCACAGGCAGAGCCCGGACTTGAACCCGATCGAACATCTCTTGAGAGACCTGAAAATAGCTGTGCAGCGACGCTCCCCATCCAACCTGACAGAGATTGAGAGGATCTGCAGAGAAGAATGGGAGTAACTCCCCAAATATATGTGCCAATCTTGTAGTGTCATACACAAGAAGACTCAAGACGCAAGAAGACTGTAATCGATGCCAAAGGTACTTCAACAAAGTACTGATTAAAGGGTCTGAATAGTTATGTACATGTGATTTCTGTTGTAACTTTTTTACAAATTTGCAAAAATTTCTAAAAAACTGATATTGATGTGTCATTATGGAGTGTTGTGTGTAGATTGATGAGGGGGAAAAACAATTGAATCCATTTTAGAATAAGGCTGTAATGTTACAAAATTTGGATAAAGTCACGGGGTCTGAATACTTTCCGAATGCATGGTATGTCTGTACCTCTACCTAAATAATTGACTCTAGATTCTGGGCTAGGGTATCATGCCAGTCTTTGCTTTAGGGCAGATTGTTTTGATTTGTTTCTGATTGGTTTAAAGTTCTATGGGTTGGTGTGTGACTGGTTTTTGATTGGGTAACTACGGCGGGAACAGTGCACGGATATCTCTCTTCTCTTTTTCCAAGTCTGCTATTACAAATATAGCTGTTAACAATGGGGAGAATGTACGAATACAAGAACCTTTTTCCTATTTTTCAACATTCATCCTCTCTCTGTTCTCCCTCCTTGTCCCTGTCAGATCGAGTCCCTCCCGCCGGATCTGTTCCAGTGCAAGAAGCTACGCACCCTTAACCTGGGCAACAACTGCCTGCAGACTCTGCCCTCGCGCTTCGGCGAGCTGACGGGCCTGACCCAGCTGGAGCTGCGGGGGAACCGTCTGGAGTGCCTGCCCGTGGAGCTGGGAGAATGCAGGCTGCTGAAGAGGTGCGGCCTAGTGGTGGAGGAGGACCTCTTTAACACCCTGCCCCCCGAGGTCAAAGAGCAGCTGTGGAGGGCCGACAAAGAGCCGGTCTGAGGAGAGATTCCAGAAAGCCAAAGGAGAGGAGTAAAGCGGGAGAGAGAAGGGGTATTGGGCAGTGGAGGATGATGTCATTTTAAATCAGAAGCCATCCTCCAATTTCTCCCTCCACCAGCCTCCACTGGTATCGGGAAGGAGAAAGGGGTGAGAGGTGTCAATATTTCTGGACGTACGTTTAGAGAAGGATGGTTGGTTGGTGTCTTGGTTTTACTGGCTGAATTTGTTTTTTTAGGTCCACAAGATGCTCTTTAACAGACTAACCAGACATAAACCTCTCTGAGATCGAGGCTCTTTTTTAGTACTGAGTCGTCTCCGTATAGACAGAGACCACAAAGGGACAAGGGGTTACAAAGCTAAGCAGTACCCCCACGGTTCGCCCATGTGGTGAAAATAAAAACACACACACTCCTAGAACTCAGAAAAATAGTATCTTCTGCCTAACTGATCCACTGCTAGAAAGCCAGCGGTCAACATGAAAGAGACGCTGTATGGGAGTGGAAGGCTCATGTAGCCTACCAAGCAATGTGTGTGTGTGCTCCGTTTTCCATCATCTTCACTTTAAAGTATACAGTCCACAAATACCAGCAGTATGTGTTTATCCAAACGGCAGTGAGAGGACACAGGATCCGACTGGCTTAAGGGAACACATCTCGACGGCCAATACATCCAAAGCAGGGCCCTGTTCATTAGCCACCAAATGGAAGAAAATGGTCTGAAACAGAGGGACTATCAATAAGAAACACACATTTTTGTTTTCTGTTGCTAAATGTTTTGAAACGTTTGATACTGTGCCCTAATGAAAATGATGGCTTATACAGTACACGTTATTGTGCAATATATTCTGCCGGGAAATCAAAGAAGAGACACTTTTATCGATGGGACTTGGAGTAAACAACATAATTTGGAGGGAAATTGCCACCTCAGCTGATTCCTTCAAGACCAGCCAGGCAACTCTTGTTACTAATATGGCCTTACCTTTTGGGTCCTGTGCTGTACGTCCCACATTGTCTATGATTAAAACCATAATGTTCATGATTTTGCTAAATATGCAGACAAATGTATAGCTGTTGTAAAATTGTTTCGAGCATAGGCATCGATGGTTTTATTTTTCTCACCAACTGTCCCAAGTTATTTTAGGAGAGGAAAGCCTAACTTTGGAGGAAAGGGAGATTAATTCATCTTTGTTCACACAATTATTTTAATTTTATGTATTAACATATGCCATTTCCCTTTTTTCGCAATGTTACTTACCGATGAAAACTTTCCAGCTAGGTGTTTTGAATCTAGCTCTGTTCTGAAAAGTTAGCGGTTTTGGATTTGTTAGTAAAGGCGAGGGCCCAGATGTGAATGAATGGAGAGTAGGAGTGCATCAGAAAGGAGCAAACGATCCCAGAGCAAAGGCTCGCTGGTCGAGACCAATGATGTATATTAACCCTGGATTGCTGATGCTAAACATGCACCAACAAATATGTTTTTGTATGTTTAGCTCAAATAATATCATTTAAAAGTATGCACTAAGGTGTACCAAGATGGAGGCATGGTGGTTCCAACACAGCATCCCCAATTAGTAATCAAGTGTGTATATAAATCATTGGTTGAGACCAATGATCTATATAAACCCTGGATTGCTGATGCTATGTATTGGCCATTGAGAGGCCACCGGTCGGTCATATTGGCACTCCCCAGTAGGAGCAGTCCTCTATAGGAATGCATGGAATTTCTTTCGTAAACTCAGCAAAAAAGGACCCTCCACCTCCAAATCGATCCTACTCCAGAGTACAGGCCTCGGTGTAACGCTCATTCCTTCGACGATAAACGCGAATCCGACCATCACCCCTGGTGAGACCAAACCACGACTCGTCAGTGAAGAGCACTTTTTGCTAGTCCTGTCTGGTCCAGGGACGGTGGGTTTGTGCCCATAGGCGACGTTGTTGCCGGTGATGTCTGGTGAGGACATGCCTTACAACAAGCCTACAAGCCCTCAGTCCAGCCTCTCTCAGCCTATTGCGGACACTCTGAGCACTGATGCAGAGATTGTGCGTTCCTTGTGTAACTCGGGCAGTTGTTGTTGCCATCCTGTACCTGTCCCGCAGGTGTGATGTTCGGATGTACCGATCCTGTGCAGGTGTTGTTACACGTGGTCTGCCACTGCGAGGACGATCAGCTGTCCGTCCTGTCTCCCTGTAGCGCTGTCTTAGGTGTCTCACAGTATGGACATTGCAATTTATTGCCCTGGCCACATCTGCAGTCCTCATCCCTCCTTGCAGCATGCTTAAGGCATGTTCATGCAGATGAGCAGGGACCCTGGGCATCTTTCTTTAGGTGTTTTTCAGAGTCAGTAGAAAGGCCTCTTTAGTGTCCTAAGTTTTCATAACTGTGACCTTAATTGCCTACCGTCTGTAAGCTGTTAGTGTCTTAACGACCGTTCCACAGGTGCATGTTCATTAATTGTTTATGGTTCATTGAACAAACATGGGAAACAGTGTTTAAACCCTTTACATTGAAGGTCTGTGAAGTTATTTGGATTTTTACGAATTATATTTGAAAGACAGGGTCCTGAA
The DNA here is from genome assembly GCF_045679555.1 of Salvelinus alpinus. NCBI lineage: Eukaryota > Metazoa > Chordata > Actinopteri > Salmoniformes > Salmonidae > Salvelinus > Salvelinus alpinus. Next base: position 927,247 of record NC_092109.1, read on the forward strand.
AAAGGGACGTTTCTTTTTTTGCTGATTTTATTTCAATTAAATGTTTCACTACAAAATTGCATGTATTTAAGAATTGTTTTGTTTGTAGTAGGGACAGTAACATTAATCCCCCCCAAAAGTGTACTTTAATATTATTAATCTCCAAAAATTATGCTTTAAGGAAAATGTTTATATATTTTTTCATTTTCTATTTGTATGTTTAACTCACATAAGTATGTATTAAGGTGTCTGTAATATAATACATGTGGCAAAAACGAATGTAGACATTAATAAATGCATTTCTATAGCTTCTAAAATATTTTTTATAACGGTGGGGGAGTACCAAGATGGAGCTACGGTGGCTTCAACATAGCGCCCCCTAACAGTCATCTAGTGTATACATATAAATCGTTGTTTGACTACAGACATACTGTAATGTCCGAGTATTCCTCTCTGACTTGTTCCAGGCTTTTTAGAACATTTGAAACTGCGAACAGGTACAGCTCTCAAACGGACTCCTGGTCATTCCTTAACAGGGCTGTTATGATTGATGACCAAAACTGATCTGAGTGCCAGAGGATTTAATCTCAGGGCTTCACTGGAGAGCTCATTGATTCACAGCTTTAGTGTGGCGCGGGCTTGAAAGGGTGAATATGATAACAGTTAGCGCTGACTGACTCAGAGTAGGTAATAGAGATTCTGCAAATAAAACTGTATAATATATATATATATAATATTTCTCTTCTTTGCTGTGGCCATATATAGATGTATATAATTAAAGTAATACTTTAACGGCCTTATAGCGTCACAAAAAATCACCCCTCTTCATGTAAGCCTCTTTATGTTCAGCTGAGGTGATGGTTACATGCTATTGTTTTGTATCACATCTAACTCTGCTTCATGTACTGTTTTTACACTGTTAAAACATTATTTTAATTAACTATTTGTATCTAACTCATCTCTCTAGCTTTTTATGTCCTTTCCATGCCCCTCCCCCAACAAGCTAAAATTAATATCTGTTTTCTACTTGTCCTGACCTGTACTTGTCCTGACCTTCGACACAGTGGCAACACTTTCACCTTTGAATCACAAGACTGCAGACCTTCCCCCCTAAATGCACATTGAACATCTATCCCCACTCCACTCCAGCATGTCACCATAGAGGGAACAGGCGAGTTAAAGGACCGATGGTGAGGTCAGCCAAGTGTTTACAGAGCAGTGGAACCTGGAAGTGTGTGTGTGACCCGCAGAAAATATCTGGCCCCTGTAGGAACGGTATCTGGCTTTACATGTTGCCCTTAACGACAGATCTAGGGTCAGATTGCAATACCCTCAATTATGAGCTTAGTCATTAGGGAGATTAAATAGTATGTGATCTTGTATCAGTCTTTGGGGAAGACCTCTGCACCTTCCCCCACTGTGCCGGCACTTTAGGTAGGTCGTCATGCCATGGTCCCAACAGTTGATGCATATCCTGTCACTTTTTTTTGTAATCTCCCATCAGCACTGTGCCAGTTTTGCATATTTTACATACAGTACCAGTCAAAAGTTTGGACACCTACGCATTCATTCAAGGTTTTTCTACATTGTAGAATAATAGTGAAGACATCAAAACTATGAAATAACACATATGGAATCATATAGTAACCAATAAAGTGTTAAAAAATCCAAAAATTTGGAGATTCTTCAAAGTAGCCACCCTTTACCTTGATGACAGCTTTGCACACTTGGCATTCTCTCAACCAGCTTCACCTGGAATGTTTTTCCAACAGTCTTGAAGGAGTTCCCACATGCTGAGCACTTGTTGGCTGCGGTCCAACTCATCCCAAACCATTTCAATTGGGTATATTTTGATTTGTTTAACACTTTTTTTGCTTACTACATGATTCCATATGTGTTATTTCATAGTTTGTCTTCTATTATTCTACAATGAAGAAAATTATAAAAATAAAGAAAAACCCTTGCATGAGTAGGGGTCCAAACTTTTGACTGGCACTGTACATGTCCCCAAATTCCTTTATGTAAAAATATTTCTGCAGAATGACTGACAGCTTGCTTTCACAAGCAAAATTCTAATTCTCACAGAAATGGTCTTCATTGCTCCATGGGATGCATGCCTTGCTTCGACAATCATTTTGTGCATCCAGTGTGGGTGGAGCGCCCCCGTGTGAGCACTGGGTAGGCCTTAATTTTGTAATGTAAGAAAAAGGTTCTACGGTTGTGTATTACCATAAAAATATCATAATGTCTGGCCAATGTCTGGCCATGAAGATTAGAGAAATGAACGGCATTCTCAATCCATAATTTGGGTAGCATACCGAATTGTGGTCTTTTACATAGTCTAAGCAGCATTGATGCCTCTCATGCGTATGTATTGTACATGTTTAGGGGCATAGTTTCTCAGTTCGCAACTTATTGTTGAAATCCTAACAATGAGCATATGCATAAACAGGCACTACCTCAGCGTTTCCTAAACTCGGTTCTGGGGACCCAAAGGGGTGCACATTTTGTTTTATGCCCTAGCACTACACAGCTGATTGAAATGATCCAAGCTTGATGATTAGTTGATTATTTGAATCAGTGGTGGGCAAAAACCAAAACGTGCACCCCTCGGGGTCCCCAGGATCGAGTTTTGGAAACCCTGCACTACCGGCTAAAGTTCATGATAGAGTTAAAACCTATAGAAACATTTTAGGGAGGCTGAGATAGAAAAAATGCTTTTTACTTTCATTACATAATGTACTTGGCTTAGCTACAAAAAGTGCAGGTGCAAAAGGTTGACACGGTAAGATGGCATTAGTTAAATAATAGCTCAGCAGCATGACAAATGGACATGGACAAGGCATGCTCTCTCAGTGTTGGAAGGCCTGTGGAAATTCAGATTGTGTGTTTGTAAAAAAAATATATATATTTCTTATAAGCCATACGTATTTGGGTGGTTGACAGGACAATGATACATATTTCAGTCAGCCAACTGAATGAGTTCATAGATGTTTTTACTCTGTTTTGTGTTCACTCTGATTCAGAGGGGTTGGGTTAAATGCGGAAGACATTTCAGTTGAGTCAACTGACTAGGTATCTCCTTTTCAATCTAGAACAGGGCTGGCTGGCATTGTAAGGCCCCGAGTGTGCTCTATGCTGGCCTTTGTTCCAGTCAGATTTTGGTTCCTTTCCATCTTCTTTGATCATTGGATGGTCATATTCATCTCAACCTACACATGGTATGCCACGCACAGTGGCATACTATAATGTTCTTGTTTCATTTAAGTGCAGAATGTAACGTGGACCTGTGTGAAAAGTGAAAACAAATAACCATCTGTATTTCTTCATCACCATTATGGTTGCCCACTTTGTTGCCAAAATGAGTGAACACTAGCTTTCGAAGTGGAGAAATGATGAATGCCCCAGGCCCTTGTAACAGTGGGAGATTTTAGCCTTCACAACACCACGGCAGGTGTTTTACCGCTCCTTTTTTACTATTCTGATACATTATTTATTTCCTGTAACGACATGTATGGCAAACAAAAAACATTTGATTTCAAAGTGTTTTTTGCAAAATGTACACGGCATATAATAATAAAAAGATATTTGGGAAAAACTGCAGTTTTTTTCCTTGTAAAATCTTCCTGAGTTTTATTCTGTTACCAAACATTATCTGCAAAGTTCTTCCAGTAGATGTTTTTGTAAAATGTTCTGTGGAAATTGTTGGAAGTAGTGATTGTGCACAGAGTTATGTTTTAAAAAATGTTAAACTTTGAAATCAATGTTTTTTGTTTGGTATACATTTTAAAGTGAGAAATGAGTCTCAGTAATTCCATTACCATGGAATTGCCCAGATATACAGTGGGGCAAAAAAGTATTTAGTCAGCCACCAATTGTGCAAGTTCTCCCACTTAAAAAGATGAGAGAGGCCTGTAATTTTCATCATAGGTACACTTCTACTATGACAGACAAAATTATAAGAAAAAAATCCAGAAAATCACATTGTAGGATTTTTTATGAATTTATTTGCAAATTATGGTGGAAAATAAGTATTTGGTCAATAACAAAAGTTTATCTCAATACTTTGTTATATACCCTTTGTTGGCAATGAGTCTCCAACATAGTCTCCATTGTCCTTTATAGTCATAATTTACATGAGTGAGTGACCCCCGGCCTGCTGTCACCTATGTACATTATCAGCTGCATCTGGTTACTTGTCCTTTGTGAAATTATGGGCAGAAAGACAAATTCAACTCCATCTTTCATGAAATCAGCTTGTTCATCACACAACCATTTGATGTTGCCAATTATTTTAATGATTTCTTTAAATCAAATGTGGTCACATACGCCGAATACAACAGTGAAATGCTTACTTAAAAGCCCTTATTATCCAACAATGCAGTTAAGAAAAATACCTAATAAAAAATAAAAGTAACAAATAATTATAGAGCAGCAGTAAAATAACAATAGCGAGGCTATATACAGGGGTTACCGGTATATAGTCAATGTGTGGCACTGGTTAGTCGAGGTAATTGAGGTAATATGTACATTTAGGCAGAGTTACTACCTAGTGACTATGCGTAGATGATAGAGTTGCAGCAGCGTAAAGGGGGGGGGGGGGCATTTGATTAGATGTTCAAGAGTCTTATGGCTTGGGGATAAAAGCTGTTTAGAAGCCTCTTGGACCTAGACTTGGCACTCCGGTACCGTTTGCTGTGCGGTAGCAGAAAGAACAGTCTATGAAGTCTGAACATTTTTAGGGCCTTCCTCTGACACCGCCTGGTATAGAGGTCCTGGATGGCAGGAAGCTTGGCCCCAGTGATGTGCTGGGCCGTACGCACTACCCTCTGTAGTGCCTTGCGGCCGAGCAGTTGCCATACCAGGCGGTGATGCAACCCGGCAGGATGCTCTCGATGGTGCAGCTATATAACCTTTTGAGGATCCTCCCGGGTGGCGCAGTGGTCTAGAGCACTGCATCGCAGTACTAGCTGCGCCACCAGAGTCTCTGGGTTCACGCCCAGGCTCTGCCGCAGCCGGCCGCGACCGGGAGGTCCGTGGGGCGACGCACAATTGGCTTAGCGTCGTCCGGGTTAGGGAGGGTTTGGCCGGTAGGGATATGTGGATATTGTAAAGTGTGTAAAGTGTAAAGTGAATATTGTAAAGTGGTTGTTCCACTGGATATCATAAGGTGAATGCACCAATTTGTAAGTCGCTCTGGATAAGAGCGTCTGCTAAATTACGTAAATGTAAATCTGAGGACCCATGCCAAATATTTTCAGTCTCCTGAGGGGGAATAGGTTTGTCGTGCCCTCTTCATGACTGTCTTGGTGTGCTTGGGCCATGTTAGTTCGTTGGTGATGTGGACGCCAAGTAACTTGAAGTTCTCAACCTGCTCCACTACAGAATGGGGGCATGCTCGGCCCTCCTTTTCCTGTAGTCCCCAATCATCTCCTTTGTCTTGATCACGTTGAGGGAGATGCTGTCCTTGCACCACATGGTCAGGTCTCTTGTCGGTGATCAGGCAAACTTAATGATGGTGTTGGAGTCGTGCCTGGCCGTGCAGTCATGAGTGAACAGGGAGTACAGGAGGGGACTGAGCACACACCCCAGAGGGGCCCCCGTGGTACTGATGGTACTTCATTGGCAAAGTGGGCAAACTTAGGCAGGAAATGCCAAACACGAACAGTGAGCCTTTGTACTCAAAACAAATCATTAAAGAAAATAATTGCAAGTTATATTTTTGTAAAGTTAGCTATTGATAAATAATGACAAACCTCCTGGCATTGACAACTTAGATGGAAAGCTACTGAGGATGGTAGCTGACTCTATAGCCAGTCCTAGCTGTCATATCTTTAATCTGAGCCTAGATTAAAGTCTTTGTCCTCAGGCCTGGAGGGAAGCCAAAGTCATACCAAGAGTGGTAAAGCGGCCTTTACTGGTTTTAACAGCAGACCTATCAGCTTGCTGCCAGCTCTTTGCAAACTGTTGGGAAAAAATGGTGTTTGACTAAATACAATGTTATTTCTCTGTAAACAAATTAACAGAATTTCAGCATGCAGGTAGCAGGTGGCAGGTAGCCTAGTGGTTAGAGTGTTGGACTTGTTGCAAGATCAAATCCCTGAGCTGACAAGGTAATAATCTGTCATTCTGCCCCTGAACAAGGCAGTTAACTCACTGTTCCTAGGCCGTCATTGAAAATAAGAATTTGTTCTTAACTGACTTGCCTAGTTAAATAAAGGTAAAATATATATTTTTGAAAGAAAATGCTTATAGAGGGCACACAACATGTACTGCACTGACACAAATGACTGATGACTGGTTTAAAGATATTGATAATAAGAAGATTGTGGAAGCTGTCCTGTTAGATTTCAGTGCAGCCTTGATATTATTGACCATAACCTGTTAAGAAAACATAAGTGTTATGGCTCTTCAACGTCTGCCATATCGTGGATTCAGAGCCATCTAATAGAACTCAGAGGGCTTTAATGGAAGCTTCTCTAATGTCACATATGTAAAGTGTGGTGTACCGCAGGGCAGCTCTCTAGCCCCTCTACTCTTGTCTATTGTTACCAATGACCTGCCACTGGCATTTAAAAAAGCATATGTGTACATGTATGCTGATGATTCAACCATATCAGGGGTGTAAAGTACTTAAGTAAAAAATACTTTAAAGTTCTTCTTAAGTATTTTTGGGGGGTATCTGTACTTTACTATTGTTAACTGTCATGGTCAAAACATATAGATGAAATGGTTGTAAAGATGGGGAGAGGTCTGTCTGTAATAAAGAGATGCTCTGCTTTTTTGACACCACACTCCACAAAGCAAGTCCTGCAGGCACTAGTTTTATCTTATTATTGTCCAGTCATATGGTCAAGTGCTGCAAAGAAAGGCATAGTTAAGCTGCAACCGGCCCAGAACAGAGCGGCACGTCTTGCTCTTCACTGTAATCAGAGGGCTAATATTAATACTATGCATGCCAGTCTCTCTTGGCTAAGAGTTGAGGAAAGACTGACTGCGTCACTTCTTGATTTGAAACAATGTGAAACAATGTGTTGGAAATTCATATTTTTGCAGTCAACGTACACACAGCACTGACACACACACTTACCCCACCAGACATGCCAACAGGGGCCTTTTAATCGTCCCCAGGTCCAGAACAAATTCAATGACCGTACAGTATTATACAGAGTCATGTGTGCATGGAATTTCCTTCCATCTTAAACAGTGCCTTCGGAAAGTATTCAGACCCCTTGACTTTTTCCACATTTTGTTGTGTTACAGCCTTATTTTAAAATGGATGACATTTTTTTTCTCAACAATCTACACACAATACCACATAATGACAAAGCAAAAACTGTTTTTTAGACATTTTTGCAAATTTATTATATATAAAAACATACCTTATTTACATAACTATTCATCCCCATTGCTATGAGACTCAAAATTGAGCTCAGGTGTATCCTTGGTCATCCTTGAGATGTTTCTACAACTTGAATGGAATTCAATTGATTTGACATGATTTGGAAAGGCACACACCTCCCTATATAAGGTCCCACAGTTGACAGTGCATGTCAGAGCAAAAACCAAGCCATAAGGTTGAAGGAATTGTCCGTAGAGCTCCGAGACAGGATTGGTATCGAGTTATATAGATCTGGGGAAATGTCTGCAGCATTGAAGGTCCCCAAGAACACAGTGGCCTCCATCATTCTTAAATAAAAGATGGTTGGCACCACCAAGACTCTTCCTAGAGCTGGTTGCCCGGCCAAACTGAGTAGTCGGGGAGGTGAGTCAGAGAGGTGACCAAGAACCTGATGGTCACTCTGACAGAGCTCCAGAGTTTGTCTGTGTAGATGGGAGAACCTTCCAGAAGGACAACCATCTCTGCAGCACTCCACCAAATCAGGCCTTTATGGTAGAGTGGCCAGACGGAAGCCACTCCTCAATAAAAAGGCACATGACAACTCGCTTGGAGTTTGCCAAAAAGGCACTGAAAGACTCTCAGACCAAACAAGATTTTCTGGTCTGATGAACTCTTTGGCCTGAATGCCAAGCATCACGTCTGGAGGAAACCTGGCACCATCCCTACGGTGAAGCATGGTGAAGGCAGCGTCATGCTGTGGGGAATTTTTTCAGCGGAAGGGACTGGGAGACTAGTCATGATCGAGGCAAAGATGAACAGAGCAAGGTACAGAGAGATCCTTGATGAAAACCTGCTCCAGAGCGCTGGGGCGAAGGTTCACGCACTGGGGCGAAGGTTCACCTTCAAACAGGACAACAACCCCAAGCACACAGCCAAGACAACGCAGCAGTGGCTTCGGGATAATTTTCTGAATTATCCCGGACTAGAACCCGATTGAACATCTCTGGAGAGACCTGAAAATAGCTGTGCAGCAATGCTCCCCATCCAACTTGTGTAGATTGTAAAGCTGAATTTTTTTTTAGAATACGGCTGTAATGTAACAAAATGTGGAAAAAGTCAAGTGGTCTGAATACTTTCCGAAAACACTGTATAGTGTAAGGGAAGACCCCCAAAAATGAATGGCATCTTATTGGCATTGGGCCAACCATATTCACAATCGCAAATAGCCTATCCATCAGCCTATCCATTTGGTGATGGTAAATTACTGTTTGAACTTAATGGAAATAGGCACTGCCCCTAAGACCCCCTATGACCCAGTTGTAACCACTTCCGGTTACTCCAGGAATCTTAGAATCAACACGGCTAATCGTTATAGTGGCCTGATGGATTGTCATTGAGGACAGATTGATATGGCAGTCATAACTCACATAGGCATCAGGTTGAAGTTAGGGCAGCAGGCAATGTATTCCTGTGGGGAGAAATGTCAATGTCAACTGTTAGAATAAATACTCCCTGTTTTCACTGTTAAGGGTTAATTCCACATGGTCAAGGTTAGGCTGGGAGGGACCTTAGGAACGTTCCTGTGGTTGAATTGTGTTTCTAGCCTCAACGGTTCTGCCACTGTCACTGAAAAGCACCTAAAATTTAGGTCAGGCTTCATTTTGGGCCTACTTTTTTGCACAGTCGCTGCGGTCAGACCGAGCGAGCTACGGTCAAGTGGGGCACCCCATGGAACTCGGTACGGCCTAGAGATTATGGTGATGCCATTTGTTTCCCATTCAGTGATGATTTTAGCCTGCCCAATTGTTGATTTCCGCCCTGTTTGATGGTAAAGTTCATACTTCCCATTTAGGATATGAAGGGGACCATTCAATCTTTTTCATGTTGAGATCTGTAGGTGACCCTGAACATGTGGCAAAAGGAATTTTGAAAATTGCTTGCACAGAAGCTGAGTTAGAGCATAACATGTAAACCAATGTAATCATAAGGGAGAAACTCGATTGTGTCAAACTACATCAACCGGCAAGCGCAGCTAGAATAATTTTGTGGCTTATCCACCCCAACCTTCCCCCAATGACCCCAGTCGAAAACGGCAACACTGTGTGACCCAGAGGCCACGATATGTCAAAAGCATGCTGAAATCATTACTAGTTGGGCTTCATTCTGGGCATACCTTTTGCACAGTCGCTGCGGTCAGACCTAGAAACTACGATGATGACAACACTTTCAGTGATGATTTCAGCTTGTCCCTTTGGTAATGGTAAATCACTGTTTAAACTTATTGGAAATGGACAATAAGTCAGCCATCAAGTCAGCCATCCATCAGTCAATAAGATATCATACTGGCACCAAACAGATATGTACTGACACCAAACCCACTTTATCCAACTCGTTTAGAATCTAACCATCACATATTTCAGAGCCGGCCAAAATTCACAGCCTGTTTGGGATAGGGGGCAACATTTTCACTTTTGCATGAAATGCGTGCCCAGAGTAAACTGCCTGCTACTCTGTCCCAGATGCTTATATATGCATATTATTAGTAGTATTGGATAAAAAACACTCAGAAGTTTCTAAAACTGTTTGAATGATGTCTGTGAGTATAACAGAAGGCATATGGCAGGCGAAAACCTGAGAGAAATCCAACCAGGAAGTGGGAAATCTGAGTTTTGTAGTTTTTCAAAGCTTGGCCTACCGAGTATACAGTGTCTATGGGGTTAAGTTGCACTTCCTAAGGCTTCCACTAGATGTCAACCGTCTTTAGAAACTTGTCTCAGGATTCTGCTATAAAGGAGGGGGGAATGGGAGCTGAATGAGTCATGGGTCTGGCAGAGTGTCTCATGCTCGTGATGCGCGCTCCCGACAGAGTTAGCTCTCATTCCAGTGCTTTGCTACAGACAATGGAATTCTCCGGTTGGAACATTATTGATGATTTATGTTAAAAACATCCTAAAGATTGATTCCATACATCGTTTGATATGTTTCTACGACCTGTAACGGAACTTTTCAAGTTTTTGTCTGGACGTAGTGCTCATGAAGATGGATTACTGGGCTGAACACGCTAACAACTAGTGGCTATTTGTACATAAATGATGGACTTTATGGAACTTTGTGGAACAAATCAGTCATTTATTGTCGAACTGGGATTCCTGGGAGTGCATTCTGATGAAGATCATCAAAGGTAAGTGAATATTTATCATGTTATTTCTAACTTCTGTTGACTCCAACATGGCGGATATTTCTTTGGCTGGATTGGGTTCTGAGCGCCGTACTCAGATTATGCTTTTTCCGTAAAGTTTTTTTGAAATCTGACACAACGGTTGCATTAAGGAGAAGTCTATCTTTAATTCTGTGAATAACACTTGTATCTTTTATCAATGTTTATTATGAGTATTTCTGGGATTTCTGTGGCTATCTGCAAAATCACCGGATGTTTTTGTCATGTTTTGTCATTGATTATCATGTCTTGTCCCTGTGCTTCCCTTCTATTCGTTTCCCTCTGCTGGTCTTATTAGGTTCTTTCCCTCTTTCTATCCCTCTCTCTCCCCCTCCCTCTCTCCCTCTCTCGCTCTCTCTCTCTATCGTTCCGTTCCTGCTCCCAGCTGTTCCTCATTCTCCTAACTACCTCATTTACTCTTTCACACCTGTCCCCTATTTTGCCCTCTGATTAGAGTCCCTATTTCCCCCTCTGTTTTCCGCTTCTGTCCTTGTCGGATCCTTGTTTGATGTTTGCTGTTCTGTGTCCTTGTTCCGCCCTGTCGTGTTTTTGCCTTCTTCAGATGCTGCGTGTGAGCAGGTGTCTATGTCAGCTACGGCCTGTGCCTTCCCGAAGCGACCTGCAGTCTGTGGCCGCGTCTCCAGTCGTTCCTCTCTACTGACGAGAGGATTTCAGTTTTCCTGTTTTGGATTTACCTAAGATAATATCCAGGAGTATCGGTTTTTGTTTAAGACTGGAATAAAGACTCTGTTTCATTTAAGTCGCTTTTGGGTCCTCATTCACCAGCATAACAGAAGGATCCGACCAAGAATGGACCCAGCGACTACGGATTCTCGCAACCCTGCCGTCGAGTTCCAGGGAGCAATGCTCGGCAGACACGAGCAGGAATTGTCTGCTGCTCGTCATGCCGTTGAGAACCTGGCCGCTCAGGTCTCCGACCTCTCAGGACAGTTTCAGAGTCTTCGTCTCGTGCCACCAGCTACTTCCTGGTCTTCCGAGTCTCCGGAACCTAGGGTTAATAACCCACCATGTTACTCTGGGCAGCCCACTGAGTGTCGCTCCTTTCTCACCCAGTGTGATATTGTGTTCTCTCTCCAGCCCAACACATACTCAAGAGAGAGAGCTCGGATCGCTTACGTCATATCACTCCTTACTGGTCGGGCTCGGGAGTGGGGCACAGCTATCTGGGAGGCAAGGGCTGAGTGTTCTAACGATTATCAGAACTTTAAAGAGGAGATGATACGGGTTTTTGATCGTTCAGTTTTTGGGAAGGAGGCTTCCAGGGCCCTGGCTTCCCTATGTCAAGGTGATCGATCCATAACGGATTACTCTATAGAGTTTCGCACTCTTGCTGCCTCCAGTGACTGGAACGAGCCGGCGTTGCTCGCTCGTTTTCTGGAGGGACTCCACGCTGAGGTTAAGGATGAGATTCTCTCCCGGGAGGTTCCTTCCAGCGTGGACTCTTTGATTGCACTCGCCATCCGCATAGAACGACGGGTAGATCTTCGTCACCGAGCTCGTGGAAGAGAGCTCGCGTTAACGGTGTTCCCCCTCTCCGCATCTCAACCATCTCCTCCCACCGGCTCAGAGACTGAGCCCATGCAGCTGGGAGGTATTCGCATCTCGACTAAGGAGAGGGAACGGAGAATCACCAACCGCCTTTGCCTCTATTGCGGTTCTGCTGGACATTTTGTCATGTCATGTCCAGTAAAAGCCAGAGCTCATCAGTAAGCGGAGGGCTACTGGTGAGCGCTACTACTCAGGTCTCTCCATCAAGATCCTGTACTACCTTGTCGGTCCATCTACGCTGGACCGGTTCGGCTGCTTCCTGCAGTGCCTTGATAGACTCTGGGGCTGAGGGTTGTTTTATGGACGAAGCATGGGCTCGGAAACATGACATTCCTCTCAGACAGTTAGGGAAGCCCACGCCCATGTTCGCCTTAGATGGTAGTCTTCTCCCCAGTATCAGATGTGAGACACTACCTTTAACCCTCACAGTATCTGGTAACCACAGTGAGACCATATCCTTTTTGATTTTTCGTTCACCTTTTACACCTGTTGTTTTGGGTCATCCCTGGCTAGTATGTCATAATCCTTCTATTAATTGGTCTAGTAATTCTATCCTATCCTGGAACGTTTCTTGTCATGTGAAGTGTTTAATGTCTGCTATCCCTCCTGTTTCTTCTGTCCCCTCTTCTCAGGAGGAACCTGGTGATTTGACAGGAGTGCCGGAGGAATATCATGATCTGCGCACGGTCTTCAGTCGGTCCAGAGCCAACTCTCTTCCTCCTCACCGGTCGTATGATTGTTGTATTGATCTCCTTCCGGGGACCACTCCCCCTCGGGGTAGACTATACTCTCTGTCGGCTCCCGAACGTAAGGCTCTCGAGGATTATCTGTCTGTTTCTCTCGACGCCGGTACCGTGGTGCCTTCTTCCTCTTCCGCCGGAGCAGGGTTTTTTTTTGTTAAGAAGAAGGACGGTACTCTGCGCCCCTGCGTGGATTATCGAGGGCTGAATGACATAACGGTTAAGAATCGTTATCCGCTTCCCCTTATGTCGTCAGCCTTCGAGATTCTGCAGGGAGCCAGGTTCTTTACTAAGTTGGACCTTCGTAACGCTTACCATCTCGTGCGCATCAGAGAGGGGGACGAGTGGAAAACGGCGTTTAACACTCCGTTAGGGCATTTTGAATACCGGGTTCTGCCGTTCGGTCTCGCTAATGCTCCAGCTATCTTTCAGGCATTAGTTAATGATGTACTGAGAGACATGCTGAACATATTTGTTTTCGTTTACCTTGACGATATCCTGATTTTTTCACCGTCACTCGAGATTCATGTTCAGCACGTTCGACGTGTACTCCAGCGCCTTTTAGAGAATTGTCTCTACGTGAAGGCTGAGAAGTGCGCCTTTCATGTCTCCTCTGTCACATTTCTCGGTTCTGTTATTTCCGCTGAGGGCATTCAGATGGATCCCGCTAAGGTCCAGGCTGTCAGCGATTGGCCCGTTCCTAAGTCACGTGTCGAGTTGCAGCGCTTTCTCGGTTTCGCTAATTTCTATCGGCGTTTCATTCGTAATTTCGGTCAAGTGGCTGCCCCTCTCACAGCTCTGACTTCTGTCAAGACGTGCTTTAAGTGGTCCGGTTCCGCCCAGGGAGCTTTTGATCTCCTCAAGAAGCGTTTTACATCTGCTCCTATCCTTGTTACTCCTGACGTCACTAAACAATTCATTGTCGAGGTTGACGCTTCAGAGGTGGGCGTGGGAGCCATTCTGTCCCAGCGCTTCCATTCTGACGATAAGGTCCATCCTTGCGCTTATTTTTCTCATCGCCTGTCGCCATCGGAACGCAACTATGATGTGGGTAACCGCGAACTGCTCGCCATCCGCTTAGCCATAGGCGAATGGCGACAGTGGTTGGAGGGGGCGACCGTTCCTTTTTGTCGTTTGGACTGACCATAAGAACCTTGAGTACATCCGTTCTGCCAAACGACTTAATGCACGTCAAGCTCGTTGGGCGTTGTTTTTCGCTCGTTTCGAGTTCGTGATTTCTTATCGCCCGGGGAATAAGAACACCAAGCCTGATGCCTTATCCCGTCTCTTTAGTTCTTCTGTGGCTTCTACCGACCCCGAGGGGATTCTCCCTGAAGGGCGTGTTGTCGGGTTGACTGTCTGGGGAATTGAGAGACAGGTAAAGCAAGCACTCACTCACACTGCGTCGCCGCGCGCTTGTCCTAGTAACCTTCTGTTCGTTCCTGTCTCTACTCGTCTGGCTGTTCTTCAGTGGGCTCACTCTGCCAAGTTAGCGGGTCACCCCGGCGTTCGGGGTACGCTTGCTTCTATTCGCCAGCGGTTTTGGTGGCCTACTCAGGAGCGTGACACGCGCCGTTTCGTGGCTGCTTGTTCGGACTGCGCGCAGACTAAGTCAGGTAACTCTCCTCCTGCCGGTCGTCTCAGACCGCTTCCCATTCCTTCTCGACCATGGTCTCACATCGCCTTAGACTTTATTACCGGTCTGCCTTCGTCTGCGGGGAAGACTGTGATTCTTACGGTTGTCGATAGGTTCTCTAAGGCGGCACATTTCATTCCCCTCGCTAAGCTTCCTTCCGATAAGGAGACGGCACAAATCATCATTGAGAATGTGTTCAGAGTTCATGGCCTCCCGTTAGACGCCGTTTCAGACAGAGGCCCGCAATTCACGTCACAGTTTTGGAGGGAGTTCTGTCGTTTGATTGGTGCTTCCGTCAGTCTCTCTTCCGGGTTTCATCCCCAGTCTAACGGTCAAGCAGAAAGGGCCAATCAGTCGATTGGTCGCATATTACGCAGCCTTTCTTTTCGAAACCCTGCGTCTTGGGCAGAACAGCTCCCCTGGGCAGAATACGCTCACAACTCGCTTCCTTCGTCTGCTACCGGGCTATCTCCGTTTCAGAGTAGTCTTGGGTACCAGCCTCCTCTGTTCTCGTCCCAGCTCGCCGAGTCCAGCGTTCCCTCCGCTCAGGCTTTTGTCCAACGTTGTGAGCGCACCTGGAGGAGGGTCAGGTCTGCACTTTGCCGTTACAGGGCGCAGACTGTGAGAGCCGCCAATAAACGTAGGATTAAGAGTCCTAGGTATTGTCGCGGTCAGAGAGTGTGGCTTTCCACTCGTAACCTTCCCCTTACGACAGCTTCTCGCAAGTTGACTCCGCGGTTCATTGGTCCGTTCCGTGTCTCTCAGGTCATCAATCCTGTCGCTGTGCGACTGCTTCTTCCGGGACATCTTCGTCGCGTCCACCCTGTCTTCCATGTCTCCTGTGTCAAACCTTTTCTTCGCGCCCCCGTTCGTCTTCCCTCCCCCCCCCCCGTCCTTGTCGAGGGCGCACCTATTTACAAGGTACGGAAGATCATGGACATGCGTTCTCGGGGACGTGGTCACCAGTACTTAGTGGATTGGGAGGGTTACGGTCCTGAGGAGAGGAGTTGGGTTCCATCTCGGGACGTGCTGGACCGTTCGTTGATTGATGATTTCCTCCGTTGCCGCCAGGGTTCCTCCTCGAGTGCGCCAGGAGGCGCTCGGTGAGTGGGGGGGTACTGTCATGTTTTGTCATTGATTATCATGTCTTGTCCCTGTGCTTCCCTTCTATTCGTTTCCCTCTGCTGGTCTTATTAGGTTCTTTCCCTCTTTCTATCCCTCTCTCTCCCCCTCCCTCTCTCCCTCTCTCGCTCTCTCTCTCTATCGTTCCGTTCCTGCTCCCAGCTGTTCCTCATTCTCCTAACTACCTCATTTACTCTTTCACACCTGTCCCCTATTTTGCCCTCTGATTAGAGTCCCTATTTCTCCCTCTGTTTTCCGCTTCTGTCCTTGTCGGATCCTTGTTTGATGTTTGCTGTTCTGTGTCCTTGTTCCGCCCTGTCGTGTTTTTGCCTTCTTCAGATGCTGCGTGTGAGCAGGTGTCTATGTCAGCTACGGCCTGTGCCTTCCCGAAGCGACCTGCAGTCTGTGGCCGCGTCTCCAGTCGTTCCTCTCTACTGACGAGAGGATTTCAGTTTTCCTGTTTTGGATTTACCTAAGATAATATCCAGGAGTATCGGTTTTTGTTTAAGACTGGAATAAAGACTCTGTTTCATTTAAGTCGCTTTTGGGTCCTCATTCACCAGCATAACAGTTTTAGAATCAAAACATTACTGCACGTAACGCGCCAATGTAAACTGAGGTTTTTGGATATAAATATGCACATTATCGAACAAAACATACATGTATTGTGTAACATGATGTCCTATGAGTGTCATCTGATGAAGATCATCATAGGTTAGTGATTCATTTTATCTATATTTCTGCTTTTTGTGACTCCTATCTTTGCCTGGAAAAATGGCTGTGTTTTTTTTACTTGGCTCTGAACTAACATAATCATATGTTGTGCTTTCGCTGTAAAGCCTTTTTGAAACCGGACATGATGGGTACATTAACAAGAAGTTTATCTTTCATTTGCTGTATTGGACTTGTTAATGTGTGAAAGTTACATATTTCAAAAAAATATTTTAGATTTTCCCGCGCTGCCTTTTCAGCGGAATGTTGTCGAGGGGTTCCGCTAGCGGAACGCCTGCGCTAGAAAGGTTAAAAGCCTAAAAAAAACTTAAAACACGTAGGTACGTTCTAGCTGCAGTTCTGACATTTTGTGTTGGCCTATCTGAGGTGACCCCGAATCCAGAGTTTTGGCTCGATAGGTCATTCGAAGCCCAAGCAGCGACCTTAATTAGTGCTGAAAATCAACTTTTTCAGGGCGTTGCTACGGGGTCCCTGAAAGAGCTATCAGACAGAAGTGTGTAGGGTCCGTCTCCATGGGCTGAGGCAGTTTCAATGCACCTAGTGTTGTGATTCTGTGACTTTTATAAATGTCGTCATTTTCACGACGTTAAAAATGAATTGAAGATATTGCAAATGGACAAGGCTGTTTCCGCCTTAACGGATTCGCCTTAACACGCCTCAACTGGATCTATTACTTTTCTTTTTTTAAATAACGTTTGTTTTAGCATCATGAAATGGACGTTGTAC
This sequence comes from Salvelinus alpinus, assembly GCF_045679555.1. Classification (NCBI taxonomy): domain Eukaryota; kingdom Metazoa; phylum Chordata; class Actinopteri; order Salmoniformes; family Salmonidae; genus Salvelinus; species Salvelinus alpinus. The sequence goes on from NC_092109.1 coordinate 944,310, forward strand.
GATTTCTCGTAAACTACGATAAATAAATGGCTAATTCTATCCTCAGGGAGTCGAGGCAGCAGGCAGGGCACTGTCGTGTCACCCCAGGTGAGTCGGCACCAGGCTCACCCAGAGCTCCCTGTTGCTCACATGTATGTGGTTATCAAATTTCCTGAGTTTTCCCCGCATTCCCAGCATAAGGCGCTCGTAGATTCAGGTGCAGCTGGGAATTTTATTGACCGTTCTTTTGCCCATAGTTTACGGAATTCCACCTTGTTCCTGTGGACATGCCCTTCCCTGTGCACACCCTAGATAGTCGACCATTAGGGTCAGGGCTGATTAGGGAGGCCACCGCTCCACTAGACATGGTTACGCAGGAGGGTCACAAGGAGAGAATCAGTCTCTTCCTTATTGATTCTCCTGCGTTTCCCGTGGTGCTGGGTCTACCCTGGTTGGCCTGTCACGAACCCACTATTTTGTTGCAACAGAGGGCTCTCAAGGGGTGGTCACGAGAGTGCTCAGGGAGGTGTGTAGGGGTTTCCATCGGTGCAACTATGGTGGAAATTCCAGACCAGGTCTCCACCGTGCGCATCCCCTCAGAATATGCCGATTTGGCTTCTTCTGTAAGAAGAAGGCGACTCAATTACCACCCCATCGACGGGGGGATTGTGCGATAAATCTCCTGGTAGATGCAGCACTTACCAGGAGTCACGTGTATCCTCTGTCACAGCGGCTATGGAAACATATGTCTCCGAATCTCTGGGGCAGGGATACATTTGGCCCTCCTCTTCACCTGCCTCCTCAAGTTTATTTTTTATGAAGAAGAAGGATGGAGGTCTGCGCCCGTGTATTGTCTATCGGGGTATCAAACAGATCACTGTGAGGTACAGCTACCCGTTGCCTTTTATCGCCAGTGCGATCGAGTCAATGCACGGGGCTCGCTTCTTCGCAAAATTGGATCTCAGGAGCGTTTACAACCTGGTGCGTATCCGGGCGTGGGACGTCGTCAGGCCGTACCGGTTGATGAATGCTCCATCAGTCTTCCAGGCCTTTGTTGATGAGATTTTGCACGGGCAGGGTGGTGTATATCAACGACATTCTGATATACTCCGCTACACGCGCCGAGCATGTGTCCCTGGTGCGCAGGGTGCTTGGTCGACTGTTGGAGCATGACCTGTACGTCAAGGCTGAGAAATGTCTGTTCTTCCAACAGTCCGTCTCCTTCCTAGGGTACCGCATTTCCACTTCAGGGGTGGAGATGGAGAGTGACCGCATTTCAGCCGTGCGTAATTGGCCGACTCCCACCACGGTAAAGGAAGTGCAGCGGTTTCTAGGGTTACTACTGGAGGTTTATCAGGGGTTTTGGTCAGGTAGCGGCTCCCATTACCTCACTGCTGAAGGGGGGACCGGTGCGTTTGCAGTGGTCAGCTGAGGCGGACAGGGCTTTTGGTCACCTGAAGGCTCTGTTTACCTCGGCTCCCGTGCTGGCTCATCCGGATCCTTCTTTGGCGTTCATAGTGGAGGTGGACGCGTCCGAGGCTGGGATAGGAGCCGTGCTCTCCCAGCGCTCGGGCACGCCACCGAAGCTCCGCCCCTGTGCTTTCTTTTCGAAGAAACTCACCCCGGCGGAGCGAAACTATGATGTGTTGGACCGGGAGCTGTTGGCTGTCGTCAAGGCTCTGGCGTGGAGACATTGGCTTGAGGGGGCCATACACCCTTTTCTCATCTGGACTGACCACCGCAATCTGGAGTACATCCGGACGGCGAGGAGACTGAACCCTCGCCAGGCAAGGTGGGTCATGTTCCCAGAACACTAAGGCTGACGCACTGTCCCGGATGTATGACACAGATGAGCGGTGCCTGGTGGCACCGGTGGTGTGGGAGTTGGATGCGGACATCGAGCAGGCGTTACGCACAGAGCCCACTCCTCCCCAGTGTCCAGCTGGGCATCTGTACGTTCTGTCTGCTGTCCGCGACCGTTTGATCTATTGGGCCCACATGTTACCCTCCTCTGGTCATCCTGGCATCGGTCGGACGGAGCGTTGCCTTAGTGGGAAGTACTGGTGGTCCACCTTGGCCAAGGCTCCCATGCACCTGCCCAAGGGAAGTTACAACCCCTCTCCGTTCCATAATGGCCATGGTTGCACCTGTCGGTGGACTTCCTGACGGATCTTCCTCCCTCACAGGGCAACACCACGATCCTGGTCGTTGTGGATCGGTTTTCTAAGTCCTGCCGTCTCCTCCCTTTGCCTTGTCTCCCTACGGCCCTACAGACTGCGGAGGCCCTGTTCACTCACATCTTCCGGCACTACGGGGTGCCTGAGGACACAGTCTCTGATCAGGGTCCCCAGTTCATGTCCAGAGTATGGAGGGCGTTCATGGAACGTCTGGGGGTCTCGGTCAGCCTCACCTTAGGTTTTCACCCAGGTGGAGAGAGTAAACCAGGATGTGGGTAGGTTTCTGCGGTCATATTGCCAGGTCTGGCCGGGGGAGTGGGCGGCGTTCATTCCCTGGGCAGAGATGGCCCAAAACTCACTCCGCCACTCCTCCACTAACGTCTCCCCTTTCCACATGCTAAGGTGTCTGTAAACTTCCGACTTCAACTGTATCTACAGTACTAAATCCATGTGTATGTGTGTTATTGTTGTGTGTGTGTATGCATGTGTCTATGCCAATGTTTGTTTTGCTTCACAGTACCCGCTGTTCCATAAGTTTACATTTTTTATTTAAAAAAAAAAGTTTTTTTAAATCTAATTTTACTGCTTACATCAGTTACTTGATGTGGAATAGAGTTCCAAGTAGTCATGGCTCTATGTAGTACTGTGTGCCTCCCATAGTCTGTTCTGGACTTGGGGACTGTGAAGAGACCTCTTGTGGCATGTCTTGTTGGATATGTATGTGTGTCCGAGCTGTGTGCCAGTAGTTTAGAGAGACAGCTCGGTGCATTCAACATGTCAATTCCTCTCATAGATAAAGTAGTGATGAAGTCAATCTCTCCTCCACTTTCAGCCAGGAGAGATTGACATGCATATTATTAATATTAGCTGTATGTGTACATCCAAGGGCCAGCCGTGCTGCCCTGTTCTGAGCCAATTGCAATATTGTTAAGTCCTTTTTTGTGGCACCTGACCACACGACTTGCAGCATACCCACCTGACCTTACGCCAGCAGCATACCACCCTGCATACCACTGCTGGCTTGCTTCTGAAGCTAAGCAGGGTTGGTCCTGGTCAGTCCCTGGATGGGAGACCAGGTGCTGCTGGAAGTGGTGTTGGAGGGCCAGTAGGAGGCACTCTTTCCTCTGGTCTAAACAAAGATCCCAATACCCCAGGGCAGTGATTGGGGACACTGCTCTGTGTAGGGTGCCGTCTTTCGGATGGGACGTTAAACGGGTGTCCTGACTCTCTGAGGTCATTAAAGATCCCATTGCACTTATCGTAAGAGTAGGGGTGTTAACCCTGGTGTCCTGGCTAAATTCCCAATCTGGCCCTCAACCATCACGGTCACCTAATAATCCCCAGTTTACAATTGGCTCATTCATCCCCCTCCTCTCCCCTGTAACTATTCCCCAGGTCGTTGCTGTAAATGAGAACGTGTTCTCAGTCAACTTACCTGGTAAAATAACGGAAGAATAAACGACTGAACAGTAGTCAAGGTGCGACAAAACTAGGGCCTGTAGGACCTGCTTTGTTGATAGTGTTGTTAAGAAGGCAGAGCATCTATTGATTATAGACAGACTTCTCCCCATCTTAGATACTACTGCATCGATATGTTTTGACCATGACAGTTTACAATCTAGTGTTACTCCAAGCAGTTTAGTCATCTCAACTTGCTCAGTTTCCATATCATTTATTACAAGATTTAGTTGAGGTTTAGTGAGTGTTTTGTTCCAAATACACAGCTTTTATTTTTAGAAATATTTAGGGATAACTTATTCCTTGCCACCCACTCTGAAACTAACTGCAACTCTTTGTTGAATGTTGCAGTCATTTCAGTCGCTGTAGTAGCTGACGTATATAGTGTTGAGTCATCCATATACATAGATACTCTGACTTTACTCAAAGTCAGTGGCATGTCGTTAGTAAAATTGAAAAAAGCAAGGGGCCTAAACAGCTACCCTGGGGAATTCCTGATTCTAACTGAATTTTATTTGATAGGCTTCCATTAAAGAACAACCTCTGTGTTCAGTTAGACAAGTAACTCTTTATTCACATTATAGCAGGGGGTGTAAAGCCATAACACCAATTTTTCCAGCAGCAGACTATGATCGATAATATTATAAAATAATATATGATAATGATAATAATAATAACAAATATAAATAAATAAATAACAAATGTGCATGTGTCAGCATATGGTCTCACAAGGGGTCTGAGGATCTCATCTCGGTACCTAATGGCAGTCAGGCTACCTCTGGCGAGCCCACGGAGGGCTGTGCGGCCCCACAAAGAACTGCCACCCCACACCATGACTGACCCACCGCCAAACCGGTCATGCTGGAGGATGTTGCAGGCAGCAGAACGTTCTCCACGTCGTCTCCAGACTCTGTCACGTCTGTCACATGTGCTCATGTGCTCAGTGTGAACCTGCTTTCATCTGTGAAGAGCACAGGGCGCCAGTGGCGAATTTGCCAATCTTGTTGTTCTCTGGCAAATGCCAAACGTCCTGCACGGTGTTGGGCTGTAAGCACAACCCCCACCTGTGGACGTCGGGCCCTCATACCACCCTCATGGAGTCTGTTTCTGACCATTTGAGCAGACACATGCACATTTGTGGCCTGCTGGAGGTCATTTTGCAGGGCTCTGGCAGTGCTCCTCCTTGCACAAAGGCGGAGGTAGCGGTCCTGCTGCTGGGTTGTTGCCCTCCTACGGCCTCCTCCACGTCTCCTGATGTACTGGCATGTCTCCTGGTAGCGCCTCCATGCTCTGGACACTACGCTGACAGACACAGCAAACCTTCTTGCCACAGCTCGCATTGATGTGCCATCCTGGATGAGCTGCACTACCTGAGCCACTTGTGTGGGTTGTAGACTCCGTCTCATGCTACCACTAGAGTGAGAGCACCGCCAGCATTCAAAAGTGACCAAAACATCAGCCAGGAAGCATAGGAACTGAGAAGTGGTCTGTGATCACCACCTGCAGAATCACTCCTTTATTGGGGGTGTCTTGCTAATTGCCTATAATTTCCACCTTTTGTCTATTCCATTTGCACAACAGCATGTGAAATTTACTGTCAATCAGTGTTGCTTCCTAAGTGGACAGTTTGATTTCACAGAAGTGTGATTGACTTGGAGTTACATTGTGTTGTTTAAGTGTTCCCTTTTTTTTTTGAGCAGTGTATTATCACTTGGGAATGATGTAAGGAAAGAAACAATGACTTTTTTCCTGACTTTTTGAATTAGTCGCACACCTCATGTAGCCTAGCCCATAGACCTAAATGTTTTGCTAAGGTTTGCATCACAACTAAAGTGGCCAAATAACTTCGTAAAATGAAGCACATTCATCCAATTTACAAGGGGTGTAGAGCCTAACTGGCATATATAAGCAGCGCATGAGTTTCATGTTTTCACCATAAAAATGCACCTTTATAATAAATGCATTACATGCATAATTGCATTTGCGGTCACTTTTGGTAATTGTGTTATCCTTCTAATGGAACATTCGTGCTTACGAATGTTCCATTAGATATATCCTACTGCTGTGTGCACATTGCTGCGCTTATGATGTGGAGAAATAGCCTAATAGTTTATCAACATTTTAAGCTAAACGTTCTGATCTTTTGCGTTAGCCACATTGCATAAAAAAATACTTTTTTGATGCTAGTGGTTGTATTAATTTCAACAGTCTAGAAGGAGTTCCCACATATGCTGAGCACTTGTTGGCTGCTTGTCCTTCACTCTGCGGTCCAACTCATCCCAAACCATCTCCATTGGGTTGAGGTCGGGTGATTGTGGAGGCCAGGTCATCTGATGCAGCACTCCATCACTCTCCTTGCTGCAGAATGCTGTGGTAGCCATGCTGGTTAAGTGTGCCTTGAATTCTAAATAAATCACTGACAGTGTCACCAGCAAAGTACCATCACACCTCTTCCTCCATGTGGAGATCATCCATTCACCTACTCTGCATCTCACAAAGACACAGCGGTTGGAACCAAAAATCTCAAATTTGGACTTGGCCCAAGCAAATCTCTTCTTCTTATTGGTGTCCTTTAGTAGTGGTTTCTTTGCAGCAATTCGACCATGAAGGCCTGATTCACGCAGTCTCCTATATTTGGGCTGCAATCTTAGGTGCAGTTAACTCTAATGAACTTATCCTCTTCAGCAGATGCAACTCTGGGTCTTCCTTTCCTGTGGCGGTCCGCATGAGAGCCAGTTTCATCATAGCGCTTGATGGCTTTTGCGACTGCACTTGAATAAACTTGAAAAGTTCTTGAAATTTTCCGGATTGACCTTCATGTCTTAAAGTAATGATGGACTGTCGTTTCTCTTTGCTTATTTGAGCTGTTCTTGCCATAATATGGATTTGGTATTTTATCAAATAGGGGTAACTACTATGTACCACCCCTACCTTGTCACAACACAACTGATTGGCTCAAACGCATTAAAGAAATTCCACAAATTAACTTTTAACAAGGCACACCTGTTAATTGAAATGCATGCAGGTGACTACCACATGAAGCTGGTTGAGAGAATACCAAGAGTGTACAAAGCTGTTATCAAGGCAAAGGGTGGCTACTTTGAAGAATCTCAAATATAAAATATATTTTGATTTGTTTAACACTTTTTTTTGTATTTCCAGATGTGTTATTTCATAGTTTTTGATGTATTCTCTATTATTCTACAATCTTGAAAATAGTAAACATAAAGAAAAACCCTGGAATGAATTTGACTGGTTATGTACGTGTGTGTGTTTCTCATTCTCTGTTTTCTTTGTCTGTCTGGTCCAGATGTGATCTTACACTGCGAGCGTGTGAAGCCCATCAGTACAGAGTGGACCGTGTCTGACTGTCTGCTGCCCCTCAGCTCCCACATCTACATGTTACTGCAGAAGTGAGACGCTACGCACACACTACACACAGCCAACACTTGATACAGTACAGAACTCATCTGTTTCATATGGAGTAATAAAATGCTTATTTTTGCTTCCTTGTTTGCTTTTAAGGTTGACTTGTTCCATTGTCTCTGTATAATGGATTAATAAAGATGCCTTTCATTCTGTTGTAATTTTTGTATTATTAGTTTGACTCATGGAGTGATGTCTTTCTTTTGGCTAGGTTGACGTCAGTCATCAACCCTCCAGTGGATGTGATAGCGTCCTGTGTGAAGTGCCTCATTGTCCTGGCTGCTAGGATGCCCGGCAAGGTGGGTTACAGATTGTATTTTTTTAGAGCTCTGATGGGGTGATTTGGGATTGATATTTGAATCTTTCCTTCACAGCCTTCATCAGACTTAGCATTCATTAACGTGTGTGTCTGTGTCTCTCTGTGTAGGTTTGGTGCAGCTTGCACCAGACTGGCTTCCTGCCTTTTGCCTCCTCCCCTCTGACCAACATGGCACAGTCCATCAGGTAGGTTGGGTCACCCCATATCATATTCCAATGTTTTCGCTGCAGTAATTTAGCTGTGGCGCTGCAATATGTCATTGCCTCCACGCCCCAAATATATGGTACATTAAAAAAATATTTCTGCCGAGGCACACTGAAGATGCTAGAACAGTCCACATTTACTTTTCCTCTGAAAACAGAACTGGTAATGAATACAAAAATCTGGCAATCCCCTAGTTGTCTTGTTTTGAGTTCTATGCAAAATAAATATTCCTCTCGAGTGCAATAGGGAGGGAAACATGCATTCTGACAAGCAGTCAATGCAAAACAATGATTGATGCAATTGTGGAGTAAACAGCAATTTTAATGGCCTTTCTTAAAAAAGAGGGGGATCTGCACCATTTTGAATCATGAGGTTTTAGCAGCTGCATGGTTAAGCATGTTACTGCTCCACAATTCCTGTGAGTGCATGCGGGAGAGGGGGGTCTAAATGTAACATGGGTCAGTTGTAAAGTAACTTTGGGTACAATTCCACCCTGCCTTAAAATAATTTTCTAAAATGTACCTGCTCTTAATTAGTGCCGATGGCGGAGAGAGCTAAACGTTCAAAAGAGTGGTTACACTTCACCAGAGTCGATGCTGACAGTGCTCGTTGCCAAAAGTGCAACAATACTTTTGCTTGTAAGGGCGGAAACACGAGCAATCTGTACAACCATCTATCGAAAGTGCATCATGTACAGGCAAAGAAATGTACAGTTTTCGACTGCCTAGCTCATAGTTCATCTCTCGTTGCCCAATCTACATTAGGTATGTATGCTAGCAGCCTATAGCCAACACACGGGGTTAACTAAATTATTCAAACATGGGTTCATGATCAAAAGGAACCATTAGCCAGCTGATTGTTTAGCTATGGGTGCGTTCATAAATTCAATCACCAATTTAAAGATTTTGCTACTTTTTTGTTAAAGTCGCAGCTACAATGAACCAACCCACTCCTCCCTGTAATACCTCTCTCAATATCAATATCTTCTTCCTAGGTTTTGGCTTTTCTAGGGAGTTTTTCCTAGCCACCGTGCTTCTACACCTGCATTGCTTGCTGTTAGGGGTTTTAAGCTGGGTTTCTCTACAGCACTTTGAGATATCAGCTGATGTACAAAGGGCTATATAAATACATTTGATTTGATCTCTCTCATCGTCACTCTATGCCTAGGTTTACCTCCACTGTATTCACATCCTACCATACCTTTGTCTGTACATTATGCCTTGAATCTATTCTATCGCACCCAGAAACCTGCTCCTTTTACTCTCTGTTCCGAACGTACTAGACGACCAGTTCTTATAGCCTTTAGCCGTACCTTTATCTTACTTCTCCTCTGTTCCTCTGGTGATGTAGAGGTTAATCCAGGCCCTGCCGTGCCTAGCTCCACTCCCATTCCCCAGGCGCTCTCATTTGTTGACTTCTGTAACCGTAAAAGCCTTGGTTTCATGCATGTTAACCTTAGAAGTCTCCTCCCCAAGTTTGTTTTATTCACTGCTTCAGCACACTCTGCCAACCCGGATGTCCTAGCCGTGTCTGAATCCTGGCTTAGGAAGACCACCAAAAACCCTGAAATTTCCATCCCTAACTATAACATTTTCTGACAAGATAGAACTGCAATAGGGGGCGGAGTGGCAATCTACTGCAGAGATAGCCTGCAGAGTTCTGTCATACTATCCAGGTCTGTGCCCAAACAATTCGAGCTTCTACTTCTAAAAATCAACCTTTCCAGAAACAAGTCTCTCACCGTTGCCGCTTGCTATAGACCAACCTCTGCCCCCAGCTGTGCCCTGGACACCATATGTGAATTGATTGCCCGCATCTATCTTCAGAGCTCGTGCTGCTAGATGACCTAAACTGGGACATGCTTAACATTCTACAATCTAAGCTTGATGCCCTCAATCTCACACAAATCAAGATCTCAGTGATCACTGCCTCATTGCCTGCATCCGTAATGGATCCACGGTCAAACAACCACCGCTCATCACTGTCAAACGCTCCCTAAAACACTTCAGTGAGCAGGACTTTCTAATCGACCTGGCCCGGGTATCCTGGAAGGATATTGATCTCATCCCGTCAGTAGAGGTCATTCTTTAAAATTGCCTTCCTCACCATCTTAAATAAGCATGCCCCATTCAAAAAATGTAGAACCATGAAAAGATATAGCCCTTGGTTCACTCCAGACCTGACTGCCCTTGACCAGCACAAAAGAATCCTGTGGCGTACTGCATTAGCATCAAATAGCCCCCGTGATATGCAACTTTTCGGGGAAGTTAGGAACCAATATACACAAGCAGTTATGAAAGCTAAGGCTAACTTTTTCAAACAGAAATTTGCATCCTGTAGCACAAACTCAAAGTTCTGGGACACTGTAAAGTCCATGGAGAATAAGAGCACCTCCTCCCACTGCATTGAGGCTAGGAAACACTGTCACCACTGATGAATCCATGATAATTGAGAATTTCAATAAGCATTTTTTTACGGCTGGCCATGCTTTCCACCTGGCTACCCCTACCCCGGTCAACTGCCCTGCACCCCCCACAGCAACTCGCCAAAGCCTCCCCCATTTCTCCTTCACCCAAATCCAGATAGCTGATGTTCTGGAAGAGCTGCAAAATCTGGACCCCTACAAATCAGCCGGGCTAGACAATCTGGACCCTCTCTTTCTAAAATTATCAGCCGAAATTGTTGCAACCCCTATTACTAGCCTGTTCAACTTCTCTTTCGTATCATCTGAGATCCCCAAAGGTTGGAAAGCTGCCGCGGTCATCCCCCTCTTCAAAGGGGGAGACAATCTAGACCCAAATTGCTACATACCCTGCCTTTCTAAGGTCTTTGAAAGCCAAGTCAACAAACAGATCACCAACCATTTCGAATCCCACCGTACCTTCTCCGCTATGCTATCTGGTTTCCGAGCTGGTCATGGGTGCACCTCAGCCACGCTCAAGGTCCTAAATGATATCATAACTGCCATCGATAAGAGACAATACTGTGCAGCCGTATTCATCGACCTGGCCAAGGCTTTCGACTCTGTCAATCACCACATTCTTATCAGCAGACTCAACAGCCTTGGTTTCTAAAATGACTGCTTCGCTTGGTTCACCAACTACTTCTCTGATAGACTTCAGTGTGTCAAATCGGAGGGCCTGTTGTCCGGGGGTGCCACAGGGTTCAATTCTTGGGCCGACTCTCTTCTCTGTGTACATCAATGATGTCGCTCTTGCTGCTGGTGATTCTCTGACCCACCTCTACGCAGATGACACCATTCTGTATACTTCTGGCCCTTCTTTGGACACTGTGCTAACTAACCTCCAGATGAGCTTCAATGCCATACTACCATACAACTCTCCTTCCGTGGCCTCCAACTGCTCTTAAATGCAAGTAAAACTAAATGCATGCTCTTCAACCGATCGCTGCCCGCACCTGCCCGCCTGTCCAGCATCACTACTCTGGACGGTTCTGACCTCGAATATGTGGACAACTACTTACCTAGGTGTCTGGTTAGACTGTAACTCTCCTTCCAGACCCACATTAAGCATCTCCAATCCAAAATGAAATCTAGAATCGACTTCCTATTTCGCAACAAAGCATCCTTCACTCATGCTGCCAAACATACCCTCGTAAAACTGACTATCCTACCGATCCTCGACTTCGGCGATGTCATTTACAAAATAGCCTCCAACACTCTACTCAACAAATTGAATGCAGTCTATCACAGTGCCATCTGTTTTGTCACCAAAGCCCCATATACTGCCCACCACTGCGACCTGTACACTCTCGTTGGCTGGCCCTCGCTTCATAGTCGTCGCCAAACTCACTGGCTCCAGGTCATCTGCAAGTCTTTGCTAGGTAAAGCCCAGCCTTATCTCAGCTCACTGGTCACCATAGCAGCACCCACCCGCAGCACGCACTCCAGCAGGTATATTTCACTGGTCACCCCCAAAGCCAATTCCTCCTTTGGCCGCCTTTCCTTCCAGTTCTCTGTAAATAGCTCATCCAACTACCTCATCTCCATATTTCATTTATTTATTTTGCTCCTTTGCACCCCAGTATCTCTACTTGCACATTCATCTTCTGCAAATCTGTCACTCCAGTGTTTAATTGCTATATCGTAATTACCTCACCACTATGGCCTATTTTATTGCCTTACCTCCCTTATCTTACCTCATTTGTACACATTGTATATATACTTTTTATGCTGTATTATAGACTGTATGTTTGTTCATTCCATGTGTAACTGTGTTGTTGTATGTGTCGAACTGCTTTGATTTATCTTGGCCAGGTCGCAGTTGTAAATGAGAACTTATTCTCAACTAGCCTACCTGGTTAAATAAAGGTGAAATATTTGTAAAAATAAAAAATACCACTAGTCCAAGCCAAAGACCAGACCAAAGCCCCTTCACACTGGCAGCTAGTGGGAGGATGACTGAGGAGAGGGTGAATGAGTGCCACCTAGCCATGACAAAGTTCATAGTGAAAGGCCTACACCGCTTTGCAGCAGTGGAGTCCGAGGGCTTTAGGTAACAGTCTGTCAGGAAATATTGAGTTGTATTAATTTTTAGGATAGTGTAGTATAAAAGGGTTGTATGTTGGTCCCATCACTCCACAACAACACAATAATGATAATTCAACACATGAAAACTATATATTTTTTACTGTAGGGAGATGAGCAAGGCACTCAACCCCAAATATACCCCTCCCTCCAGGAGTTACCTTAGTGACACATTAATTCCTACTTGGTATGGTGTAGAAATGGCCAATGTGATCACTGAGTTGAAGGACGTGCCAAAGCTGGCCATCGCATCAGACGGGTGGACCAGCCTCTGTCAGGACCACTATCTCACTGTTACAGTTCACTACACAAGCCAGGGCAGTGTAAAACAGAAGGTCCTCCACACCAGGCCAGTGTACAAATCGCAAACTGTGGCAGAGGAGAGTAGTGGCAGAGGAGATCTCAGATATTCTGGAAGAGTTTGAGATACAGCTACAATCTTGCTCGGCTCTGACTGTTGATAGTGCTGGCAATATGGATGTTGCCATCAAGAGCCTACACATCCTAAACATAGGATGCTTTGGCACACACACTGAATCTGGCAGTGCAGAAAATCTACAAAGTGACTTCCATTGATAAATAGGCAGCCCGAATCAGAGCAGTGGTCGTGTGGTTCAAGAGATCCTCGATGTCCAAAACAGTCTTGAAGGAAAAGCAGCAGCTTCTTGGTAAGAAGCCAGTTCAGTCTATTAAAGTATTATTTTGAAATTCCCACATTTAACAATTGAATTCAATATTCAAGTGTGCGGTAATTAAATCTGTTGTTTTTTGTTGTTTCAGGCCTTCCACAACACTCACTCATCCTTGATGTCAAGACCAGATGGAACTCTATCTAATGAGAGATTCATGGAGTAGTATCCAGTGATCCAAGCAGCAGCCTTGGACCCATGACTGCGAAAAACAAGGACCAAGGACAACCTGGACCGTCTGAAGGACGAGGACTTCCATAAGGCTGAGGAGTTTGTCCAGCTCATGAGAATCCTCTATACATCCCCACTGTGTGTGTCATGTGAAAAGAATGCCCCCTGTGGACAGATCATACCCATCCTCCAAAAACTGGAAGAGCACTTCACTGTGAAGCATGAAGATACAATGCTTGTGGCAACCATCAAAGAGAAGGTGTGGGAGAACCTCTCCGAGCCCTATCAGGATGAGGACATTCAAGCCTTCCGGCATGAGGCCACAACAATGGACTCCAGATTTAAAGGGAGGCCAGTGAGTGACGCCACCTGGGACAGGCTGAGGAAGGCAACTGTTGAGGCCAATTTGACAGGAGCAACACCAGGGTTGTCAGAGGAGCAGGAGCAGACAGACACAGAGCACCAGCAACAGGAGGAGGAGTCTGAAGGAGAAAACAGTCCCTCCATTTTACAAAACAAGGAGTGCCTTGGAGGAGCTGTTCTCAGAGGAGGACAGGGAGTTGAGGTTGACGATCCAACAGGACACCTTGTCCCTCACCCTCAGCGAGCATGTTGACCTAGAGGTCGAGATCTACAAAGGCCTGCCTCCCATCCCCATGGCTGAAGATCCTGTGATGTGGTGATGAGAGAAGAGAGCTACTCTGCCCCTACTCACAAACATTGCAAAAAGTTACCTTTGTGCTCAAGCCTCCTTCACCCCTAGCGAGAGGGTATTTTCGACTGCAGGGAACAAAATAAGCCAGGAGAGGTCCTGACTTCTGCCAGAAAAGGCAAATATGTTGATCTTTCTCCAGAAGAACTGCTAAGAACTCTTTGTCCTTTTGCAGCCTACCTGCATGCCCCATCCGTGTTGCTGTATACCACTGTATTTTCATTTGCAGGAAAATATTGTTTATTTCATTTGTTTTATATTTTCATCACAACATTAGTCTATAATAGTGATTTGTTCAAAACATTGCTGTTTCTTTTGCTGTAAATAATTGTTTCTTTTATTTATCTTCTTGGAACTATAGGGGGTGCTGTTCCGCATTAGCATATTTGTGTCTCCAAATTAAACTGCCTCGTGCTAAATTCTTGATCGTACAATATGCATATTATTGTTATTATTGGATAGAAAACACCTTCTAGTTTCTATAGAAGTTGGAATTTTGTCTCTGAGTGGTACAGAACAATTTCTACAGCACTTTTCATGACAGGGTTCAGATTTCAGAAATTTTTACCTCTGATCTGGAGTCTGTTTATAAGGCGACAGTGAATGCTATGAAGAAACCGACACTGCCTACGTCTTCCTCTGGGTGTCTGTACGTCATCACGTTTTCAATGAAATCGATGGGACATTCACAGCCATTATAAAAGACCAAAATGTACAGAGACCCCCCTTTCTCATCGTGCGCCTGAAGCGTGAAGGACATCGGACCTGCCTCGTTCCAAATCGTTTTCTAACCAGCAATATTTCTCCGGTCATGTTTTCAGTCGTTATAGTTGTTAAAAACATCATAATGTAGTTAATTTGAACCGTTTTATAGCAATTTATATCCGTTTAGTGCGATTTTGAGGAATTTCTTTGTCGTGCCCTTTTTAGCTTTGGAAACGTTTCGGGGTGTCGGTCGTTGGTGGTGGACATTTCGAAGGACAGAGGACATCTATCGACCAAAAGACGTTTATAACATAGAAAGGATACATTGCCCAAGAATATGATGGAAGAACAGCTCAAAGTAAGCAATATTTAATATGATAAATCGTGTTTCTGTCGAAATATTTTAAACGCATATTTCGCCATTTTGTTTGGTATAGCTTCACTTGGCGAACCCTGTATTGAAAAGTAAGGATAATTTTAAAAATGTAAATCAGCGGTTGCATTAAGAACTAATTTGTCTTTCGATTGCTGTCAACCCTGTATTTTTTAGTCAAGTATATGATTAGCTTTCAATTAAACTAGATCACTCTGATAGATGACGTCAGACATATTGAGGCTTGATTTCCTAGTATTTTTATTGTGTAACCACGGTTTTGTATGGCTAAATATGCACCTTTTCGAACAAACTGTATATGTATGTTGTAAAATGATGTTACAGGAGTGTCATCGGAAGAATTCTGAGAAGGTTAGTGAAAAAATTAATATCTTTTGGCGGTGATTACGTTATAGCGCTCTTTGGCTGGAATCGATGCTCTGGTAACGTTTGCACATGTAGTATGCTAACTTATCGATTTATTGTGTTTTCGCTGAAAAACGCTTAGAAAATCTGAAATATGGTCTGAAATCACAAGAACTGGGTCTTTCCATTGCTATGCTTTGTCTATTTTTATGAAATGTTTTATGATGAGTAAATTGGTCATACACGTTGCTCTATCTAGTAATTCTAGTCGATTTGTGATGGTCGGTGCAATTGTAAACTGTGATTTCTACCTGAAATATGCACTTTTTTCTAACAAAAACTATCCTATACCATGAATATGTTATCAGACTGTCATCTGATGGTTTTTTTTATAGGTTATTGGCTATCAATATCTTAGTTGAGCCGAATTGGTGATAGCACCTGAAGGAGTAAGAAACTGATGGAGTTAGAATAGTGGTGTATTTTGCTAACGTGTTTAGCTAATAGATTTACATATTTTGTCTTCCCTGTAAAACATTTTAAAAATCTGAAATGGTAACTTTATTCACAAGATCTGTATCTTTCATCTGGTGTCTTGGACTTGTGATTTAATGATATTTAGATGCTACTATCTACTTGTGAAGCTATGCTAGCTATGCTAATCAGTGTGTGGGGGGTGGGGGGTGCTCCCGGATCCGGGTTTCTGAGGCAGTAGAGGTTATTTTACATTTGGTAAAAAATAACAAAAAGAACCGATAAGAATACCGGTAAAGTACCGGGTCGATAAGCAGTATCAGTAAGAGTAGCAATACCGTTAAAATCTTCCCTAGTGGCTAGTGAGCCCCAAAAAATCTACAGGTATGCTACTGTAGAGCTCTACTTCGTCATTGCGCTAATGCTAGTTAGCATCAGGCTCGTGATACTACTTCTAACTTCCTTCATACTGGACGCGGAGACATGAAAATGGTACCTACGAGTTCATCTGACTCTGGCCAAGTAGAAAAATGCATTGACTGCTAAAATCTCATGGTATAGCCTTTTTGACATCCCCAGGTTGTACAGTGCTTGAAAGTGGAGAGCAAGCAGTGAGCAGCTGTTCACATTTCCTTTGACCAAGACTACAGCACCACTAGTCTATCAATATCCAGTGTAATATTTACGGAACCTGTTGATTTTCCAGGTGGCGCCCATGCCGGTGTACGCCTGCCTGGGCGGTGAACCGGCGGCCATCCGGGATGCCTTCCTGACGCGGCTGCAGAGCAAGACGTAGGTCATGAGGATCAAGGTCATGATCCTGGAGTTTCTCACCGTGGCCGTGGAGACCCAGCCGGGCCTCATTGAGCTCTTCCTCAACCTGGAGGTCAAGGACAGCACAGAGGGGTCTAAGGTGAGGAGCTAGACTAGGCAGTCTGAGAATAGGACTGAAATGCAATTGTGTTCATTGTCCGTAGCTTATACGTGCCCATACGATAACCCCACCTTCACCATGTGGCACTCTGTTCACAACGTTGACAACAGCAAACCGCTTGCCTCCAAACCGCTTGTGGTCTGTGGTTGCGAGGCCGGTTGGACGTACTGCCAAATTCCCTAAAACAATGTTGGAGACGGCTTATGGTAGAGATATTTACATTAAATTCTCTGGCAACAACTATGTTGGGCATTCCTGCAGTCAGCATGCTAATTGCACGCTCCCTCAAAACTTCAGACATCTGTGGCATTGTGTGACAAAAACACATTTTAGAGTGGCCTTTTATTGTCCCCAGCACAAGGTGCACGTGTGTCATAATCATGCTGTATTAATCAGCTTCTTGATATGCCATACCTGTAAGGTAGATGGATTAACTTGGCAAAGGAGAAATGCTCACTAACAGGGATGTAACAAAAAAAAGTGCACATTTTGAGAGAAATAAGCATTTTGTGTGTATGGAGCATTTCTGGGATCGTTTATTTCAACTCATGAAACATGGGAACAACACTTTACATGTAGTGTTTATTTTTGTTCAGTGTAGGTGAGTTTCTTTTTTTGAGTTTCTGCGTCTTCCCATCTCAAGGCTGTGGACTCAGAGTTCAGTCATTTAAAATACCTTTCTTTCTCTCTCTCTCTCTCTCTCTCCCTCCCTCCTTCTCTCTCAGGAGTTTCTGCTGGGTGAGTGGAGCTGTCTGCAGGTGGTGTTGGATCTGATCGACTCGAGACAGCAGGGGAAGTACTGGTCCCCCAACTGCTGCACCGCGCCACCCTGGCCTTCCTCCACGCCTTGTGGCAGGACCGACGGGACCGCGCCATCTCTGTCCTACGCACCAAGTGAGTGAGCTATGACACTGCCTGGGTGCGCACACAACCTGAGACACACACGTGAACACACGCCCACACACAGACCGACATGAGAGATGATACAGTAACATTGTTTTTATGAGTTTTAATATATTAAATCTATGATATTTCCTCCCACAGAGATAGGTTTTGGGAAAACCTGACAGTGCCTCTGTTTGGAACCCTCCCCCTCCCCTCAGACATCACAGAGCCTTGTTTTCTGGAGACCTGTGCCTTCGTCATGAAAATCATCGGCCTTGAGGTCTACTATGTGGTCAGGTAACCTGGCTACATGCTCATATTTCTATTGTTGCATACAGCAATTCCAGCCGGTATATTTGGTGGATTGAGTTGTTACGGGTATCAATGGCTCCGTCTACCCGAATTGCATGTGATGTGTCAAGTTTTGTATATCTTTGTGAATTGGAGCGAAATGCAAAAAACTTATTGTGAAAATTTGTCAAGTAGAGATATGAAATAAACTAAATGAGATGGACTTTTGAAATGTAATGGATAGATAAGTCACAATTCCTTATCCTACCTGAGATACATTCATATCTATTCTATGCAGTACTCTTCCATCTGAACGAACCTCTGATCCCCAGTGGCTCCCTGGAGCAGACTCTGAAGGACGCGCTGCAGAAGTTCTCCACTACGAATACTGGTCCCACTGCTGAGACTGAGGAAGACGGCATGCACTCACTCTCCGAGACCCAGATGGTCATCTCGGCCTGGCGCTTGCTGCTCATCCTTTCCACCAGTCACGTACGTCACGACCCAATAATGTATACAAAATATATGTATGCATGTACCTACACTGAGTGTACAAAACATTAAGAACACCTGCTCTTTCCATGATATAGACTGTCCAGGTGAAAGTTATTATCCCTTATTGATGTCACCTGTTAAATCCACTTCAATCAGTGAAGGAGAGGAGACCAGTTAAAGAAGGATTTTTAAGCCTTGAGAAATTTGTGACATGGATTGTGTGTGTGCCATTCAGAGGATGAATGTGCAAGACAAAAGATTTAAGTGCCCTTGAACTGGGTAGATGCCAGGCGCACCGGTTTGTGTCAGGAACTGCAACGCTGCTGGGTTTATCACGCTCAACCATTTCCGGTGTGTATCAAGAATGGTCCACCATCCAAAGGACATCCAGCCAGCTTGACACAACCATGGGAAGCATTGGATTTAACATGGGCCAGCATCCCTGTGGAACGATTTCAAGTCTATGCCCCGATGAATTGGGGCTGTTCTGAGGGCAACAGGGGAGGGTTCAACTCAGTATTAGGAATGTGTTCCTAATGTTTGGTATACACTGTATATATGGAATATATATCCATGCATTCATGGTCACGTACGTTACCACATCCCACTACACACTGCTCTGCACTGAACTGTGACTTTCAAGTTCAAGGTTGAATTAATTCAAGTGCAGATTTTACTTTGGGTTATAGTAGCGACATGAGACTACCAATTTCATGTGATCAGTTGTATTAGTTAAGTTGCAAGTACTAGAACTTGTTGTTGTATGTTATATAAACCTGATGTGTGTTGAGTCTTACATTTATTTTGTCGAGAGTGAAATGCAGATATGTCAATGTGATTGGTTGGTTGATTGATGTGTGGTATTGTCTCCAGTCAGATGTGATGCAGTTGAATGAGGACTCTGCCAGACTGAAGCTCTTCATGGATGTGCTGGATGAGACCAAAGCTGCTGTGAGTTAGTCACCATGGCAACTGCTGCAATGTGTACTTGCTGTCACTTCCTCTCTTGCATTTAATCTCTGTACTCCTTTTAACTCACTTGCTTTCTCATCATCCCTGTCTCACTCATCTTTTCACTCATGTTCTCGTCCACTGTCTCTCCAGTTGCTGGTGCCCAGATCGGTGCACTGTCTACGTCTGGGATCCACGATGGCTACCCTGCTCAAACAGTGGAGAAGGTGTGTGTGTGTGTGTTTGGATTGATGTAATAGGTACACATTGTGTCCACTCAGGTAGAAAAATCTGGATGCTGAAAATCATCTCCAACCTGTGTTGTATACTTAATTCAGTCAAAACTCTCTCTGTATATCTTGGCTCTAACATCTTTCCCTCTTTTTACCCATCCTCCCTCCATCATCCTCCTTTTCCCCCCATCCTGCAGTGTGGTGGCCACGGCCCCTGACGTGTTGTCTCCCCTCTCTCTGGTCCTGGAGAGTGCCCTGCAGACCGACCAGCAGCTCATGGCAAAGACCAGGGCCAAGGTGTTCTCTGCTCATCTCTGCGCTGCAGATACAGGGCCTCGATGGTAAGGGAGGGAACAACCGCTGTGTGTGTGTCTAGGTGTGGGTGTGTATCTGCATGTGTGTGTGTATGGTATACCAAGGGGTGAAAGTAGATGTCATTTCTTCCCAGTACGGGACCTGCTATGTGTGCACACGCCTGCAGGCCTAATCATAGAATCGCGTAAAAATCGTCTTTCCTCGGTTGCAACACTCACTACCGAGTTCCAACCTGCCTCTGGAAGCAACTTCAGCACAATAACTGTTCGTCGGGAGCTGCATGAAATGGGTTTCCATGGCAGAGCTGCCATGCGCAATGCCAAACGTCTGCTGGAGTGGTGTAAAGCTCGCCGCCATTGGACTCTGGAGCAGTGGAAACGTGTCTCTGGAGTGATGAATCACGCTTCACATTTGGCAGTCCAAAGGACGAATCTGGATTTGGCGGATGCCAGGAAAATGCTGCCTGCCCGAATGCATAGTGCCAACTGTAAAGTTTGGTGGAGGAGGAATAATGGTCTGGGGCTGTTTATCTTGGTTCGGGCTAGGCCCATTCGATCCATTGAAGGGACATTTTTACGCTACAGCATACAATGACATTCTAGATGATTCTGTGTTTCCAACTTTGTGGCAAAAGTTTGGCGAAGTTCCTGTTTCAGCATGACACTGCCCCGTTCACAAGGCGAGGTCCATACAGAACTGGTTTGTCGAGATCGGTGTGGAAGAACTTGACTAACCTGCACAGAACCATGACCTCAACCCCATCGAACACGATGAATTGGAACGCCAACTGCAAGCCAGGCCTAATCGCCCAAGATCAGTGCCCGACCTCACTAATGCTCTTGTGGCTGAATGGAAGCAAGTTCCCACAGCAATGTTCCAACATCTAGTGGGAAAGCCTTCCCAGAAGAGTGGAGGCGGTTATAGCAGCGAAGAAGGGACCAAGTCTATATTAATGGCAATGATTTTGGAATGACATGTTTGACGAGCACGTCTCTGCATACTTTTGGATCATGAAGTGTATTTCAAGCCTGCAAATAGTGGTGAATGGAAAGAGACACCTTTTACACAAAACACCAAAACGTTTAATGACTTTTGGAGTCCACTGCTGTCCACGTGTGTCTGTGTCGGCCATTCATCTCTGCCATGGCAAAATGTACATTTTCTTGTCGAACCACATCCCATTTTGGAGCGTAGACTATACCACCCGTTTTAAAGTCCATTCGCAATTGTTCCATGCCTCTGACATGTGGTAATGATAAATAACGGTCTAATAGCCTACAGTTTTCTTGCCATTTTGTTTTGATAGGCTCATGTTTTACTGGTACGGCTTACCCCCACTATTTATTTTGCCGGGACGCCGTACCGGACTGTACCTCCTTATTTTCACCACTGGGTATGCCACTGTATACATGACATGTACAGCACTGTAACAGTATTGCTCATTACATTTACCAGGTGGTGAGATCTGCCAACTTCCCCAGCTACTACTGTGTGTGTGAGACTGTGCAGGACGAGGCGCTGGTACTGATTGACAGCACGCGTCACACGGCCCAGGCAGGGGATGTCCCCGAGGACAAGGACCGCATGGAGACGCATGCCCCCAGTAGCGTCCAGAAGGACCAGAGGGATGGGGTGAGTCACACAACCAGACCAAGGCCGCCATTTTACTCTTCTTAAACGCACACAGTGCCTACCTGTTGTTCCAAGTGTTTTGAAAAAGCATACCCAAACAATTGATAAAAGATGCAGAGTTAATTTTATGTGCTGAATAAATGATAATCTATGACGAATTTAGTCAGGGCAACTCAGCAGTCAGAATGATCTATGTTACATGTCTGTGGTGGATCGTCTCTCAAGTGTAGTTTATGTAAAGCAATTTGACTAAGTGTTCTGCCTTCATATTCTCCGTACCCCTCTTCCTTTCAATCTCTCTTTCTTTCTCTCAGGTGTGTGTGCTGGCTTTACACCTGGCTAAGGAGCTGTGTCGTGACGACGAGGACGGGGAACACTGGGTTCTAGTGATGAGGAAGGTTCCCACTCGGTTCTCAGTGCTCTAGAACTGAGCCTATGATCCAAACACAATCTCTACTTTACTGAGGCTGCCCTGCACCTGCTCCTCACTCTGGCCCGCACGCCACAGGTACACACACGCCACAGGTACACACACGCCACAGGGACACACTAGTCAACGACCGATTGATAATCGGTTTGGCCGATATTTAGGGCCAGTATTACCCCTTTCTTAGTCTATCGACCCTTGACTATCGGCACAGCCGATGTCCCCTTTCTAGCGAGTGCGCACCGTGCCTCTTGTGTTGCAAGCTACAGCCGGCGCCACTCACTCATTGCCAGCTGGCTTTGCCTGAGCAACCTCTGGGCTGCATCTCTTGCTAGCTCCCCAATCATGCTGCACATAATTATTTTTTAAAAATGTAATCATAATTATCTGTGATCGGAGAACTAATTTTCAGCTGCCAGCAGCCCAGCCAATGATTTATATATATACACTAGATGACTGACAGAGGGCACTGTTTTGAAGCCACCATTCCTAGATCTTGGTAATATTTTGGAAGCTGTATGATTTCCCACATGGCAGTTTCTTGTCATTATTGGTAGCTATCTGGCCATCCAGAATCAACTACTCAGGGACTACTGCCCCATTGAAGCGTGTGCATCGTATTCGGTCGTTGTCAGCTAACCCGTCTAGACTACACTGAAATCAGCCGTAGCAAGCTCAGTAACTCAATGCATGCACACACATCTATTGAATATGCATTCACCTGTATTGTGAGTAGGCCTAGGCTACTGACCAGTGTATCAATAGAGATTTACCATACAAATAAATTACCGTTTATGTTATGTAGTTAGATTTTTTTTAAAATGTGAAATCGATATGATTGTATAATTGATTTATTGATGCATATATGGATGTCTCTGGAAGATGTTTACAAACATTTTCAAATGTAATGATATTGAATATCGCCATAAAATATCGTCCATCGGCTTCCTTGGTCCCCCCAAAAATCGGCATCGGCCCTAAAAGAAAACATATTGGTCTTTCTCTATTACACACCCACCACAGGAACACACTTTGTCTGTCTCTCTCTCATTCATTCCCCCACCCACCACAGGTACAGAAGGACACCAATTGTCACACCCAATAGCACAATGTGGAGTACTGTAGAAAGACTTAGATGTAACATTATTACATATAATAACATGGATCTCTTCTGAAAAGACAAACCTATTTAAACATGAAAATGTACTCTGTATTTCAGCCATTGACCATGTTCTGTGCCCTGTCCTCCAGGGGGCAGCACCAGTAGCCGGGCCGGCGTCATCCAGAGTGTCTGTCTCCCTCTGCTTAGTGTCTATGCAGCACCCTCCAATGGAGCCTCAGAGGTAACACACAACCACAACATGGATGCACATGACATAAAAGCATTGATATAAAATGGCTAAATGACCTAAGTGATGATGAGTCTGAACGGGACGCAGTTGGTCACTGGGTTACGGGTCACATTCTGTGTCTCTGGGTTCAGTTCCCCACAGCACGTGTATTTTCAGTTGAAGACATAAAGGCATTTGTCTGAGGAGGGAATTACATAGGGTGCATCCCGAATGGCACCCTATTCCCTACATATTGCACTACTTTTGACCAGAGCCCAAATGTACAGTGGGGTGAACAAGTATTTGATACACTGCCGATTTTGCAGGTTTTCCTACTTACAAAGCATGTAGAGGTCTGTAATTTTTACCATAGGTACACTTCAACTGTGAGAGACACAAATCCAGAAAATCACATTGTATGATTAAGTAATTAATTTGCATTTTATTGCATGACATAAGTATTTGATACGTCAGAAAAGCAGAACTTTATATTTGGTACAGAAACCTTTGTTTGCAATTACAGAGATCATACGTTTCCTGTAGTTCTTGACCATGTTTTCACACACTGCAGCAGGGATTTTGGCCCACTCCTCCATACAGACCTTCTCCAGATCCTTCAGGTTTCGGGGCTGTCGCTGGGCAATACGGACTTTCAGCTCCCTCCAAAGATTTTCTATTGGGTTCAGGTTTGGAGACTGGCTAGGCCACTCCAGGACCTTGAGATGCTTCTTACGGAGCCACTCCTTAGTTGCCCTGGCTGTGTGTTCCGGGTTGTTGTCATGCTGGAAGACCCAGCCACGACCCATCTTCAATGCTCTTACTGAGGGAAGGAGGTTGTTGGCCAAGATCTCGCGATACATGGCCCCATCCATCCTCCCCTCAATACGGTGCAGTCGTCCTGTCCCCTTTGCAGAAAAGCATCCCCAAAGAATGATGTTTCCACCTCCATGCTTCACGGTTGGTATGGTGTTCTTGGGGTTGTACTCATCCTTCTTCTTCCTCCAAACACGGCGAGTGGAGTTTAGACCAAAAAGCTATATTTTTGTCTCATCAGACCACATGACCTTCTCCCATTCCTCCTCTGGATCATCCAGATGGTCATTGGCAAACTTCAGACAGGCCTGGACATGCGCTGGCTTGAGCAGGGGGATCTTGCGTGCGCTGCAGGATATTAATCTGTGGTTTTCTTTGAGATTGTGGTCCCAGCTCTCTTCAGGTCATTGACCAGGTCCTGCCGTGTAGTTCTGGGCTGATCCCTCACCTTCCTCATGATCATTGATGCCCCACGAGGTGAGATCTTGCTTGGAGCCCCAGACCAAGGGTGATTGACCGACATCTTGAACTTCTTCCATTTTCTAATAATTGCGCCAATAGTTGTTGCCTTCTCACCTAGCTGCTTGCCTATTGTCCTGTAGCCCATCCCAGCCTTGTGCAGGTCTACAATTTTATCCCTGATGTCCTTACACAGCTCTCTGGTCTTGGCCATTGTGGAGAGGTTGGAGTCTGTTTGATCGAGTGTGTGGACAGGTGTCTTTTATACAGGTAACGAGTTCAAACAGGTGCAGTTAATACAGGTAATGAGTGGAGAACAGGAGGGCTTCTTAAAGAAAAACTAACAGGTCTGTGAGAGCCAGAATTCTTACTGGTTGGTAGGTGATCAAATACTTATGTCATGCAATAAAATGCAAATTATTTACTTAAAAATCATACAATGTGATTTTCTGGATTTTTGTTTTAGATTCCGTCTCTCACAGTTGAAGTGTACCTATGATAAAAATTACAGACCTCTACATGCTTTGTAAGTAGGAAAACCTGCAAAATCGGCAGTGTATCAAATACTTGTTCTCCCCACTGTAAACGGAGGTTTTTGGATATAAATATGAACTTGATCGAACAAAACATACATGTATTGTGTAACATGTTGTCCCGCGAGTGTCATCTGATGAAGAATATCAAAGGTTACTGATAGATTTTATCAATATTTCAGCTTTTTGTGACTCCTCTCTTTGGTTGGAAAATCGCTATATGCTTTCTGTGACTAGTTGCTGACCTAACATAATGATATGTTCTGCTTTCGCCGAAAAGCTTTTTTGAAATCGGACACTGGGGTTGGATTAACGAGAATTTTATCGTTAAAATGGTGTCTAATACTTGTATGTTTGAGAAAATTGAATTATGATATTTCTGTTGATTGAATTTGTCACCCTGCAATTTCATTGGCTGTTGGCTAGCGGAACCCCAGTCCTAGACAGGTTAAGATGCTCTTTGAAGAGGTAGGGTTTCAGATGTTTTCTGACCTTCTCCCGGGTGGCGCAGTGGTCTAGAGCAGTGCATCGCAGTACTAGCTGCGCCACCAGAGTCTCTGGGTTCACGCCCAGGCTCTGCCGCAGCCGGCCGCGACCGGGAGGTCCGTGGGGCGACGCACAATTGGCTTAGCGTCGTCCGGGTCCGGGTTAGGGAGGGTTTGGCCGGTAGGGATATGTGGATATTGTAAAGTGTAAAGTGGATATTGTAAAGTGGTTGTTCCACTGGATATCATAAGGTGAATGCACCAATTTGTAAGTCGCTCTGGATAAGAGCGTCTGCTAAATGACTTAAATGTAAATGTAAGATGGGCAGAGACACTGCTGTCCTAGCATCAGGGGGAAGCTCGTTCCACCACCATACAGAGAAGAACTTTGACAGGGGGTCGGACGGCCAAGAGA
Organism: Salvelinus alpinus; assembly: GCF_045679555.1. Classification (NCBI taxonomy): domain Eukaryota; kingdom Metazoa; phylum Chordata; class Actinopteri; order Salmoniformes; family Salmonidae; genus Salvelinus; species Salvelinus alpinus. The sequence continues at coordinate 970,108 of NC_092109.1, forward strand.
CCCGAGGTGGCAGAACGGAGTGCTCTGGTTAACCTTTCTCGCCCCGGGGTTCCGCTAGCGGAACACCCACAACATTCCGCTGCCTTCGCAGAGCGCGAAATTCAAAAAATATTTTTTTTTAATATTTAACTTCCACACATTAACAAGTCCAATACAGCAAATGAAAGATAAACATCTTGTGAATCCAGCCAACATGTCCGATTTTTAAAATGTTTTACAGCGAAAACACAATGTATATTTATTTTAGCTCACCACAATAGCCAAACACACAACGCTATTTATCCACCGCATAGGTAGCTTTCAAAAAACCGACAAAATATAGATATAATTAGTCACTAACCAAGAAACAACTTCATCAGATGACAGTCTTATAGCATGTTACACAATACATTTATGTTTTGTTAAAAAGAATTGCATATTTGAGGTATAAATCATAGTTTTACATTGCAGCTACAATCACAAATAGCAACGAAGACTAATTACAGAGAGCAACGTGAAATACCTAAATACCCATCATAAAATATTTATGAAAAATACATGGTGTACAGCAAATGAAAGATAAACATCTTGTGAATCCAGCCAATATTTCAGATTTTTTAAGTGTTTTACAGTGAAAACACAATATAGCATTATATTAGCTTACCACAATAGCCAAACACACAACCGCATTTATCAGCAGCAAAAGGTAGCGATCGCAAAAAAACAGCAAAAGATATAAAATTAATCACTAACCTTGACCAACTTCATCAGATGACAGTCCTATAACATCAGGTTGTACAATACACTTATGTTTTGTTCGAAAATTTGCATATTTTGAGCTGAAAACCATGGTTATACATTGTGAAAATGTAGCAACTTTTTCCCAGAATCTCCGGATATATTTCTGACACTCACCGAGTCTGACCAAATAACCATTCATAAACTTTACTAAAAAATACATGTTGGACAGCAAATGAAAGATACACTAGTTCTTAATGCAATCGCTGTGTTAGATTTTTAAAAATAACTTTACCATAACAAACAGCTTACGTTATAGCGAGACAGCGCCCGCAATAAGGGCGGAAAATAGGACTAAACATTTTCCACAGAAATACGAAATAACATCATAAATGGTTCCTACTTTTCCTGAGCTTCCATCAGAATCTTGTACAAGGAGTCCTTGGTCCAGAATAATTGTTGTTTGGTTTTAGAATGTCCTCTTCTCCTGTCGAATTAGCAACCATAGCTAGCCATGTGCCCCAAACGTGCCCAACTTCACCTGACTTAAAGAAAAGAAAATTCCAAAACTCGCAATAAACGTTCAATAAACTGATACATCTCGGTTGAAAAAAACTACTTTATGATGTTTTTATCACATCTATCAAATAAAATCAGAGCCGGAGATATCTACCGTGTATACCGAAAGCTTTTCAGAAGGCAATCTGGGGTTCCTTCGAAGACAATGACATTTCCAGACACGTCATTCCAAAAGCTCTTGTTCGACCTCAGATCAAGCTAGACACCCCATTCCACCTCCCACTGCCTGTTGACATCTAGTGGAAGGCGTATGAAGTGCATGTATATCCATAGATTTCCGGCAAATTAATAGGAAGGCCCTGGAACAGAGCCTCGATTGCATTTTTTTTTTCACTTCCTATCAGGAAGTTTGCTGCAAAATGAGTTCTGTTTTACTCACAGATATATTTCAAACGGTTTTAGAAACTTGAGAGTGTTTTCTATCCAATAGTAATAATGATATGCATATTGTACGATCTAGAATAGAGTACGAGGCCATTTAAATTGGGCACGATTGTTTCCCAAAGTGAAAATAGCGCCCCCTACACACTAACAGGTTAAGGTGTAGGGTTTGTGCATAGCCTGTGGGGGGGGGGGGGGGGGGGCGGCAGCAGTTCCCCTTGCTGCTCCGTGGTCAAGTACCATGGTCTTGTAGTGGATGTGAGCTTCAACTGGAAGCCAGTGGAGTGTGCAGAGGAGCAGGGTGACATGGGAAAACTTAGGAAAGTTCTGGATAAGTTGCAGGGGTTTGATGGCACAAGTGGGGAGCCCAGCCAACAGAGTAGCAGTAGTCCAGACGGGCGATTGTCTCAGGATGGTAAGTTGGTGGTTGAAGATATCCCTCTAATGGTGTGGGGGCTGTGCTTTGGCAAAGTGGGTGGGGTTATATCCTGCCTGTTTGGCCCTGTCCGGGGGTATCATCGGATGGGGCCACAGTGTCTCCTGACCCCTCCTGCTGCAGTAGTTTGTGTCGGGGGCTAGGGTCAGTCTGTTATATCTGGAGTATTTCTCCTGTCTTATCCGGTGTCCTGTGTGAATTTAAGTATGTTCTCTCTAATTCTCTCTTTCTTTCTTTCTCTCTCTCGGAGGACCTGAGCCCTAGAACCATGCCTCAAGACTACCTGGCATGATGACTCCTTGTTGTCCCCAGTCCTCCTGGCCGTGCTGCTGCTCCACTTTCAACTGTTCTGTCTGCGGCTATGGAACCCTGACCTGTTCACTATGATTACTATTATTTGACCATGCTGGTCATTTATTAACATTTGAACATCTTGGCCATGTTCTCTTATAATCTCTACCCGGCACAGCCAGAAGAGGACAGGCCACCCCTCATAGCCTGGTTCCTCTCTAGGTTTCTTCCTAGGTTTTGGCCTGTCTAGGCAGTTTTTCCTAGCCACCGTGCTTTTGCACCTGCATTGCTTGCTGTTTGGGGTTTTAGGCTGGGTTTCTGAACAGCAATTTGATATCAGCTGCTGTAAAAAGGGCTATATAAATACATTTGATTTGAATTTGTCTCCCATTGGCTGTTGGAAAGCACACTGAACCATGTTTTCCTCTTGGATTTTGCCTGTTCTATTCCGTTTCTTTTTATCCTAAAAATCTCCCTAGTTCTTACCGATGACAAGCATACCCATAACATGATGCAGCCAACACCATGCTTGAAAATATGAAGAGTGGTACTCAGAGATGTGTTGTGTTGGATTTGCCCCAAACACAACACTTAGTATTCAGAACACAAAGTACATTTCTTTGCCACATTTTTTGCAGTTTTACTTTAGTGCCTTAATGCAAACAGGATGCATGTTTTGGAATGTTTTATTCTGTACAGGCTTCCTTTTCATTCTGTCATTAAGGTTAGTATTGTGGAGTAACTACAATGTTGTTTTCTCCCATCACAGCAATCAAACTCTGTAACTGTTTTAAAGTCACCATTGGCCTCATGGTGAAATCCCTGAGCGGTTTCCTTCCTCGGGCGAATGAGTTAGGAAGGACACCTGTACTGTGTCTTTATAGTGACTGGGTGTATTGATACACCATCCAAAGTGTAATTAATAACTTCACCATGCTCAAAGGGATATTCAATGTCTGCTTTTTTTAAATGTTACCCATCTACCAATAGGTGCCCTTTGCGAGGCATTGGAAAACCTCCCTGGTATTTGTGGTTGAATCTGTGTTTAAAATTTACTGCTTGACTGATGGACTTATATATAATTGTATGTGTGGGGTACAGAGAAGAAGTAGTTATTTCAAAATCTTGTTAACTATTATTGTACACAGAGCGAGTCCATGCACCTTATGCACATTTTTACTCCTGAAGGGGTTGAATACCAAAGGGGTTGAATACTTACTGACTCAAGACATTTCAGCTTTTCCTTTTTAATTAATTAGTAAACATTTCTAAGAACATGATTCCACTTTGACATTATGGGGGTATTGTGTGTAGGCCAGTAACACAAAATCTCACTTTAAACAATTTTAGATTCAGGCTGCAACAACAAAACGTGGAAAAAGTGAAGGGGTATGAATACTTTCTAAAGGCACTATAAGCAGAGACTGAGGGAAACTTACAGCAAATTAAAAAGTGCCCTTAAAGGGTTGAAAAAACAAACGTATTGAAGTAAATGTATTGCCCAGACATGTTCACCCAATTTCCTTTTACAATTTACAACGAATGCAATACATTGTTTCAACTTTAAAGCCACGCTCAAGAGTAGCATAGGTGGTGACGGATAAGTTCAGTTCAAGGTTAGCCAAATGGAATAACCCTATGAAAGCTACCCGTGAACCCAAATGGCACCAGGTAACCTGTAGATTAGTAGCAGTGTGTGAAGATGCCACTGGCCGTCCACTCATTTATAATCTTGTCTTTGGTCCCAAGGGTGGGGGTGAGGGAGTCTATACTGGCTGCCTGGACCTCGATACGCCCCTCCAGCTCAGACAACACTGACTCGAGATCAGCCAGGGACATCTGGAACACAGGAAGACATCAAGGTCAGTTTTGTGTTTTTCCATCTAATGGTTAAATATTAGGATTTGTGGAGGGTAAGCTGATTCTAGATCTGTGCCTAAGAATGACGAGCCAACAAAACACCCAAAAAGTGATACACCTTGAATGAGCAGGGGTGTTAGTGTGTTCTTTTAGTTCACTTTGAGTTCATTCTCCCTCTTCAGAGCCTTTTTGAGAGCATCAGTCTTCTGAGCTAGCTCCTTCTTCAGGATGACCAGAGTATTCTTGGTGAGAGGGACCTTCTCCATGTTGTCCTCGTTGTTCTTCTTGGAGAGCGGCGCTACAGAGAGGGACAGTGCAGTTTAGGACAATGTTAGTGGGTTACCTTTCCCAGAGAGACTAAAGAAAGCAACGTTCAACCCAAAGTTTTCCCCCGTTTCCTGAATGCTTTGAAAATGCCTTCGTCCTCAGCTTGAAGTCATTGGTCTCACATTACTGGTGACCTGCCTGTAGCTCAAGAGATACGAGTCTCTCACCTTCCCTCTCCTCCAGCCTCTCCTGCAGCACTTTAATGGTCTGTCTGATCTCCATCACCTGGGGCGGTGCAGGCTCCTTCTGCCCTAACTCAGCCAGGAACTGGTCTCTCTCCTGCCCACGCTCCAGAAGTTTCTTGAAGAGGAAATCAAATGTTTAACACACTGGAGCTCTCTTGTTCATAACCTTGCAATTGAATAACCTTGCAATTATCTTTATTCAACGTTATTCTACGAGGAGCAATTATTGCAAGGGAAATCAGGGATGATGTGTGCAGGCCAATGATGCGTGCAGGCTTTTGTTCTAGCCCAGCATTAACACACAAATAACCAAAGTGTCTTCCATTTTGAGTGCGTTTGAGTTGGGCAGGAGCAGAATCCTACACATAGTGAAGCCAGCACCCATCTAAATCCTAAACTCTTAAAAATGACCCCCACACTTTACAAAATAGTCTCTTTTTTTTTTTACAATGCATCTAACCAAATAACTGAGTAGCGCTTTCTGTCCCACTTACGTTGATGATGGAGTCCTTCTCCGTCAGCAGGGCCCTGAGCTCGGCAGCCTCCAGGTAACCCTCCTGTGTTGCCTCGGAACTCTGTTTCTCTGCGAAGGCCAGCTGCTGCTGCCGGACAAACAGCTGTCGCTTCAGCTCCTGGATCTCCTGGGTGCGCTCAGACAGTATGCGGTTATAGTGCTCCGCTGACTCCTGGTACGACAACACAGACATGAGAGATCATAAAACTAAACCTCCTGTAAAAATGACAAATGATTGGGTGTAGATGAATGTGTCTGAGACAGATCGGAGGATATGAACGTGTGTGTGTGTGTGTACCTTGAGCAGCTGGTCGTTGCTGCTGATGGTGGACAGCAGGCCCTCCACGGTGCTCTTGTTGTTCGCCACCAGCCTCTCCCGGGCCTTGACCGCCTCCGCCAGCATGGCCTCTGTCACCTTTAACCTCTGACCCATCTGCTCTGCAAGGTCACAGGCCTGAGACTGGGACTGACTAAGCAGGGCATTCGCAATCTCCTACACACAGAGAGGGGGGTGGAGAGAGACGGAGAGAAAGAATGAGTTGAATATATATTTTTGTTCAACCATTATTTATCCAGCTTTGTCCCTTGGAGATAAACCTTTTTTCCAAGAGAGACGTGATCTAAGATGGCAGTATATTATTACTGTATGACTGTGTCGAGTGAGTGTCCATTTTTGTGGGTATATTTTTTTTTTTACTACTGTATTGTGAGTATATTGCAAAATGTGTGTTTGTCTATGTGTTATGTGAATGTACAGTACCAGTCAAAAGTTTGGACACACCTACTCATTCAGGGGTTTTTCTTTATTTTTACTATTTTCTACATTGTAGAATAATAGTGAAGACATCAAAACTATGAAATAAAAATAACACATGAAATCATGTAGTAACCAAAAATGTTTGAGATTCTTCAAAGTAGCCACCCTTTGCCTTGATGACAGCTTTGCACACTCTTGGCATTCTCTCAACCAGCTTCACCTGGAATGCTTTTCCAACAGTCTAGAAGGAGTTCCCACATATGCTGAGCACTTGTTGGCTGATTTTCCTTTACTCTGTGGTCCAACTCATCCCAAACCATCTCAATTGGGTTGAGGTCGGGTGATTGTGGAGGCCAGGTCATCTGATGCAGCACTCCATCAATCTCCTTCTTGGTCAAATAGCCCTTACACAGCATGGAGGTGTTTTTGGTCTTTGTCCTGTTGAAAAACAAATTATACTAACACTAAGCGCAAACCAGGTGGGATTGGTGGGATCGTGGGTGGGATCGCTGCAGAATGCTGTAGTAGCCATGCTGGTTAAGCGTGCCTTGAATTCTAAATATATCACAGACAGTGTCACCAGCAAAGCACCATCACACCTCTTTCTCCATGCTTTACGGTGGGAACCACACATGTAGAGATCCTCCATTCACCTACTATGCGTCTCACAACGACACGGTGGTTGGAACCAAAAATCTCAAATTTGGACTCATCAGACCAAAGGACAGATTTCCACCGGTCTATTGCTCGTGTTTCTTGGCCCAAGCAAGTCTCTTCCTCTTATTGGTGTACTTTAGTAGTGGTTTCTTTGCAGCAATTTGACCATGAAGGCCTGATTCACGCAGTTTCCTCTGAACAGTTGATGTGGAGATGTGTCTGTTACTTGAACTCTGAAGCATTAATTTGGGCTGCGTTAACACTAATGAACGTATCCTCTGCAGCAGAGGTAACTCTGGGTCTTCCTTTCCTGTGACGGTCCTCATGAGAGCCAGTTTCATCATAGCGCTTGGTGGTTCTTGCGACTGCACTTGAAGAAACTTTCAATGTTCTTGACATTTTCAGGATTGACTGACTTTCATGTCTTAAAGTAAACCTTTATACTGCTTTTTACTGCTGGGCTGCTGTTTCTTTTTGCTTATTTGAGCTGTTCTTGTCATAATATGGACTTGGTCTTTTAACAAATAGGGCTATCTTCTGTATACCACCCCTACCTTGTCACAACACAACTGATTGGCTTAAACACATTAAGAAGGAAAGAAATTCCACAAATAAACTTTTAACAAGGCACACCTGTTAATTGAAATGCATTCCAGGTGACTACCCCATGAAGCTGGTTGAGAGAATGCCAAGAGTGTGCAAAGCTGTCATCAAGGCAAAGGGCGGCTACTTTGAAGAATCTCAAATATAGAATATATTTGGATTTAATACTTTTTTGGCTACTACATGATTCCATATGTGTTATTTCATAGTTTTGATGTCTTCACTATTGTTCTACAATGTAGACAATTGTCAAAATAAAGAACTTTTGACTGTATATCTATGGGGGTGTGTACGTAAGAATGTGTCTATGTGTGAGTGAATGAATGAGTGGGTGAGTGAGTGGGTGGATGAGTGAGTGAGTGCGTGCGTGCATTAGCATGTTTCTTAGTGCGTGTCTCAGCAGCCTACCTCCATGTCCTTGGTCTTGCACTCCAGGCAGAGCTGCAGCTGGCTAATGATGGCGTCCTTCTCCCTGCAGGCCCAGTTCAGGTTGTCCTCCACGTCCTGCTTGGCCTGCTGCAGGTTTTTCAGCATGTTCACCAGGTGCTGTAGCTCCACGTCCTTCTCCTTTATCAACGTGTCAAAACTCTGGAGTTAGGGAGAGAGAAAATGTGTGAGACCAAGAGGTGTGAAAGATAGTGCCGTCTGAGACTTCATTGAACATGCTTTTTAGCCCAGGAGTAAGGCCAGGTGGAGCTATCACCATCAAATCCTCTCAGATCTCCACAAGTGTCCAGGGATCGCAAACAGTGTGAGCACTGAGCAGTCATGGTAGTGTGAACAGCACTAGTGGTCCCTACATTGATGGTGTCCTCGTTGTGAGACAGCAGGTTGTTGAGTCTCTCCAGGTCCCTCGACTTCTCCCTGAGTGACAGGTGCAGCTGGTGGATCTCGTTGTCTTTCTCTTCTAGCGCCGCAAACCTATCATCCAGCGCTTGCTGTGGAGGAGCAATACAACAGGCTGATAATGAGGACTGTGGATGCTTGCAACATTCTTTGTCAGATGAGACGGATCTAGAACACGAGAGAAAGTGTGTGTGTGTGAGTGAGTGAAACATTTTATTTTAAAAAGACATTGCTAGAAAGCACACCTCCAGAGCCTTCTCTTTCTGTTTCAGTCGTTCTCGCAGCTTTGACAGCATGGTGTCGCTTCCCCCGGGACTTCTGCTCTGTTCCATGTCTCTTGTTATGTTCATGTACTCCTGAGAGAGAATAGACAGAGAGGGGAGGTAGAGAAAGTGAGAGAAAATATGTCAATAAAGTCAATTGAATTGAATTGAATTGAATTGAATTGAATTGAAAATAGAGTGTGAAAGTTAGACAAGGAACAAGGTAGAATAGAGACAGAAAGAAAATAACCAGTTCCCGTGCTAGCACACCGTCTTTACCTAGTTTCACCCATAGAATCTATAGAATGGGCCTCTTCAAATGGACAGGGTTAGAGGCTCTAAGCCCCTTCTATAGATTATATTTCCATGGTTTCACCTAGAGTCTCTCTAGTTCTTAGACTATCCATTTCTTCTTCACTGCCCTCCTGCATTATATCTCTCTACCTGCAACTGCTGCTCCTTGTCGGTCAGGCAAGTGGTGAGGCGCTGGATGGTGACCTCGTGACCCTGCAGCCTCCTCTTGGTCTGCTCCAGCAGCTCCTGGCACTGCTGCTTCAGGCTGCTCTCCCTCTCGCCCAGCTCCCCGGTCAGTTTCTGCAGCTGGTTCTGCACCTCCTGGGGGTTAGAACAATGACACTGAGTTGGCTTTTCAACCAAAACCGCATACAGTATTTTCAACGTCTCGTGCTCATAAGGTACATTGATTTACAGGTAGGGTCAGGTGTTTTCTTTCCTGGTCGGGTCACGTGGTTAGCAAAACCACTGAAAATAAGTCAACCTCATCTTTTGGGCAAAGGGCTTTGGGTAATACACTCGGCATTATATTACATGCGGCTAAAACCATGTGAGGGAAAAAAAACAGCAGACCTGCTGCCAGCTTGCCATTATCAAAGCTTTCCCACAGTGACACAATAGAAATTCCTCCCATGGGCTTACATTCAGGGCCTTGTCGACCTTCTTCTTCTGCTGCTGCATCTCCTCCAGCTCCTGGTCCAGCTGCTCCTTGGCCTGCTGCAGGTCGGACAGCTCCTGCTTCTGCCTGCCCAGGGAGCGCTGCAGCTTCTGGGCCTCCAGCAGCTTGGTTTGGTGCTCCCCTTGGAGCTGGGCCAGCTTCTCCTGCTTCTCCATCAAAAGGCTCTGGTGCTCCTCCACACCTTCCTCCACACCCTAAAGCATGAAATTAGGATACAGCAGGGAGACCTCTTTTTTGTCTTTTTAGTGTGTGGTGTGCGTGTTGAGTCTGCATTTGTGAACTTTTGTAAACACGCAGATACTGTACACACATTCAGTCCCTCCAGGACTTCAGGGGGATTTTATGTGATATTTTGCGAACAAAAATGTTTGATTCTGCTGTGACAATTCAGATATTTTGCATGGCAATATGCAGTGATTTTCTCCAATTTGTCACGAAAATGCGCTGACAAGGGGAAAAGTTTGATTGGGGCTTGATTGAACCATGTGAGGTAACTGCGGTGATGTGTCAGTTTTATGTGCTAATATTGAGCTGATTTCAATGTTTTATGAGGTAACATTGCGGTGATTGGTCAAATTTGCAAGCCCTCGCAAAATATGGGGAGAATTGGTTTCGATCGCGGAATCCTGGAGGGACAGCACATTGGAATTACAGCAGAGTAGATGGACACACTATAGTTGCCTGTTAGACCTTACAATGCTTTTTATAGGTGTTTAGCTAATGACATCATATGACATAGCAAGCCCGACTGCGCAGTGAATGACGTGGCACCCAGCAATTGGTTGATGAGTTTAGTGCGACTGCAATGTATTGAGCCTGGACCGTGACCAATGCTAAGTGTCTGGTCTGACGTCTTGCCTGGTATTTCTGGAGCTGGGCTTTGTGCGCCGTCTCCCTGGCTTTGACTAAAACCTCGTCCCTGTCCTCAATCTCATGGTACAGCTCTTCAATCTGGAACACACAGACAGACAGACAGACAGACAGACAGACAGACAGACAGGTTAGTGTGACGATGTTACATAAGCCCTCAGTCTGCGTAACACAGATGGCATAGCATATGGGGAGAAACTATAATGGTCAACGTTCTGTAATACATTGATATATTTATAACGGTATATTATCATTTCACATGATCAAATGGTGTTGTCATGGTCAACACTCATTGGAGAAAGAAAAGCAGTTGAAAAAGCAATATACAAATCAACCTTACCTCTTTTTCTTTCTCCTTGAGCACCAGAGTGAGTCCCTGGATGGTTTTGTCTTGTTTCAGAGTGTTATTTTTCTCAGAGGTGAGCTCGTTCTCACTATCCTCCAGTTTACCAGACAGCGCCTATTAAAACACACCAGGAGTCAGGCACCTCAAGTAGCCAGAACAGTAGATGCATCTGCCTCTAACATGTTAGATTGGTCATTTTCTCTTTCCACCTCAATCTACCTTGTTGTTGTTCTGGGTGTCCTCCAGGGTCTTGGAGAGGTTCTGGTTGGTTGCTCTGAACTGGTTCATCTCCTCACTCAACTGCCTGTGGGCTGTCTCCAGTCTGCTCACCTCACTCTGATGCTCAGTGAAACCCTGGAAAAGTAAGGCACAAGATTCTGGAATATTCATCAGCGAAGAGGGATGAGTTGGCTAACAAAGGACACAAGGACAGTGCGTTAACATGGATTATTTGTATTATTGTGTCCAATACTAAGGCACATGGGCACAGAACAGCTTTGAATCCCATTTAGTTTTTTATCTTTAATCATTCAAAACAATTTATGATTCCAATTCTGTATAAATGCCACATGAGCGCAGCATTCAGTAGTTTAACCAGGCAACATTTCCAGGGCCTTTAGATTCTCTACAGAGTAAAGGTCTGGGCTGAATGGACTACCTCGACTCTGAGCGGCATGTAATCATCATTAAACTCCTCAGTGAGGTCCTGGAGGGACCTCCACTCTGCCTCCCTCAGTCTGTGCCAGGCCCAAGGGGTGAGGTTGCGTCCTGGGGGGAGTGGCTGACCGACGCTGGGCCTCCTACGCGGTATGGGGATGCGGCTTCCAGGGGCACCTGGCACTGGTGGTCTGGGGATGGAGCGCAGCAGCTGCAGCAGGTCAGAGATGATGGAAGGCTGGGCTCTCTGGGGTGTGGTAGTGCTGGTAGCCGGGCCAACTGAGGGTGAACGCTCCCTCAATGGTATCTTCGACTCTCTGCACTGTCTCTGTGGCAGGGGGCACAGGGGTTCTGTTTGTTGAGGGTGGTCAAGGTTGAGGGACTGGAGCGAGGCTGAGCGGAGCCTGGGGCCGGGAGAGGAGAGAGTACCCTTGCGGTAGACCAGGTCCAGGTACATCAGGCTCCTGGAGCGGATCCGTGCTGACTGGAGCCAGGGGTTCTTCACCTGGCACACCGGGCAAAGATCTGTCCCTGCTTGCACACTCCTGGGGACTGAGCTTGACCGACCTACGACTCCCCCGGGACCACTCGGTCCACCCAGGAGGTCCATACTCACAGAGCGCCTCCCCCGACCACCCCCCTCCCGCGCGCCTTCCTTGGTCTGCCCCTCTGACATACGCTGCCCTCCCCCGTAATCCTCTGGGCTTCCACCACCTTCAGAGGACCTCCAGAGGGGGACCTCAACATTGTTCTCTTCCCCCACATCGGGCCTCTTAGGCAGGGGGTTATGGCGTCCGTAGACGTGGGCCACACACTCCTTCAGGTGCTCCCTCTCCTGCTGCAGCTGCTGCACCAGAGTGGCGTGCTCCTCCTGCAGCCTGCCTATCTGCACATCGCACTGCACCACGCGCTCCAGTGTGAACACACACTTGCCGCACAGGAACTCTGAGGCCTGGCCGTCTGGGTCGCGGTCGACCTGGCACCCCAGCACGTGGGACAGGATGACCTGGAGCTGCCGCTTGCCCGACGGGTTGAAGATCCAGCGGCACTGGCTGCCGATGAGGCGCACGCCGCATACGCGGCACGGGTCCTTCATGGTGATGACAAGAGATCACAGTTCAGTGCGGTGCAGTTCAGACACACTCAGATAGGCTCCTTGTATAAATGCTCCGATGTCCCACAGTCGTCAGCTTGCCAGCCATGGCACACGGAAAATGCTCTCTCTCCATCTCTGTGTCAGTGACAGCGCAGTAAGCTCACAGTTTAGTCCAACACAAATAGTCTACTACAGACCCTAAATAACACTCCGCTGTCCCATGGTCGTCTGCCTGCCAATCATGGCACACAGCCTACTCTCCCTCTCTCTCTGACTGAAGAGGAGAGACTGACAGAGCTCTTCCTGGTGAGATCAGCGTAAGCGTTAAGAGATCTGTCCCTGCTACCTATCCCCTAATCCCTCCTCCACTGCCCCACACATTCAATCAGACTAAATCCCCTGGATTTGACCCGCTGTGATCTCCTGTGTTACGGCTGTGCTCGTAATCCTGCCCCATCAGACCCCTGGCCTGTCTACCTAGCCTAGCTGCACTCACAAGGACAACAGGCTCTGGGTTGGCTCTAGGTCTATACAGGTGAAGACTGACTTTGACTGGGGGTGGGTTAAGGTGTGGTAGTAGCTGGTAACCCTATCCTTGGCTGTCCTCCTGTAAATCTGATTTATCTCATTTGAGATTAAGAGATGGCCTCACCTGGTCCTCAGTCCTCTGTGCCACCACCTGCCTCACCTCAGAAAACATGATAGGACCACAGTGACACCTTAGACCTCTGTGTGTGTCTCTCTCTGACACTTTCAAACACACGCACAAAATCTTCAACAACCCACCTGTGGCCTGGCCTCCTTTACCCACTTAAACCATCTAATCTAATCTGACAGACAGCCCAGACAGAAACCAACAGGGGTTATATTTTTTATATAAAGTTAATCTATGAATAACCCTGTGAGGGCAACTCTCGCTTGCCGGGTGCTACTGCTGTCTTAACTTAATGGCCTGATCAAAGAGTGTGGAGCAAACATGGGCACTGCCAGAGACAGACTTACAGATAGCGCCCACTCCTACTCTCTTCTGATTTGCTCTGCTCCCAATCACACCCCAGAAACAGACACACTCAACTAGACTGGGACTCTGTGACATATAGGTTAGGGCAGAGAGGCCCACTCACTCATTTGTAATAACTTCTGTGCAGTTCTGAAATAGATCAACTCCCTTCAAATAAATAACTCAACATACAGTACATGGCAAAGTCATAGTCAACTTGGAATAGTGAACTTGTTCTTTTGACTAGGCCCTAAGTGTTTTCAGTGCTGCCTATCACCTCTTTGACTTAAACATCTTTAGCCTGACTTAAACATCTTTACTGTCATTAACCCACATTTAGGCAGTGAAAACACACAGCTGTTTCAGAGGACATGTTAACAACACAGCATCACAATGCCACCAAGAGGCAAAGCAACTGGTCATCTTATGCAACGATTATCAGATATATTTATTTCTTTCAGCAATATTTGGTCTTAGTTTGTGGATGGTAGAATTTAGACAGCTGGCAACTGGGCGATTTCATGCCAGGACACCAAAAATATTTTTGGGCTATCTTAGATTGTTCTGGCAATTTTAAGCATGACAGGGATCTAAACTAACTTTTCAGTTGGTGGCACCAGCACATGATTTGGTCTCACCAATTTTCTTATAAAAAAAGTATTATTGATTATGACCTGGCCTCTGTCCCATAACGTGCCTGCATTACCATAAAGAACCAGGCTAAGAATGACTAGACATATTTTAATTTAGCATGCCCTTTTTATTATAACAGCAAATATTTATTATAACAGCAAAGAAGAGCGACTTAAAATAAAGTGCAAAATGTATTTATAGCAGATTTCAAAGTGCCATATGTTATTTCCTGCTAAATCCTATAGAGGGTATAATTAGGAAAATTGGTCAGAAAATAAATAATGTCCAAAACGGAGAGTTGTGTTCACAGCAGTAGGTGGTGAGCTGCACTTGGTAATGAACTAAACACTGCCCGCATGTGATAGCTGTGACATCATCACTGAGATCTTAAAGGGACAGGCTTTCTTACACAGCCACCCCAAATGTCTGCTATGACATTCTAACCAGATGGAAAGTCTGTTCTAGGCGAATGGTTCTTCTGCATCGTCATCAAGGATGCCTGGGAGCTGCCCCAGCCGGTCTACTGGTCGTAGGTAAGTCCGACCTTTGACCTGGATAGCAGCAGACCTAATACGTCCATCAGCTCTGGGGTAAGTATGAGTCACCTTCCCAACAGGCCTGAGAGCTTGATGGAGCTGAGGGTCCACGATGAGAACCACTTGATCCACAGTAAGTTGTCTTCCATCCTTCCTCCACTTCTGTCTTTCCTGTAGACTTGGCAAGTAATAGTGAACAAACTGGGACCAAAGGTGAACTGCAAGTACTTGGCCATTGCCTCCATCGGCATTTCCCTAGGATGTTACTGGAGTCATACAAAACTTAAGGTGCTGGTCATGCATTTGTAGACGATGCCCCATCTCTTTTCGTTGCGATGTCCAATTTTTATGGCCAATGGTCCGAAACCATCCACTCCAGTAGAGTAGAAGGATGGCTTGTACAGTCGCAGATGAGCAGGAGGTAGGTCTGCCGCCTTTGGAACTTCAGGTTTGGTGCGACATCTTTGGCATTGCAAACAAGTGTGCTAAAACTTCCGGATGAACTGGAGAGTGGATTGGCCATCCAGTGTAGGGATCTAATTGTTGCATCATGAGGTCTTTCCATGTATCAAACTTACTCACATCTGGGAACTGAGGACTGGAACTGACAGACACATGTCCGCAGAAGGCTGATTTCTTCAGTTCGCTGTCATCTGGCACCCGGTCAGCAGAAGGCATTGAAGGCTACTGATCTTCTGAGTGTTGGAGGAACTCAGGGCCATGGTGCCATCGGCGTCGTTGGGCCAGCTCTTTCAAGGTCTTCCCTGAGTGATGTCATCCGCCGGGTTGTGTGCGGTATCCACATACAGTGCATTTGGAAAGTATTCAGACCCCTTGACTTTTTCCACATTTTGTTACGTTACAGCCTTATTCTACAATGTATTAAATTGTATTTTTTCCTCATCAATTACCACACAATACCCATGACAAAGCAAAAACAGAAAAAATAAAATGAAATATCACATTTACATAAGTATTCAGACCCTTTGCTCAGTACTTTGTTGAAGATTACAGCCTCAAATCTTCTAGGGTATGGCACTTCAAGCTTGGCACACCTGTATTTGGGGAGTTTTTACCATTCTTCTCTGCAGATCCTCTCCAGCTCTGTCAGGGTGGATGGGGAGCGTCACTGCAGGTCTCTCCAGAGATGTTTGATTGGGTTCAAGTCAAGACTCTGGCTGGGCCACTCAAGGACATTCAGAGACTTGTCCCGAAGCCACTCCTGCGTTGTCTTGGCTGTGTGCTTACGGTTGTTGTCCTGTTAGAATGTGAACCTTTGCTTCAGTCTGAGGTCCTGAGTGCTCTGGAGCAGGTTTTCATCAAGGATCTCTCTGTACTTTGCTCCATTCATCTTTCCCTCGATCCCAGTCTCTGCCGCTGAATAACATCCCCACAGTATGATGCTGCCACCAACATGTTTCACTGTAAGGATGGTGCCATGTTTCCTCCAGACGTAACACTTGGCATTCAGCCCCACCAGTGCCAATAAGATATAGGCTATACTCTTCAATCAATTAACATCAGAATTTTGATAATTGTAAAACTTTTCTGTAATTTAGCAAACACTCATATCCAGAGCAATTTACAGTAGTAAGTGCATACATTTTCATATTGGTCCCCCGTGGGCATTGAACCCACAACCCTGGCGTGTGGGTTCAAGGGCATTTTCTACCAAGAATGAACATACTCGCTGACCCTGTATCGTATCGCAACACCGCTGTTGTGTTTAGGCTTGAATCACATTTTTTTTATGCTTTCTTTTCCTTAACGTGAAAATCTGAGAGTAGAAAAGCATCGGACTTATTCTGACAATCCTCGTTCCGCTTACCCAGTAAATCTGTCATCATCATCCATTACTTTTTACTCTGAAAATCCGTCTCTTTTTGTCAAACTTCTCACCCTCTTCAGGATTCGAACTTGTAGAAGGGTAGCCTAAATGTATTAAGCCTAAACACCACAAAAGTTAGATCTTGTTCATCTCAAATAAGAGAAATGGCTTAATCTATACATTTAATATCAAGTTCACGTCGAAAACATAATGTTAGCTAAGTTGTTTTGATTTTAAATCAAGGAAGTCATTGAAGACAGAATTGGAGGAAGCCATGAGAATGACAAATAAATCAAATCAAATTTTATTAGTCACATGCGCCGAATACAACAGATGTGCTTACAGTGAAATGCTTACTTACGAGCCCTTAACCTGTCTGGCACCGGGGTTCCGCTAGCGGAACTCCTCCCACATTCCACTGAAAAGGCAGAGCGCGAAATTCAGAAGAAATATTTAACTTTCACACATTAACAAGTCCAATACAGCAAATGAAAGATACACATCTTGTGAATCCAGTCAACATGTCCGATTTTTTAAATGTGTTACAGCGAAAACACCACATATATTTTTGTTAGCTCACCACCAAATACAAAAAAGGACAGACATTTTTCACAGCACAGGTAGCATGCACAAAGCCAACCTAACTAACCAAGAACCAACCAAACTAACCAAGAAACAACTTCATCAGATGACAGTCTTATAACATGTTATACAATAAATCTATGTTTTGTTCGAAAAATGTGCATATTTGAGGTATAAATCAGTTTTACATTGCAGCTACCATCACAGCTACCGTCAGAAATAGCACCGAAGCAGCCAGAGTAATTACAGACACCAACGTCAAATACCTAAATACTCATCATAAAACATTTCTGAAAAATCGATGGTGTACAGCAAATTAAAGACAAACATCTTGTGAATCCAGCCAATATTTCCGATTTTTTAAGTGTTTTACAGCGAAAACACAATATAGCATTATATTAGCTTACTACAATACATTACCACACTACCGCATTCATTCATCAAGGCACGTTAGCGATAGCAATAGGCACGTTAGCGATAGCGAATAAACCAGCAAAATATATTAAACCTTCATCAGATGACAGTCCTATAACATCAGGTTATACATACACTTATGTTTTGTTCGAAAATGTGCATATTTAGAGCTGAAATCAGTGGTTATACATTGTGCTAACGTAGCAGCTTTTTCCCAGAATGTGCGGATATTTTTATGACACTCAACTATTCTGACCAAATAACTATTCATAAACGTTACTAGAAAATACATGTTGTATAGGAAATGATAGATACACTAGTTCTTAATGCAATCGCCGTGTTAGAATTCTAAAAATAACTTCATTACGTCATCCAGCTTAGTTATAGCGAGAGCGTGCCCAAAATCTGGGCGCAAACTACTATTTCACATGTTCGACAGATATATGAAATAGCATCATAAAATGGGTCCTACTTTTGATGATCTTCCATCAGAATGTTGTACAAGTGGTCCTTTGTCCAGAACAATCGTTGTTTGGTTTTAGAATGTCCTCTTCTCCAGTCAATTAGCACGGAAAGCTAGCAAAGTAGCGCGAAGCTCTCCTTCCTGAACAAAGGCACACAACGCCACACCTAACGTTCCGAATAAATTTCAATAATCTAATAAAACTATATTGAAAAAACATACTTTACGATGATATTGTCACATTTATCAAATAAAATCAAAGCCGGAGATATTAGTCGTCTATAACGACAGCTTTTCAGAAGGCAATACCAGGTCCCTTCTCGCGCGCTCCAGAAAACAGGAAACTGGTGACACGTCATGCCAAGAGCTTTTATTCGACCCCAGATCAAGTTATACACTCCATTTCTTCTCTCACTGCCTGTCGACATCTAGTGGAAGACGTATGAAGTGCATGTATACTAATAAATATCAAGGACATTTATAGGCAGGCCCTAGAACAGAGCATCGATTTCAGATTTTCCACTTCCTGTCAGGAAGTTTGCTGCAAAATGAGTTCTGTTTTACTCACAGATATAATTCAAAAGGTTTTAGAAACTAGCGAGTGTTGTCTATCCAATAGTAATAATAATATGCATATTGTACGAGCAAGAATTGAGTACGAGGCCGTTTAAATTGGGCACGATTTTCCCCCAAAGTGAAAACAGCGCCCTCTGTCCTCAACAGGTTTTAACCAACAATGCAGTTGTTGATATGAATAAAATATGAATAAGAAGTTAAAGTAACAATATACCCTAATAGTGTGAAATCAGTGCACACAAGCAGGACAATTAAATAGTTTATACAATAGAACATTCAAAGACAGACATTAATTGATCAAAATGTAATTAGAGAATTCAGTTGGACTTTGTGCTCAGGGGAGAATACTGTTGAGTAATACATCAGTGAACATTGATGCTGTATATACAGTTAAATAAACACCACAGAGGGAAAAACAATTGAACGCAAATAATTACAATTATATATAATTAACTGAAAATGAGAGTCTCACGTCTCCTGTAACATACAGTATATATATGTAACACATGTAAGCCCTTTACTTTGCTGGCTCCATCAGAATTCCCAGCCCGTAAGGAGCAGAGGACGGGACTGACTGAGGGACAGCCAAACATAGGTGTGGAGGTCACAGGTCATCTGATCGGCAGCATGTTTTTTTGCGTCACTATTCCTCGATGCCACTAAATACCCAGCATACAGAGCATTTTCAACCACCCACTTGAAGGTCTGCTTCCTATAAAGGCTGAACTGCATCTCGTGTTGACCCGACAAGTGTGCCTTGTTGCTGGGTTGCCACCTCGGAGTAAAACAGCCCTCCTGGCCCAATTTATCCGGAGACATAGCGCTGGTGTACTCTCTTTTAGAACTATGACTCCTGAAATGGCAAAAATCAAATCAAATTTTATTTGTCACAGACACAGGATACAGCGGGGTTTAAACAGCGCAATGAAATGCTTACTTGCAAGCTACCTCTCAACATAGCCCTTATGTCACCCCCCCAAAAAATGCTAACCTCCGCTGTTATTTTAATAGTGAGAGTATAGCATGTCTTGGGGGTATGATACTTGTGCGTCTGTAACTTTCTCACTCATCATTATCCACAATTCATCGGGACTATCTATAATCCTGGTAGCATACACATTAATGTAGAAGTGTTTAGGAACATATTCTTACTTACAATAAGTGACTTCAAAATGACACAATACATTATTTACCAGTCATCTCTACTGGGCACGAAATACTGGGCACAAAATTAAAAGCAAATGCATCCAACAAGTTTGTAGAGTCACAAGCTTGATGTAATCATTGCGTGCTAGGAATATGGGACATAATACTAAACTTTTGACTACTTTAATACACACAAGTGAATTTGTCCCAATACTTTTGGTCCCCTAAAATGGAGGGACTATGTACAAAATGTGCTGTAATTTCTAAACGGTTCACCCGATATGTATGAAAATACCCTCAAATTAAAGCTGACAGTATGCACTTGAACCTCATAGTCATTGGGACTCCCGAGTGGTGCAGCGGTCTAAGGCACTGCATCTCAGTGTTGGAGGTATCACTACAGACCCTGGTTCAATTCCAGGCTGTATCACAACCAGCTGTGACTGGGAGTCCCATAGGGCGGCACTCAATAGCCATTGATCATGACTCAGTTCCATTACATTACACATAAGAGTCATTGTATGAAGGCATCTTCTATACAGGGGAGTTTGTTTTAGAGCCCCGACGATTGGTCTGAGCATTAACACACATTGCTTGCAGCGAGAAATAATTGTAATAATAATTTTATACGGAAGCAATACTGTTACAGAGAGTCAGTGGAAATAGTCTCTTAAGGTGCAGGTCAATAGCAGGTTGTGCAGGTCAACAGCTTTTCAACAGTCTTATGGCCTGGTGGTGGATGCTCTGTTACAGTCTGCCAGACGGTCGTGGCTAAAGTCCTTGGTGATCTTCCCGGGGACAATGCAGCTGCCTTTACAGGCTGTGATGCAGCCAGACAGGATGCTCTCAATGGTGCATCTGTAGAAGCTGGTGTCTTTCAGGACAAGGCTCCCATCTGGCAACTTTTTGAAGATGGGCCGCTCCTTGTCTAGTATGGAAATAAGGTGGGCAAGTTTGTAATGATGAGTATAAGATGTACAATTTCAAGCAGATTGGATGTATAGATGGAACATTAAATGAATGGCGTCTAACCTTTACCTAACATCTTAGCTTGCTCAGCACATTAGAACACACACACAATCAAGTGCATGTTTATTCAATATCAACTGCTTGCTAGCTAGCCACAGTAACGTTTGTTAAGTAATTTAAAAGTATCTAATGTTAGCTAGCTGGGTGTGACAAAACATAGGCCTACTATGAAATCACACTTTATGATTTTAGCCAAATATAGAAATATTGGGGCTGACAGAATATTTTGATGATGATCTGACAAACTATTTAGACAACCTGTGAAAACACACAGCTAGCTACTGTTACTTTAAGTACTGTAGCTAGCTAAGTTGTTAGCCAACTGTACTAACGTGATGTAGCCTAATGCACTGATCTTACTTGCTAGTGTAGATATTAGATATTATGCTAAATATTCCAATCAAAAACAGCCGACAACTTCGCCTCCCGAGTGGCGCAGTGATCTAAGACACTACATCACGGTGCTAGCAGTGTCACAAGACATCCTGGTTCAAGTCCAGGCTCTGTTGCAGCACGGCTCTTGACCTTCGCCTCTCCTGAGTCTGTACGGGAGTTGCAGACTGTAACTACCAATTGGATACCATGAAATTGGGGAGAAAAGGGGATACAAAAATAAAATATATATATAAAAACAACTTTACACAAGCTACACAGGAGTGTCTCCATTGTCTTCTATTTACAGCAATAACCATTTGCGTTCAAAACTATGGTGCAATATTGCGATATGCCTGGTTTGACCTCAACTTTTCACAGACAGTCGCAACTTAACAATCTACAGCAGTGGTTCCCAACCTTTTTTGGTTACTGTACCAACAAATACATTTTACTCTGCCCCAAGTTCCCTTGAAGTACCCCCCCCCCCCCCCCCCATGTGCATTTTACCAGTAAGCCTATGGTCTCATGAGTCTTCTCAAGTACCCCCAGGGTACCCCTGGTTGGGAAACACTGATCTACAGTATGTGTTTTTTTTTTGCCTGCACACTGCCCAAATTGCGGGCCCTTCTGACTAGGCAATGTGATTTAAAACAATCTACATCTTAGTTTTTAAGAAGTTAATGAACTTCGGTGGCCAAATCATGCTTTCTGGTGTTAGTAGCCTATTTTGAATGATTTTTACATTTATTTCAGTTTTCAAAACAAATGGTCACTGGATTGATGCAAATAATCATCATTATGCCAGGCAGGCAAATGCTACTTTGTAGTTAACTTTTAATTGCATTTCCATCCACCCGAAGATGGTTAGGCTATCATTAGCATCGCTAACAGCTACACAAAATAGTAGACATATAGGCCCTGCACACACAGAGACAGGGGCATTCCTGTGCCATTGTTTCCTCTTCAGGAAGTTGTTTTATTTTTGGTCAATTGCACATTAATTACTTTTTGAATAAATCATAATAATAAAAAAAACTATCATCATTTCATCTCTATCGAGCTGTCCATTACTGCTTATAATTTATTAACCCTCAATGACACATGAAAATAACAGGGCTACTTCTTCATTTCTCAAAGGAAAAACATCAACCAATTTCTAAAGACTGTTGACATCTAGTGGAAGTCATACGAACTGCAACCAAATGCCTCAGAAATCTAGATTCACATAGAAATTCATTGAAAACAGTCACCTCAACAACAAAAACATCCTGGATGGTTTGTCCTCGGGGTTTCGCCTGCCAAATAAGTTCTGTTATACTCACAGACATAATTTTAACAGTTTTAGAAACTTTAAAGTGTTTTCTATCCAGATCCACCAATTATATGCATATCCTAGCTTCTGAGCCTGAGTAGCAGGCAGTTTACCTTGGGCACGCTTTTCATCCGGATGTGAAAATACCGCCCCCTAGCCCGAAGAGGTTTTAAATGACTGCTGAATACCAACTATCAATCACTCAGATCATGAATTTTCAGGTAGAGATACAGTACCTCACGAAGCAACTGCTTTCTATCCCACTCAATTGCACGTACTCTCTTATCTCCCTCACCATGTCTGCTCCACATAAACTGGACAAGTTTGGACAAGTGCCATAGATTATGGTCATTGTAGTTAATTAGCACGTTTTCTGTGCTAAACTATGTAGAATAGTGGCCTGTTGGAAACCACAACTCCCTACTACATCGCACAGTTCGGGCTTGATTGGATTTATCTATAGAGAAAGTGCGCATTGAGCTCACAGAAAAAAAATATCAAAATGGAATTCAAATAATTGAACCAATGTCGGTCAATGTGTAGAGTCTGAAATTAGGGCTGGCACAATTACCATATAATCATGTAACCGACGATTATGGTTGAAGACAGTCATGATAATAAAACAACTTTCATGACAGTTTATTTGTGTGTGAATGAACAGCTGACTGAAGACGGGACGGCCGGGCATTCATGCAGTTGAGTCCATTTCCGCATTAACATGGACTCTTTACAATGTGTTGAAACTGTTGCGCCTTGCTGTCCCACGTGCTGGGGGCGCCAGGTCGACCGTGACCCCAATGGCAACACCTCCGCAGCAGCAGCACATGCAGTCAGGATCGTAGGAGAGGAGAAAATGTGTGTCTTTTAAACAATTATAACGGTGACCGCGGTCATTTGGCTGACCTAAAAATTACATTACCGTCACTGAAATTTAAAAAAATCATACATTTATTCAACATTCAACAAAAAGACCCCTTTTTGATATTGTTAATTTTAAGATATGCTTGGAACAATATACTCTATAAGTACAGTGGTTGCTCAACTAAAAGTTTTGCGACTATGCTGGGGGATTTAGAGGTATTTTGTGGTTTAGTATGGTACCCTGCGTCACTACTTCATTGTTCCAGACGAGCTCAATGGGGAATTAGAGCACTGATTATGCTTTTGGGTCCCAAGGCGCTACTATGTCTCTAACTGACAATGAATGGGCGACATAAACCAAATAGAAACTAATAATTGGGCATTTACTTACTAAAACTGTTACACTAAGGTTTTCATTCTAAGAGAAACTTAGACTACAATTAGGGTGTGGAAATGTTAGGATTATTTTGCTCTTATTGTAGTACTGTAGCCTACTCCCGACCAATCACATTGTAAAGCGCCTGAGTGGCGCAGGGTCTAAGACTGCACTGCATTGCTACAGATGCTGGTTCTATTCCCATTGCCACCAACGCTGGTTCTATACGCGTGCCGGCTGTGACCAGGAGACCCATGATGCAACGGTAAGCTTTTGGTTTCTCTCCCTCTAAAAACAGAAATAAATCATTATAAATAACAAACTGGCTTTATTTACAAATTAGTAAGAATGTCTCACAATGTCTCACAAGAATGTCTCAATAATGGCCCTTTTCTCGCTCACTTTAGGTTATTTGAAAACTAAATAATCTCCAAAATATCGTTCTTTTTTTAAACAAGCCATAGAAAGTTGGTAGCAATTTCAGTTTAATCCACCAGAAAAGACAGAACAAATAATAGAACAAATATTGTGTTTAAACTCAAATATACTAATTGATAAAATGTCCCATAAAATATGAATTTAGAATCCTCGAATTCTCTAAATGTAATTATTGGCGGACAGTCTCACTAGTGTTGAGTAATGTGCTGTTAAATGTGGTGTAGGTCTTATTTATTTTTAATGTGTACGCAGCATTTGTGTGTTGGAGTCATTTTTTATTCTTAATTGATCTACCGTTTCTATCATAGGCCATTATAATTGATGGGGGCTAAAGGCGATACCATTCTGCTCATCTGATAAAGGTGCACATGGTTCAGATTCAAACTTTGAAGACCGAGATCGAGTCATTGCAGGCAGACCAGCAGAAAGAGAAACACGAGGGCAGAGATACAGGCGACAGCTGATGCATTGGTCCAGAGCCAGGCAGTATTGGCAGAGTCACTCGTCATTGGCAGAGAGTCAGGCGGCATTGGCGGAGAGTCAGGCAGAGAATGATGCGTTGAAGAGGGCGAGTAACGAGATAGAGTCACAATCCATGCCAGGCACAGCTGTGAGCTCTGGAACTCCACCTCCGACAGGCAGAGTTAAAATACCTGGTGGGTTCGTCAGGTCGTTGTTTCACCCTGACATTTCCCTTCCTCTTCTGACAACAGAACTTGACCAACTGCTCACCAGGCACAGCAAGGGCCTTCCGGACCGTTATGCTGTTATGCTATTCCAAGGATGTGTAACTGAAGAAAGATACCACAAGTGGACACAGAATACCAACTGGGATGGATCCTGAGGAAAATGTGGCTTACCAGTGAACCTCTGGGTGTTTGTCATTAATACTGTGTCTCAGAAGTTTCCTGTCCATGACTGATGACTCTGAGACAAGCATGGGGACTGGTCTTGATAAATCAACAAGATTTTTATTTTCACTGTATCTCCATTTGGGTATTGGTTAGACTACAATTAGGGTGTGGAAATTTTGGGATTATTTTTCTCATACTGTAGTACTGTAGCCTACTCCAGACCGGTCACATTGTACAGTGCCATTATGGGCTATTAGCAGGACAATAGACTCTTGCCAAGAAGGAAGGTAGGGGGAGAATTGCATCGTCAAATGTATTTCTTAGTTAGGTTGGCTGTATCACAACCGGCCGTGATTGGTTGCAATTTCAGTTTAATCCACTAGAAAAGACAGAACAATTAATACAACAAATATTCTGGTTAAACTCAAATATACTAATTCATAAAAAATCTTTATCAATTGGAACCTTTAACATGTGGAAGTCGGAAAAAAGTATTATTATTAACCCTGTTTTTCACAAGCGTAGCAGGCTGTGAATTCTGCAAACAACGTTTCTAGGATAGGCTATTAGCAGTACAACATATATTGGTCATATCAGTCACGGCTCCCGAGTGGCACAGTGGTCTAAGGCACTGCATCTCAGTGCAAGAGGCATGACTACAGTCCCTGGTTTGAAACCAGGCTGTATCACATCCGACCGTGATTGGGAGTCCTAAAGGGCGGCGCACAATTATTATTAATTTATAATTGTATACAAGCCCCTTAGATATTCTCACAGATCCTAACGAAAAATGACCCTTAGATATTAATATATAGTCCTCCAATCCTCTAAATGTAATTATTGGCGGAGAGTCACGTCATTGAAAAAAAGGTTTGTTGATATACTGTAGGCCTACCATAGGCAACATGAGTCTCACTCAGTATTGAGTAATGTGCTGAAGTGGTGTAGGTCTTATTTATTTAAAGAGCATTTTGAAGTTAGAAGCAATAGTATTTGAAGCAATAGCCTACCCGCTGTGGTCAACTATTTCAGCACCGTTTCGCGCAGCTCTGAGACAAACATGGGGACTGGTCTTGATAAATCAATGAGATTTTATTTTCACTGAATCTCCGTTTGGGTATTGGTGGGCTCTCTGCCAAAGTGGGCTCTTTGCTAATTCTGAAGTTGTGATACATTTTATGAGCACCACCAGTGAACGGGAAAATTGATTCAAAGGGAACTTCTGCTGGTGATTTGCTGAATGTGCAATCCTAAAGGAGGGCTGTGATTGGTTAAAGACCTACAGTATATTGTCAATGTCTATGTATAAAATTGAGATGGGCAGTAAAAAACGATATACCGGTATTCATTCATGGACCAGTTTGGATTTTTAATTTAACCTTCTATAACTATTTGATTTGATACATTAAATAATTCAGTATTGACTCAAAAAAATTACGTCAATCATCAGATTTTATCGGCAATAAGAAACTAATAAAAGCTGAGAACTGCAAGCTAGCTACATTTCTAGCACAACAAGTCAAAAACTTAGCGAGCTTGCCATATAGACCCACTGCAGTTGGCCGACTACCACTACTGACGAAAGTAAGAACTGCAATTTAAGCCAAAAATACACAGTCAAATAAGGAGAATAATTATTCTCATAAATGAAAAGTTTTTTTGATGAAATAGAGGCATACTAAGACAAAGGACACATGACAGTGTGTAAATGCTAACACATTAGTGCAGTAAATGAAGGAATTTATGAAAATGCTGAAAATGAAATGAACAAATAACTACGCAAATGGAAACCATTGGTCGAGTACAAAAGGGAATTTTGATTCATATGCAATATTCTACAAATAGGACTACTTTACTGTCAGTTTTGTCCTAATATTATTTTTGGTTGAAGTTTGGTTGAACTTTAATAAAACAAATCTGAGGAAAACACTACCGAAGTTATATCAATACATTGCCTGCAGTTCTCGGGCTTCAAAAACTCTCGACCATTGTTACTCTCCCTTACTGGATGGCTACAAGGCCCCCCCCCCCCCCCCCCCCTGCTCTCCTTTCGGCAAATCTGACCACGACTCCATTTTGCTCCTCCCTTCCTATAGGCAGAAACTCAAACAGGAAGCACCCATGCTAAGGACTATTCAACGCTGGTCTGACCAATCGGAATCCACGCTTCAAGAATGTTCAAGAATGGGATATGTTCCGGTTAGTCTCAGAGAATAATTTGGACGTGTAAACCGAAATGGTCACTGAGTTTATCAAGAAGTGTATAGGAGATGTTGTACCTTCTGTGACTATTAAAACCTATCCTAACCAGAAACCGTGGATAGATGGCAGCATTCGCGCTAAACTGAAAGCACGAACCACCACATTTAACCATGGCAAGGTGATGGGGGAAAATAGCAGAATACAAACAGAGTAGTCAATCCCTCCGCAAGGCAATCAAACAGGCAAAATGTCAATATCGAGACAAAGTAGAGTCGCAATTCAACGGCTCATACATGAGACGTATGTGGCAGGGTTTACAGACAATCACGGACTACAAAAGAAAAACCAGACACCAACGTCTTGCTGCAAGACAAGCCAAGCACGTCCTTTGCCCGCTTTGAAGATAACACAATGCGACCGACGCGGCCAGCTACCAAGGACAATGGGCTCTCCTTCTCCACGGCCGATGTGAGTAAGACATTTAAACGTGCTAACCCTCGCAAGGCTGCCGGCCCAGACGACATCCCTACCCGTGTCCTCAGAGCATTCCGCAGACCAGCTGGCTGGTGTGCTTACGGACATATTCAATCGTTCTCTATCCCAGTCTGCTGCCCCCACATGCTTCAAGATGGCCGCCATTGTTCCTGTACCCATGAATGCAAAAGTAGCTCAACTAAATGACTATCGTCCCGTAGCACTCACTTCTGTCATCATGAAGTGCTTTGAGAGACTAGTCAAGGATCCATATCACCTCCACCTAACCTGTCAACCTAGACCCACTTCAATTTGCTTACCGCCCCAATAGGTCCACAGATGATGCAATTGCCATCACACTGCACACTTCCCTATCCCATCTGGACAAGAGGAATATCTATGTAAGTAAGCTGTTCATTGACTATAGCTCAGCATTCAACACCATAGTACCCTCCAAGCTCATCATTAAGCTTGAGGCCCTGGGTCTCAACCCCGCCCTGTGCAATTGGGTCCTGGACTTCCTGACGGGCCGCTCCCAGGTGGTGAAGGTAGGAAAACACATCTCCACTTCGCTGATCCTCAACACTGAGGCCCCACAAGGGTGCGTGCTCAGCCCCCTCCTGTACTCTCTGTTCACCCATGATAGTGTGGCCATGCATGCCTCCAACTCAATCATCAAGTTTGCAGACGATACAACAATAGTAGGCTTGTTTACTAACTACTATGAGACAGCCTACAGGGAGGAGGGTGAGGGCTCTTGGAGTGTGGTGTCAGGAAAATAACCTCACACTCAATGTCAAAAAAACAAAGAGATGATCGTGGACTTCAGGAAACAGTAGAGGGAGCACCCCTATATACACATCGACGGGACAGTGTTAAGTTCCTCGGCGTACACATTACTGACACACTGAAATGGTCCACCCACACAGACAGCGCCTCTTCAACCTCAGGAGGCTGAAGAAATGTTGCTTGTCACCTAAACCCTCACAAACTTTTACAGATGCACGATTGAGTGCATCCAGTCGGGCTGTATCACCGCCTGGTAGGGCAACTGCACTTCCACAACCGCAGGACTCTCTTGAGGATGGTGTGGTCTGCACAACGCATCATAGGGAGCAAACTACTACCTTCCCTCCAGGACACCTACATCACCCGATGTCACAGGAAGGCCAAAAAGATCATCAAGGACAACAACCACCCGAGCCACTACCTGTTCACCTCGCTATCATCCAGAAGGCGAGGTCAGTACAGGTGCATCAAAGCTGGGACCGAGAGACTGAAAAAGCTACTATCTCACGGCCATCAGACTGTTAAACAGCCTCACTAGCAGAGAGAGGGTGCTGCCTATATACAGACTTGAAATCATTGGCCACTTTAATAAATGGAACACTAGTCACTTTAATAATGCCACTTACACAATTTTTACATATCTTGCATTACTCATCTCATATGTGTATACTGTATTCTATACCATCTTCGTCTATGACACTCTGACATTGCTCAGTCATATATTTATACATTCTTATTCCATTCCTTTACTTAGATTTGTGTGTATTATGTTTATGTTGTGGAATTGTTAGATATTACTTGTTAGATATTGCTGCACTGTCGGAACACAAGCATTTCGCTACACTCGCAATAACATCTGCTAACAATATGTATGTGACCAATACAATTTGATTTGATTCACTATTATTCTACAATGTACTAAAAATAAAGAAAAACCCTTGAATGAGTAGGTGTGTCCAAACTTTGGACTGGTAATGTACATACATACAAAAAGGCCATATTATGTATTTTTCACATCAAGTAATCTATGCTTTAAGCCACTATACTATACATGCCTGATTGGTGGAGTGCTGCAGAGATGGTTGTCCTTCTAGAAGGTTCTCCCATCTCCATAGAGGAACTCTGGAGCTCTGGGTCCCTTGTCATCGGGTTCTTGGTCACCTCCCTGACCAAGCCCTTCTCCCCCGATTGCTCAGTTTGGCTGGACGGCCAGCTCTAGGAAGAGTCTTGGTGGTTCCAAAGTTCTTCCATTTAAGAATGATGGAGGCCACTGTGTTCTTGGAGACCTTCAATGCTGCAAAAAAAATGTTGTTACCCTTCCCCAGATCTGTGCCTCGACACAACCCTGTCTCGGAGCTTTACGGACAATTCCTTCGAACGTCATGTCTTGGTTTTTGCTCTGACATATACTGTCATCTGTGGGACCTTATATAGACATGTGTGTTTCTTTCCAAATCATGTCCAATCAATTGAAATTACCACAGGTGGAGTTCAATCAAGTTGTAGAAACATCTCAAGGATGATCAATGGAAACAGAATGCACCTGTGCTCAATTTCGAGTCTCATAGCAAATGGTCTGAATACTTATGTAAATAAGGTATTTTTGTTTTTTATTTTTAATACATTTGCAAACCTTTCTAGAAACCTGTTTTTGCTTTGTCATTATGGGGTATTGTGTTTAGATTGATGAGGAAAATGTTTACAATAAGGCTGCAATGTAACAAAATGTGGAAAAAGTGAATGCTGAATGCTTTCCGAATGCACTGTATTATATCATGCTAGTGATGGCTATTTAACAGTATGATGGCTTTGAGATAGAAGCTGTTTTTCGGTACTGACCTCGCCTACTGACCCTGTACTGACCTCGCCTTCTGGATGATGGCAGGGGGAACAGGCAATGGCTTGGGTGGTTGTTGTCTCTGATGATCTTTTTGGCCTTCCTGTGACATTGGGTGCTGTAGGTGTCATGGAGGGCTGGTAGTTTGCCCCCGGTGATGCGTTGGGCAGACCACCCTCTGGAGAGCCCTGCGGTTGCGGGCGGTGCAGTTGCTGTACCAGGCGGTGATACAGCCCAACAGGATGCTCTCATTGTGCATCTGTAAAGGTTTGTAAGGGTTTTAGGTGCCAAGACAAATTTCTTCAGCCTTACCACACTGTGTGTGTGATTGGACCATTTCAGTTAGTCAGGGATGTGTACGCCGAGAAACTTGAAGCTTTCCACCTTCTCCACTGCGGTCCTATCGATGTGGATAGGGGGGTGCTCCCTCTGCTGGATCCCAGAAGTTGGAGTAGCAGTGGTTGAGTGTTTTAGCAATGCGAGTACTACAGTCAATGTGTTGATAGAACTTCGGGAGCGTTTTTACATAATTTGCTGTACTTTTTTGTAAATGGTATCAGTGGTAGGATTCCAAGACAGTTTATTGTTTATGGCTTTGTCCAAGTAGCCTACAGTGCTTACACTTATGAATTGATGTCAATGGGAGTGAAAATGTGATTTAAAGGGGAAATCTGCGAATGGTTCATACATTTTTGGACTTTTAAATTAATGATATACAGTATATGCCTTCTCATTAATTCTTAAAGAATAAAACATATAAATGCCTCATGAGCTTAGTTCAGCTGTCGTACCACGTCATATAGGCCTAAGCTTGTTTTACTTGTTTCACTCTATTGTTTGTAAACAATGTCAATGTAAACAAAAACTGGCTGTATATAACCTCAAACATGGTTAACACAATAATGTTTAAGTTATGGATGGTCAGTCCTTGCACCCAAAGATCTGTCTATGAATTGTGCTTACATTTCTCCAGCCCTATCTATCCCTCAGCTGTTTACCAAAACAGTGGCCAAGTGTCAGCTTAGTTTTTTCTTTTGTTTGACACTCAGATTTCCCCTTTAAATGGAAGTTAGGATTGCCACTAACTTCCTGTTTGTAACGATTCTCGTTGGTGGAAGGAGAGGAGGACCAAAATGCAGCGTGGTAAGTGTTCGTCATATTTTAAATAGAAAAAACTGAACACTACACAAAATAAAAACGAAGAGAAAATGAAACAGTTCTGCCAGGTGAACAGACACTAAACAGAAATGAAACACCCACAACCAAAATGGGGAAAACAGGCTAATTAAGTATGATTCTCAATCAGAGACAACGAACGACACCTGCCTCTGATTGAGAACCATACTAGGCCAAACACATAGAAATATAACAACATAGAAAAAAGAACATAGACTACCCACCCCAACTCACGCCCTGACCAACCTATCACAAAGACATAAAAAAGGAACTAAGGTCAGAACGTGACACTGTTTCTCATTATGTGGGCTAAAAGACTGCATAGTGTATACAGTTGTAGCAACAGGCCTACATTATCCAGTCGTGTAGGCATGGCAACTGTAGAGACGTTTTGTCCATATTATGAGTAATAGACCATGGTAGGGACAAATATAGTTTATTAGATATGCAGTACTTTGGGGGTTTTCCCGGGACACATATGTAGGGAATGGCACTATCAAGGCAACCGAGAAGTGTAGGTGGTACCATAACTGTATAAATTCAAATGAAATAAAAAGGTAATTACGCTACTTTAGTCTTTATAGTTGTGTTCCGATATGGAGACGTGCGCGCTGAATAGCAATATCCCCCAAGACGCAGTGATTTCAATATCGCAGCAAGAGTCCGTTCTTGTCTTGCTCAAACACTGCCAAGAGATGAGGCGACATGAGTCTCTTGCGTTTTTTCACTGTATTCTTGGTTCTGGGTTGTGCAGCTGTATTTTTCTTTACGCAACATGTGATCAGAGACAGTAATCAGAAGGTAAGCATTGCAGGGGCATCCAGATGCTTGGGTTTAATTCACTTATGTCGATCACCATTAATAGTTAACTCGTCTCTGTGTTCGTAGGATACATTTATACCTGCAGAATACTCACTAGAGCATGGTAAATGTATGTATATATTTCACAGGTATGATATGTGTTCCAGATAGCACAGGCCTTGCTGACAGCAAGCATGCGCTAATCATTTTGTTTTCCTTTTTTTCTACCAGATCGTCAAGGACAGAAACCCAAAGAAGCCAAACGCTCACCTGACAAGTAGGTTAATTTAATAAAGCGTGTTTACAGGCTGTTTGCATGTACTGCAGGTATTTGCTACTTAGCTACCATGTATTTATTGATGATTAATACCAGTTCTTTTATATAATTTTATTATCATGAAGAGAATGATGCCCTCATCTTGTAGAAACCACATGCTTTTTGGATATCACATGAGAAATCCATAATGCATGGGTATGGTGTTCTTCACTTGCCTAATCTTACTTCCTACTGAGTTTGCTAATATGGTGTGCCTAGTGTATGTCTGTGGTAATATTGTGTGAGAGCCTCTTGTCAGGAAGGTTGTATTTTTTTAATTATTAAGTGTGTATATATTTCTATTTTCTCTGATCCTCTCCATCTTCTCCTACCTCTAGTATCAACAAGCTGCAGCAACTCAGTGCCTGCAGACTACATCCAATGGGAACACCAGGAAATCGGCTTGGTGCACATGCAGGATTTCACCTATGACGAGAAGACGCACTCTGGTTGTTCCTCGGGAAGGCCAATACTTATATGTACGTGGGGATCAACTTTAGAATGCCGGATAAGGACGAGGTATCTAGAGATGTCCAATTTCTTAGCCTGAAAGTCCTGAAATACTCCAAGAACGACAAAGATAATCACCCTATCATTGAAGTCAGGGATAGTTTACCAGACAATGGGAGAAGAGAGAGAAGGACAGTGTACACAGGACAGGTGATCACTCTGGAAGAAGGGGACCTCCTGTGGGTGTCGATTGATAAAGACAACTATGAACTGATTGACTGTTCGGCAGAGACCACCATGTATATTGGTGCTTTTCTGCTCTAGACAAGGAGAACGTGTCTATGCCAAAAATATGCCGTTTGTGTAGAATTGTATTTTATTTCCATGCATACTTTTAGTAAGATCAGTGCATGTATGTTCCAAGGCACATTTTGAAATCCTGTAACATGCAGGTATTAGTTTGTAAGCTCTTTCCATCTGACAAAGCTAACCTATTTAAATGTTATAATTAATTTATTAATACATTGATTTCATAGTATGTACCGTTTGCTACACATTTCCCTTCTTGATCAATATGAATTGTATTGTTGTTCAATATTAAATACTGTATTATGGTTTTATAGAGTGTGGAGTGTATTCAAATCCTACCTAGAGATGATACATGCACATCTCAAACGTTTGCCTAACTCTTAAATGCAAGTTTTGTGCAAGGGTCAATGTAGGACTTGACCTGTAGGCTGCAGCTACACAGAGACATATGAAGATTGCCACGCCCTGACCATAGTTTGCGTTGTTTGTTTCTATGTTTTGTTTGGTCAGGGTGTGATATGAGTGGGCATTCTATGTTGTATGTCTAGTTTGTCTGTTTCTATGTGTTTGGCCTGATATGGTTCTCAATCAGAGGCAGGTGTTAGTCGTTGTCTCTGATTGGGAACCATATTTAGGTAGCCAGTTTTGTATTGTGGGTGATTGTTCCTGTGTTTGTGTTCACGTTACGGGACTGTTTCGTCTTCGTTCATTTTGTCGGTTTATTGTTTTTGTTCGTTGTTAAAGTATTCTATTAAAATGGATAATCATCACGCTGCATTTTGGTCCTCCTCTCTTTCGCCCGACGAAGAACGTTTCAAAGATGTATGAAAATGCACGGGTATTCATTTTCTTTTTTGGTCCATTAACAGTTTCATTCCAGTCAACTATTGTTGCATACCCAAAAGATTGATATACTGTGCGTTCTCTGTTGTCCATCACCTGTTAACGGATTACTTCCATAGAAAGTCACTAGGCTGTAAGCAGTCTTACCTTGTCCATAGACTGCTTATAGGCAGCAGCACCAACTTGTATTGTGATCACCTCATCCTCTAGATCAGTAGTTCCCAAACGTTTTATAGTCCCGTACCCCTTCAAATATTCAACCTCCAGCTTCGTACCCCCTCTAGCACCAGGGTCGGCGCACTCTCAAATGTTGTTTTTGCCTGCCACACACACACACTATATGATAGATTTATTAAACATAAGAATGAGTGAGTTTTTGTCACAACCCGGCTCGTGGGAAGTAACAAAGAGTTCTTATAGGACCAGGGCACAATTAATAATATAATAATGATCAATAATTTTGCTCATTATTTTACCATCTTACATATAAAACCTTATTTGTTCATCAAATATTGTGAATAACTTACCACGGGTTAATGAGAAGGGTGTGCTTGAAAGGATGCACAGAACTCTGCAATGTTGGGTTGTATTGGAGAGAGTCTCCTTCCGCTAGCGGAACTCCTCCCACATTCCACTGAAAAGGCAGAGCGGGAAATTAAAAAAAACATTTCTTTTAATATTTAACTTTCACACATTAACAAGTCCAATACAGCATTTGAAAGATAAACATCTTGTGAATCCAGCCAACATGTCCGATTTTTTAAATGTATTACAGCAAAAACACCACGTTTATTTATGTTAGCTCACCACCAAATACAAAAGACAGACAGACATTTTTCACAGCACCGGTAGCATGCAGGTAGCATGCACAAAGCCAACCTAACTAACCTAGAACCAACCTAACTAACCTAGAAACAACTCCCTCAGATGACAGTCCTATAACATGTTACACAATAAATCTATGTTTTGTTCAAAAAATGTGCATATTTGAGCTATAAATCAGTTTTACATCACTGCTACCATCATAGCTGCCATCATAGCTACAGTCAGAAATAGCACGGGAGCAGCCAGAGTAAATAGACACCAACGTCAACTACCTAATTACACATCATAAAACATTTCAGAACAATATATGGTGGATAGCAAATGAAAGACAACGATCTTGTGAATATAGCTAATATTTCCGATTTTCTAAGTGTTTTACAGCGAAAACACAATATATCGTTATATTAGCTTACTACATTAGCTAGCACACAGGAGCATTGATTCTAGTCGAACGGTAGCATAGCACAGTTCGACAGATATATGAAAAAGCATCCCAAATTGGGTCCTTATCTTTGTTGATCTTCCATCAGAATGTTCTCCAAGGGGTCCTTTGTTCAGAAACGTCTTTATTTCGATCCAGAACGAACGATTTCCCTCTTGAATTAGCAAGCACACTGGCAGTGCGACGCTAACCTCTCCATCTTGACAAAATTCTTGCGTCGCATCACGTCTAAAGTCCCGAATAAATTTCAATAATATAATTAAAATATATTGAAAAAACATACTTTAGGATGCTATTGTGACATGTATCGAATAAAATCGAAGCCAGAGATCATATTCATCAATAACGAACGTTTTCCAGGAGGCGATACCAGGTCCAAATTCGCGCCTCCCAACAAAAAATAAATGGGTGTCCTCTCAATCAAAGAGGTTGTGTTCATTCCCTGAACGAGATAATCACCTCCTTTCTTCTCTCACTTCCGCATGACACCCAGGGGAAGGCGTATGGCGTGTTTCTACAGTCATAAGTGACATGACCTTTTATAGACAAGCTTTTGAAGAGAGACCTCGAATTTGGAATTCTCACTTCCGGATAGGAAATGGGCTGTAAAAAAAGTTCTGTTTCACTTAGAGAAATAATTAGAACTGTTTTAGAAACTAGAGAGTGTTTTCTATCCAATATTAATAATAATATGCATATTGTACGAGCAAGAATTGAGTAGGAGGCCGTTTTAAATTTTGAACGATTTTCCCCAAAAGTGAAAATAGCACCCCTGGTCCTCATCAGGTTAAATCCTTTTCCACACACAGTCTGTGCCTGTATTTAGTTTTCATGCTAGTGAGGGCCAAGAATCCACTCTCACATAGGTACGTGGTTACAAAGGGCATCAGTGTCTTAACAGCGCAATTTGCCAAGGCAGGAAACTCTGAGCGCAGCCCTATCCAGAAATTTGGTAGTGGCTTCTGATTAAATACAGTTGTCACAGAACCGCTTGTTGCAATTTCGATGAGGCTCTCATGTTCAGATATTGGTAAGTGGACTGGAGGCAGGGCATGAAAAGGATAACGAATCCAGTTGTTTGTGTCATCTGTTTCGGGAAAGTACTTGCATAACTGCGCACTCAGGTGCTTCGCTATATCACATTTGACCAGCTTGAGTTCATTTGCACACAAATCATACAATGATGGAAAGACCTGTGTGTTGTCCTTGTTAATGCAGACAGAGAAGAGCTCCAACTTCTTAATCATAGCCTCAATTTTGTCCTTCACATTGAATATAGTTGCGGAGAGTCCCTGTAATCCTAGATTCAGATCATTCAGGCGAGAAAAAACATCACCCAGATAGGCCAGCCGTGTGAGAAACTCATCATCATGCATGCGATCAGACAAGTGAAAATTATGGTCAGTAAAGAACTTTAAGCTCGTCTCTCAATTCAAAATTTGTCTCTCGTCTCTCAATTCAAAAAAGCATGTTAATACTTTGCCCCTAACCCAATTCTGTATGTTGTAAAAGTGTTACATGGTCGCTGCCCATATCATTGCATAATGCAGAAAATACACGAGAGTTCAGGGGCCTTGCTTTAACAAAGTAAACCATTTTCACTGTAGTGTCCAAAACGTCTTTCAAGCTGTCAGGCATTCCCTTGGCAGCAAGAGCCTCTCGGTGGATGCTGCAGTGTACCCAAGTGGCATCGGGAGCA
The DNA here is from genome assembly GCF_045679555.1 of Salvelinus alpinus. Classification (NCBI taxonomy): domain Eukaryota; kingdom Metazoa; phylum Chordata; class Actinopteri; order Salmoniformes; family Salmonidae; genus Salvelinus; species Salvelinus alpinus. Next base: position 1,007,052 of record NC_092109.1, read on the forward strand.
ACTGCTTGCACGCGCATTACCACTCCACTATTTCTCTCTGTCATGGCGTTTGCGCCATCAGTACAGATACCAACACATCTTGACCACCAAAGTCCATTTGATGTCACAAAGCTGTCCAGTACTTAAAACATTTATTCTCATGTTGTCCTGGTTTCGAGTGGTTTGCAGAAGAGGATATCTTCCTTAATTGACCCCACATAAACAACAGACCAGGAGCTGTGCCAGGCCCGCCACGTCTGTTGACTCATCCAGCTGTAACGCATAGAATTCACTGGCTTGTATGTGAAGCAGTAATTGTTTCAAAACATCTCCTGCCATGTCACTGATGCATCGTGAAACAGTCTTGTTTGATGAAGACATTGTCTGTATAGTTTTTTGGGCCTTTTCCCCCAGCATTGTCCCAGCCATATCCGCGGCAGCAGGAAGAATGAAGTCCTCCACAATAGTATGGGGCTTGCCTGTCCTAGCCACTCGGTATCTCACCATATAAGACGATTCTAGCCCCTTCTTATTAATGGTATCTGTTGCTTTTATACATGTCTTACGACTCGAAAGTTGTCTTTATTCTCGCTCAAAAAAGTCCTGTGGCTTATTTTACAAATTGTCATGTTTCGTTTCTAAATGTCTGCACAAGAGTGAAGGTTTCCTGCGAGAGAGTAACAGTTAATGCGGTTGGATGTTAATTATTTGACTAGGCCATCCGTATTTGACATTGTGTTGTTATTTCGCTGAACACTAGATGGTTTAATATTATTTTTGGCAGTGAAAAAAATAATAATAAACTCACCCAAATGTTGGAAAATAAAAATGTACTCTTTGAAAATGTGAAGATTTTTATTTATTTTTATAAATACAGATTTATTTGGCGTACCCCCAACGGCATTGCGCGTACCCCTGGAGAAACAAAAACTGTGGGGCTTTTTTATTTTTATACTCTAGTTAAAGGAATATGATTATTTTATAGCAATTTTCTATTTTATTTTACCTTTATTTAACTAGGCAAGTCAGTTAAGAACAAATTCTTATTTTCAATGACAGCCTAGGAACAGTGGGTTAACTGCCTTGTTCAGGGGCAGAACAACAGATTTTTAACTTATCAGCTCGGGGATTCGATTTTGCAACCTTTCGGTTACTAGTCCAACGCTCTAACCACTAGGCTACCTGCCGCTCCAATGTGACTTGTTTAACACTATTTCACAAAAACATCAATAATCACTTCTATAGTTAAGATTAGATCATTTGGTATATCATAAGTATTTAGATTGTCATTATGAAGAGACCTATTGGATAAATGTGCAAACTTTTGGGGCTAGTTTCAGGCCTTGTGGGTAGGTTTTAAGTGGTCATTGGGATAGAAATGTTAGCTTGACCTGGCAACACAGGTTAGAGGATGCCACTGTCACATGCACACTTCGGCAGCCGAGAACAACCATGAATAATGGAGTAGGGCATAACCAGAAATATCGTATTACAATGACGTTAACTGGGAGAAAAACCTAAACGAATAATGTTTGACGTGACAGTTTTTGTTTGGTGTTTGCAACGTTATTTGGGAAGGGCGACACATTAGAATTCCTTTAGCTTCAGAATAAAAATAGGCCTAATTACATCATACGCACTTTATCGGTCAGCACACAACAAAAACGTATGTCAAACAAAAATCTATGATTGCCAAGTTAAACAAACCATTTCTACTGAAAATGAAACAAAAACACTTGATTTACTTGAAGAACAGCGCCTGAAATCTCACTCCCTGGCAGGAAAAGTGCTGTAGAATGAGTTCTGTTTCACTCAGAGACATAATTCCAACGGTTATAGAAACTAGAGAGTGTTTTCTATCCAATAATAATAATAATATGCATATTGTACGAGCAAGAATTGAGTACTAGGCAGTTTAATTTGGAGACCAATTTTCCCAAGATCGAAACAGCACCCCCCATAGGCTCAAGAGGTTAAAGTGACACATCTTAGTCCCATCATCACTCTGTTACCGTGGAATTGGCCAGTATAGGATTAGAGAGGGTAACAGAGTTAGATACAGCCCAGTAAGCAAATAAGCAAACTTCACACACAACTTAACTCTTAAAGTTATTTATGCATTGAGAAAAGGTTTCAGCACATACCTATTGCAGGCAGAAGGCACAAACATGACTTAGGGGTAGGGTTAAACAAGGGGTAGGGTTAAACAAGAGCCAAGAGAGAGTTGGAGTTGCCAATCCACACCCTTACTGTATCAATGAAGCAGGCTACATTAGTGAACATGTGGTCCCCACATATCCCAGTCCTTAAATCAGGGTATTTATAATTTTTTTCCAGAGACAACTAAAACCCTGTAAATACAGTGCCTTACTTTCAAAAAAAATTCTGACCCAGTCAATGTGAAAAAACTCTGATATCCACATATTTCCCTGACTGACAGGGTGTAAATCACATTTGGGTTATATTTTCAACAGCAAATACTAAGAACTCGAGGCCCCAAGTGTGTAGCCTGCATTTTGCTGTAAAATTGGACAGTGTAAGTAATATCTCTGCTGAGGCAACATAGCATTAAAAGGATAGTTCACAAGTTTTAGCTTGTTTTCAACTTACCTAGGGTGTCCCAAGTTCATACCTAGTCAAAAATAAGCTAGAACGTAAAAACCATCAGAACAACAATTTTTATTTATTTATTTAATATAACTAGGCAAGTCAGATAAGAACAAATTCTTATTTACAATAATGGCCTACCCCAGTCAAACCCGGACGACGCTGAGCCAATTATGCACCGCCCAATGGGACTCCCAATCACGGCCGGATGTGATAGAGCCTGGATTCAAACCAGGGACTGTAGTGACGCCTCTTGCACTGAGATGCAGTGCCTTAGACCGCTGCGCCACTAGGCAGTCGTATAAAATGGCAGCTGTGTGTCAGCATTTTTAAACATTACCCCTTTATGCTGACCTTGCCATAACTGCACAAAGAATAAATAAATAATACACTGCAGAACCACAGTCATGCACAGTGGTATCAGGAGAGTATATTCACTTGGGGGTGGAATTCTGACCAGAGTTATGCGCGCGTAAAAGGAACAAAATGCCCTTTTTATGCATTTTTCTCTCTATATGTATTCTGACATTGAACTTAAAGGGATACTTCGGTATTTTGGCAATGGTGCAGTTTGAAGGAAGTTACTAACTAGCGCTAGCGCAATTGCTAACTAGCATTAGCGCAATGACTGGAAGTCTATAGGTATCTGCTAGCATGCTACTAGATACCCATATACTGTACTTCTAGTCATTGCACTAAAACTAGTTAGCATTGGCTCACAAAATGACCTCTAACTTCCACACAGAGTTCATCAGACTCTGGGGAAGTAGATAATCTCTAAGTATCCCCTTAAGCATGAGAATAGCATGCTATTCACCCGCTATTCGTTCAGGGTGCAGATCTAAGAAATGAAGGTGTGGCGGAGGTATGCCTACAGATACGCCATATTCTGACCTTGACTTAACTCAACTCATCATTTCACCACCTTTATGAGGGAGGAAACCATGAATAAGGTCGAGTAAACCTACCTGTTCCAAGTGGAAAAAGCATTTACTTTCTTTTTGCGAATGAAATAACAGCATTCTCCATGCACTGTAATTTAGAAATTGATAAGAGCTATTGATCAGAGGTAAGTAAATGAGTAAACCATTTGGATAAGGGGATTGTAAATATAAATAACACTTGTTTTAGATCTATATTATCTTATTATGATCGCTGGAGACAGATGTGAAACCAGTCATGGCAGCAAACTGAAGCAAATCAACATGTCAACTTTCACACAGTGAAGTTTATAAAATGATGGCCTTATAACTTGCAGGAATTAAATATAGAGACCCAAGCTTTAGTATAGGCTTTTATAGCCAATGCACAAATGACAGTATAGCACCCAACCTACCGAATTGATTTATGATTCTAGTTATAATTCTTTGCCCGCGCTTTTCTACGTTTTGTTTTACAATTTGTACCATGTTAAATATTAGCCACAATTGAGAGCCATCATCCGTAATACCCACAACATTTCTAACTGTCAATTTCCTACATTTTGCATCATTCCATTCCGTTGACCTTTCTTTCCTCTGTCACGTCCGTGATGTTGTTCCTGAGGGTCGCGAGCATTAGTGGATCATATTAGGCTAACACTGTGGACATTTTAATCATTATGGAACTTAGGCCACTCGTAGCAGGTTAAACCTGGAGCCTGGTGCACGGTCTACCACAACTTGACCATTGTCATACAGTTCCACGATTAGTGATGATAGGGTAGATTTATAGGACTATTGTTCAACCCCTATTGTACACTTTTTTTTTTACACCTTCCAATATTTCATGGATTGAACTTAAACTTTCACGATGAATCAAACCACTGTATTTTTTATCCATCAATATACAGTGCATTCACTAAGTATTCAGACTCCTGGACTTTTTCCACATTTTGTTACAGTCTTATTCTAAAATGGAGTAAATAAACATTTTCCCTGATGAATCTTTTATTTTAGTATCTTTATTTAACTAGGCAAGTCAGTTAAGAACAAATTCTTATTTTCAATGACGGCCTAGGAACAGTGGGTTAAATGCCTTGTTCAGGGGCAGAACGACATATTTTTACCTTGTCAGCTCGGGGCTTCGATCTTGCAACCTTTCGGTTACTAGTCCAACACTCTAACCACTAGGCTACCTGCCGCCCCAATGAATGCACCTAAATCTACACACAATACCCCAAAATGACATAGCAAAAATAGGTTTTTAGAAATTTTTGCAAATGTTTTAAAAAAATACTTTATTTACATAAGTATTCAGACCCTTCGCAATGATCTCAGGTGCATCCTCTTTCCATTGATCATCCTTGAGATGTTTCTACAACTTGATTGTATGTATTGTAAATGTTTATCAGCACAGCATTATGACAGCATTTTCTAAACTGCAGTTGACAGTTGACAGTGCATGTCAGAGAAAAAAACAATCCATGAGGTCAAAGGAATTGTTCGTAGAGCTCTGAGACAAAAAAAAAATGATGCAGCATTGATGGTCCCCAAGAACAGTGGCCTCCATCATTCTTAAATGAAAGATGTTTGGAACCACCAAGTCTCTTCCTAGAGCTGGCTGCCCGGCCAAACTGAGCAATCAGGGGAGAAGGGCCTGGGTCAGGGAGGTGACCAAGAACCCGATGGTCACTCGGACAGAGCTCCAGAGATCCTCTGTGGAGATGGAAGAACCTTCCAGAAGGACAACCATCTCTGCAGCACTCCACTAATCAGGACTTTATGGTAGAGTGGCCAGATGGATGCCACTTCTCAGTAAAATTAGTTTTCCATAAGGAACCTAAAGGACTCTCAGACCATGAGAAACAAGATTCTCTGGTCTGATGAAACCAAGATTGGACTATTTGGCCTGAATACCAAGCGTCATGTCTGGAGGAAACCTGGCACCATCCCTATGGTGAAGCATGGCGGTGGCAGCATCATGCTGTGGGGATATTTTTCAGCGGCAGGGACTGGGAGACTAGTCAGGATCGAGGGAAAGATGAACGGACCAAAGTAAAGAGATCCTTTATAAAACTTGCTCCAGAGCGCTCAGGACCTCAGACTGGGGTGAGGTTTCCCCTTCCAACAGGACAAAGACCCTAAGCACACTGCCAAGGCAACGCTGTAGTGGCTTCGGGACAAGTCTCTGAATGTCCTTGAGTGGCCCAGCCAGAGCCCGGACTTCTCTGGAGAGACCTGAAAATAGCTGTGCCTCAACACTCCCTATTCAGAGCTTGAGATGATGCACAGAGAACAAATGGGAGAAACTCCCCAAATACATATGTGCCAAGCTTGTAGCGTCATACTCAAGAAAAGTCGAGGCTGTAATTGCTGCCAAAGGAGCTTCAACAAAGTACTGAGTAAAAGGTCTGAATACTTATGTAAATGTTATATTTCAGTTTTTTTTAATACATTTTGCAAAAATCATTATGGGGTATTGTGTGTAGATTGTTTTATCCATTTTAGAATAAGGCTGTAATGTAACAAAATTTGGAAAAAGTCAAGGGGTCTGAATACTTTCCGAATGCACTGTATTTAGTGTGTAAAGGCTCTCCAAACCCTGTACCTTTTTACAATTCATATATACATTCTTAACCCAAAATGTGCCTAAATAAACTAGTTGGTCGACTAGTTGGTCCTGAAATGGACACGAATATGCATATCTTTAGATGGGTTTCATTCATTGATCCTTATATTCTGAACCCATTCTAGTGAGTGTCGTCAAAATGAAAGGTACACCGTATTTAAAGGTGTATGTATTCAGCACCGTATTTAAAGATACATGTATTCAGCGCGCGCAAGTCAACCACGACTGCAAAGCCTGTCACGCACCTGCATAAGGTAAGTCTGAATACCAACTACTGAGAAGTGCGTAAGAAAGGCATTTAAAAAAAACATACAACAATATACAACAGGTATCAAAACGTCAAAGTTAAATTGGGAGAAAAAAAATCCCTAGGAGTCAAACGTAAAAAAAAATATAAAAAAAAAACAGGTGGCAAATTTGCTAAATCATTTTTGTTTTCATTATTGATTCACTAACTAAACTTATACTTTGGAAAATCAGCTAATCAATTCATAGCACTAGATTTTAAATGTTGCGCCTTTTTCTTTGTTACTTAAGAAAAATGAAAGAATATGAAGAGGGAGAACCCGGTGGTGAATATATTTCCATATAATGGTTTATGTTCGTTTTGGCTTTGGTCTGGACATGTGGAAACGTGAAAATAACTGCCTCTTGGTCAATCTGAAATTACAGCGCTTTAAAAGAATAGCTTTATGTCTCTGAACAGCGTCACAGTTGCTAGTGTGTGTGTATTTGCGTGCATGTGTGTCCCTGGGCAGACAGTGTGCTAGTGAGAGTAACCATCCTCATCCTCATCCTCTCCTCTTTCTGAGTCTACCTGGTGTGGTCCTGTACCCACTGGCAGAGCCTATGGCAGTAAGCGGGGGGGCTGACGGTGGAGAAGGCCTGCCCTGGGTGCCGCAGTCTCTTCCACCAATACTCCAACCTCTTCTTGAAGCTGTAGACAGTGAAGATGTCGATGATGCCCACAAAGTAGCGATGCTCCGGACCGTCAATGACGTGCAGCGGGTTTCTGAAGTTGGGCAGCAGCCGGCGGTTCTGGGCCTGGAAGTCTCGCAGTTCCATCGAATCCGTGACCGTTCCCACCGGCTGCTCAGTACAGGGTCTCCCGGAAGGGGCACTGCCCAGGTCACTTCCTACCTGTGACTCAGTAACTCTGCAACTTCCTGTCCCGCCGTCCATCTCTGATACCAACAGGGCGGAATCTTCCTCTGGGACCGCCCCCGGAACTGTGGGCATGCCCGCATGGGTGGGGCTTGAGCATGTGATCACTGACCTGAGAGGTAAAAGCGGAGAGGGGGAACCCAGAGTTATTAGAGCCAACATGGCCACCTGAAAGGTTAAAGAGGAGAGGGTAACAGATATAGAAACAGGGCACACTTATCTTTGCCATGAACACTTCTGTGATAGCATGGGCAGTGCCATTGAGGGATATCTCTATTAAAAATAAGCAGTTCCATTTTTTTCCACTCCATGGCACTGCCCATGTTAAAACAGTCTTTGTGGCAAGTAAAGCCTCTATCCATCTCTATGAAGGGTAACAAAGTTATTAGAGCCAGCATGTCTACCTGAGAGGTTAAAGAGGGAAGGGTAAGAGCCAAGAGTGAGGCAGCATGGCCAACCTAAAAAATACCAATGTTAACTGATTTTAGAGTAGACAAATACTAGATAGTTGCTCGTGGTGGTTATGCATGTTATTGTATAGCCAAGAAGTATTTTTGTGGTAACTACATGCCTGGAAGTCATTGGTTTTGTCCTGAAGAAAGACCAGGACCTGGGGAAAATATTGATCTCAACATTACACCTCTTTTGAGGCCTGAATATGTCACTAAAACATAAAGAAAGAGAAAAAAATTATACAAGAAAGGGGATAAAAAAGAAAAATCCCACCCACTTTTTAGTGCGCATGATAAGGGTGGCGAAGGACAGGCACTGGTGGCGTTCATCCTGGTGCAGGGGCTGATGAGCCACCAGGAGGCTGTAGTCCAGCACATTGAGTCTCTGCAAGAACGACGTGTCAATCTCCACCTGCCGGAGCAGCCATGGACGATGCTGGTCTAACAACACAAGCACATATATTGCAAAACTGGTTAGGACTCTATAACTGTATGTACCACTTACTACCCTGTTACAGTGTCATTACCAGTGCCGCCCGTCATTTTGAGCCCCACCTTTTTTGGGTGGGGTGGGGTGGGGGGGTGCCTGTTTTGCATGTTATTTTGGCGTTAATACATGTTACATATCAGTGTGCAAACAATGTAAAAAAAAAAATAATATAATAATCATTGAATTAATAAAGACGCATTTTGGGGTGGCAGGTAGCCTAGTGGTTAGAGTGTTGGGCCAGTAACCGAAAGGTTGCTGGATCAAATCCCCGAGCTGACAAGGTAAAAAGCTGTCATTCTGCCCCTGAACACGGCAGAATGCCCCTGCCCCTGAACAAGGCAGAATGACAGATGACTGTTCCCAGGTAGGCTGTCATTGTAAATAAGAATTTGTTCTTAATATCTTACCTAGTTAAATAAAGCTTACATTTAAAAAAACATATATATATATTTGGTCAACATACACTCCTATCAAGTGTGACTTTCAGAAAAATACAAACATGGTCTCTTTTTTGCTTTCTTGAGTAAGGCAGCTCCAAAATGCAGGTGTTTCAGCCTAGCTCAGTGCTTTCTGTGCTGGTGGGGCAGCCAGTGGAAAATACGGAGTGTAGGGTTGGGCAGCAGCTCTAATTGCGCCATGATTGGCTCAGTGTTCTGTCACTCATTGGGACACCGCCAAATCTAAGGGTAGAGCTCGAAAATTCAAGCCCCTTGGGTGCTGCCATAGAGTTACATTAGAAGTGCCCATCCAAGAAGGCTCAAGGTCATTGGCCACAGCTAAAATGACATCAAACATGTTATATCTACAGTAGCTTTGATTGGACTCATGTCAACATCATACTTTCAAAATCTTAGCTAGCAGTCATCATCAGGAATCAAGTCGACAATCTACTGGCAAATCCTTTTTAATCCTTGTCATATTTATTATTATTTGTAATTTTTTTCACCTTTATTTAACCAGGTAGGCTAGTTGAGAACAAGTTCTCATTTGCAACTGCGACCTGGCCAAGATAAAGCATAGCAATTCGACACATACAACAACACAGAGTTACACATGGGACATATAAAGAGAAATAATGAAGAGAAATTATAGATAAAACGTATTGGTGCTCATTGGCCATTGGACACAAACATTACACAACAAGTTGGAAATTGCAAATTCAACAGTCAGTGGTTTGGAAGGAATCTGTGGCTAACTGCAAGCATTGCAAAGCAATCACTAGCCTGCTATTCAGTGGAGTGGGTGTGTGGTCCCAGGTCTGGGTTTAAGGGTCTCTTTTCCAACGCTGTCAATCCAACATAACTTCTGCCGCGCTCAAAACAATTGGAAACTCGGGATTAGGAAATCTGATTTCAGCGAATTCAAGACAACTGGGAACTCGGGAAAAAACAGGTTCCTACTGGGAAAATACATCCAACTCGGAATTGTAAATCGGGAATTCGGGCCTCATTCTAGAGCTACGACCGGAAGATCACTGACGTCATCATGATTCATGCTTGTTTTTTTCTGATTTCCCAGTTGTCTTGAAAGCACCATAAATCCAGAGAATGAAAGACTTTGATGACAAAATTTTCCCACAAAAAAAACATTCTGTTCAAGTGAGCACAGCACACAACAAAGTGAGTCCAAAAAGGTATTGTATGCTCCTGCATAAATTATGTAATATGCCAGGGAGATATGTATACTGTAGCTAAGAAAGTAATACTAAGTGTGTGTTGTGTCGTAAGATGTTAGTAGCCAATGTGCATCACCCTAATAATTTGGTCCCTTTTCCCCTCTTAATTGTGCCTACTATTTCAGATTTGGTGGTGCACACGTAGCCTAACTACACCATTTTCAGACAAGATAGAACGGCCAAAGGGGGCGGTGTTGCAATCTACTGCAGAGATAGCCTGCAGAGTTCTGTCCTACTATCCAGGTCTTTACCCAAACAATTTGAACTTCTACTTTTAAAAATCCACCTCTCTAAAAATAAGTCTCTCACCGTTGCCGCCTGCTATAGACCACCCTCTGCCCCCAGCTGTGCTCTGGACACCATATGTGAACTGATTGCCCCCCATCTATCTTCAGAGCTCGTGCTGCTAGGTGAGCTAAACTGGGACATGTTTAACACCCCAGCCATCCTACAATCTAAGCTTGATGCCCTCAATCTCACACAAATTATCAATGAGCCTACCAGGTACCACCCCAAAGCCATAAATACGGGCACCCTCATAGATATCATCCTAACCAACTTGCCCTCTAAATACACCTCTGCTGTGTTCAACCAAGATCTCAGCGATCACTGCCTCATTGCCTGCATCCGTAATGGGTCAGCGGTCAAACGACCTCCACTCACCACTGTCAAACGCTCCCTGAAACACTTCAGCCAGCAGGCCTTTCTTTCTTTTTTTATAAAAAAAAAAAAATACAATTATTATTACTATTAATTATTTACTATTACATTTTTATCCCCTTTTCTCCCCAATTTTTCTTGGTATCCAATCGCTAGTAATTACTATCTTGTCTCATCGCTACAACTCCCGTACGGGCTCGGGAGAGACGAAGGTCGAAAGCCATGCGTCCTCCAAAGCACAACCCAACCAAGCCGCACTGCTTCTTAACACAGCGCGCTTCCAACCCGGAAGCCAGCCGCACCAATGTGTCGGAGGAAACACCGTGCACCTGGCCCCCTTGGTTAGCGCGCACTGCGCCCGGCCCGCCACAGGAGTTGCTGGAGCGCGATGAGACAAGGATATCCCTACCGGCCAAACCCTCCCTAACCCGGACGACGCTAGGCCAATTGTGCGTCGCCCCACGGACCTCCCGGTCGCGGCCGGCTGCGACAGAGCCTGGGCGCGAACCCAGAGACTCTGGTCCAGCAGGCCTTTCTAATCGACCTGGCCCGGGTATCCTGGAAGGATATTGACCTCATCCCGTCAGTAGAGGATGCCTGGTTATTTTTTTTAAATGCCTTCCTCACCACCATAACCAACACAAAACAATCCTGTGGCGTACTGCATTAGCATCGAACAGCCGCCGTGATATGCAACTTTTCAGGGAAGCTAGAAACCAATATACACAGGCAGTTAGAAAAGCCAAGGCTAGCTTTTTCAAGCAGAAATTTGCTTCCTGCAACACAAACTCAAAAAAGTTCTGGGACACTGTGAAGTCCATGGAGAATAAGAGCACCTCCTCCCAGCTGCCCACTGCACTGAGGATAGGAAACTCTGTCACCACCGATAAATCCGCTATAATTGAGAATTTCAATAAGCATTTTTCTACAGCTGGCCATGCTTTCCACCTGGCTACCCCTACCCCGGTCAACAGCACTGCACCCCCCACAGCTACTCGCCCAAGCCTTCCCCATTTCTCCTTCTCCCAAATCCAGTCAGCTGATGTTCTGAAAGAACTGCAAAATCTGGACCCCTACAAATCAGCCGGGCTAGACAATCTGGACCCTCTCTTTCTAAAATTATCTGCCGAAATTGTTGCAACCCCTATTACAAGCCTGTTCAACCTCTCTTTCGTGTCGTCTGAGATTCCCAAAGATTGCCGCGGTCATCCCCCTCTTCAAAGGGGGGGACGCTCTTGACCCAAACTGCTACAGACCTATATCTATCCTACCCTGCCTTTCTAAGGTCTTCAAAAGCCAAGTCAACAAACAGATTACTGACCATTTCGAATCCCACCGCACCTTCTCCACTATGCAATCTGGTTTCAGAGCTGGTCATGGGTGCACCTCAGCCACTCTCAAGGTCCTAAACGATATCTTAACCGCCATCGATAAGAAACAATACTGTGCAGCCGTATTCATTGACCTGGCCAAGGCTTTCGACTCTGTCAATCACCACATCCTCATCGGCAGACTCAATAGCCTCGGTTTCTCAAATGATTGCCTCGCCTGGTTCACCAACTACTTCTCTGATAGACTTCAGTGTGTCAAATCGGAGGGCCTGTTGTCCAGGCCTCTGGCAGTCTCTATGGGGGTGCCACAGGGTTAAATTCTTGGGCCGACTCTCTTCTCTGTATACATCAATGATGTCGCTCTTGCTGCTGGTGATTCTCTGATCCACCTCTACGCAGACGACACCATTCTGTATACTTCTGTCCCTTCTTTGGACACTGTGTTAACAACCCTCCAGACGAGCTTCAATGCCATACAACTCTCCTTCCGTGGCCTCCAACTGCTCTTAAATACAAGTAAAAGTAAATGCATGTACTCTGGACGGTTTTGACTTATAATATGTGGACAACTAAAAATACCTAGGTGTCTGGTTAGACTGTAAACTCTCCTTCCAGACTCACATCCAACATCTCCAATCCAAAATTACATCTAGAATCGGCTTCCTTTTTCGCAAACAAAGCATCCTTCACTCATGCTGCCAAACATACCCTTGTAAAACTGACCATCCTACCAATCCTCGACTTCGGCGATGTCATTTACAAAATAGCCTCCAATACCCTACTCAATAAATTGGATGCAGTCTATCACAGTGCCATCCATTTTGTCACCAAAGCCCCATATACTACCCACCACTGCGACCTGTACGCTCTTGTTGGCTGGCCCTCGCTTCATACTCGTCGCCAAACCCACTGGCTCCAGGTCATCTACAAGACCCTGCTAGGTAAAGTCCCCCCTTATCTCAGCTCGCTGGTCACCATAGCAGCACCCACCTGTAGCACGCGCTCCAGCAGGTATATCTCTCTGGTCACCCCCAAAGCCAATTCCTCCTTTGGCCACCTCTCATTCCAGTTCTCTGCTGCCAATGACTGGAACGAACTACAAAAATCTCTGAAACTGGAAACACTTATCTCCCTCACTAGCTTTAAGCACCAGCTGTCAGAGCAGCTCACAGATTACTGCACCTGTACATAGTCCATCTATAATTTAGTCCAAACAACTACCTCTTCCCCTACTGTATTTATTTATTTTGCTCCTTTGCACCCCATTATTTCTACTTTGCACATTCTACCATTCCAGTGTTTTACTTGCTATATTGTATTTACTTCGCCACCATGGCCTTTTTTTTGCCTTTACCTCCCTTATCTCACCTCATTTGCTCACATTGTATATAGACTTATTTTTCTACTGTATTATTGACTGTATGTTTGTTTTACTCCATGTGTAACTCTGTGTTGTTGTATGTGTCGAAACTGCTTTGCTTTATCTTGGCCAGGTCGCAATTGTAAATGAGAACTTGTTCTCAACTTGCCTACCTGGTTAAATAAAGGTAAAATATATATTTTAAAAAATATATATATATATTTAATGCTGTAACATACTATGACAGGATTCGTTACCCTTACCCAGAGTGATGTACTGGCCCTCGAAGTTCAAGTCCTTGAGGACAACAATAACCTGACTTCCCTCTGGGGCTGGGTCTGTCCACCGGCTCACCTCACAACCCTTGATGTCATACCTTGCCACAACAGGCAACAAATCAGTTAAACAGTGTTGTTACCACAGTGGCTGTAATACGTTTCTCACACCAGACTGTTTTGTTTTACTCTGAAACAGGCTTACCTGGCATGGATTCGATCGTCAGGGTAAAAAACACTCTGCATTACAATAAAGTACTTCTGTGAAAAAGGTAAGACAAGGCATGAACAAACTAAGTTGTAGCAAATCAATTATGATAATAATAAATCATATGGCTATGAATAACAATCCATAATCAGTCAGTACCTTCCTCCTATGCGGGATTTTGATCCTGTGGACACCTTGAAAACAAAAAATGTAAACTTCAGTCAACTACAAACATTTTCCATGGTCCAGCAGGCCAAATTTCACATATTTGTCCACTTTGCGGTGGCAAAGACTAATCATAATTTTCATTAAGGTCCATTAAGGTTCTATTTTAGTATGATAGCCACATATCTTAGGTAGCTAAATGTGGTAATCACTGCATTATATGTTATGACCCCTATTCAGTTAGTTGGGCCAACAGAATTGAGGGTATGAACTGTAATTTTGTATTATCAGGGAACAATCTTCTCAAACTAAGCCAATTCGATATGTTATTAACTTCATAATACAACACATTAAGTTATGAAACTATTGGAATAGCAATAACATCTCTATGGGCCCACCATGGGGAGGTAAAAGGTCATGCTTGGTAGCATCCACCTTAATGTAGAAGTGTTTAGAAACATATTATATTCTTATTTACAAAAAAAGTTAATCCAAAATGACACAATACAAAATGTACCATTGATTTTTACTGAGCACAAAATAATCTGAAACACAACCAAAACAAACAGCAAATGTATTCAACAAGTCTGTAGAGTCACACGCTTGATGTTGCCATTGTGTGCTAGGACTATGGGACCAAATATTAAACTTTTGACTACTTTAATACACACACTACCGGTCAAAAGTTTTAGAACACCTACTCATTCAAGGGTTTTTCTTTATTTTCACTATTTTATACATTGTAGAATAATAGTGAAGACATCAACACTATGAAATAACACATATGGAATCATGTATTAACCAAAAAAGTATTAAACAAATCTAAATATATTTTAGATTTGAGATTCTTCAAATAGCCACCCTTTGCCTTGATGACAGCTTTGCACACTCTTGGCATTCTCTCAAACAGCTTCATCTGGAATGCTTTTCCAACAGTCTTGAAGGAGTTCCCACATATGCTGAGCACTTGTTGGCTGCTTTTCCTTCATCCCAAACATCTCAATTTGGTTGAGGCCGGGGGATTTTGGAGGCCAGGTCATCTGATGCAGCACTCCATCACTCTCCTTCTTGGTCAAATAGCCCTTACACTGCCTGGAGGTGTGTTGGGTCATTGTCCTGTTGAAAAACAAATGATCGTCCCACTAAGCCCAAACCAGATGGGATGGCGTATCACTGCAGAATGCTGTGATAGCCATGCTGGTTAAGTGTGCCTTGAATTCTAAATAAATCACAGTGTCACCAGCAAAGCACCCCCACACCATAACACCACCACCTCCATGCTTTACGTTGGGAAATACACATGCAGAGATCATCCATTCACCCACACCGCGTCTCACAAAGACACAGCGGTTGGAACCAAAAATTTCCGATTTGGACTCCAGACCAAAGGACTAAATTCCACCGCTCATGTTTCTTGGCCCAAGCAAGTCTCTTCTTATTATTGGTGTCCTTTAGTAGTGGTTTCTTTGCGGCAATTCGACCATGAAGGCCTGATTCACAGTCTCCTCTGAACAGTTGATGTTGAGATGTGTCTGTTACTGAACTCTGAAGCATTTATTTGGGCTGCAATTTCTGAGGCTGGTAACTCTAATGAACTTATCCTCTGCAGCAGAGGTAACTCTGGGTCTTCCATTTCTGTGGCGGTCCTCATGAGAGTCAGTTTCATCATAGTGCTTGACGGTTTTTGCGACTGCACTTGAAACTTTCAAAGTTCTTGAAATGTTTCGTATTGACTGACATTCATGTCTTAAAGTAATGATGGACTGTCGTTTCTCTTTGCTTATTTGAGCGGTTCTTGCCATAATATGGACTTTTACCAAATAGGGCTATCTTCTGTATACCCCTCCTACTTTATCACAACACAACTGATTGGCTCAAACACATTAAGATGGAAAGAAATTCTACAAATTAACTTTTAACAAGGCACACCTGTTAATTGAAATGCATTCCAGCTGACTACCTCGTGAAGCTGGTTGAGAGAATGCCAAGTGTGCAAAGCTGTTGTAATGAACTCGAGGGGAGACAGAGAGCTGGTTTCAAGCGCAGGGCGCAGCAGGTGTTTATTGCAAAGGACCACAGGAGGAGGCAGGTAGCTGGGTCCAGGGGCAGGCAGAAGGTCATACACAGGGGGTCCAAAGGGGTAACAGTACAGGCAGGGAAAAGGTTAGTCACGTAGTCCGGGAGATCAGGCAATAGGTAGATAACAGGAAATCCGATAGGCTAAAGTACAGGCATGGAATAGGCAAAAGGCGTCATTAGTGAGGCAGGCAAAAACTATCATACACGGCGGGAGTAAATCACAGGAAAAACAGAGCTCTGAAAGACGTGTGTCACAAAACAAACAATACCTCACAGTGATGGGGTGCAAAGAACTGAACTAAATAATGTGATAATGACATACAGGTGTGTGAACAGGTGATTAGAATTCAGGTGATTGGGATCTGGAAAGTGAGCTGCGTTCAGGGGAGTTGGAAAAGTTGGAAGCAGACGTGACAGCTGTCATCAGCTGTCAAAGGGTGGCTACTTTGAAGAATCTCAAATATAAAATAGAGTTTCATTTGTTTAACACTTTTTTGGTTACTACATGATTCCATATGTGTTCGTTCATAGTTTTGACATCTTCACTATTATTGTACAATGTAGAAAATAGTACAAATAAAGAAAAACACTTGAATGAGTAGGTGTTTCTAAACTTTTGACCGGTAGTGTAAGTGAATTTGTCCCAATACGTTTGGTCCCCTAAAATGGGGGGACTATGTACAAAAAGTGCTGTAATTTATAAACGGTTCACCCGATATGGATGAAAATACACGCAAATTAAAGCTAACAGTCCCGCACTTAAATCTCATAGTCATTGTATCATTTCAAATTCAAAGTGCTGGAGTACATAGCCAAAACAACCAAAAATGCGTCCCAATACTGTTGGAGCAAAATATATGTATTTAGCAAAATATTACCGGAAGTGGTAAAAATATGTAAAAAAGCTGTCAGAATTGCAGAAACTTGTAGCCGTTTCAAATATATTATATTAAAACACATAGAACATGTTCTAGAAGTATTCACCATATGATTAATATCTATTAATTTCAATTATATTAAATATCAAGAAATGTGATGTGAAACCTGCCCAGTACATTGCACCCTATATGACATCCCATAGGAATACCTTACATCCAGCAAAGAGATACAGGTAATCAATTTTCACAAAATGCCTTCATAATGAGTGTACCAAACTTTAAATAAAGCTAGAAAATAAGTCTAAACAATGATGCCTAGCTATTGCTGATTTAACCATAGGCCATAGGGTACACATTTTCCAATATGGCCACCAACCAGCTCCATTGTTTTAACTTGGATTGGTCTGACATTGCCACACCTCTTTTAATAATAAGTAGAATATGCCTAATGATAATAAAAACAATTATTATAGTTATCAAGATAGCACAACCAATTTAGCCAGGTTTGCAAAATATATAATCTTTGTAAAATATTAGTAAAATGTGCCAAAAACACTATTTATATGACTGTTTTTGGTCAGTATTTGCAACCCTAATTTCTAATTTCTATGTTTTATTTTCAAACAATAAAAAATGTATCTATAATATTCCTAAAGGGATATTTTACTAGTTTGTAGTGATTATACTGATATGCAAAATTATGCTATAATTGTTAAATATAAAATATATGTCTTGAATCCTGTCATATGCATTCCACTGCATTCCAACATAACATTCTAACAAATCGTCTGATGATGAGGGAATCAACCAGGGCTGGAGCCAGTTTGAATTTGAATTTAATTTGAATTTAAGGCAGTCAATTCAGGAAGTTATTTTAATTACAAATTAAAAATGTAAAAACGGACTTCTCAGTTTATAGAGAAGTCATTGAAAATAGATGCTGTTTTTTCAAATGTTCAATTGTTATTTAAGTTAACTTCCTGAATTGATTGCCTTCAATTTCAAATTGACCCCAGCCCTGGAATAAAACAAATGAAAAAAACTGTTTTCGTTTTTAGCAGACACTTATACAGAGCGACTTACAGGAGCAATTAGGGTTAATTGCATGGCTATGATTTTGCCATCATTAAATCGGATGGCAAAAATTAACCAAATCCCAGTCATTTACGATGAGCATGTGAGCAGTCCAACTTGTTTCAACATTCCTTTATCAGCCTGCAAACCTTCTATTGCTTAGACTCACATACAACATGCTGATTACATGCAATCAGTTACTCCCCAACCCTGTCAAAGAAGATAGAGTAGCTATCTACTCTAACTATCTTAGCTGGCATGCCTGCTGGAAAGATTGGTATACTTTAGAAAAGCAAGCAAAAACGAATGTACTGAATAAGACTCACACTCTTGAACCCAGATTTTAGCAGTGATGAAGAGAAGCATATTTAGTTTCTTTAAAAAATAACCACCAGTCAAGAGGATACATAAAGCTCAAGAGGTATGCTTAGATAAATAGACGTCTTTTTACAAAGAATTAAGATTATGGCTCTACATTGCAGGAAAAAGTTGTTTCAGGTGTTTGAAAAATGCTAAATTCTCACCCCAGCCTTTCTAACATACTTGGTGCCCCCTTAGATTTTTGGGGTGCATGCCACCCCTGCCAAAGTGAACACATTTTTCCGCTGGCCAATGGACTATAAGATCAGAGTCCTGTGACTTACCTAAGAACTTGACCAGCAGTGAATGAGGATACTTCTCTAGGTGCTCCATGTAGATTCTTAGGTTGGACAGGAGGAATTGCACCTCTCTCTTGTTCTGGGTCTTCAGAAAGAACCGCTTATCGTTCCTGGATGAGAAAGAGAAATGCAGTGATTAGCACAGATAGTGTTATAACACATACATAAACTCAGCAAAAAAAGAAACGTCCTCTCTCTGTCAACTGCGTTTATTTTCAGCAAACTTATCATGTGTAAATATTTGTATGAACATAACAAGATTCAACAACTGAGACATAAACTGAACAAGTTCCACAGACATGTGACTAACAGAAATGGAATAATGTGTTCCCTGAACAAAGGGGGGGAAAAATCAAAAGTAACAGTCAGTATCTGGTGTGGCCACCAGCTGCATTAAGTACTGCAGTCCATCTCCTCCTCATGGACTGCACCAGATTTGCCAGTTCTTGCTGTGAGATGTTACCCCACTCTTCCACCAAGGCACCTGCAAGTTCCTGGACATTTCTGGGGGGAATGGCCCTAGCCCTCACCCTCCGATCCAACAAGTCCCAGACGTGCTCAATGGGATTGAGATCCGGGTTCTTCGCTGGCCATGGCAGAACACTGACATTACTGTCTTGCAGGAAATCACGCACAGAACGAGCAGTATGGCTGGTGGCATTGTCATGCTGGAGGGTCATGTCAGGATGAGCCTGCAGGAAGGGTACCACATGAGGGAGGAGGATGACTCCCCTGTAAAGCGTTGAGATTGCCTGCAAAGACAACAAGCTCAGTCCGATGATGCTGTGACACACCGCCCCAGACCATGACGGACCCTCCACCTCCAAATCGATCCCGCTCCAGAGTACAGGCCTCGGTGTAACGCTCATTCTTTCGACGATAAACGCAAATCCGACCATCACCCCTGGTGAGACAAAACCGCGACTCGTCAGTGAAGAGCACTTTTTGCCAGTCCTGTCTGGTCCAGTGACGGTGGGTTTGTGCCCATAGTGTTGTTGCCGGTGATGTCTGGTGAGGACCTGCCTTATTGCCTACAAGCCCTCAGTTCAGCCTCTCTCAGCCTATTGCGGACAGTCTGAGCACTGATGGAGGGATTTTGCGTTCCTGGTGTGACTCGGGCAGTTGCAATCCTGTACCTGTCCCGCAGGTGTGATGTTCGGATGTACCGATCCGGTGCAGGTGTTGTTACATGTGGTCTGCCACTGCAAGGTGATCTGCTGTCCGTCCTGTCACCCTGTTGCGCTGACTTAGGCATCTTACAGTACGGACATTGCAATTTATTGCCCTAGCCACATCTGCAGTCCTCATGCCTCCTTGCAGCATGCCTAAGGCACGTTCACGCAGATGAGCAGGGACCCTGGGCATCTTTCTTTTGGTGTTTTTCAGAGTCAGTAGAAAGGCCTCTTTGGTGTCCTAAGTTTTCATAACTGTGACCTTAATTTCCTACCGTCTGTAAGCTGTTAGTGTCTTAATGACTGTTCCATGGGTGCATGTTCCTTAATTGTTTATGGTTCATTGAACAAGGATGGGAAACAGTGTTTAAACCCTTTACAATGAAGATCTGTGAAGTTATTTAGATTCTTACGAATTATCTTTGAAAGACAGGATCCTGAAAAAGGGACATTTCTTTTTTTGCTGAGTTCATATACCTGTGTGTGTGTGTGACCTTAATGTCGAAGTGCCTAGTGTGTTCTTTCCTAGTGTGTTCGTTGTGTATTGTGTTTGAGCATATACTTTGGCCAGATAAGATTAACAAAGTAGCTTTTCTATATTTGCACTATATGTGAGAGAGATATACTCTTACAGCAAAGGGAAAGAACGAGAGGAGTAGAATATGCTTACGCACGTGAGAAAGAAGTCGGCCTTGCTTTTGGAGTTGCTGATGAACTGCAGGTAGGAACCGTCGTCGGAGAGAGAGTGCTGATACTCCTTTTCTGTCATCCCCAGGGAGCGACGCAAGCTGGCAAACACTGGCCCTGCAAACGTCTCCATTCTGAAGTCCTTCAGAGAGACGGGCGAGAGAAAGAGAGAGTTCTTATGAGTTAAAGTCATATTGGTATCAGCAAACAGTAGTAGATACATTGATGTAGGTAAGAAACGACAAAGGTCCAACAATTGATACTTGAAGAACTCCACAAGATGTTTTAGCCCATATTAAATACCTGCTGTTTGCACAGACACAATTGTTGTTCAATATTTTGTTAATCAATAGATTATTGTGTTCCCATGTCTGTCCTGACTTAGTATAGGCTCTGTGATTAAATGGGTTTATGATGTTGCGCTGCTATCGCACAGCAGTACTGTAGCCTACGAATACGGTCAAATATCTTACATAAGCTACCGGTCAATTTACTGTGTTGGCAGAATGTTAAAAAAAACTGTAATTTATGCTGTATTTGACAAAGGAATGTGACAGTTTCTGAAAGTGGAAACAATGAAACATTGTTGTGGACCTGTCAGCAGAACAGTTGAATTCAACAATGTTTTGCTTGGACTTTTGCCCTCAAACCTTAATATGCTGGACTGCCCATGAATTCCGAAACATTCTCTAGGCTACTCAAAACCAATTGAAATTCAAATTACAGTAGGCTACATACAGGAAAGTATTCAGACCCCTTGACTTTTTCCACATTTTGTTATGTTACAGCCTTTTGTTACGTTATTCTAAAATGGTTTAAATTAATAGTTTTCCCCATTAATCTTCACACAATACCAAATAATGACAAAGCGAAAACAGGTTTTTAGAAATTTTAGGGGGGCCAGCTCTAGGAAGAGTCTTGGTGGTTCCAAACTTCTTCTATTTAAGAATGATGGAGGCCACTGTGTTCTTGGGGACCTTCAATGCTGTTTTGGTACCCTTTCCCAGATATGTGCCTTGACAGAATCCTGTCTCAGAGCTCTACAGACAATTACTTCGACCTCATGGCTTGGTTTTTGCTCTGACATGCACTGTCAACTGTGGGACCTTATATAGACAGGTGTTTTTGCCTTTTCAAATCATGTCCAATCGATTGAATTTGGACTCAAATCAACTTGTAGAAACATCTCAAGGATGATCAATGTAAAAAGAATGTACCTGATCTCAATTTCGAGTCTCATAGTAAAGGGTCTGACAACTTATGTAAATAAGGTATTTATATTTTTAATCTTAATAAATGTGCAAACATTTCTAAAAACCTGTTTTCACTTTGTCATTATGGGGTATTCTGTGTAGATTGCTGAGGATTCTTCTTTTATTTAATCCATTTTAGAATAAGGCTGTAACATTACAAAATGTGGAAAAAGTCAAGGGGTCTGAATAGTTTCCGAATGCACCGTACTTCAAAAGTAAAAGATCAACTGTCGTGATGTTCACCTGTTAAATTCCTCTGTAGGTTATAAACTGTGCTGCCTATGGGATCACATACAGCAAAACTGGAAATAGGCCTAGATATTCTATATCTACATAGGCCCAATTAAATGAGAGATGCGCATGGTCATTTGTGGTAGGTTACTTCCAGAAAACGTGAGGAATTTATTCTGTAATGGTTATGAAAATAAAATAAGCAGGAAACAGATTCCTACGTCTAATTATTTTAGATTCCAAAAATCAAACACGGGATTTTTGCTCTTCTCACTAAACGGCAAATGGATGCATCTTATTATGAATTTGTTCATGAATAAGCGTGCCACATCCCCCATTTGCGCAAAATATTTTGGCCGACTTGCAATACAATACTTCAACCATTCAAAAAAGAAGATGTGCGTGCGCATGGTCTGAAGTTTGCGTGGAGTCAAGTTCAGTTTTTATAAAAGCCAGTTATTTTGTGGTACATTTTGTATGTGCGCATGGTTTATAAATGAGGCCCCATGTCACTATAAGGAAAAAACTTGCTTGTTCACATCTTTGTGAAGACTGAAATTGTGAGATATGAATTTCCCGATTTGTACCTTTGGTGTTGCAACTGTATTACAATTTTTTTAATCAACATACCTTATGTATTTGAGTGACCTCCAATCTGTAGTCATCTTCCGACAATTCATCCTACGATAAAAGAAGAAAAGGAATAATTACTACTTGTAAAATATCTTTTGAGGAGGATTTGGGGAGAGTAAAGCAAGACACAATTCCAAGTTGTCTTACAATCACTGTGAATCAGATTCACTGAGCATACAAACATTAGAAACACCTTCCTAATATTGAGTTGCACCCCCTTTTCCCCTCAGAACAGACTCAATTTGTTGGGGCATGGAGTCTACAAGGTGTCGAAAGCAGTCAACAGGGATGGCGGCCTGTGTTAACTTCAATGCTTCCCACAGTTGTGTTAAGTTGTCTGGATGTCCTTTGGGTGGTGGACCATTATTGATACACATGGGAAACAGTTAAGTGCGAAAAACACAAAAGACCATTAACAGCAATGACAGTCCACCAACAACAAAAAATTACAGATCCCTTTCTGTTGAACTCAACTCAACATTTCAGGGAATCTAAACATGGCACCCCAGCCCAAAGTATGCTAACATGCTACAAGAGGTGGATCAACAAGAAGTGAGTATGTGTGTGTGTGTGTGTGTGTGTGTGTGTGTGTGTGTGTGTGTGTGTGTGTGTGTGTGTGTGTGTGTGTGTGTGTGTGTGTGTGTGTTTGTGTGTGTGTGTAAGGGAATATGTGAGTAAGAGACAACCATGTATCACACCGCTGAGTCAGCAGGCTCCAGTTCAATGGGTCTGATGCTGTGTGTGTGTGTGTGTGTGTGTGTGTGTGTGTGTGTGTGTGTGTGTGTGTGTGTGTGTGTGTGTGTGTGTGTGTGTGTGTGTGTGTGTGTGTGTGTGTGTGTGTGTGTGTGTGTGTGTGTGTGTGTGTGTGTGTGTCCGTGCGTGCGTGCGTGCATGTCCGTGCGTGCGTGCATGAATAACTCCCTTGTGACCTCTTATTCACCACCATAGGATCCGGCAGAGTAACCAAATGCCGAAGGACAAAATAACAGTTGCTGTAAATTAGATCATGAATACACCTACATCAAATCAAATTTCCTTGGAATATAAAATGAAATGTTTGTGTAATTTTCCACAATCCAAACCCCTACGTCCCACTTGGCTCTAATATAAGCCTGTGTTCTGTATCCCTTCTCTTCTGTAGGGACAACAATGGGGTTGGTCAGACAACCCCATATTGCCCAGGGAACATTGGGGAACATCTAGCACTGCAGGCAGGAGGCTAAACAAAGAGCGAGCCACTAATAGCCACCTCCCATAGCTCAGTCAAATACTCCGTTGCAAACTGGAAACTTACCCCCTTTCCCTCTGCCCTTGATGCGGATTACTTTTACGGTCGGAGGCCACCAGATAGGACTAAGCAATATGGTAACGCCTCAACGCTTTCTCAGATCCACAAGGGCAAGTTGTTAAGGGCAGATAGAAGGAAGCAGGTTTTCCGTTTGGAATCCAAAGACTCCTCAATGATGTAAAGTCTAAATGGGGCATATGTCTTTAACAAAATGATTGTTTCAGAGATCTTTTGACATTGTAGCTAGTAGGCTAACCAGTGGAAAACAAATGATGATGACAATAACAGGTTAGAATCCAGCCTTAGCCTGGGCCATGTTCATTAGGGCACGCAACAGAAAACGGTGCAAAACGTTTTGCAAAAGAAAACGAAAACAAGCGTTTCATATTGGACAAGTTCAGTAGTCCCTTCCTGTTTCAGTCAAGTTTTCTTCTGTTTGGTGCCTAATAAACATGACCCTATGCTCTTCTGTCAGGGGCCTTTAGCCTTGAGTAACTACAGGTGGATGAAACATGGCTCTCTCTGTTGAGCTCCTTTTGTTCATGCTTCAGCCCCACTCTTGACCTTCTCATGGACCTCTTGGGGAACACGATGGGTGATGCAAATTAAGGAGGAATTGAGAGGCATCAGCCACCACGGTAAATGAAACCAGTTTGCAACCAATAATTTTAAATGCTGGTAATGGCACATAATAGATGTATGCATTTTTGTTTGTTTGGTCCATTCAGTTAGCTTTAGACCACTATGTGATTGCACAAGCTAAAGATACTGCTCAATTCAAACGACTTATCCCTTGTAAAAAAAATGCAACACTTATTTACTTGCACCACATTTGATGACCTGTGGGTGCTCACCGGTGGTGGGTTGTCGATGGTGTTCTGTACGGCTGCAGAGAGGCCTTCCTTCATCATAGAGGTGAGGCTGTAGAACTCGTGCTGCTGGTCAATCTCAAACAGGCCCAGTAGCTTCCACTGCTGCCTCAGGCCCCCCCACATCTTCCTCTTCACCGTACCAGTCCTCTGCGTGCCCCCCGCTGGACCCGCAGACATCTCCATCTGGGGTGGGGATGACACACACACAAATGAGTACTCCAGCACTTGCAACCATCTCTGCAAAATGCCACATCAATAATAGGGCTTTTTCCCCCCGATTCCAATTGAGTGCCATAGCAAAGCACATACAACTACACCGGTAAGACCATGTAGGTTAGTCTTCCGATCGATTAACATGCGTGGTAACTCGTTGCTGGGAAAACCAGAGGATGACAATAACAGTCGTGTCTTACCTAGACAGACCGGATCTGCCCGAGGCATGCAGAAAGTGACCACGGCCACAAAGGTCCAATGGCTCTATAGGCCTCAGAGATTGGAAAGTTTTTATTGGCATGCTATTGATTGACAGTGGAACCAAACCAGCGACATCCATTTGACACCAGCAGCCTTTCCTAGGTTTGGAACAAGCGGCTGGGAGATTAGTAAGGACTATATAGGCTAGTCTCTCACTCTCTCCTTCTCCCACATATGACCCACCAGTGATCATGGGTAAACCCATAGAAATCCTATTAAATGACATTAATTTGTATTCCGATTCCTAATTCTATGGATCAACCAGCTGTGTCATTGACAAGAAGCAGGAGAGGAAGTATTTTCAAGTCCTTAGGGCCTAGATGTTGCTGTTACTCTCAATGCAGTAGTACAAGCCCTTCATTATCTATTCAAGGGGCTGCAACTAAGGAGGTCCTTGTTGTGAAGCATATACATTAGTAACAGTTTCAATAGTAGTTTAATGTTAAATCATGATGAATCAAGGATAAACCATTGATAAAACATAGGGAAGAAAATAGGTTGTTTTTTATCAACATGTCAGAATCTTTGAATGAGGACTCCAATTTGAGAATCTGCACTGCTCCACACTGACCGACTAACCAGTGGAACAGGCTTGACACCACACCCGCAGCATAATAAAGTAGGGCCTCTTTTGCCATATATAGGGTATACAATCAAATATAGGCTATAAAACAGGCTATCCAATAAAAGGTTATTGCATGCGCATAACGGTAATATTGCCACTAACAATTCTGAAAACAATATTGGGCAGATGGTTTGAATATGATCCTACGCCTGCTGACTAAATTACACTTTTCACACACAAATCAGATACATGTCGCCTATCCGGTGCCCTGTCATTTTCATTGCGCCCATGGAATATACATTCTGACAGTAAGTTTACAACGCGTAAAATAACTACAGCAAGCCGCACCCATTTGGTCAAAACATATCCTAACAAAACAACCAATATCCAAATAATATTTGCGTCAACATTAGTAGGCTAATATAGACCATAATACGAAGGTACTTGCCTCAGTTTGGCTCATCGATGAGGCTAATTCAGGCCCTCCTGTGTCTGCTCTATAGTTCCCGAGATCAGCGCATTCCTCCGATTGACATTGCAATCCGTTCTTTCAATAAATGCATGCAAGCGGTAATGTAGTGACACTGACACTGCGCGAAACCCCCAACATGCTGCACCAGAAATCTCATCGTTTCACAAAGCATTACCGCATGTTGAAAACACTAGGGCGCACAGAATATATTCAAAAGCCATATACAGTAGACTATGAGGAATTGTTTGATATGATCAGTGATGACCTGGATACACAATTCAAATTGATTATTTGAATCAATGCATATTGATTATGGACCATATTCTAAACATTCTATACCAGAATTATCAATATAAACATGTTTTTCGTGACCACAAATAACTCTTAGCCTATATACCTTCCACATTTTTAGACATTGTTTTTCTCAAGACTTTAGAAAATGGGCTATCATAGCAGAAATCATAGCAGAAGCTGAGCATGCTATACTGAACAAAAATATAAACACAACATGTAAAGTGTTGGTCCCATGTTTCATGAGCTGAAATTAAAGATCCCAGAAACGTTCCATACACACAAAACACGTATTTCTCTCAAATGTTGTGCACAAATTTGTTTACATCCCTGTAAGCGAGCATTTCTCGTTTGCCAAGATAATCCATCCACCTGACAGGTGTGGCATATCAAGAAGAGTATTAAACAGCATGATTATTACACAGGTGTGCCTTGTGCTGGGGACAATAAAAGGCCACTCTAAAATGTGCAGTTGTCTCACACAACATAATGCTACAGATGTCCCAAGATTTGAAGGAGCATGCAATTGGCACAAGAGCTGTTTCCAGAGAATCTAATGTTAATTTCTCTACCATAAACCACCTCCAATGTCGTTTTAGAGAATTTGGCACTACGTCCAACCGGCCTCATAAACCGCAAACCACATGTAACTACGCCAGTCCAGGACCTCCACATCCAGCTTCTTCATCTGCGGGATTGTCTGAGACCAGCCACCCGGATAGCTGATGAAACTGAGCAACCCATGGCTGCACCCTGATGAAACTGAACTGCACCCCTACCCATTCATGTGAAATCTATAGATTCATGCCTAATGAATTTATTTCAATTGACTGATTTCCTTACTGTAACTCAGAAATTGTTGCTTGTTGCATTTATATTTCTGTTCAGTATATTTTGTACATGAACTACCAAAGTGTAGTAGATAGATATAGGACTCTATATAGATACATATAGGACTCTAGTGCCCAAAATACTGTTTTAACATGGGCAGCACCATTGAAGACATTCACCATTTTGAAGTAGTCAACTGGGTGGAACTTCTTATGGGTTAAGGATTTTTAAAATTTAACTAGGCAAGTCAGTTAAGAACAAATTCTTATTTACAATGAAGGCCTACACCAGCCAAACCCAGACGACGCTGGGCCAATTGATCGCCGTCCTATGGGACTCCCAAACATTGCCGGTTGTGATACAGCCTGGATTCGAACCAGGGTGTCTGCAGTGACGCCTCAAGCACTGAGATGCAGTGCCTTAGACCGCTGTGCCACTCGGGTGCCCACATAAGGAAGGACCACATATTTCCATCCAAGTCATCTGGAGGGATCAATTATAAACCTGAGGAAACATTCCATAGCTGTAGGTGGCAGTAAATCGCCAACCTTGGCTTTATACCTGTTCAAACAATAGACTCCAGATGGCAGTATGCACCCTTTCAGTTTGTTTAGCAACTCATAGAAGTGGTAGGAGAAGAAAATGTACTACTTCAAACTGGAGATGGCCTCAACGGCACTGCACATGCTCTCTCAGACGCCATAATAGTACCGATACGATATTTCAGACCATGCCAGATTCCCTCATTTGCCACACAGTGCAGTCTATCTACAATACTTCTATGGATACAGTAAATATGCATGGAAATCAAATATTTTACATTGATCAATTGGGCCTTTTCATTCTGTGTAGACTACAGTTACTAAACAATTGATATTTATCATTCTTAGCAACTCCATTAGAACTCAACAGACCTTTAAACGGTGTTGTAATACTCTCGGTCTCGTCTCGGTGTCGGATACATTTTGTACTGGTATTGACTCTGTCTCGGGACAGTGAGGACTCATAATTTCTTCCCGAAACCAGCGGAGTAAAAAACGAATTATCAGCTTCCATTCAGTCAGCGCATAAAACCGCTTCGCCAGGCCAAATATATACACACCTTTCTTGAAACAATATCTTAACAGCCTTTATATATATTATAGACATGTTTGCGCAGTGGCAAACCTATAGGCCTTCGGTGTGTGACAGGTTCATGAATCTGAAAGGACAGCAACCGTAATGCCAGCGCACTCATGTAGGATAGTGTACTTTTTGTAAAACACAAAGGGCCAGTGGTGTAGTGGAGGCTATACGCAGGTATAAACTGTATACCCAGTTATTGTTTTCAGTGGGCATTGCTTCACTTCTTAATCCCTACTGATGCGTATCAACGTAGTGTAGTGGAGGTATCCGACTTATCAATTATGTAGTACAATAGAGAAATAATGCACAAAGCAGCCTACACAATCGCAAAGCATGTGAAATATATTCACATGCGCCGCACACAGCCTAGTTTCCGCGAAATATCATCTGCAGGCAGCAAGAGTGTGCAACTGTCAACTGGTTTTGGCATGGAGCAGCTCACAGAAAGAATGACATCGGTAGCCGGTAGGGTAGGAAAGACGTTTCATCTAATTATATCTACCAGTAAATGCTAACTAATGCAACAATAGGTATGCCAACCATGTATTGAAAAAGTTTAGTCCGACGTGTTGGTTAGTAGGCTTTTTGTGACACACAATTGTCATCATGCGCCGTTTGCATCAGGGGCGTAGACATGGATGGGCCTGGGTGGACAGAAGCCCACCTACTGGGGAGCCAGGCCCACCCTATTAGATTGATGTGGTTTCAACATTGTTGTGGACATAGACCATCAATTTATTTATAAATAAAAAATGTGATTTTGAGTGAAAATCCAAAAATGTTCAAGGAAAGTGCATAAAAAAAAATACATTTTCACACAGGGCGCCTTTCCTTTGTGAACTTTTTTGCAAAATTAAGAGTATACCCACTTCTCCAGGCACCACTACACCACGGCATAGGGCCAATGGAAAGACAGCAGTCACACACAGTATGAGGGGGTGGCATGTAGCCTAGTGGTTAGAATGTTGGACTAGTAACTGAAAGGTTGCCAGATTGAATCCCCGAGCTGGCAAGGTAAAAATCTTTCGTTCTGCCCCTGAACAAGGCAGTTAACCCATTGTTCCTAGGCCGTCATTGAAAATGAGAATTTGTTCTTAACTGACTTGCATTGTTAAAGGTAAAATAAGATGCTAAAGGATAAGCAGTCCATAAACTCAGACATAATAAGCCAGTAGGTCCCAATCATAATATAAAAACAACCATTAAGCATTTCCTAATTGAATAGCTATTACTTCCCATTGCAAAAAACATTTCATGTTTGCATACAAAGTAACCAGTGACCTAAAGTGGAACTGACCGTGTTTTAACTACTTCGCAGATATGAAACAGACAATCATAATATCAGTCAAAAATATCAAATTCCCAGTTTATGCTACAAAACCGTCTTTATAAGAGGTTTTTAAAAATAGGTTCTATTTGACTCAACGTACCATGCCATACACTAAGGCATTGTTGGCTGAATAGATGGATGCAGTTCAATGAATGATTAGTATAATTCACCAATACATTTATATTGCTAACAGGTTGTACATCACAGCTGGCCTGGTACATAGTTCTGTGTCTCCATTCAGGATGTACGGTTTCAGTTTCAAAGACTCAATATTCTGGACAAAAACATACGAATGTAACTAAGGCGAGGGATTTCAATTACAATCAAACTAGCAAGGGCAATGATCACAAGTCAGTCCTAACGTGGCTAATAGGCTAGTATGTATCTTTATGTATCAAGTTAAAAACACAGTCTAACATTAGCTAGATAGCTAGCTTCTAGGAGGATGTCATGTCATTGGAAGAGTAGGTGAGTGACTGACTTTTTGCTTTCCCAATCTACATTGCTATAGAATTTTCACAAATGCCCTAGTATACATAATTCCCAAACATTCTAAGAATTTATGAAAATTACCATATCTAAGTGGTCGCTTCTCAGTGTACTTTTTTTTTTTAAGTGTCATATTCTTCCTGGGGGTGTATCTGAACAGATTTTAATCAAATGTAATGTTGCTAAAATGCTGTCAGTTCCACTTTAAAACACAATGTTTCACATTTTCAAAGAGATGGCTAACAGCAAGCGCACTGCAATAAAACACACAGTTCCACACACCAGATGATGATTATTTGACAAAATTACAATCCTGGTCTTGAATTGGACTCGCATTCTTCTGGTCTCAGTCTTGGACCCCTTGTCCCTTGCAGCTCTTCAAATCTTATCTTATGTCTTTCAGTCATTAGATGTTTTCATCAGCTGTCACAGAGAAGCAGTCCAGCCTTTATTTGTAGTTTCTTCAGCTGGACTGTTGGAAAGACGTTGGAACCAGGGAGGTTCTATGGAAGCCACAGTAGCTTCAGTTCTAGCTCGACATCCTCAAGCGTCTAACCTCTGTGACACCATCCCTCTTAGTCCACCTTCTTAGGCTTGCGATTCTTCCAGGTGACCACTCCAATGAAGGTACCTGAGGATGAGAAGAAAATGTCTGTTTTAAGGAGAATAATATGGTCACTGTTCATAAAGGCCAGACTAAAATACAGTAGATGCAACACACAGAATCACCAACGTGTGTACTGCATATGGATCTGCAGTTAAAGTGGAAATGCCAGCATTCTAGCAACATTAAATCATTTTTATTTGTTTTTACATTTTCTGTCAGACGAGCACTTTGATTTGGTCATTTTCACCCAAAAAATGTGTAGTAAGGCAATTGTGAAAATTCTACAGCAATATAGGAGTGGGAAAGTGACCGTGGGTTTGTATAATTAATACACTGCAGTAAATAAAAGCAAATAAAAACATCTCTCCAGGACTGGCGTCTACGCAGACCGGTGCGCCATAGCCAATCAGACCTATAAGCAAATAGCCATCTGCGACACAGGCCTGCCATCATTCACTCTGACTGGACGTTTACAGGCAGTAGCAACAGCGCAACTTTATAACATTAGAACACATTCGCCAAAAGCAACAAAATACACCTGAATGGATTTCTGCAATTACGTTAATACCACAGGAGTCATTTACATTTGAGAACTTCACAATCCGATTGATCAAACAACCATGAAAAAGGTAGGCTCACTTTCCCTCAATTGCCTATGCACATCAACAACTAATGCTAGCCAGAGTGAGGCGCAAAAATCTAATGCGGGGATGCAAACTGGTGAGGGCCCAAAAAGGGCTGAAACATGCAAAAAAAATCCCTGCTAGGGGGAAAAGCAGGTTAACTAATTAAACAACAAAGAATATGATCTACATGATCAGTCTCTGTGTAAGATAAAAAGTGGTTATTGTGAACCTAAAGAAAGCAATCCAATGTTATTTGTTGCCTAGACTTTAATGCAAAAAAAAAGTAATGAAAAAACCCCACTAATATTGCAGTTAGCCATGACAGTCTTTATAATAGAACGCTTATGACCACACACATCTAAATATTGCACTTGGGGAAAAAAACATCTTAAAGTAGAAATAGAATGAAACAAACAGGCATTCTATTTTTGCTCTATAGACATCGATCAAGTGCACAAGGCTACGTGTGCAAAAATAACGTTCCCCGAGTTAAAACCCTCACACACACACGTTACTGTCAAGTTCAACACAACAAAAACAATATCTTTGGGCTACACTGCACATTACACACTTTCTGCCTATGGACATCCATCTACAATGTGCCAGCAAAAGTGAGAGAGGGAAAGTGTGTGGTGTTCCTTTCACCTCTATAGTGGCATCCAGCTTAAGCCAGGCCCAGCGCCAGCTACACTTGATCCCTGAATCCACTTGTATAACAAGCAACGCCTCATTTTTCACCTAATTCTCTCATTCTGAAAATTAACCGCATACCGTAGAGGGAAAACAATAGTTAACAGATAGTGGTTAGTTCATTAGCTAGTTAACATTTCACACAGATTGCCAGGGTCCAGTAAGCAACTAACACGTTATAACTTGAACGGCAAGTCGTATACCAGTTAATACTAAAACAAGGCAAATTTTATTAGTCACGTGCCAAATACAATGTGGTGTAAACCTTAGTGAAATGCTTACTTATGAGCCCCTAACCAACAGTGCAGTATAATTTTTTTTTAGATAAGAATAAGAGATAAAAGTAACAAGTAATTAAAGAGCAGCAGTAAAAAATAATATGTACAGGGGGGTGCCGGTACAGAGTCAATGTGCGGGGGCACCGGTTAGTTGAGGTAGTATGTACATGTAGGTAGAGTTAATTGAAGTGACTATGCATAGATGACAAGAGAGTGGCAGTGGTGTGGAGAGGGGGGGGGGGGGGAAATGCAAATAGTCTGGGTAATCATTTGAATAGATGTTCAGGAGTCTTATGGCTTGGGGGTAGAAGCTGTTTAGAAGCCTTTTGGACCTAGACTTGGTGCTCCGGTACCTCTTGCCGTGTGGTAGCAGAGAGAACAGTCTTTGACTAGGGTGGCTGGAGTCTTTGACAATTTTCAGGGCCTTCCTCTGACACCGCCTGGTATAGAGGTCCTGGATGGCAGGAAGCTTGGCCCCAGTGATGTACTGGGCTATTCGCACTACCCTCTGTAGTGCCTTGCGGTCGGAGGCCGAGCAGTTGCCATGCCAGGCAGTGATGCAACCAGTCAGGATGCTCTCGATGGTGCAGCCGTAGAACCTTTTGAGGATCTGAGGACCTATGCCAAATATTTTCAGTCACCTGAGGGGGAATAGGTTTTGTTGTGTCCGCTTCACGACTGTCATGGTGTGCTTGGACCAAGTTAGTTTGTTGGTGATGTGGACACCAAGGAACTTGAAGCTCTCAACCTGCTCCACTGCAGCCCCGTCGAAGAGAATGTGGACGTGCTCGGTCCTCTTTTTCCTGTAGTCCACCATCATCTCCTTTGTCTTGATCACATTGAGGGAGAGGTTGTTGTCCTGGCACCACACGACCAGGTCTCTGACCTCCTCCCTATAGGCTGTCTCGTTGTTGTCGGTGATCAGGCTGTTGTGTCATTGTCAAACTTAATGATGGTGTTGGAGTAGTGCCTGACCGTGCAGTCATGAGTGAATGGGGAATACAGGAGGGGGCTGAGCACACACCCCTGAGTTGAGGATCAGCGTGGCGGATGTGTTGTTACCTACCCTTACCACCTGGGGGCGGCCCGTCAGGAAGTCCAGGATCCAGTTGCAGACGGAGGTGTTTAGTCCCAGGGTCCTGCGCTTATTGATGAGCTTAGAGGGCACTATGGTGTTGAACGCTGAGCTGTAGTTAATGAATAGCATTCTCACATAGGTGATCCTTTTGTCCAGGTGGGAAAGGGCAGTGTGGAGTGCAATAGAGATTGCATCATCTGTGGATCTGTTGGGGCGGTATGCAAATTGGAGTGGGTCTAGGGTTTCTGGGATGATGGTGTTGATGTGAGCCATGACCAGCCTTTCAAAGCATTTCATGGCTACAGACGTGAGTGCTACGGGGTCGGTAGTCATTTAGGCAGGTTACCTTAGTGTTCTTGGGCACGGGCACAGGCACTGTGGTGGTCTGCTTAAAACATGTTGGTATTACAGACTCGGACAGGGAGAGGTTGAAAATGTCAGTGAAGACACTTGCTAGTTGGTCAGTGCATGCTCGCCGTACACGTCCTGGTAATCCGTCTGGCCCTGCGGCCTTGTGAATGTTGACCTGTCTAAAGGTCTTACTCACATCGGCTGCGGAGAGCATGATCACACAGTCTTCCGGTACAGCTGGTGCTCTCATGCATGTTTCAGTGTTATTTCCCTCGAAGTGAGCATAAAGTAGTTTAGCTGAACCGGTAGGCTTGTGTCACTGGGCAGCTCTCAGCTTTGCTTCCCTTTGTAGTCTAATGGTTTGCAGGTCCTGCCACATCCGACGAGCGTCAGAGCCGGTGTAGTACGACTTGATCTTAGTCTTGTATTGATGCTTTGCCTGTTTGATCGTTTGTCGGAGGGCATAGAGGGATTTCTTATAAGCGAATTGGTTAGGTTACTAATGTTAGCTCATCTGATGTTGTAACGTTAGCTAGCTGTCTGACTATTAGCAAGCTAATTGTCACACCATAAACTTTTTATCAGATGGGTTGGCTAATGTTGCGCAACATTCCTCTGGCTAGTTAACGGAGAATTCGATCCAGCTAGCAAGATACTTAACAATGCTAATACTTGTTCCACCACACTTTCTCCCTCACCTCAAACTTTCCAAATCTCAGTTGTTTTTCAGTTACAGCTCATGAAGTACTCTTCATCACCTTCTCATCACCTTCTCACCCTCGTCTCCGTGGTCAGGCTTCTAACGTTACCTCTTCATTGTCGTTCAGGAGACGCGCTGCTGCAAATGCCTTTCTACTCTCTGCTGTCTTACCAGAGCGCACGCTGATGCTGTAACTAGCAAATTGGTTCTCTTCTCTCTTCAGTCGCTTGCTGCGCTGCATTCTTGCATTCTGTTGTTATGTAAACGATTGGCTGAGCCTTGGATACAGCCAGTATTGCTCCAAACGCGCATTACTCGTCCGCTTATAGCCAGTAGTGATCCAAACCACCTCCCTCCCAAACTTTTCTCATCGGACCTACACTAATCACAAAGCTATGTCACCTATTTTGGATTCAAAACGACGAAAGGGGACTATTGTGCATCCCTGCTAATGAGAGAACATTAGATAAACCCTCTCAAACTTTTTCAGTTAGTTGGCCTTCAAAATTGCACTGATAAACGATGGGGAATAGTAGCCTGCTCGTACTTCTGCAATGCATGCTTGTCAGAACCCACATTTTGACAACTGAATGGGAACTTGCCTACCCACCCATTTGATCTATGCCAAATAAATGTGATTGACAACTAAGATATATGTTAACTGAGGATAAGTCATTCAAGTTCAGCATAGTTAGCTAGTTAGGAAAGTGATCTCTAGCTGTAGCCAACAAAAAACGGTATGATTGGGAAAAGTCGGTCACTCACCCACTCCTCCAAGACATGACATCCTCCCAGCAGCTAGCTAACTTTAGGCTCCGTATTTTTAGCATGCTAAATAAATAGCTAGCTACATAAATAGAGTTTGGGGTGTCAAACTCAATCAGTGCATGGGCCAGATTGGGGGGAAAAAACGAATTCGTGGCCCAGACTAAGCCATTTTTCTTTTTACAAAAAAGAAACTTGGAACTGCGAACCAACCCGGCCACTGTATTATTTGGAAAAAAATATGGCCCTTTATAATGTCCACTGTATATAGCATTTTAACATTAAAACAAAAAAGATAAATAATATTTGTCCTGCCTTTGCTGCTATGCTTGCATAATATGCTGCGACCTTAATCAAAAAGTATTTAATAACAAAAACATAGCTATAAGCTGTTGTAAAAAATTTAAATTTTTTAAAATTGCACTGCATGGATCACCGGTGTGGTTAAATGCAGCATTGCTGTATGGTGCACTCAAAACGTATTGTAGTTGAATAGCCAGCCTAGGCTACTGCTCTGATTTTGCTGTAATAGGCCTACTTGTTTTTCCTTTGCATGGTGTTTCGTTGCAGGTTGTTTGTTTAGTTATTCATTGTCAAGCTTTAAAAAACGAAACCAGACAGCAACAATTTAGTAGCCTAGCTAGGACTGTGGCATGTGTCTGTACTCTTTCCCTCCACTGTGCGCTGTAAATGGAACACAAATGCAGCGCAATTGAATTCACCTATGCAACCACATCAGGCAGTCATTTCATAAAGTAGATGACTCGACTGACTCATTTATACTCGCCTGTGCGTAATATTCAGACTGCGGGCCTTGTGTTTGTCACGTGTGCTAGCCTCTTACCCACGTTATGACTGACTTTTCCCTTGCTAGTTTGATTGTACTGACATTCCCAGTTACAGTCGTCCATTTCCCCCCCAAAATATTTCTGTAATGAAAACTGAAACAGAGCATCCCGAATGGGTGGAGGCAGCAAACAATGTGCCAGGCCAGCTGTGATTTACAACCTGATAGCAATATTTTTTAGACTACCAAGAAATGTATTGGTGAATTATATTAATCATGCATTGAACTGCATCCATCTATTTTGCCAACAATGCGTTACTGTATGTCATGGAATTTTGACTCAAATAGAACCTCTTTTTAAAACCTCATACTGAATTGGTTTCAAAGCATAAACTGGGAATTTGATATTTTTGACTGATAATATGTTTGTTTCATATTAGCAAAGTAGTTAAAACACTGTCAGTACCACTTTAAGTTCTGGTGATTTGTAGACCACCAGATAGACATCACAGCAGCACCTAGCTCAGGGAGATCGTTTTGAACAAACAGAATGCCCTAGAATACATAGATCCTATGTCTATCCAGTTCTTTCAGATCTACAGGCTGGAGGCAGGGAACAGGGAAGGGACCAAAACACTGGATTAGAACCCATCCAATGTAGCATTCCAGAACTCACCTACACTGAGCAGCAGTATCAATGCTGCGATCCCAGGTAGAATCACAGAATACTCCCGTTGAAGAAAATACTGGTGGACCACATGATCGCTGTCCACGAACGGCTGGAAAAGGTACATTATCAGTCAAGTTAGTCAGTGGACACAAAAACGCTTTCAGGCAACAAGTTTAATTGCAGATCTAATCTATAGCCTGGTCCCAGAATGGATTGTGCTGTCTTGGAAAATCATTGGTCTACCATGGCAGGTGTTGGCAAAACAGCACAAACAGATCTTGGACCAGAATAGCAGATCTAGGCTATAAATGACCTACCAGAATGATTACCCATATTGTGTAGTATGTAAACAACAGGAGGCTGAAGCCAACAAGGCCCATGCCAACTGCTTGGTCTTCCCCTGTGGCCTACAAGAAATTAAGACCAAATGTATGAGTGTGAGGTTAAAAATAGCTAATGCATCATATGAATAGCTATTATTACTAATAATAAGAACACTTAGTACGCATGGTTAGATAGCTTTAAGTATACGGTGATTCATATAACTAACCAGGTAAACTAGCTAACACTACGAAGTTTCATTTGACAATCTGGCCAGGTGATAAAATTAACCAGGCATGACACAAAAAAGACAATAGTGTGATAGATTGCTGTAACTACCATACAGTACAGACAGGTTTGAGAGATTATCTAGGAAGCTAATTCAGTTTAGCATACACCTTTTCTGGCTTTGACTTGGTCTCTGGAGCTTCCCTAACGACATTTTACCAGCTAATTCGTATATAATTAAATATATTTGTGGATATAAATAAAATGGCAGCATTATGCAGGGTAAATCACAACTTTGTAATTTCTCTCACCATTTCTGACGTGTTGTTTCCGCGTATGATTCACTTCCGTAAACTGCGAGGGTGACCCGGATCTTTTTTTTTTTTCATTGTCACGTGCCCATTACAGTGAAATGCCTTTTTTGCATGCTCTTTCCCAACGATGCAGTAATCAATATCAGTAGTACTATAACGAAAAAGTTAAGTAGAACAAAAACACATAATGAATAGAAATAAGATGACCACGAGAAAGTAAGTAAGTTATATACAGGGTCACGCTATATACATGGTTTTCTTGGGAGTTGTTGTTTAAAAAGGTTTCCCACTCTTTGGTTGTATGCCAGCATCTATAAAGGTTTTCTGTACAAGTCAGGTAGACTAGAGCACCTTGCCAAATGGTGATTCAAATTGAAAATAATTATGTTATCATAATTTACTATTAGGCCTGCTACATACATTACTGTTCTTCCGTTTGTCAGTGGTGTAAAGTACTTAAATACAAATACTTTAAAGTACTACCTAAGTAGTTTTGGGGGGTATCTGGACTTTACTTTACTATTCATATTTGTTACAACTTTTACTTTTACTTCACTGCATTCCTAAAGAAAATGATGTACTTTTTACTCCATAAATTTTCCCTGACACACAAATGTACTTGTTACATTTTGAATGCTTAGCAGGACAGGAAAATGGTCCAATTCACGCACTTATCAAGAGAACATCGCTGGTCATCCCCTGCCTTTGATCTGGTGGACTCACTAAACACACATGCTTAGTTTGTAAATGATGCCTGGGTGTTGGAGTATGCACCTAGCTATACATAAATAAACAAATCTAGAACATTTTGCCATCTGATTTGCTTAATATAAGAAATTTGAAATTATTTCTACTTTATTTTTGATACTTAAGTACAGTTTAGCAATTACATTTACTATTGATACTTAAGTATATTTTAAACCAAATACTTTTAGACTTTTAGAAGTATGACAATTGGGTACTTTTTCCACCACTGCAAATACTTTTAGACTTTTACTCAAGTAATATTTTACTGGGTGACTTTCACTTTTACTTGAGTAACTTTCTATTAAGGTATCTTTACTTTTACTCAAGTATGAAAATATGGGTACTTTTTCCACCACTGCCATTTGTCCATTGCTGTTGGGTTACCTCTCAAATTAGTAGGCGTAGAGTATTACCACCTATGAATCTATTTCAACATCCTCCTTGGTAAATGTGAATGTGGCCACCCAACATCTTGTCATAGTTGTACCAGCTGGAGGATTCATCTTGTCATAGTTGTACCAGCTGGAGGATTCATGACCTGAAATCTCGATCACATGTAAGTGATGGGTGTGTCCTTGAGATGCTAGTGTACACATGTAACTCAGACATATTTCCACTACACAGATGGAGTCAAAGTAACAGCATGATCATCACCGAGGTATAGACTCCTATATGAAATTCTGAGCTACATTGTATTATGGATTTGTAATAAATCAGCCCAAAAGTTTTTCAGATGCCCAACAATAGTTTTATTTCCACAAAATATGACATTTACACTGTTCAACTAGACATTTACAATCTAAAATAGGAAACATTAGAATAGTGTGTAGAAATATAGTTCCAATTCATCATGTAACAGTGTACCTCCACATGTGAGTTTAAAGTAATAGAATAAATACATTTTAGGAGAAAAAATGAAGATGAGAAAACTTTGGCGCAATGCCTGTAAGTGTGTGTGTAAAATAAATATCTCACAATAATTCTGGAAAATCTGAAAAATTGTCATTTCAATAGTCGTCTATTGATATAAATTCATGAAATGTTGATTTTTAAATCATTTAAAAAAAATCTCATCTTTATTCTTAATCAAGGTCATGAGTTTGGGTGGACCCTCGGAGAGTCTTGGACTCGTAGCTTTAAAATCAATTTACAAAGATGACAAAATAAGAGGTATAAAATGAAGGTTAAATAATTAAAATAGGTGAAATGTTAGGTCAAGATAGTTGCCCAGACCTATGTGCTGTTATGAATCTAGGAATAGCATATCTGGTCCCCATTCAATCATGGTTCCTCTACCTACTGAGCTGATGAGCCTTAGGAACGGCCCATGTGAGTTTTTGAACC
Organism: Salvelinus alpinus; assembly: GCF_045679555.1. NCBI lineage: Eukaryota > Metazoa > Chordata > Actinopteri > Salmoniformes > Salmonidae > Salvelinus > Salvelinus alpinus. The sequence continues at coordinate 1,046,876 of NC_092109.1, forward strand.
ATGAAAGTGATTTACAGTACTCCCCCTCTATCTTTCAGAGAGCAATCTCAGAGTGTTGACTGCCATCCTCTACCTACTGTACCAAGTTCTTCAACCCACAACATGGGGTGGATATTCTGGTTGATTTAAAATGCAATGACAAATATTTGATGATGTGTTGCACCAGAGAAATCTCACCCTGTGTTGATGCATTCATATTTCAAATATGCAGGATAAAATCCTTGGCGCTCCATTCATGGCAGCAGAACCTCATGTTAACATGGTTCTACTCTGGTTACAAACAGTCAAGTACGTAGGAAAACAGAACCCAAACAATACAAGGATTATACAACAAGCCCTCTTGTACACATAAAATCAGTACCAGGAGAATCAGAAACATCAATTATTTTAACTCTAGAGTAGACCAAAAAATGTTTGTAAATTGTATACAATTTTTTTTTTGTGTTACAAAGAAGAGAGAGCACAAAGTAAACCAGCCAGCTGGTTTGGAAATACAAAAAACTAAAATATGAATTAAGTGTTTGACATTAGCACTATTATCAGTTTATCATTAATACAAATGATTATTATACTACTAAGAGACAGTGTAATGTAATGAGAGGCAGAGTGAAAGATAGTCGTTTTGCTGTAAAAGCCCCTGTTAAAATACACAGATTCAGTGCCTTACTTATATCAAGTTAATGAAATAGAGGTGAATGGTCCACATCAATTTGACACATTCAAATAAAGCTAAGAAGAATGTCTGTGTCGTTAACATTTTCCCACAAACGAAAACAAAAGCACATTGCAACAGCACAAAAATACCAATTTTATTTTTCAAGGGCCAGGATTTTGGACATTTTCTCTCTATGCCTCTGAATGTCAAATCTCAGTATGCTATGAATGTCTGGCGTGGTGTAAATAAAACACATCCTTGTTAGGAAGATACAGTATGTTGAGGCTACATGTGTGTAGATAAAAGCCCATGATCACTTTTTCCTTTGAAAGACATTTTAAATGAGCAGACTAAGGGCGAAAAGACAGGCTAAGCAATAGGTCCGTTTTCCTGCTGAGGACTCAGGTCAACTGAAAGGATACTCAGGGGTCAAGAACCGTAAGACAGGCGAGTGGCAAGCTGTTTTGATCTCAGCACACATAAACAATTCGACTTGCACACGCACATACATTTGCAGCACAGACATACACACATGCACAAACACGCGTGCACAGGCAGACGCACACATGCACACACGGACATACACACGCACAATATGCAGACGTTTACACACAAACTCACACATTCTCGTTCCCTCTCCGTCCCTCGCAAAGACGTGCGCAGGCACACAGGCACAAGCACGCATACAAAAGGACATTGTCATTTGGGGATGAGGGTGGAGCTTCTTCTGAAAACCCTCCATTGTTAGCCAGTGCACACCAGGTGCATTGTGCCACATGGGGCAGCTGTATGAGACTGACTCATTGGCTCTGATTGGCTCTGACTACACCATACCTACAATGCAATGTTCTTCTGACACATTCAAAATCTGGGGGCGACAGAAATGAAATTACATTTCCCCTCAGGAAATAGAATAGCTTGGTCATTTTGGAGAAGATGACCAGATACTGTCAGTTGTATCATTAGAGCCCTTATTCACCTGTAAGTTGATTTTGCTTGATAACGAGGCAACATCTCGGGTGATATTGCGACTTAAGTGGAACGGCAACCGTTGGACAGCTCATATAGCCAAGGCCACATCGAAAGTATTTCACAAAGAAGGATTGTGAAGTTAGCTGGCTAACTTTAGTACCCCACTTCAGTAACTTAACAACATATTATGGGCCCCAATTCAATCAAAATCAGTAACCAGGTTTAAAAAAAACAATACTCTTCCCTTGTAGCGAGAAAGCAAGTTTTAAATAATATGCATCACACTGTAAACATTGGTTTGTTTAGAACACCGATCCAAAAGTGCTTTTTTGCAGCTCAAGAAGAGTTTTATAATCATCCCAGAAACCTGGTAACGGACAGCTCCTGTCCTTGAGAACAGGGACTGATGTCATGGGCGTGGTGACTCAAATCAATTAGGTCTGACGTACATGACAGATGAGTGACAGGCCAGGGACAAAACAGTACAGGGAAACCCACCATCCATATATCCTAAGACAGACACATGACTAACAACAAAAATAGAGGAACCAAGAAAAGTTGAGTCTGATTTTCCTACTTTTACAGTATAGTCACCAAGCCAGCTGGTGAACTTCAGGATAGTATTTTACTTTAAGGACGTAAAGCAGACTATGTAAAAGACCCAAGGGAGGAGAAGACCAAGGGCGTAGACTAATCAATTACCAACCCTACCTGCATTTACCGAGAGTAATTGATGAATCACACATAGACAATGGCAGGTATGTACAGTTGCATATGGCCAGCCATATGTGCACACATTTCTCGTTCTCAGGTCTGTATATAAACATTATCTATTGTGATATTACATATTTATATGCATATATTCTATAACATTCTATAACTTTATAATTCTATAACATGGGTTATTTGGGCTATACAGTAACTTTGACCCCAGGTCTAGTACTGTTGTTCTGGAATCTGAGGATTGCAAGGGGTTCATCGAAAATAGAACATTTCACATTGAAAACCACCCATTGAAGCCTAGTTCAAATGGTCTGTTCAATTTATCCACATCTTTCTTGGTTTTAGCACACTCCCCTCACTTGAATTGATACACAAAATTATACACATAGGGTAAACCATAATGTTCCAACTTGAGGCAGCCACATTTGACTCCAATGCCTTTTCCTGATTTTCAGTGTTGCACTACAATTTCCACGATGCGATTGTTTTTCATTTCTCTCTCTATCAAGTACTTTGCACACTTTACACCTACGGTCCCCCAGATGAAAGCATCGATTTAAAAGCTTTTCTACATTAATGGATTATTCATACGTCCCACCTCCCACCTACATCACCTTAAATATCTGCTTAAATGTCTGATTAAAGGGTTACATCTGTTGTATAGTGGTGTTTGTTGAAGTGGTGTATATCAAAAGGAGGCCAGTCGTATGTGCATTTGTGCGCGCACACACACACACACACACACACATACACAAAACAGTTCAAAACAGTGGAGTTGTCTTCAGTGTCCCTCATGTACCCTTTGCCCACCAGCTGAGAGAATGAGTGAGACGGAGGGAGGGGGGGTAGAGTGATTTGACATCCATCCATCTTCATCGTTAGTGGCTCTCGATCACTACTGGCTCAAAGGCACCAGCAATCACCCTACAGCAAACACATAAGAAGACGAAGGGGTTCAATTCTTTCTTTTATTACCTTAACAAATGATATGTTCTGGATCCTCATAACATACTACACACAGATAATCAAATTATCACAAATTACCTGTTTCCTAGCTGTGTCCCACTCAGGGCTGTAGTCCCATCTTTGCTGACAAACAATCTGAGGTTGCTGTCTGTATGTGGAAGCAGGAATGAAGGACAAGAAAGATAGAGAGGGCACACAGAGGGATAACATAGGTATAGGATGAAATAGTGAGAAGAAGAGTGAGAAGCACAACGTTATCACTGTGTGGTCATGCTCACTGTTGTCATTTTCTATGAGCTATTCCATCAACACAATTGGCCCAGCGTTGTCCGGGTTAGGGTTTGGCCGGGGTAGGCCATCATTGTAAATAAGAATTTGTTCTTAACTGACTTGCCTAGTTAAATAAAGGTTAAAAAAATATACAAAATAAATACACAATCTTCACAACTAGTCTTCACCGTTCCATCATGGCAACTCCCCTCCGCATACCTTCTTTGTGGTTGTTGACATCAGCAAAGTTCTGGCTCTGGATGATCTTGTCCACAATGTCGTCGGCGTCGATGCGCGTGTCGTCCACCCAGGTGGGGTGGCTTTCCACAGAGTCCTTCTTCCTCCTGGCAGGTCACATGACATGGTTAACCAACAACACCTGATCGAGGCTTTCTCAGTCATCAGTGATTGTGGTGCAGTTAACCAGTAACATCTGAGCAAGGCTATTACTATCAAATGCTTTTTAGGTCGTAGTAGTCTCATTATATGACATGTCAAATACTGTTCTTTGACGCGTATCTATTTGACACGGTACGCCGAAACAGGGTTCGATATATTACTGCGGAAAAGTAACCAGCAACCCAGCAACAGATTGGATATTTGGGAATAAATGTAATGACCTCGAAAAATAGAAATGTGTGTCTGTATGTGTCTGTGTCTGTCTATGTGTGCGTGTGCTGTGGCTTGCCTGGAGGGTCTATTGGAGAGCAGGACAGGGCGTAGGGGCCGTATGGGTCTCTCAGGCTTGGTGCCTGGCTCTCCTGGTGTCTGGGGGTCTGCTACCCAGACGTGGGGGGTCTGGGTAGGGGTGCCCAGGCTCCCGGAGGTACTGCTGCTGGTTGAGGCATTGCGGCGGTGGGTGAGGTCTGTCAAGCTGGAGGAGCAAGAGTGTTCCATGCTGTAGCCTGGGAGAGAAGGGGAGGGCATACAAGTAAATCAGACCCCCATACACACACTGTGCATGCACATACAGTACAGATGCATGTGTACGCACAAACAGTACACATTGGCACGCGCATACACACACAGGATTGTCATATAACCCTGTGACAGATATTATTTATCCATCATTCTCCTCCCCAGTCATGAAATCAAGGAATCGTTTAGATCAACTCAATCAAACCAAATTGAGTTAGTCCAAGGCTAAGATGAACGCCCTGACTTACATTTTTACATTTAGCAGACGCTCTTATCCAAAGTGACTTACAATTTGTGCATTCATCTTATGAAAGCTGGGCGAGAGAACCACATATCACAGTCGTAGCAAGTACATTTTCCCTCAATAAAGTAGTAGTTATAAAGAAAGTCAGTGCATTTTTTGGGGGGGGTGACAGGACGGGTGACGGGACGGGGGACTTGAGTAGCTATGGCCCTGTGGCAACATGCTCCAGGGCAAAAATTCCCCTTGGTACAGATCTACAATCAGCTTCCCCTCCACCAATCCTAACCTTAACCATTAGTGGGGAAAATGCCAATCTGATCCAAAATCAGAGCCTAGGGGCCACTTCACCCTACTCCTGCCAACATACACAATAGTAAGTTTGGCAATCTTAAAGAAGTTAACTGACCTGATATCTTGCTCATCTGGCTGGCGTAGCTGGAGTTCCGGGAGTGTCCTGTGTGAAACACTTCATCTGGGCTGGACAGGTTCTGCTCCAACTGCTCCCTAGGTAGACCTGGAGCCACAACACAACACACAAGATGATGTTAGCTTCTGTGGCATGAAATTCAACAAATGGTGTCCCACAGGGACAACAGGAGAGTCAACTTATAAAAAAATACACAAACGATTAAATTGATAATACATAGATAATAAATTAAAGTGAAAATCTGCATTGGGTATATATATTTTTTGGGCTTTGTTTTTGTTTGAACTGCAGATTGGCCCATTAATAAAGTTTCAGCAATCAGATGTGATTCACTGTCTACCAGAGTTGAGGGGAGCTGAGGGGAGTCTGGGTTTGAGGGGCCGTCCTGATGATGTCCTGGTGACGCCCCCTGGGGGAGGGTTATAGTTGGCATCGGTGCCCTCGCCCTTACAGTCCAGCTGCAGGGAGGGGTCCTGGCCCGGGATAGAGACGGACTTGGCAGTGCTGGGGGGCCTACAGGATCAAAGGTCAAATAAAAATAAACCATTCAATCATTTCGTAGTTATATTATGAAGTAATCATAGTAAGCACTAAATACACACATTAATTGGATCGTATTTTATATAATTTTAACCAAGAGCCCCAAAAGACAGAAAAGACAATGAGTGAGGAAAACTCTTTGGGATGAGAGTGAAAGAGAGTAAAAGGAGGAAATTACTTTCCAGAATCTGAGGTGATTTACTTTATGATATCGATTTTGGCCAAAAGGTGGCGCCAGAGGTCCAACTCACGTTTTAAAGCAGGGATCTCCTGACAAAAGTGTGAATCCAATAGTAACCTAGAAAATAGACAACAATATTATAATTATTATCATACATCATCTTTATTGATATTATTGTAAAATGTTACAACAGAACACTTCAACTACTGTTTTTTTCCCCTCATTGCATTCAAAACTACAGCACGTACGGTAGCTATGTGAGTAAGTTTGATAAAAACCGTCAGGTTAAAAATAAGCCAAAAGAGTGGCACCTGGCAAGATCAGTCTATTCATCCATTTACTGTGCAAATAACTGTCCACTCTAAATGCCTAGTTGGAAAGCTAACCGTTTATTCAACCTGAACAAGTCTCAGCATGGCCTTGATCTCTCTGTGCAGAGTGCAGAGGACATGTCTTTGCACATGGGGCTTCGATGAGCTCATGTGAACGTGTGTGTGTGTGTGGTTACCTTGAGAATGGAGTTATCCTGTCGAGTGTTCTTGGTGTCGTAGCCCTCGAGAATACAGCAGTGCACGGTGGAGCCTGAGCCAGCAAACTCCGCCATGTTGAGGTCAGCAAAGCCCAGCTGCAGGGAGGGGGAAAGAGAGAGAAAGAGAGAGAGAGAGAAAGGGAGAAGAGGGAAGAAAGAGAGATGATGATGATGATAACAAATTGCATATAGAAAATTTGTATACCGTTATCAGAATAGAATGACAATTCTCTGGTATACCGGTACTCATGTGGTTACCAACTATCCATTAAATACACCTGCCCCCATTGTAATAAGGCTTCCCTTGGTATTGCTGTACTTAGGCATGCTTCCTTTCAATGTGAGATGGGTGGTTTCAAACCAGCTCCCCAATGGGACTTGCGCATACACACATCATGCATTTTGTATAAGCATGATGTGTATGCTCGCTTTCGGCATGCCATTCCAGTATTTTTACTCTACTGGGTGGGAGATGAGCGAAGGGCTAACACACACCACCCCCAAAGAGCCGTTACATAACTATCCATGTGAGGCTGGCGAGGTCACCCAACCGTGATGCCTCTCACTCGATTAGGGACAACTAGTGCTCCCTCACCTACTTCTCTCGGTCTCCTCTCTTCTTCTCTTTTTTTCTCTCTGTCCCCTTATCTCCCTATTCTCTCTCTCCTTCTATTCATTTAATCTACCCCTCTCTTTTCTGTCTCAGCCTCCAGCCAATCCGGATGAACACAAATGTGCCATAACATAATGTCACCAGCCAGCGAAACCATTGCTGACAGGGTATGGTGCTGTTGTTACGTTGGTTCAACTGAGGGAATTCCATCAGGATTTCAAAAGCATATTTTACTTATAGAGGCTAAAGATGTTCCTGCTAGTTGTTGTCTTCGGTATGCTCCATATTGATTCGTTTAGCATTCAGGAATCGACTCACTCAATTCTCGCTCAAATCTTAATCAATCTCAAAACTGAGCCAGAGGTCTTTATAATAATGGTTTATTGACTTAAATGAATGTTCCACTCCAAAGATGATGTTCAGTGGGGAGATAGCTAATATACAAAACGACTAGCCCCTAACATTGTGACAACATTCACAACCACTACACAAACAAGCACAATCTTGGGTAAACATGACACTGACCTTTTTACTGTTTCCCTGACAACATAGAGCCTTTGAAGTCATGTGACTACCTCCCTAGTGACAGGATTACGCAATTAGACGTCATGGTTGCTTATGAGACCACATCAGACACTGAAACCATGTTAGAAACGTCATTGTAGGTCCTCTTCTGGGCCTTCGTTTTATTGTATACAATATAACGCAAATCATGTCTATTAAAGAAACTTATTTGGGTATAAAACAAATATGAATAAAGGTTGTTAGGTGTCATATCCTGACAGAAACGGTTATTAATGGTATCTGTTATGTCATGCTTATGACAGTGTAAAGTTGTATTTATGACAAGCAAATACAGCAAATAATGCACATCAGCTTCATGACATGCCATCAGCTTCACTTTTTCCCACTTTATTCAATGTCACCTAATTAATGGCCATTAGTTGGTAAGTGTGACTCGCCACAGTTTAAGGACACGTATGGTGACCACAGGCGAAAGGCCATGGGTAGATCATTAACTTTCCGGCAGAAAGCAGCTTTAACACTAGATTGGGGCTTAATGCACTCACACACTCATAATCGTGTTGTCATAGCAACACAGTCGAGACGCCAAGTTCGACTGACTGATGGTCACCACCAGTAAAAGTACTGCATTCATTTTTTTCATATATGTTTTTTTACATCCCCAGACTTTTGCCTTTGAGGGCTATAATCAACCAGTCGGGCCAGTCATCTAAATTGTGAGTCGCGTTAGAATCAACATATTATCCTACTGCTTTAACGTGGTCAGAAGACAAGGTTTCAAAACCAACGTGCGGATCACAAACCTTTTCTCGTTGTATCCACAATAGCTGTATGTATTGGAGCATTTTCATTCACAAACTGTTAGCTTCGTATCTTCCCACAGACACAGCCACTCCATCTCTGACACACATCTCTGGGCTGGAGTGCCATGAGTCTGAGTGCCAAGCTATAGACTACTGTAAGTTGGACAGACATTGTCCTGCACTACTGAGAGGAAGCAGGACTGGGCAAACACATCAGAACTTAGAGAACTAATAGTCCTTTTCCACAGTCATCTTCCTCTTGCCCTCTGTGTCAAACGCCTACAGACCCAGAGATGTCCTCCTATACTACCATGCCACATGCCCTGTGGCTAGTGAATTGCAGAGCAAGCTGACCTAGAGTATCATTATCTCTCTTTATATCTCTAATCAAATCAAATGTTATTTTGTCACACATTAGCAGATGTTATTGTGGGTGTAGCAAAATGCTTGTGTTTCTAGCTCCAACAGTGCAGTAATATCTAACAATTCACACAACATAAAACTCTCACTCTCTCTCTCTCTCTCTCTCTCTCTCTCTCTCTCTCTCTCTCTCTCTCTCTCTCTCTCTCTCTCTCTCTCTCTCTCTCTCTCTCTCTCTCTCTCTCTCTCTCTCTCTCTCTCTCTCTCTCTCCCTCTCTGCTACTTCAGAGGACATTCCGGTACAGTGCCTTTTTCCCGGATGAACGGGATCAGCAAATATGGAGGAAACAAGGGGGACAGGGAAGCACAATCGCAATGATAACATCCACCCAGCCTTAACACACAGACACAGGCAGGCAGAGACGCAGGCCAACACACACATCACACGCACGCACGCACACACACACACACACACACACGCGCATGCATACATTTCCTTCTTTAATGGACAAGGGGAGGTCCATGTCCTCACACTTTCCTCTTAGATAAAGAAACTGGTGCCTTAAGGCCACCAGTCACATGCCTTTTCAATAATCAGCACTAGAATCATGATTGGCCTCTGCCCTGTCTCTTCCCACTATGAGTGCTTCCCAGTTCCCATGCACTGTCTTCAATGTCAAAAAGGACAATCCATTTTCCTACTAAACAGTGTGTGGCAAGAGACTAAAGATGTTATAATACCTTAATGCAGTACGTCTTCTGAAGCACAAGTATAGACACTATACTATACTATGTCAGTCATTTCTAGAAATCCAAAGGGCCTGTTGGTAATGGTGGCACTATCCACAGTACTTAGTTATGGTTTTGACTGGATAGAATACAGCTTATTTAAAATTGACTTTTCGTAGCAGGTTAGGAGAACCTACGCAGCAGGTTAGGAGAATAAAAGTAGGTAAGGAGAATTAGGTTAGGGTTAGCAAAAATGCTATATTTTCCAACTTCAATTTGACATGAGCTGTATCCAATCCAGACATCACCCTTAGTTACCTGTGTTAATCACTGGCTGGGTACTTGGTAGGTCACACCTAAAAACTTAGGTCAGGGTCACTGAAGAGCTAAAAAGGTACTTCACACAGTTGACTGTCAACTAGTGGAAACCCTATAAACTACAAACACTATGGATGGAAAATAAGGCAGGGAAAAAGTAGTTCATGTCACTGTCCTATTTTCCCAACATCCCCAAAAGTCCCATCCTGTGTCACAATGTTTTGTCACATGTATGTCATACTACAGTTAGTTGGCTTGAGCTATGGACCGATTACGATTACGTTACTTTTACCACAGCGGTTTTACCGTTATTGAGGCTGTAAAATGTACTGTAACACACTCTGTAACACACAAACACTGTGCCAGCTGTACAGACACGCCCAAAAAGGGCATCCACACAAAAGTAGTGGAGCCTTCAATTTTGTGCAGATATGGGTTATTCATTTTAAAATAAATTATAAATATAGTTTATTCATTCATTGTCCTATCATGATGGAACGGTCCCCAACCCTATACCCTAGACACCCACCTGAGCGAACCACACACTAAGGAGAAGTCCATATTTGTTTTATAGTCCTAATGCAAGTAGCCGATACGCAGCCAAGACCCACGGTCAGAGACCCACTAAAGCAGCACTGGCACCTCAAGAGTCTGCTCCTGCCTGGCAGGGTTGGTCCAACAAAGCCAAAGCCCCCTGATGGGTTAGCATAATATACAAGGAATTTATCAAAGCTGCTAATGAGAACCTTGATGACCTTGTACCTAGCCGGTGGGAATTTCGGTTAGGTGCCCCCCACCCAAGTAGTGGCAGTGCTGACTACACTAGCTGCAGTAACCCTTGGGGAGAGGTCACACTTGGACAATTAGAGAGGGGGCAAATTATTGCAGCCCTTGTGGCACAAAATAATCGAAAGGTCTGACTGCACAGAGATACTTGGGAAAACGGGGGACCAGCGTGTGTGTGTTTTAGGGTAGGGCTCCATCAGCTAGGACTTGGTATTGGTTAATCAAATCTCCCCACTCTTGCATGCCTTCTCAAAGAGCTACAACTGTATATGCATTTGCACATCTAGTCATCTCTTGAGTTGGGCTCAGGGATGGAACAACTGTTGAACATCTGAGCTTGTGGTTGTTGGGGGGGAAGGGTGGGGAGTGTGTGTGTGTGTGTGTGTGTGTGTGTGTGTGTGTGTGTGTGTGTGTGTGTGTGTGTGTGTGTGTGTGTGTGTGTGTGTGTGTGTGTGTGTGTGTGTGTGTGTGTGTGTGTACGTATCCCACATCTGTTGCTATGGGGTAATCAATAGAAGATGAATCACAAATATTGTTTGCTAAAATAATAATTGCTTGCCAAAAATGTAATTATTGTAATGCCAATCCTGGTTATAGGTAACAATCCTTCGTATGAACTGCCTACATTATTATGCATATTATTTGTTAATTGTGGAAATAAATTAAGATATGCAAGATATTTTTTATATATACTGAACCGAAATATAAATGCAACATGCAACAATGTCAAAGGTTTTACTGAGTTACAGTTCATATAAGGGAATGAGTCAATTGAGATAAATTAATTAAATCAAATCAAATGTTATTTGTCAAATACACATGGTTAGCATGTTAATGCGAGTGTTGCGAAATGCTTGTGCTTCTAGTTCCGACCATGCAGTAATATCTAACAAGTAATCTAACAATTTCACAACAACTACCTTATACGCACAAGTGTAAAGGAATGAATAAGAATATGTACATAAAAATATATGGATGAGCGATGGCCGAACGGCATAGGCAAGATGCAGTCGATGGTATAGAGTACAGTATATACATATGAAATGAGTAATGTAGGGTATGTAAACATTATATAAAGTGGCATTGTTTAAAGTGGCAAGTGATACATTTATTACATCCAAATTTTAATTATTAAAGTGGCTAGAGATTTGAGTCAGTATGTTGGCATCACTCAATGTTAGTGATGGCTGTTTAACAGTCTGATGGCCTTGAGATAGAAGCTGTTTTTCAGTCTCTCGGGCCCAGCTTTGATGCACCTGTACTGAACTCGCCTTCTGGATGATAGTGGGGTGAACAGGCAGGTGGTTGTTGTCCTTGATTATCTTTTTGGCCTTCCTGTGACATCGGGTGATGTAGGTGTCCTGGAGGGCAGGTAGTTTGCCCCCGGTGATGCGTTGTGCAGACCTCACTACCCTCTGGAGAGCCTTACAGCCCGACAGGATGCTCTCGATTGTGCATCTGTAAAAGTGTGTGAGTCTTTTTGGTGACAAGCCGAATTTCTTCAGCCTCCTGAGGTTGAAGAGGCGCTGCTGCGTCTTCTTCACCACGCTGTCTGTGTGGGTGGACCATTTCAGTTTGTCCGTGATGTGTACGCCGAGGAACTTAAAACTTTCCACCTTCTCCACTACTGTCCCGTCAATGTGGATAGGGGGCTGCTCCCTCTGCTGTTTTGTTTCCTGAAGCCCACAATCATCTCCTTTGTTTGTTTGACATTGAGTGTGAGGTTATTTTCCTGACACCACACTCCGAGGGCCCACACCTCCTACCTGTAGGCCATCTTGTCGTTGTTGGTAATCAAGCCTACCACTGTAGTGTCGTCTGCCAACTTGATGATTGAGTTGGAGGCGTGCATGGCCACGCAGTCATGGATGAACAGGGAGTACAGGAGAGGGCTGAGAACGCACCCTTGTGGGGCCCCAGTGTTGAGGATCAGCGGGGTGGAGATGTTGTTTCCTACCCTCACCATCTGGGGGCGGCCTGTCAGGAAGTCCAGCACCCAATTGCACAGGTTTGGGGTCGAGACCCAGGGTCTCGAGCTTAATTACGAGTTTGAAGGGTGCTATGGTGTTAAATGCTGAGCTGTAGTCGATGAACAGCATTCTTACATAGGTATTCCTCTTGTCCAGATGGGTTAGGGCAGTGTGCAGTGTGATTGCGTCGTCTGTGGACCTATTGGAGCGGTAAGCAAATTGGAGTGGGTCTAGGGTGTCAGGTAGGGTGGGGGTGATATGGTCCTTGACTAGTCTCTCAAAGCACTTCATGATGACGGAAGTGAGTGCTATGGGGCGATAGTCAGTTAGCTCAGTTACCTTAGCTTTTTTGGGAACAGGAACAATGGTGGCCCTCTTGAAGCATGTGGGAACAGCAGACTGGAATAAGGATAGATTGAATATGTCCGTAAACACACCAGCCAGCTGGTCTGTGCATGCTCTGAGGACGCGGCTAGGGATGCCATCTGTGCCGGCAGCCTTGCAAGGGTTAACACGTTTAAATGTTTTACTCACTTTGGCTGCAGTGAAGGAGAGCCCGCAGGTTTTTGTAGCGAGCTGTGTCGGTGGCACTGTATCGTCCTCAAAGCGAGCAAAGAAGTTGTTTAGTTTGTCTGGGAGCAAGACATTGTGGTCCACAACGGGGCTGTTTTTCTTTTTGTAGACCGTGATTGACTGTAGACCCTGCCACATACCTCTCGAGTCTGAGCCGTTAAGTTCGCGAGTCTACTTTGTCTCTATACTGACACTTAGCTTGTTTGATTGCCTTGCGGAGGGAATAGCTACACTGTTTGTATTCAGTCATGTTTCCGGTCGCCTTGCCCTGATTTAAAAGCAGGGGTTCGCGCTTTCAGTTTTGTGCGAATGCTGCCATCAATCAACGGTTCCTGGTTGGGGAAGGTTTTAATAGTCGCTGTGGGTACAACATCACCGATGCACTTGCTAATAAACTCGCTCACCGAATCAGTGTATTCATCAATGTTATTGTACGACGCTATGCGGAACATATCCCAGTCCACGTGATCGAAGCAATCTTGAAGCGTGGAATCCGATTGGTCGGACCAGCATTGAACAGACCTGAGCAAGGGCGTTTCCTGATTTAGTTTCTGTCTATAGGCTGGGAGCAACAAAATGGAATCGTGGTCAGATTTTCCGAAAGGAGGGCGAGCGAGGGCTTTGTATGCGTCGCGGAAGTTAGAGTAACAATGATCCAGGGTTTTACCAGCCCGGGTCGCGCATTCGATATGCTGATAAAATTTAGGGAGCCTTGTTTTCGATTAGCCTTGTAAAAATCCCCAGCTACAATATATGCACCCTCAGGAAATATGGTTTCCAGTTTACATAGAGTCCAATGAAGTTCTTTCAGGGCTGTCGATGTGTCTGCTTGGGGGGGATATACACGACTGTGATTATAATCGAAGAGAATTCTCTTGGTAGATAATGCGGATGACATTTGATTGTAAGGAATTCTAGATGAACAAAAGGACTTGAGTTCCTGTATGTTGTTATGATCACACCACGTCTCGTTAATCATAAGGCATACACCCCCGCCCTTCTTCTTACCAGAGAGATGTTTGTTTCTGTCGGCACGATGCGTGAAGAAACCAGGTGGCTGATAACGTATCCCGAGTGAGCCATGTTTCCGTGAAACAAAGAACGTTACAATCTCTGATGTCTCTCTGGAAGGCAACCCCTGCTCAGATTTCATCTACCTTGTTGTCAAGAGACTGGACATTGGCGAGTAGTATACTCGGGAGCGGTGCGCGATGTGCCCGTCTACGGAGCCTGACCAGAAGACCGCTCCGTCTGCCCATTCTGCGGCGCCGTTGTTTTGGGTCGCCGGCTATGATCCGATCTATTGCCCTGGGTGGTGGACCAAACAGAGGATCCGCCTCGGGAAAGTCGTATTCGTGGTCGTAATGTTGGTAAGTTGACGTTGCTCTTATATCCAATAGTTCCTCCCGGCTGTATGTAATAAAACTTAAGATTTCCTGGGATAACAATGTAAGAAATAATACATAAAAAAACTGAATACTGCATAGTTTCCTAGGAACGTGAAGCAAGGCGGCCATCTCTGTCGGCGCCGGAAGTTGGGAGATGTGATTGTTTCCACCTCCCTCTAGGTGGGGTGGATTTCACATGACTGGGCAGGACTGCAGCCAAGGGTGGGCCTTGGAGGACATAGGCCTACCCATGTGGCTGCCATGCCCACCCCTGAGGAGCCAGGCTCAGCAAATCAGAATGAGTTTTTCCCAACAAAAGGGCTTCATTACAGACAGAAATACTCCTCAGCACCCCTCCACCCACCCTCAGTATCAGGAATGAAGATAAGACCCAGATGCAGACAACGTCAAATTAACAATGGTTTATAATCCAACAGGGGCAGGCAATAGACAGGTCAAGGCAGGCAGGGGTCAGTAAACAAGAGGTGGGGCAACGGTACTGGATGGCAGGTAGGCACAGGGTCAGCGTAGGCAGAGGTCAATAATCCAGAGGTGGGGCAAAGGTACAGGTAGGCAGGCAGGCTCAGGTCCCGTGTGGCTCAGTTGGTAGAGCATGGCGCTTGCAACGCCAGGGTTGTGGGTTCAATTCCCACGGGGGGACCAGGATGAATATGTATGAACTTTCCAATTTGTAAGTCGCTCTGGATAAGAGCGTCTGCTAAATGACTTAAATGTAAATGTAATGTAAACTGGTCAGGGGCAGGCAGAGTGGTCAGGCAGGCAGACTCAGAGTCAGGACAGGCAAGGGTCAAAACCAGGAGGGCAAGAAAAAGAGAGACTGGGAAAAGCAGGAGCCGAGACAAAAACGTTGATTGACTTGACAAACAAGACGAACTGGCAACAGACAAACAGAGAACACAGGTATAAATACACAGGGGATAATGGGGAAGATTGGCGACACCTGTAGGGGGGTGGAAACAATCACAGACAGGTGAAACAGATCAGGATGTGACAGTACTCCCCCCTCTAGTGGTGCCACCTGGTGTTCTACCTGGGCGCATACCTGGTTGACAGGGGTGCCGGCAGTGGAAGTCGGCGATAAGGGCTGGGTCCAGGATGTCTCTAGCGGGGACCCAGCACCTCTCCTCCGGGCCATAACCCTCCCAGTCAACCAGGTACTGGAAACCCCTGCCCCGTGGTCGAACACTCAGGAGGTGTTTCACCATGTACGCCGGATGGCCATCGATGACACGGGGAAGGGGAATGGGCCTGGAAACAGAAGACAAAGGGCTGTGAGACACAGGCTTAATCCTAGACATGGAAAGGTGGGTGAATACGGAGGGTACGGAGTAATAAAAGACGAACAGCAGTGGGGCTAATGACTCTAGAGATAGGGAACGGGCCGATGAAATGGGGCGGAAAGTTTACGGGATTCCACCTAGAGGGGCAGGTCCCGGGGTGGAGTGTCATATCCTCTGCACAAGCCGATAGTGTGGCACAGGGGTCCGGTGGTGATCCGCTTGTCGCCTATACCTGGAAGTGGTCTTCAACAGGGTGGCCACAGTTCCAGGTACGGCGATAGCGGCGGATGGACATCTGGGCAGAGGGATTTCTGACTTCCTCCTCTTGCTCAGGGAAGAGCGGAGGCTGATATCCCAAGGAACACTTGAAGGGCAAGAGACCCGTGGCAGAGCAAGGAAGGGTGTTGCGGGCGTACACAACCCATATCAGTTGCTAACTCCAGGTGGTAGGGTTGGCGGAAACTAGGCAGCGAAGAGTTATTTATCTTATAACTTGTCCTTGTGGTAAAAATTATGTGGGTAAAACAAAGCGTGAATTAAAAGTATGTATCTCAGAGCATCGTAGCACCATTAGGTGCCAAAACTTGACTTACCCAGTTGCGGCCCACTTTTTGGAGGCAGGCCACTCGATTTCGTCTCTGCGTTATATTGGCATCGAACATGTCACCCTCCCTAGGAGAGGGGGTGACCTTGATAATTTATTGTTAAAACGAGAGGCTGCCTGGATCTTTAACTTAAAGACCCTTGCTCCCTTCGGTCTCAACGTGGACTTTGATCTGAAGCCATTCTTGTGATTGTTGTGACTTTGCCATTGTGGTTGTTTGTAGGCTTGTGTGGTCTTAAGTGAGTCTATGATCGTATGCTATCCATTTGTGTTTATTGTATGCTGCTCTTTCTATGCCATTTTAATATTTGAGAAATTAACCAATGATATTAGGCCACTCTTGTCCATGATTACAGACACATGTGTGTCTTGACACTATATAAACGAGTCATCCCGCAGTGTCTGTGATTGTACCCTGATGAAGACAGCTTGCCTGTCGAAACGTTGGTAAATTAAATATTTGTTGCATCTGAGCTCCTAGAGTGTGCGGCTCTCCTTTATTTTTAAGTTTTCTACTCCGCTAGCCAGCACCTCGCCTAAATAGGTGTGCGTTTCTTTTTCTTCTAAATAAAAAAGTATACCAGTTTCATTTCAGGACCTAAAAATTGACAGCTGTGCCATATAGATTACAAAATAGTTGGGAAGAGATTTTCGATGTACCAATTCCATGGGACATGGTTTATGAACTGATACACAAAACAATGCTGTATTCAAAACCTTTCAGTTTAAATTGTTATACAAAATTCTTGCAACCAATAGAATATATATATATGGAGGATACAACCATCCCAGCGTTGCAGATTTTGCTGCGAAGAGACAGAATCATTAGATAATTTGTTTTTGGTACTGTCCATATGTAGCTTGTTTTTGGTCGCAGGTTCAGGAATAACTGAAGAATTGCAACATTTACCTGGAGCTAACTCTGCAAATATGTCACGGTCGTTTGTAGAATTAACGGACCAAGGCGCAGCGTGCGTAGAGTTCCACATGTTTAATTAAAGAAACTCACCAAAACAATACAGAACAAAAACAAAACGTGAAGTCAAATGCAGTGCAACTGGCAACTACATACAAACAAACAAGATCCCACAAAAACCCAGTGGAAAAAGCCTGCCGAAATATGATCCACCATCAGAGACAACGATAAACAGCTGCCTCTGATTGGGAACCATACCAGGCCAACATAGACAAATAATAACCTATATAACCCACCCTAGTCACACCCCGACCTAACCAACATAGAGAATAAAAGGATCTCTATGGTCAGGGCGTGACAGTAGCCCCCCCAAAGGTGCGGACTCCGGCCGCAAAACCTGACTCATAAGGGGAGGGTCCGGGTGGGCATCTAACGTCGGGGGCGGCTCCGGTATGGGGCAAAGTACACACTCCGCTCGCGGATACGTCAGCTTTGGTGGCGGCTCTGGTGCGGGGATCGTCACTGGAAGCTCTGGACCGTGGATCGTCGCCGGAGGAACCGGACCGTGGATCGTCGCCGGAGGAACCGGACCGTGAATCGTTGCCGGAAGCTCCGGACCGTGGATCGCCACCGGAGGAACCGGACCGTGGATCGTCGCCGGGGACTCCGGAACGTGGATCATCATTGGAGGCTCCGGACTGGGAACCCTCGCTGGAGGCTCCGGACCGGGAACCCTCACAGGAGGCTCCGGACCGGGAACCCTCGCTGGAGGCTCCGGACCGGGAACCCTCGCAGGAGGCTCTGGACCGGGAACCCTCGCAGGAGGCTCTGGACCGGGAACCCTCGTATAGGAGACTCTGGACCGGGAACCCTCGCAGGAGGCTCTGGACCGGGGACCCTCGCCGGAAGCTCTGGACCGGGTACCCTCGCAGGAGGCTCCGGACCGGGAACCGTCGCTGGAGGCTCTGGACTGCAGACCGTCGCTGGAGGCCTGGTGCGTGGAGCCGGCACAGGACGTACCGGGCTGGGGAGACGCACAGGAGGACTGGTGCTTGGAGCCGGCACAGGACGTACTGGGCTGTGGAGGCGCACTGGAAGTCTGGAGCGTAGAGCTGGCACAACGTGTCCTGGACAGATGACAACCTTCGCACGGCAAGTGCGGGGAGCTGGCACAGGACGCACTGGACTGTGGAGGCGCACTGGAGACACGGTGCGTAGAACCGGCACAGGACGTACTGGGCCGTGGAGGCGCACTGGAGTTCTGGAGCGTAAAGCTGGCACAACGTATCCTGGACAGATGGCAACCTTCGCACGGCAAGTGCGGGGAGCTGGCACAGGATGTACCGGGCTGTGGAGGCGTACTGGAGACACGGTGCGTAGAACCGGCACACATTGTACCGGAACGATGACACTCTCCTCAAAGCGAGTGCGGAGAGCTGGCACAGGTGGCATCGGACGGCTAACACGCTCCTCAGGGCGACTGTCTTGCCTCTCCAGCCAAACCAACAGCTCTCTCTCATCACTCTCCTCAACTTTCGCCAACCACTCCTCGCTCAATCTATCCCAATATTCCTCCTCGGTCTCTGACTCACCCCTCAGCTTCGCCGACCACCCTGTGTGCCCCCCCCCAAAACATTTTTTGAGGCTGCTTCTTGGGCCTACGTCGTGGCCGCGAACCCCGGTGTCGTCGCTGTCCCTCCTTCGCTGCTTCTGCCTGCTTCCATGGCAGGCTTTTGTCTCCTGCCATTATTTCCTCCCAAGTCCAGGATGTCTTTACCTCCTGGATATCCTCCCAGGCCCAGGATACCCTCTCCTCCTGTGCACGCTGCTTGGTCCGTGAGTGGTGGGATCTTCTGTCACGGTCGTTTGTAGAATTAACGGACCAAGGCGCAGCGTGCGTAGAGTTCCACATGTTTAATTAAAGAAACTCACCAAAACAATACAGAACAAAAACGAACTGTGAAGTCAAATGCAGTGCAACTGGCAACTACACACAAACAAACAAGATCCCACAAAAACCCAGTGGGAAAAGGCTGCCTAAATATGATCCCCAATCAGAGACAACGATAAACAGCTGCCTCTGATTGGGAACCATACCAGGCCAACATAGACAAATAATAACCTAGGTAACTCACCCTAATCACACCCCGACCTAACCAACATAGAGAATAAAAGGATCTCTATGGTCAGGGCGTGACAAAATAGCACTGCTGGGTGATTTAAAAAGTCATAGTCAATCAATCAATTACATAATAATGTTTATCATTAATTTACAATCTGTAGAAAATGTTTGTTAAACTTTTGTGAAGTTTTGTGAAACATCACAGCAGCGTTGAAAAATATAAGGCAAATATAAATAAAAATAGATAGATGGGAGGGGTTGAGTGGAGCTGAAGGTGAAGGTGGGGACTAAAAATAATAAGATAACTAATGTAAAATATACTGTGTCCGTAAAATACACTGCTCAAAAAAATAAAGGGAACACTTAAACAACACAATGTAACTCCAAGTCAATCACACTTCTATGAAATCAAACTGTCCACTTAGGAAGCAACACTGATTGACAATAAATTTCACATGCTGTTGTGCAAATGGAATAGACAAAAGGTGGAAATGATAGGCAATTAGCAAGACACCCCCAAAAAAGGAGTGATTCTGCAGGTGGTGATCACAGACCACTTCTCAGTTCCTATGCTTCCTGGCTGATGTTTTGGTCACTTTTGAATGCTGGCGGTGCTCTCACTCTAGTGGTAGCATGAGACGGAGTCTACAACCCACACAAGTGGCTCAGGTAGTGCAGTTCATCCAGGATGGCACATCAATGCGAGCTGTGGCAAAAAGGTTTGCTGTGTCTGTCAGCGTAGTGTCCAGAGCATGGAGGCGCTACCAGGAGACAGGCCAGTACATCAGGAGACGTGGAGGAGGCCGTAGGAGGGCAACAACCCAGCAGCAGGACCGCTACCTCCGCCTTTGTGCAAGGAGGTGCACTGCCAGAGCCCTGCAAAATGACCTCCAGCAGGCCACAAATACGAAGAGGAGGAGCAGGGATCGAACCAAAATGCAGACTTGTGATTTGCCATAATATTTATTAAAGTAAAGACGAAAACACGAACTTCACTTAACTAAACAAAACAACAAACGGAGTAGAAAAACCTGAACGTAAGGACTTACATGTAACGCAGAACGAACGAACAGGAAAATGACTACACAAAACGACGAACGAACGAACGAAACAGTCCCGTATGGTGCAACATAGACACAGACACAGGAGACAACCACCCACAAACAAACACTGTGAAACTACCTACCTTAATATGATTCTCAATCAGAGGAGATGAAAACCACCTGCCTCTAATTGAGAACCATATTAGGTACCCATTAACCAACATAGAAACAGAAAACATAGACTGCCCACCCAAACTCACGTCCTGACCAACTAACACATACAAAACTAACAGAAAACGGGTCAGGAACGTGACATAACCCCCCCCTCAAGGTGCGTACTCCGAACGCACCACCAAAAGTCTAGGGGAGGGTCTGGGTGGGCATCTGACCACGGTGGTGGCTCAGGCTCTGGGCGAGGTCCCCACCCCACCATAGTCAATCCCAGCTTACGTCTCCCCCTTAGAATGACCACCCTCTTATTTCCCCCACCTAATTTAAGGGGCAACACCAAGATAAAGGACAGCTCCGGGACAAGGTAGCTCAGGACAGAGAGGTAGCTCAGGACAGAGGGATAGCTCAGGATAGAGAGGTAGCTCAGGATAGAGAGGTAGCTCAGGATAGAGGGGCAACTCCGGACTGAAGGGCAGCTCCGGACAGAGAGACAGCTCTGGACTGAGAGGCAGTTCTGGATGAATGACGGCCCCGGACGCTCATGGCAGGCTGACGGCTCTGGACGCTCATGGCAGGCTGACGGCTCTGGACGCTCATGGCAGGCTGACGGCTCTGGACGCTCATGGCAGGCTGACGGCTCTGGACGCTCATGGCAGGCTGACGGCTCTGGACGCTCATGGCAGGCTGACGGCTCTGGACGCTCATGGCAGGCTGACGGCTCTGGACGCTCATGGCAGGCTGACGGCTCTGGACGCTCATGGCAGGCTGACGGCTCTGGCTGCTCATGGCTCGCTGGCGGCTCTGGCAGATCCTGTCTGGCTGGCGGCTCTGGCAGATCCTGTCTGGCTGGCGGCTCTGGCAGATCCTGTCTGGTTGGCGGCTCTGGCAGATCCTGTCTGGTTGGCGGCTCTGGCAGATCCTGACTGACGAACGGCTCTAGCGGCTCCTGACTGACGAACGGCTCTGACGGCTCGGGACAGACGGATGGCTCTGACGGCACTGGGCAGACGGATGGCTCAGATGGCGCTGGGGAGACGGATGGCTCAGATGGCGCTGGGGAGACGGATGGCTCAGATGGCGCTGGGGAGACGGATGGCTCAGATGGCGCTATGGAGACGGATGGCTCAGATGGCGCTATGGAGACGGATGGCTCAGATGGCGCTATGGAGACGGATGGCTCAGATAGCGCTATGGAGACGGATGGCTCAGATGGCGCTGGGGAGACGGATGGCTCAGATGGCGCTGGGGAGACGGATGGCTCTGGCCGGATAAGGCGCACTGTAGGCCTGGTGCGTGGTGCCGGAACTGGAGGCACCGGACTGGAGACACGCACTTCAAGGCTAGTGCGGGGAGCAGGGACAGGGCACACTGACCTCTCGAAGCGCACTATAGGCCTGGTGCGTGGTATAGGCACTGGTGGTACTGGGCTGAGGGCACGCACATCAGGAAGAGTACGGGGAGAAGGAACAGTGCGTACAGGGCTCTGGAGACGCACTGGAAGCTTAGTGCGTGTTGCCGGAACTGGAGGCACCGAACTGGATACACGCACCATAGGAAGAGTGCGTGGAGGAGGAACAGGGCTCTGAAAACGCACTGGAAGCCTGGTGCGTGGTGTAGGCACTGGTGGTACTGGGCTGGGGCGGGGAGGTAGCGCCGGAAATACCGGACCATGCAGGCGTACTGGCTCCCTTGAGCACCGAGCCTGCCCAACCTTACCTGGTTGTATACTCCCCGTCGCCCGACCAGTGCGGGGAGGTGGAATAACCCGCACCGGGCTATGTAGGCGAACCGGGGACACCATGCGTAAGGCTGGTGCCATGTAAGCCGGCCCGAGGAGACGCACTGGAGACCAGACGCGTTGAGCCGGCCTCATGACACCTGGCTCAATGCCCAATCTAGCCCTACCAGTGCGGGGAGGTGGAATAACCCGCACCGGGATATGCACACGTACAGGAGACACCGTGCGCTCTACTGCGTAACACGGCGTCTGCCCGTACTCCCGCTCTCCACGGTTAGCCTGGGAAGTGGGCGCAGGTCTCCTACCTGCCCTTGGCCCACTACCTCTTAGCCTCCCCCCCAAGAAATTTTTGGGGTTTCTTCTCGGGCTTCCTTGCTAGCCGCGTACCTTCATATCTGCGGTTCCTCTCTCCCGTTGCCTCCGCTCTCCTAAGCGCCTCCAGCTGTTCCCATGGGAGGCGATCCCTTCCAGCCAGGATCTCCTCCCATGTGTAGCAACCCTTGCCGTTTAATACGTCCTCCCATGTCCATTCCTGTTTATTAGTCCACTGCTCGAACTTGCGCTGCTTGGTTCTGGATTGGTGGGTGGTTCTGTAACGACGTTCCTCCTCCTCTTCATACGAAGAGGAGGAGCAGGGATCGAACCAAAATGCAGACTTGTGATTTGCCATAATATTTATTAAAGTAAAGACGAAAACACGAACTTCACTTAACTAAACAAAACAACAAACGGAGTAGAAAAACCTGAACGTAAGGACTTACATGTAACGCAGAACGAACAAACAGGAAAATGACTACACAAAACGACGAACGAACGAACGAAACAGTCCCGTATGGTGCAACATAGACACAGACACAGGAGACAACCACCCACAAACAAACACTGTGAAACTACCTACCTTAATATGATTCTCAATCAGAGGAGATGAAAATCACCTGCCTCTAATTGAGAACCATATTAGGTACCCATTAACCAACATAGAAACAGAAAACATAGACTGCCCACCCAAACTCACGTCCTGACCAACTAACACATACAAAACTAACAGAAAACGGGTCAGGAACGTGACAGGAACTCCTTCAAGACTGTTGGAAAAGCATTCCAGGTGAAGCTGGTTGAGAGAATGCAAAGAGTGTGCAAAGCCGTCATCAATGCAAAGGGTGGCTACTTTGCAGAATCTAAAATCTCAAATATATTTTAATTTGTTTATTTTTTATTTTTAACCTTTGTTTAACTAAGCAAGCCAGTTAAGAACAAATTCTTATTTACAATGACGGCCTACCAAAAGGCAAAAAGGCCTCCTGCGGGAACGGGGGCCTGGGATTAAAAATAATAATAAATACAATATAAATTGCAGATACTGTAGATAGTTTACCACTTTTTTGATCACTACATTATTCCATATGTGTTATTTCATAGTTTTGATGTCTTCATTATTATTCTACAATGTAGAAAATAGTACAAATAAAGAAAAACCATGGAATGAGTAGGTGTGTCAAAACTTTTGACTGGTACCGTATATTCACCAAAAATATATATGGGGGATTGGAAATGATATTGATGGAAGCCACAATCTATCAGCAACGTTAAAGCTGATCTACCCGCTAAAGAAAAAGTAGTGGAGGTATGCTGAAAAATTAGATTTTTTTTTGTTGTCTTTTTTTGTTGTCTTCATACCTTTGAAAATGTCTTTCCTCCTTTAAGCTCCTGCAATGACAAGAAGAAGCAGATGAAAAACCTGAAGCACAAACTCATGTGTGCTGCCAACACTTTCAGAAGAAACACACCTTCTTTCCTTCTATAGTCTATTCTACAGCATATGACATTTAAGTGGCTAGGATTCTTATTTCAAGTGCATTCAAACACTAGGAGACTAAACAAATTAAAGGAAGGAACCACTTGAAAAGTTTGATTATAAACAATCAATCTTTTCATTCTAAATAATCTTACAGAATGTGGTTTTAACAGTGGGCACTTGTATGCTACACTAGAAGAAAAGGTGTCTTATAAAACCACAAAGTGTATAGCTGAGACTGTTGTAAACTGCATGTTAATAACAGTTTACATGCATTACATTATAGTGTCCCCACTCCCTACAGATGAACTGATCTGAGTTCTGAGGACTACATGTCATAGTAGCAGATACTGAGCTGTGTGATTCTAGCCACACCCTGATCTCCAATCAGTCATTACTGATACAATAAAGGTAGAGTCACATTTCTCAATCCTCATATTTGCTGATACCATGGTAACACCATAGGGAGGAGTACTGTACAGTAGGTCCCGTGTAGCTCAGTTGGTAGAGCAAGGCACTTGCAACACCAGGGCTGTGGGTATGATTCGCCAGGGTTGTGAAAATGTATGCACTCACTACTGTAAGTCACTCTGGATAAGAGCGTCTACTAAATTAGTCAAATGTACTGCAGCTAGCATTGTCACTAATAAGAGCGTAAAGTAAACAACAAAAAATATAAAAGAGTCCATAGAACTTCTACGCTGACTGCAAAAAATACATTGAAAAACACCTGTTAAAGTTGATCTAGTGTGTAGTAGGTGTGTGAAAAGTCTGGGAATGTCTCATTTACATCAGAGTTGGAGATAAAAAGTAAGGGAGAAGGCTTCCATTAACAAGGTATGCTTAATACCAGAGTAACTACAGATTCATTTTCTTATAACAGGTTAACAATGTAACTAAAAGGCACTTTTGAGACAAAGAGAGCCTGGGCAAAAAAGCGTACGCAGTAAGTAAAAGTTGCCCAAAATAAGCATAACATTTTAGAAAGACACTACAGCAGGGCAACATTTTCTCACTGCATAGGCTGTTTTGCACTAGGAAAATATCTCCCCAATGTTGTCTACACGATACCATTATTTGGTATGGTAAAACACTAGACAATTGATAGTACCATTATTTGGCAGGTTAAAACACTACAGAATAGACAGTACCATTATTTGGCAGGGTAAATGACTAGAGCAGGGGTTGATGGGAGATGTAGTTACCTTGCGTACAGAAACCCTGCAGATGCATCGGTCCAGGACTCCAGTGGTAGGATTGGCACTCATTTTACAGACGAAGGAGAACTTCTTTTTCCAACGAACACAGTTCTGCTGAACCTCCTCCCTATAGACAGACAGAGATCATCATCACGATCATCATCATCAATCATTATCCTCATACCATTATCATCGTCAATATTATCCGTTTCTCTAGCTCTGTTTTGGGCATCCCTCCGGCCAATGCTTACTGTACAGTACATAATCAAGAGCCAAGCTCAAAAGTACAGCAAATGAAAACCACCTGCTCTGCTGTAGCACAGACAGAAGGGGTAACCCAGACACGTCACAGGGGCTATAAAGCTGAAGCATCCGTTTAGAAAGTTTTCTCACTACCAAATATTGTAGTTAAAGGAAGTCCAGTCACGGGTAGTGGAAGAGGATGGAACTAGGTGAAACTGGGCCGATATTCTGCTAATGTCTCATCGATGAAACATCTATTTTTCTGCTCTCAAAACTAGAATCTGTTACGAACACAGTGCACAAAGTTTTATAGACTTGATACTTTGCCAGTTTTAAAAAATTGCGTTGTTTAGAAGAGGTGCAAGGTCGAATTGAGTTTGTGCACACGCGCACTTCACAGAGGTGGCGTTCCCTAACGGAAATATGCAAATACATGTTGCAATGCGCCAATAAGATCTCACTAGCTCGTGCTTGGCTTTTCCCACCTCCTTGCTTGTTCTTCCTACTAAGCTTAATTTGCTAACACTGTAAATGACACAGATTAACTATCTTGGGTTAGTTATAAATATCTTTGGCTGTAGTAAAGGGACTATTACACACATAAGATACATTACACTGCCAAAGACAGAGTTCTACTGCTTGGAAAGCCCCTTACGTTCAATGCTCAATGCTACTACACTGCCACCAATGACTAACTAGAGAATGAAACCTAAAGTCAGATTGTAAGTGTGTGTGTGTGTGTGCATGCTTGGTGCATAGGTATGAAGTTATTTTCTGCATATGATTCCTCTTTTTGATGCCAAACCCACCACTGGTGTGTGTGGCCAAAAAGCTCTATTTTCATGTCATCCAACAAATGTAAATTCCTGGAGTTTGCTAAATGGCATTGGCACTTGGATTGTAACTGATTTGTCAATAACAGCTGGTGCGCGATGTCTAATATTAAAGAAGTCTCGAGGTATTGCTCGCCTGAGGTAGAGTACCTTATGATAAGCTGTAGACCACATTATATACCAAGAAAGTTCTCATCTATATTATTCATAGCCGTCTATTTACCACCACAGACCGATGCTGGCACTAAGACCGCACTCAACCAACTCTATAAGGCCAAAAGCAAACAAGAAAATGCTCACGCAGAAGTGGCACTCCTAGTGGCTGGGGACTTTAATGCAGGCAAACTTAAATCAGTTTTACCACATTTTTACCAGCATGTCACATGTGCAACCAGAGGATAAAACCCTAGACCACCTTTACTCCACACACAGAGATGCATACAAAGCTCTCCCCCGCCCTCCATTTGGCAAATCTGACCATAATTCTATCCTCCTGATTCCTGCTTCCAAGCAAAAACTAAAGCAGGAAGTACCAGTGGTCAGTACGGAAGTGGTCAGATGACGCGGATGCTACGCCACAGAACTGTTTTGCTAGCACAGACTGGAATATGTTCCGGGATTCCTCCGATGGCACTGAGGAGAACACCACCTCAGGCATCGCCTTCATCAATAAGTGCATCGACGACGTCGTCCCCACAGTGACCGTACGTACATATCCCAACAAGAAGCCATGGATTACAGGCATCGAGCTACAAGCTAGAGCTGCCGCTTTCAAGGAGCGGGACACTAATCCGGGTGCCTATAAGAAATCCTGCTATGCCCTCAGACGATCCATCAAACAAGCAAAGCGTCAATACAGGATTAAGATTGAATCCTACTTCACCGGCTCTGACGCTCGTCGGATGTGGCAGGGCTTGAAAACTATTACAGACTACAAAGGGAAACCCAGATGCGAGCTGCCCAGTGACGCGAGCCTACCAGACGAGCTAAATGCCTTTTATGCTCGCTTAAAGGCAAGCAACACGGAAGCATGTAAGAGAGCACCAGTTGTTACGGATGACTGTTTGATAACGCTTTCGGTAGCCGATGTGAGTAACACCTTTAAACAGTTCAACATTCACAAAGCCGCAGGGCCAGATGGATTACCAGGACGTGTATTCAAAGCATGTGCGAACCAACTGGCAAGTGTCTTCACTGACATTTTCAACCTCTCCCTGACTGAGTCTGTAATACCTACATGTAGACCACCATAGTCCCTGTGCCCAAGGAAGCAAAGGTAACCTGCCTAAATTATTACCACCCCGTAGCACTCACATTGGTAGCCATGAAGTGCTTTGAAAGGCTGGTCATGGCTCCCATCAACAGCATCCTCCCGGATACCATAGACCCAATCCAATTTGCATACCGCCCCAACAGATCCACAGATGACGCAAACTCAATCACACTCCACACTGCCCTTTCCCACCTGGACAAAAGGAACACCTATGTGAGAATGCTGTTCATTGACTACAGCTCAGCGTTCAACACCATAGTGCCCACGAAGCTCATCACTAAGCTAAGGACCCTGGGACTAAACACCTCCCTCTGCAACTGGATCCTGGACTGGCAGTGTGGTGCCAGGTCAACAACCTCTCCCTCAATGTGAGCAAGACAAAGGAGCTGATCGTGGACTACAGGAAAATGCGAGCCGAACAGGTCCCTATTAACATCAACGTGGCTGTAGTGGACCGGGTCGAGAGTTTCAAGTTCCTTGGTGTCCACATCATCAACAATCTATTATGGTCCAAACACACCAAGACAGTCGTGATGAGTGCACAACAAAACCTTTTCCCCCTTAGAAGACTGAAATATTTGGCATGGGTCTGGGGATCTGGGGGATCCTCAAAAAGTTCTACAGCTGCACCATCGAGAGCATCTGATCGGTTGCATCACCGCCTAGTATGGCAACTGCTTGGCATCTGACCGTAAGGCGCTACAGAGGGTAGTGCGTATGGCCCAGTACATCACTGGGGCCAGCTTCCTGCAATCCAGGACCTATATAATAGGCGGTGTCAGAGGAAAGCCCATAAAATTGTCAGAGACTCCAGTCACCCAAGTCATAAATTGTTTTCTCTGCTACCGTAAGGCAAGCGGTACCGGAGTGCCAAGTCTAGGAACAAAAGGCTCCTTAACAGCTTCTACCCCCAAGCCATAAGACTGCTGAACAATTAATCAAATGGCCACCGGACTATTACATTGACCCCCCCATTTGTTTTGTACACTGCTGCTACTCGCTCCTTATTATCTATGCATAGTCACTTCACCCCTACCTACATGTACAAATTACCTCTAACCTGTACCCCCGCCCCCTGTATATAGCCTCGTTATTGTGTTACTGTTTATTATTTTTTACTTTAGTTGAACTCTTCTTGAACTGGACTGTTGGTTAAGGGCTTATAAGTAAGCATTTTACGATAAGGTCTAAACTTGTTGTATTCGGCGCATGTGACAAATAAAGTTTGATTTGATTTAGATTTTATGCTATTGTCAGGTGACATGAAATTAGAACTCTTTGGCCACGTACACCAGTGGTGGGTTTGGCATCGAAAAGAGGCATCATATACTGAAAAAAAAACATACCTACTATAAAATATGGTGGTGGATCTTTGATGTTATGGAGCTATTTTGCTTCCACTGGTCCTGTGGCTCTTGTTAACGTCAATGGCATCATGAACTTTATCCAGTAGGACGTTTTAGCCCAAAACCTGGTTGCCTCTGCCAGGAGGCTGAAACTTGGCCTCAATTGGATCTTCCAGCAAGACAATAACCCCAACCAAATTACCTCATGGCGCCATGACAACCATGGAACACACAGTAGTCATGAAAGACAGTAGTGAACGAAAGGAGGAGAAGAAGACTATTGGTACTACACAACCAAACTTGACAACAACGGGATGTCCATACAAAGGCCATACTTTCATTTTGCACACAGGCCATACTTTTTAAAAAATCAGGAAATGTAAACTTTCACTACTCCATCTATGTCAGCAGAGTGCTACAAGTTCCCTGTTCATTTAAGTGAGATTTTTTAGTCAGAGAATCTTTCCCCTTTTGTTTGGTCTAGACTACAGGCAACGTGTCATCAATGTCTCTCTCTGTCTCGGTCTCACTGTCTTCCTCTCTTTCTCTTTCTTTTTCACTTCCTCCTTTGGCTATCCATGCCTTATAGTTTAAGTCAGGAAAGGAAGAGTGTAGGGGTTATAAGCTAACACAACACTAGAAAGAGAGATAGCAGAATTACTGAGCCAAAAATTTATTTTCAAATATTGAAGTAAATTCAGTTATTATAACTTTTTCAGGTCTTGGAAACAATTCTAGAATTACACATTCTAAATTAGACAGATTCAACATTCCCTTCATATTCAGCCTGGAGGTCATGGAGCACGAACAGCATGGGATCAAATCAAAATCCTCTAAGAGGAAGAGACCAGAGGATGTGGATGATCTCGGTAGGTAGCCTAGTCAGTAGTCAAGGTAGTTCTTAACCCCTAAAATGCTCTAAGGGCAGCTGACCCTGTGTTCCTACTAAAAAGTGTGTTTTTGTGGTATCTGTGCGAGTTTGGACTGGGAGCATAGCAAAAGATAAATGTCCTTAAATCACTTAAGTACCATTCTATTCTATGTCTCTGTAGTGCCAAAGGCCTGCCTTAGCAGAGCTGTAGAATCATCCACTTCTAGCCACCCTGGAGGCTCCAGGCCCAGAGAGCCAAGCAGGGTCTCACCCAGGCAGGTCCCAGATCAGCGAGAGTGCCAGCGAGGGCACATCCTAAGACAGCGATTCTCAACCAGGGGTACTAGGACCCCTGGGGGTACTTGGCCTATCCACAAGGGGTACTTGAGAAGAATCATGAGACCATAGACTTACTGGTAAAACGCACAAGGGGATTTTAACCCTTATGGATAAACAGAAAGGGAACAGAAACCGGTTGACAACTACTGCTCTAAGAGGAAGAGACCAGAGGACGATATTGGTAAGTATCCTAGTTAGTTCCAGGGCCCCTGTGCTCCTGCCTAAAACTATCTCATGTGTAATTTCCTTTGTGAGATGGACAATAAAGTAATATTCTATTCTATGTCTCTGTATTGCCAAAGGACTGCTGTGACAGTGACTACTGTAGAGCCACGGAAGAAAACCTATGAAGGTTTGTCCGATGGCGCATCATTGAAGAGACAGATTTTCTATTTTCTACATTGTAGAATAATAGTGAAGACATCAAAACTATGAAATTACACATATGGAATCATGTAGTAACCAATTTGTTTTTAAACAAATCAAAATATATTCTTCTAAGTAGCCACCCTTTGCCTTGATGACAGCTTTGTACACTCAAAGTTGTGTGAGGAGGTAGCAGGCCTGAGGGGGAGTTTGGAGTTCAGCCAGAGTGAAATTCTCACGCTCCAAAGAAAAAACAAGACACTCACAGCCAAGGTAAAAATCCACGATTGTCGACTCAGGGAAAACAGGGTGATGAAGGAGTCGCTACCAGACATACAAAGTCGTAGCATGTGTGAAAATCTTTTTTTCCCTGGGATTCCTGAGGACGCATCCAATAATCCAGAGGGCGCGATCAGAGAATTCATGCAATCTGCCTTGAAACTTCATATAGAGACTGTAAACAAGGTGGCTTTCCACCGAGTACACAGACATGGAGCTCGGAGCGACAAGTCCAAGGGTCCCCGACAGATCATTGCAAAATGTGAACACTACCAACAAAAGGAGCTGATCAAAAGCAGGGGAAGGGAGCTTAAAGGTACCAAATTCGGTCTCAATGACCAATTTCCAAGGGAGATAAACAAACGTCGTAAGAGACTGTATCCGGTACAAAGACAACAAAGGGAGAATGGTAAGCGTGCCTTTATCATTGTGGACAAACTCTTTATAGATGGACAGCTATTCCGAGACAGCTCCATAACACCGTGACTGTACTAAATTCTACAGAGACTTCAGGTTACAAATAAAAGAAGGTATGGGAACTGTAAAAATATCTGAACATTATGAAGTGGATAAAAGCACACACGTACTCAATTACATGCTTGCTTACACATACGGACTTATACATATACACACACACCTGATCTCGCTCTCTTCTCTCACTCTCTCTCTTTTCTCTTCTCTTCTCTCCCTCTCTCTCTTTTGTCGAGAACTGTTTTATAATTTAATGTGTTTATTGTTTGTCTATCTTTTTTATGTATTTGTCTACAAGTTTATATTTGTTTACAACAAGCAATGGGAAGATGTCAGAATAGGAGCATTGGGGAATAATAACATATTGTACGGAATACATTTGTACTGTAGTGAAGCCGTCTCTAGATTAATGCAAGGTCTCTTTCATGATCATGTGAAACGTCAATTGCTATGGAAATGCTCGGATGTGTTTTCAATTATGTTAAAGGTAATTATGATGCAACTATGATGGTGATACGATATGGATTACAATTATCATTATGAATATTAAGGCTATACGCACTACATGTTGCACACATAGACACTCAACCATGCAAATTGGCAGAGTTGTTATTTATTTGGACACCACACATTATACTCTTACTCTTATACAGACTTCGTACACACTCACTATATCACATCCAATATCATACACATCAACCTACTCAGATTTGCTACACACATAATATCTTGTCTCAATTTTCTAACATCTGTGGCATTGGCTCACAGGCAAACAGACAAGGGAATAAAACAAATATTGCTAGAACCTATTTCTTGAATTCTAAATATCAGACATTTGACTTGCGATTTAGAGCAAAACACTTGGGTGAATTGTTGGAATCATGGAAATAGAATGATTATTCAAAGTCTATAGTTAGAATATGATAGTGGGCACTTTGAATACAGTGTTTGACATGACAACAAATTAAAAATGTCAGGGAGGAGTTATTGTGAGAGGGTAGGAAACGAGGCCGCATTAGCGGCTAACAGGATTTAGGCCCAACTTGCTCATAAAATACCAACTAGCTGTTTGCAGATGTAAGAAACACAAACTTATAGTGTAGTTATAGAACGCTAGTGGATTTATATTAAGAAGCAAAGTGAAAATCAACATTGTTGCATGTGCATTGTTGCATTTGGGCTCCCGAGTGGCGAAGCGGTCTAAGGCACTGCATCAGTGCTAGAGGCATCACTACAGACCCTATGCACAGATCTGAAAGGATTGTAGAAGAGCAACATGGCGGAAGGAAGCGTCAATGCTTCTGGTGGAGCAATCCCAATGCTTCTGTCTGTCCCTATCCCTTCAATTACAGTGGGGCAAAAAAGTATTTAGTCAGCCACCAATTGTGCAAGTTCTCCCACTTAAAAAGATGAGAGAGGCCTGTAATTTTCATCATAGGTACACTTCAACTATGACAGACAAAATGAGAAAAGAAATCCAGAAAATCACATTGTAGGATTTTTTATGAATTTATTTGCAAATTATGGTGGAAAATAAGTATTTGGTCAATAACAAAAGTTTATCTCAATACTTTGTTATATACCCTTTGTTGGCAATGACAGAGGTCAAACGTTTTCTGTAAGTCTTCACAAGGTATTCACACACTGTTGCTGGTATTTTGGCCCATTCCTCCATGCAGATCTCCTCTAGAGCAGTGATGTTTTGGGGCTGTTGCTGGGCAACACGGACTTTCAACTCCCTCCAAAGATTTTCTATGGGGTTGAGATCTGGAGACTGGCTAGGCCACTCCAGGACCTTGAGATGCTTCTTACGAAACCACTCCTTCGTTGCCCGGGCGGTGTGTTTGGGATCATTGTCATGCTGGAAGACCCAGCCACGTTTCATCTTCAATGCCCTTGCTGATGGTAGGCTTTGTTACTTTGGTCACAGCTCTCTGCAGGTCATTCACTAGGTCCCTCCGTGTGGTTCTGGGATTTTTGCTCACCGTTCTTGTGATCATTTTGACCCCACGGGGTGAGATCTTGCGTGGAGCCCCAGATCGAGGGAGATTATCAGTGATCTTGTATGTCTTCCATTTCCTAATAATTGCTCCCACAGTTGATTTCTTCAAACCAAGCTGCTTACCTATTGCAGATTCAGTCTTTCCAGCCTGGTGCAGGTCTACAATTTTGTTTCTGGTGTCCTTTGACAGCTCTTTGGTCTTGGCCATAGTGGAGTTTGGAGTGTGACTGTTTGAGGTTGTGGACAGGTGTCTTTTATACTGATAACAAGTTCAAACAGGTGCCATTAATACAGGTAACGAGTGGAGGACAGAGGAGCCTCTTAAAGAAGAAGTTACAGGTCTGTGAGAGCCAGAAATCTTGCTTGTTTGTAGGTGACCAAATACTTATTTTCCACCATAATTTACAAACAGGAAGTGGAACTTCTCAGGTTTTTGCCTGCCATATGAGTTCTGTTAATCTCACAGACTTAATTCAAACAGTTTTATAAACTTTAGAGTGTTTTCTATCCAATACTAATAATAATATGCATATATTAGCAACTGAGACTGAGGAGCTGGCCGTTTACAATGGGCACCTTTCATCCAAGCTACTCAATACTGCCCCTTCAGCCATAAGAAGTTAATGCAGTATGTCATTGGTAAAAATAGGAAAAAGAAGAGGGCCTAGAAAACTGCCCTGCGGTACACCACATATGACAGATAGGAGATGGCCATAAAGTCAGCTACCATCCTCAGTAGCCTTCCATCTAAGTTGTTTATGCCAGGATGTTTGTTTCACCTGTCCCACCTCCCCTGCTTTTCTTTCAATATTAGTTTATTTATGCATGAATATGATGGCTCAATGTTCGTTGTTTACATTTCCTGCTTAAGTTTGCCCACTTTGCCAATGAAGTAATCATTAAAATAATTGGTAACATCAAATTCTTTTGTGATGAATAAGCCATCTGAATCGACGAAAGATGAAGTTGAATTTGTCTTTCTGCCCATAATTTCATTGAAAATACGCCAGAGATTTTTTCGATCATTCTTTATATCATTGACATTGGCTTCATAATACAGTTTCTTCTTCTTTTTGTTAAGTTTAGTCACATAATTACTAAATTTGCAGTAAGTCAGCCAGTCAGATGTGCAGCCAGCTTCAACCATAATTTTTTTTTACATTTCTCATCAATCCATGGAACATAAACAGTTATAACAGCCAGTTACTTAACAGGTGAATGTTTATCAATAATTGGAAAAAGCTATTTTATAAATTCATAAGGATGAATTATTAATCACATCAGACCAACAAATATTTTTTACATAATCCACATAGGACTCACAGCAAAATCTTTTGTATGATCTCTTATACACTATTTTAGGCCCAGCTTTTGGAACCTTGGTTCTCCTAGATATAGCCACTATATTGTGATCATTGCATCCAATGGGTATGGGCACAGCTTTAGAACAGTATTAGTAAAAATGTGATCGATACATGTGGATGATCTTGTTCCTGTAGTGTTTGTAAAAACACTGGTAGGTTGATTAATTACCTGAACCAGACTACAGGCACTCGTTACAGTGTGAAGCTTCCTCTTGAGCGGACAGCTTGATGAAAACCAGTCAATATTCAGGTCCCCAGAAAGTAAACTTCTCTGTTTACATCACATACACTATCAAGCATTTCACACACATAATTTAGATACTGACTGTTAGCACTTGGTGGCCTGTAGCAACACCCCAAAATAATAGCTATTTTCAGGTCTCTCCAGAGATGTTCGATCGCGTTCAAGTACGGGCTCTGGCTGGGCCACTCAAGGACATTCAGAGACTTGTCCTGAAGCCACTTCTGTGTGCTTAGGGTCGTTGTCCTGTTGGAAGGTGAACTTCGCCCCAGTCTGAGCACTCTGGAGCAGGTTTTCATTCTTCACCGTAGGGATGGTGCCTGGTTTCCTCCAGACTTGATGCTTGGCATTCAGGCCAAAGGGTTCAATCTTGGTTTCATCAGACCAGAGAACCTTGTTTCTCATTGTCTAACAGTCTTTAGGTGCCTTTTGGCAAACTCCAAGTGGGCTGTCATGTGCCTTTTACTGAGGAGTGGCTTCCGTCTGGCCACTCTACCAGAAAGGCCTGATTGGTGCTGCAGAGATGGTTGTCCTTTTGTAAGGTTCTCCCATCTCCACAAAGGAACTCTAGAGCTCCGTCAGAGTGACCATCGGGTTCTTGGTCACCTCCCTGACCAAGGCCCTTCTTCCCCGATTGCTCAGTTTGGCCGGGCAGCCAGCTCTAGGAAGAGTCTTGGTGGTTCCAAACTTCTTCCATTTAAGAATGATGAAGGCCACTGTGTTCTTGGAGACCTTCAATGAAGCATAAACATTTTGGTACCCTTCCCCAGATCTGTGCCTCAACACAATCCTGTCTCAGAGCTCAATGGACAATTCCTTCAACCTCATTGCTTGGTTTTTGCCCTGACATGCACTGTCAACTGTGGGACCTTACATAGACAGGTATGAGTATTTCCAAATCATGTCCAATCAATTGAATTGCCACAGGTGGACTCCAATCAAGTTGTAGAAACATCTCAAGGATGATCAATGGAAACAGGATGTACATGAGCTCGATTTCGAGTCTCAAAGCAAAGGGTCTGAATACTACCGTTCAAAAGTTTGGGGTCACTTAGACATTTCCGTATTTATGAAAGATAAGCAATTTTTTGGGCCATTAAAATAACATAAAATTGATCAGAAATACAGTGTAGACATGGTTAATGTTGTAAATGACTATTGTAGCTGGAAACGGCTGATTTTTAATGGAATATCTACATAGGTGTACAGAGGCCCATTATCAGCAACCATCACTCCTGTGTTCCAATGGTACGTTGTGTTAGCTAATCCAAGTTAATCATTTTAAAAGGCAAATTGATCATTAGAAAACCCTTTTGCAATTATGTTAGCACAGCTGAAAACTGTGTTCTGATTAAAGAAGCAATAAAACTGGCCTTCTTTAGACTAGTTGAGTATC
This sequence comes from Salvelinus alpinus, assembly GCF_045679555.1. Classification (NCBI taxonomy): domain Eukaryota; kingdom Metazoa; phylum Chordata; class Actinopteri; order Salmoniformes; family Salmonidae; genus Salvelinus; species Salvelinus alpinus. The sequence goes on from NC_092109.1 coordinate 1,083,279, forward strand.
TGGAGCATCAGCATTTGTGGGTTCGATTACAGGTTAAAAATAACTAGAAACAACTTTCTTCTGAAACTCGTCAGTATATTATTGTTCTGAGAAATGAAGGCTATTCCATGCGAGAAATTGCCAAGAAACTGAAGATTTTACTGTGTACTACTCCCTTCACAGAACAGCGCAAACTGGCTCTAACCAGAATAGAAAGAGGAGTGGGAGGCCCCGGTGCACAACTGAGCAATAGGACAAGTACATTAGAGTGTCTAGTTTGACAAACAGACGCCTCACAAATCCTCAACTGGCAGCTTCATTAAATAGTACCCACAAAACACCAGTCTCAACATCAACAGTGAAGAGGCAACTGAGGGATGCTGGCCTTCTAGACAGAGTTGCAAAGAAAAAGCCATATCTCAGACTGGCCAATAAAAAGAAAAGATTAAGATGGGCAAAAGAACAGAGACACTGGACAGAGGAACTCTGCCTAGAAGCCCAGCATCCCGGAGTCGCCTCTTCACTGTTGACGTTGAGACTGGTGTTTTGCGAGTACTATTTAATGAAGCTGCAGGGATCTAGACAGTCACAAGCTGGACAATCCGTGGTCCCAGCCACAAGGGCTAACCGCGTCACAGGCTACGTTAGTATACTGCATTAAATACTGCAGTCAAACTACAGTAAAGTCCGCAAAAACACTACAGTGAATACTATAGTATTTACACAATAGTATACTATAGTATTTTTTACGTAGTTAGGAGAGAGAAAGAGACAGACAGAGAGCAATAGAGTGGGAGAGAGAGAGAGAAAGAGAGAGAGCAGAAAGACAGAGTATGGGGAAAGAGAGAAGTGAGAGGAAAGACCTGTTTACAAAGTCTCTCATTAACAATTCCGACGAGTTCCAGGACCCCATCAACGGTAACCAGAGCCAGACTGAAAAACATGATGAAAACATAACTGGCGGAAGCAAATCAGGAAAATCCAATAGAGTGCTCACGCATCACCCAAACATCCGCTGAACACACTGCCAGCGTTTAGCTGGGGTGTATTCATTGGTGTAAAATGTTCAGAACGTTGCAGAAAGAAATGCAGTGAATAGCGCTGACATGATGCTCAATTCTGCACAACAGAGAATACACAATATTTTTGAATGTGTAACGTTGAACCCTTCTGAACAGACCCCCAAGGAATCCTTTCAAGTGACGTAGGGAGAACAAGGGGGTCATGGAAGAGATTGAAATCACTCACAATTATCTTCAAATGTGATTGTAAGAGAACCATGTAGGGGTAAGAATAATTCTAAGCTTTCTTAGAATTTTGGAAAACAGGAAAGATATCATGAAAGAAAACTTGGAATACACACAGTACGTACAGTACTGTAGAACAATGACTTACCGTACAAGTCAAAAGTTTGGACACACCTACTGATTCAAGGGTTATCTTTATTGTTTTACTGTTTTCTACATTGCAGAATAATAGTGAAGACATCAAAACTATGAAATAACACATCATGTAGTAACCAAAAAAGTGTTAAACAAATCAAAATATATTTTATAATTGAGATTCTTCAAAGTAGCCACCCTTTGCCTTGGTGACAGCTTGCACACTCTTGGCATTCTCTCAACCTTCATGAGGTAGTCGCCTGGAATGCATTTCAATTAACAGGTGTGCCTTGTTAAAAGTACATTTCTGGAATTTCTTTCCTTCTCAATGCGTTTGAGCAAATCAGTTGTGTTGTGACAAGGTCGGGGTGGTATACAGAAGATAGCCCTATTTAGCAAAAGACCAAGCCCGTATTATGGCAAGAACAGCTCAAATAAGCAAAGAGAAATGACAGTCCATAATTACTTTAAGACATGAAGGTCAGTCAATTTGGAAAAATTCAAGAACTTTTAAAGTTTCTTCAAGTGCAGTCGCAAAAACCATCAAGCACTATGATGAAACTGGCTCTCATGAGGACCTTTGTTGCAGAGGATACGTTCATTGGAGTTAACTGCACCTAAGATTGCAGCCCAAATAAATGCTTCACAGAGTTCAAGTAACAGACACATCTCAACATCAACTGTTCAGAGGAGACTGCGTGAATCAGGCCTTCATGGTCGCATTGCTGCAAAGAAACCACTACTAAAGGACACAAAAAAAAGAAGAGACTTGCTTGGGCCAAGAAACACGAGAAATGGGAAACACGAGCAATGGACATTAGACCGGTGGAAATCTGTCCTTTGGTCTAATGAGTCCGCGGCAACCGCCGTGTCTTTGTGAGACGCAGAGTAGGTGAACGGATGATCTCAGCATGTGTGGTTCCCACCGTGAAGCATGGAGGAGGAGGTGCTTTGCTGGTGACACAGTCAGTGATTTATTTATAATTCAAGGCACACTTCACCAGCATGGCTACCACAACATTCTGCAGCAATACGCCATCCCATCTGGTTTGCGCTTAGTGTAACTATAATTTTTTTCCCAACAGGACAATGACCCAAAACACACCTCCACACTTTTTTTCAACAGGACAATGACCCAAAACACACCTCCACACTTTTTTTCAACAGGACAATGACCCAAAACACACCTCCACACCTTGAAACACACCTTGAGTAGCGGAGATCAGAGTTTATAAAACCTGGGCTGTCTCTTGCGGAGGTCATAAGTGAGCTTTTCAAGAGGAAGAAAGTCAACAATCTGGTCAATCCACATTTTAAATGTAGGAGAAGGATTAGAAGTCCACAGAAGGAGAATATATTTCTTAGCAAAGTATGTGATACTCATGTCTCTGTCTGGATCAAGAAGTCCTGCTGGGCATTAGAGACACGGGTTCATATCAAACTGTACATCTAATATTTTCTGTGCAGCAGTATGTATAGATTGCCAAAATCTGGTAATCTCTCTACAAATCCAAAATACATGCATATAGGTTCCACTTTCAGAGGTACATCTTTTACAAATCAGGGGAAATGTCCATATTCATTTTTATGGAGTCTCACTGGAGTGTAATAAAATTATTATTTTATTTTATTATTTTTTTCATTTTTACATTAGTAGAGGAGCAGTACACCCTGACGCAAACATCCGCTATAACTCATCACTGATAGTCAGACAAAGGTCCTTTCCCCAGATTATTTTCAAAGGAGTAAAGGAGGAGCCCACATTCTCAGAACAGAATCTATAGATATACTGTAGGAGATTTTGACTTTGATGGATTGTGCTGTAGCAAGAAGGTCTCAACTTCATTCAGCTGATCTCTAAAACTCCCCTTGGAAGTAAATGAGGAAATTACGTGTCTAATTTGAAGATATACAGTATATATTTTTTAATGATCTTGGCACATTGAATTCACTGCAGAGCTCTTGAAAGGATTTCAGTGTAGTTGTGTTCTGGTGAAACAAGTTCTGAAAAGGACTTGGTCCCTAGAGTATGCCAAATATTAAAGTTCATCACTCAGGGCTTTTGGCAAGTCTGGGTTGCATACTACAGTATAGGCGAGTATTTGGGAGGAAATTCCAAGGTATTTCTTACAGTCCTTCCATGATAGTAGGGTTCTGTAAATCACAAAGGTTTTGGCTATGCTGACCACTTCACTAAAGTTATTAATGAATATAATTGAGCTTAGAGGCAATGAACCACGGGATTGGGCCAAAGCTGGGGCCAAAAACCCTTGTAGAACTCTCTGGGAAATCCGTCTGAGCCTGGGGACTTGTTAGGTGGCATGGAAATAACTGCATCTAGAACCTCCTCAGGAGTGAAGGTGGAGTTGAGATCTGTTTGGTCGGTCTCTGATAGTTTTGGTAGCACGATTCCCTCTAGGAAGGAATGGTGTCCTGCATCCGTATGTTTTCTCTCAGAAGTATATAATTTGCAGTAAAAATCATAAAAAGTTAAATGTATCTTATTTGGATCAGATGTGGCCTCGTCATCTGCTGTTCGGATGGCGATGATTGTACGCTCTGACTGCTAATTTTTTAATTGGTAGGCAAGCAATCTGATATGCCAATTGCTATACTCTTCTGTTTAGTAAAGACAACTTTTTTTATCTCCCGAGTATAGTCCATGTTTAAATTGGCTTTGGCTGCTTTAAGTTGACTCCAGGAGGCGCTGTCTGGGGATTGCTTATGTACCTTTTCACAGTGTTCCAGCTCCCTCTCAAGATCTAACCTGTGTGCTTTCTTTGCTTTTTTCTTTGAGGAAGCATATGCAATTAGATGACCTCTTAGTGTGGCTTTGGCAGCGTCCCAAATCCATGTAGTAACCAATGTATGTAATGCTTCATTTGATAACAAGGAGGTGTTGAATTTCCAGCTCTTTGACCTCTGGAGGCGGACAAAGGCGTGATCTGAAAGTGCTATGGGAACGACTGTACAAGTGGCATAATTTATTAACATTTTTGGGATAAAAATGTAATCTGTCACACCCTGATCTGTGTCACCTGTCCTTGTGATTGTCTCCACCCCCTCCAGGTGTCGCCCATTTTCCCTATTATCCCCTGTGTATTTATACCTGTGTTCTCTGTTTGTCCGTTGCCAGTTCGTCTTGTTTGTCAAGTCAACCAGCATTTTTGTTATCAGCTCCTGCTTTTCCCAGTCTCTCTTTTTCTCGCCCTCCTGGTTTTGACCCTTGCCTGTCCTGACTCTGAGCCCGCCTGCCTGACCACTCTGCCTGCCCCTGAGCCTGCCTGCCGACCTGTACCTTTGCCCCACCTCTGGTTTGTTGACCTCTGCCTACCCTGACCCTGCCTGCCGTCCGGTACCGTTGCCCCACCTGGTTTACTGACCCCTGCCTGCTTTGACCTGTCTATTGCCTGCCCCTGTTGGAATATTGAACCATTGTCAATTCGACGTGTCTGCATCTGGGTCTTACCTTGATTCCTTATAGTAATCTATATGAGTAGGTGTTATGGACATTGGAGTAGTATGTATAGTCCGTAGATGAGCTATTAGTCTCTCTCCAGATATCTATCAGTCACATCTCTTTAGAAAGAGAGTTCAACATCTTTGCAGATCTAGGGTTTGCGGTGGGGGCTTGAGATTATTTGTTCAGAGTTGAGTTGAGGGTACAATTAAAATCTCCAGCCAGCACGCCAAAGGAAACACAATGCTCATTGAACAGGGTTATAATGTTTCGACATGAAAGCAGGAGTATCCGTGTTTGGGGCGTATATGTTTAAGACAGTAACTGGTTGCCCATACAGTGACCCAGTTATCAGAATAAATCTCCCCTCTGGATCAGATATGTTTTTGTCAATTATGAATGGAACATGCTTATGGATATGTTTGGCTATGCCTCTACTATAAGATTTGAAAGATGAGAAATACACACACCTGTCACGTTCCTGACCTTATTTTCCCTTATTTTGTATTTATTTAGTTGGTCAGGGCGTGAGTTGGGGTGGGTTGTCTATGTGTGTTTTCTATGTTGGGTTTTTTGTGTTCGGCCTGGTATGATTCTCAATCAGAGGCAGCTGTCAATCGTTGTCCCTGATTGAGAATCATACTTAGGTAGCCGGGGTTTCACGTGTGGTTTGTGGGTGTTTGTTCCTTGTTAGTGTTTTGCCACACGGGACTGTCACGGTAGTTTCATTTGTTATTTTGTATCGCATATTGTTTTCGTGTCTATTAAATTACCATGGAAACTAACCACTCTGCATATTGGTCCGATCCTTCTCGCCTCTCCTCGTCCGATGAGGAGGACGACATAGACTATCGTTACAACACCTGTCCCACCCAGGCTCTGCGGAGGTTAGCATATTCGGCATCACAGAGGTGCGTCTCTTGTAATAGCGCAATGTCTGCTTTTTCCTTTTTTAGAGCACATAGTATTTTTTCCCGTTTCATTGCATGGCCTAGACCATGACAGTTGCATGTCAGTAGATTTAAGGTACTAGTCAACGTCATCGAACAGTAATCGAACTCTAGTGAAAGTAATCTTTGGGTATAGGTGGACAATAGTTACAGCTGCAATCACATAAAAGAAAAAGAGACGGTTTACATAAAATAACAATCTCTGAACACCCCAGCCGAGTTCCCAAACAACTCGACATATCCTGTTGGATCTGTTAAACCCACGCTCAGTCACAATTCTGCGTTCCAAAAAACGCGAACAGTTCGCAACGCACAACATCTCCCGAGAGAGAGAGAGAAAAATGCATCATCCTCTCTGCCCCGCATTATGTAAATGACAACGTAACCCTCATCCAGACCACAGTAAAAATGAGAGGGAGAAATAAAATCAATAAAATCAGCAGCCCAGCCTACAAATACATCCCCCAAAGGACATAGTCAATAATCATTTGGACTAAATAAAACTGAAATGAGGGAGCAAGTCCCTAAGAGGATAGGATAAGTTGTTTGTTATTATTAAAATAAAATATCAACAGGATAAGGCGGTCATAACCATAGGCATAAAATTGACATACTGAGCCTCTCGTTAGGTCTGTAGATGGGTCGTAATTGACAGGCTATCAATGGTGAAGGCCTATGTGAAAATTATAAATACAAATTAAAAAGTAGGCTATAGGCCTAATATAAATTGACAGTGTCTGATCACCTTGTCTGCCAATTAGCCTATATTCTACAGACACGATAACAGACTGAAATGGTTTATTTTCTCACTTGACATAAAAGGGGAAATAAAAGTAGGCTGAAACATTAGTAGGCTATAGGGCCTGTCCCTCTTGCAGCCAAAATAAAAATATAAATAAAAATAGACATCTATAATGACATTTAGCGGGGCGGGTAGGTCATTGAATGGCGGCTATATGTTGTCTTACCTCCAATAGTAATAACAGTAATCACTTTTTGTCATTGGTACCATTTCTCAGTGGCCAGGATTGTCCTTCAAAAAACCATTTTGCCTCTTCGGGAGTTTTGAAGTGTCGCAGGGCTTCTTGGTGAAGAATCCTGAACTCGTTTGGGTATTTGAATCACCTGAAAATGCCTCATTTGCCCCCTATTTTCCAGGTCCTCTGTTTTCTCTTCCATATGCTCCATTTTCTTTCTAGCAGATGCTATTGTTTCCATGGCATCTGCCAGTGAGTTTTCCATGGATAGGATTCACCCCTGTGCCTCATCCAGGCACCCCGTGTTGATGTTTATCTTGTTATTGATGTCAGGCATTTTCCAGGGTTGTCACCTTTCGCACTGAGCTTAGAGTTAATGCCATTTAGTTTGATGTTAAGTACGTTGGGATCTCAGATCAGAAAGGATGTCTTAGACAGAGGATGAGGTTGGCAGCAAGTAACTGCCGGTCTCACGGTAATTGACCGTTAATTAACATAAACATATTTAGCAACTCCTGACTTCCACACGTAGCCTACAAGCCACTGATGCAGACCTTTGGAACATCTACATTTAAAAAAGTATACTAAATCAATGTAATATAGCCTACACCATCACAAAAAATGCATTATTTATTTTACACAGGTCTTTGTCAGGGAATTGACCAAGAACCCAATGGTCACTCTGACAGAGCTCCAGAGTTCCTCTGTGGGAGAACCTTCCAGAAGGACATGCCATCTCTGCAGCACTCCACCAATCATGCCTTTATGGTAGAGTGGCCAGACGGATGCCACTCCTGAGTAAAAGGCACATGACAGCCGCTTGGAGTTTGCCAAAAGGCACTTAAAGGACTCTCAGACGATGAGAAACAAGATTCTCTGGTCTGATGAAACCAAGATTGAACTCTTTGCCCTGAATGCCAAGCATCACGTCTGGAGGAAACCAGGCACCGCTCATCACCTGGCCAATACCATCCCTACGGTGAAGCATGGTGGTGGCAGCCTCATGCTGTCTGTTTTTCAGCGGCAGGGGCTGGAAGGCTAGTCAGGATTGAGGGAAAGATGAACGGAGCAAAGTACAGAAAGATCCTTGATGAAAACCTGCTGGGCAAAGGTTCACCTTCCAACAGGACAATGACTCTAAGCACACAGCCAAGACAATGCAGGAGTGGCTTCGGGACAAGTCTCAATGTCCTTGAGTGGCCTAGCGAGAGCCTGGACTTGAACCTGATTAAACATCTCTGGAGAGACCTGAAAATAGCTGTGTAGCGACGCTCCCCATCCAATCTGACAGAGCTTGAGAGGATCTGCAGAGAAGAATGACAGAAACTCCCCAAATACAGGTATGCCGAGCTTGTAGCGTCATACCCAAGATGACTCAAGGCTATAATCACTGCCAAAGGTGCTTCAAAAAAGTACTGAGAAAAAGGTCGGAATACTTCTGTAAATGTGATATTTTTTAAAATATAAATTAGCAAAAAAATCAATAAAACAGTTTTTGCTTTGTCATTATGGGGTTTAGATTTATGTGTGCAAAAAAACATTTAATTCACTTTAGAACGTAACAAAATGTGGAAAAAGTGAAGGGGTCTGAATATTTTCTGAATGGACTGTATATAGGCAGTTGTGTGCCTTTCCAAATCATGTCCAATTGAATGTACCACAGGTGGACTCCAATCAAGTTGTAGAAACATCTCAAGGATGATCAATGGAAACAGGATGCAACTGAGCTCAATTTCGAGTCGTAATCTTACGTAAATAAGATATTTCTGTTTTCTTATTTTTAATACATTTGCAAAAAAAAAAAAAATGTTTTCGCTTTGTCATTATGAGGAATTGTGTGTATATTGATGACGGAAAAAAATATTTTATCCATTTTAGAATAAGGCTGTAACGTAACAAAATGTGAAAAAAGTCAAGGTGTCTGAATACTTTCCGAAGACACTGTACACTAAATAATACATGTGTGAAATTCGTTTTTATTTAGAATGGACCATGCACCTGTCTCAGAACAGGGGCAGGGGGGGAAAACCATGTCATCTATGCACTCAAATAGCGAATGGAGGACACGTTTCCCGTGGTTTATTTTCATGCCAGCCAGGTAGGCCATACTCTTGTTGTAAAGCGAAGCAATGTGTTTAATATTTGGAAAGTTGAGAAATAAATATAGTAGGCCTGATGGGATTCTCCTTTTTTCAATAGAGGCCATCACTCGGTTTTCTTACGCAATTGTATAGCCTATAGAAATGTTGCGTAACATGAGCTCATGGGCTCTCATGAGGTGTTTAATTTGATTTTCGATTACATTTGTATAGATTTTTTGAGTGATTAGAGGGACAATAGAGTACTAGGCAATTTGGTTTGGTAGGCTACTAATGATCACCAGCAACATCAGAGTGCAGTTTTGGAGAAGCCTTGTGACTAAGGGGTCAAGTGGAATTTGACTGCGATCATGACTCGTGACCGCCGGTGTGATGGTAATATGGTCACCGTAACAGTCCTAGTTGTGGGTGTCTTGTTCTCTTCCCAGTGTTGGTCAGGCAAACTGGTCTGTATAGACCAAGACATGGTCCTAGGAGCACATGACTGTTGCATAATGTAGGCTAGGTCATACTGTAACTCCAACCTCTGGTGCTATATAGTATTACAGTGACGGCAATGGATGACATCAGACACAGAACAGTTAGAACCACATGCAGCCAGCCTGTGTCTAATACAAAACATGGAGAGATGGAGAGAAGAGAGACAAAGAAGAAAAAAGGAGGATGGATAGATAGAGAGCACAGACAGGAAGGAAAGATAGAGATTAGATAGATGGAGAGTTTGGGAAAAACCGAAAGAGGAGATAGCAAGACAAAAACAAAAGAGAAAGCACAAGAGCACCCGGAGACTGAGGGAAGGTATACCAGTCTATGCCAGTGTGCACTTCAGCCCAATGCCAATGTGGGCACTACAGGACATAGGTACATGACAATCTTATCCAACTAAGGTCATGCCAAAGGCTACCAGCCACCTGTGACTCAACTAAACCATGAGAAATCTGATCTGCACCCCATATTCCCACTCGCTGTAATTAAACGCTAGGCATATTGGACATTGTTCAATGTAAACACACCATGGGAATAACAACATGGTATGGTTCTTTGATCAGCTGTCTTCTTTTTGATCAGCTGTCTTCTTTTTGATCAGCTGTCTTCTTTTTGATCAGCTGTCTTCAAGTAGAACTCGATAGTCAACATGGGGTACATATGGATTAGGATGCAATCCACTTATAGCCATAGGAAAAGGACGAATAATTCTCGGACTATTCTATTTTTTATGACTTATTGGGGTGAATATAGCCTGGTACCAGATCTGTTTGTGCCTTCTTGCCAACTGCTACTGTCATTGTCGCACGGCAATACCATAGGAGTTGGTAAGACAGCCCAAACACAGACTTAGGACCAGGCTAGGGTGAATTGGAAGACCGTCACAGAAAATGCCTGTGTGTGTGTCCTTTGTGGTGCTGATGTATTTTCTTTGAAAGCCTCCCTGCCTCCCAGTAGTCCCTTCATTAACCTTTGGTGATCCTCGAGCCACACACACACACAGGACGTCAGAGCAGAACAACCCACGTGGCTGGCTGATTGATTACTTCATTAGAGACACACTCCAATAGATCCCAGCCTGGGCGCTAGGAAGGAAGAGGACACACACACACACACACTCACGAACACACACACAGAAAAACGGAGACAGATCGCAACAGGTAAAGTAGAGATAGAGAGTGTGGGAATAAAGAGAAAATATAATACGAGGGTAAGCCCAATTCCCATTTCCCAGAAGCTGTGTAAACTGCTCCGTAGGCAGAGTCCATATCCCTCTCCTCTAACAGTTAAAAAACTTGACTGTGTCAGTTTGACAGACCCATAGAGAACAAACTTAGACACCGCTTAAACAACGATTAGAAAACGCTTTACAAATGCTTTGACAATGTTTAACAAACACTTAGACAATGTTTTCTGTTACATAACACATACATATACAGACATTCCTAGAGCGTAAATGCTAGAGACTACCCACTGAGCACACCATGTAATTTTAATGTGAATAATTAGGTAATATTTGGTTGATATGTTGATCAATGAGATTACAACCATTTTCACCCACTCAAATTCTGAATGTGTTATCACTATGCTTTCAACCATCTAAAAGCACAACCAAATTCCAACGTAAAACCAATATCAGATGTTTTGTTTAGTTGTGCTATCACTGCACTTTCAACCATTTAAAACCACAACAAAGTTCAAATGAAAATGGAGCGGCAGATCTTTTGTTTATTTATACAACAACAATGTGTTATCACTGTGGTTCATCTAGCACAGCCAAATGACCCAGATTGCAATTGAGATTATTAGAGAACGTCGTACAAGTGATCAATACCATTCGAGATTCTGCGCAGATTATTATAGCAATTGTGAAGATCTCCATAGCCCTACAACCTTTCAAATAAAATAAAATGTTATTTGTCACAGGTGCCGAATACAACAGGTGTAGACCTTACTGTCAAATGCTTACTTACAAGCCCTTAACCAACAACACAGTTCAATAAATAAACTATAGTAAAAAATAAAATAGAAAATAAAAAGTAACACAATAAAATAACAATAACGAGGCTATATACAGGAGGTACTGGTACGATTGTACAGCAGTCTTATGGCTAGGGGGTAGAAGCTGTTAATGCGTACCAACACACGGGTGTGATCATTCTAGTGGTCCCTGCAGCGTACGCTCAAACTGGTGTGATTAGAACAGTTATTTAGAACGTCCAGTTTCAATTGACACAACAGTCAGCATTCGAGCTGGCCACACTGTTTTTTTCATGGAAACATTTAGCACAAACACAGTCCTTACAAAGTTATGTCCTGAATGTGACCAGTTTATGTTTGGATGCAATGTTCATACATTCACAGAAGTGGTGACACCATAACACAATCATCCAAACTGGAAAATATAGGCTACATTAGTCCTATGGCTGAGGAAAGATTTACCTAACACAAGCGGTCATATTTAGCTAACTCTAGGCTGACAGAAACAATAATATGAATTAGCTAATAGAAAAGACTATTTACAATGTATCACATCACCATTGATCGAAATAATTGAGTTTTTTTTTTTTTTACAAAAATCAGACAATGGGTAGTTTGTGCATGCAGCCATGTTTGTTTTTTTGGGTCAACCAGAGATAAGAAGAGGAGACAAGATGAGTTTGGTCTGTTTGCAGTATGCATGCTGAAGGGGGTGTGTCGTCTACCATCATTCACTTCCCTTTATTCACTTCCTTAAGTTTACTCAAAAGATGAGTGAACCATCCCTCACCTCATTTTGTTATAACATCTTTGATCTGACAGATGTTTACGTGACACCCAGAATGCATTGTTATAATTTCAACAAACATGGCACCACACACTGGAAAATAGCTTAGCATTAGCGCATCATAATCAGTACAACCTTTAAAAACATATTTTACACACATCATACAGTATGTGTCCATTACAATCTATGCAAGAATCAGAATGCATGATACAGAAAATAAGGCACTTACTTTGATTGGAATGCACACATGTCCACAGTTATTATTTGTAAGCAAAACAACAATGAAGGCAATGCGAGCACCAGCCAGAACATGTGCCAGGGAGGAAAAGTTTGTGCTAGACTGTGCAAATGTCTGCATACTTGATCTGGGGAAACACTGGGGAGGTGCTTGGGCTGTCATTGAAGAGAGAAGTTTTTCCAGTTTGGTAAAGCCTCAAACATAAATTGTCCACAACAGTGAAATGCGCAACTTCTATGTGAATTAATGAGGAGGTGGAACACATCTCATTTCAAACTGTTGTTAGAAAAAAAAAACTTGTTAGAAAAGAATTTAAAATTGGCAAGTTGAAATATAGCCTATAGATAATTAGCAGGCAGCATGTGTCTCGGTTTGAGGGCACCGCGGGTTAACTGTCCTGTTGCGTAACAATCACATTTTGTAACAGTGAATGCATTCTGACATCACACGCATAAGAAAAACTCACGCTGGTGCGACCGTTAGGGATATTTGGAACTCACACGTGAAAAGGTTAATAGGCTATTACAAAAGTGATATTGAATTGTGTTTGGTTGTCGACGTAACCAAATATCAACATTTGAAGGAGGCTGCTTCTTCTGCTTGGATAGTTCAATCTGTGCCACTGAGTGTGGCTTTAATTCCAGTTTGCCAACAAATTCATAATTTATATGTTGAATTCACATCTCCATTTCAACCCAAAAAACGAAGTTAAAGAATAGGCCTAAATCAAATCAAACTTTAAATGCACTTTAAATACAGTTTGATTTGGTTTAGTCATATTCTTTCATTTTGATAGAGATGTGAATCCAACATATGTTTTATTAACTTATAGATTCCATTTGCATTGTCTATGTTTAGTTGAATCCTGGGTTGAATTGAAACAATAGCTGTCCATGACTTCCCAAATTCTATTTAGGCCTAAATTGCATCATTGATGATGTATGATTGATAAAGTATGGTTACATTTCATTTGCTCTGTTAAACCTACCATTTGGAATGACTTCAATAGCAACAGCCCACTGGGAAAAAAGCTGGTTGAATCAACGTTGTTTCCATGTCATTTTAACAACCAAAAAATCGATGTGATGACATTGAATCAACGTGGATAATTGTATTTGCAAAAAGTCATCAACGTATGGCAATTTTGTCTTTTTTTTCATTGCAATTTTAACCTAAATCCAATGACATGTTGACATTTTTTGTTGAATTCACGTTAGTTGACAACTCAACCAAATGAAAATCAGAACTAGACGTTGATGTTTGTGCCCAGTGGGAATTCATCTATTAAGTGGAGATTTCTCAAAAATCTTTCTCACGATAGCACATTGGTAAGAGGCAGTGGCAAATATCAAAGCTGGCTTGGTTAGAACCCTGGATGGGAGACCAGAGGGATAGCTGTAGATAGATCAACTCTCCAGTAGGAGGTGCTGTAGATAGATCAACTCTCCAGTAGAAGATGCTGACCAGCCTTTTGTTTATTTTCCTATGGTGCATATTACATTGAAGATCTGACATTGTTTCAAGGTACAAATTCAACGTATTTTAAACGGTTTGTCTATGTTGAAAATTGGTTACCATGATGACATAATCTCGTGGTTGAAATTTCACCTTCAAAAAAAAAAAAATTACGTTGATAAATTTTTTCTAATCCAATGTATTTTCCACATAGATTCAACGTCACAATACGTTGACAAATTACGTTGAAACAATGTTGATTTAACCAGTTTGTTCCCAGTGGGTAAATACCTCCAGTGTAGCTTCAGTAGGCTGAATGTAAAAAAAAGAGTGGTGCCGACAGAGAGCTGATAGCTTGGCACTTCCTAAGTGAATGGGAGTGTGTGTTTATGCAGTCAAGAGAAAGGAGTAGACAGAGGGAGGGATAACAGAGCAGTAAAGGGAAAGAGCGAGGCCAGCCTTGTGGAATTCTCCAAGTCATCATACCGACAGACACAAAAAAAACACAAACACTGCACATTCCCACACACAGAGACTGGACATTCCCACATGTAGACATTCCCACCTTCCTAGTGCAACGGGACACAGACTGGACAGTGGTGCTGGTTGACCACCTCACCCCTTCACCTCTGACCTTTGAACCGAACCGTGATTGAGTGAAGCCAGCAGAGCGCAGACAAAGGCCCTGTCCAGTAACAACACCTAGTTCCTTTTCCCTAAAAACTTAATGTAGACTTTTTAGGTATAAGCACTACAGCAAACTTTCCACCTAGCTTAGCCAAGGGCAAGGTGGATCTACTGTAATACCAAATTGATTAGTTACCAGACCTAGTTGTTGGTCTGACTTCTAGGCTGAAGTTTCTGGCTGTAGGCTTTTGGGCTTCAAGCCCCTAGTCCTATTCCTTTCAGACATACATGAAGTGCCTCAGGGGGAGAGGGTAGGGGTAGTTTCTGGAAGGGGCAATAACTCTGAGGAGGAATGAGGGCTGAGGCAGAGCAGCTGGGAGACAACAGGGAACCTCCAATACCTCAGAACCTGAGAAGTCCCCGACTAAACAACAGAACAGACAGGGAGAAGCCATGAAGCCATGTTGACTCAGCTAATATAGGCCTAAAGGCAAAGGACGGCAGGGAAGCACACAGTAACTCCTCACATTCTGAGAGAATGGGTTCACATAGGAGTGGAGGGAATCAAATGTGGTTGCTATAAGGTTGCTCTGAGGGAAACACAGAGTTTTTGTGATACGTTTTTGTGTACGCTAAGAGTGTGCTGTTGTGTATGTGCTACTGTTGTGTGTGTGAGCGTATAGTGGAATGACTGTGTGTTTGAAGCGATTGGTCATTCTTCATCTCCACCCTCTCTCTCACTGCCCGGTGGCTTCGTTTCACCTACTTCTTAGTTGAACACTAATAGATTGAGCTCTCCTCTCCACCAATCCAACTTTATCAGTCTTTCCCTTTCTTCTGCCCCTCCCAAAAGGCCAATGCTGCTTCCTTCAGCACTCATGGAGAGAGAAGAGCAGAGAAGAGAGAGCAAGAGAGAAGTGGAGAAGAAAGTCTGTGGACATAACTGAGCTTTCATATTGCAAACCATGGCACATAGGGTATGGATCCCCATCAGCAATGAGCAATGGTGAGATCATGATGAGGTAATCAACTTGCTTGACAATCATAGTAGCCTCAGAATCACAGACTCAAACATACACACATGCAGACACCTGTTCCACTAAAACACACGTTAGTCTCTTTAGTGCACTAGGGTAGAGCTGGGACGATAAACTGAAAATAATCGACACCGACCATACCGATCACTTATCGCCGGCATTTTGCTGATATCATTCATTATGATAAGTAGCCTAAACTAGAGTTTGAAATTAAATAAGTTTGCTAATATGGGTGATTGTTAATGGGACAATTGATGGCTACAACCCTCAAACTACTAGAAGTACCCTCCTTCTTGATGCTGGGAAAGATGGAGGGAGGTACATACTAGTGATGGGTGGAAAAATCGATACAGTTACATACAGGGAAATACTTTTTGACAATATATTGTATTGTTTTGACAATATCGCAATATTATTTTTGCATTTGTTGGCTGTACCGGCACCAAACTCCAGTATTTTTCCAACATAGCTTGTTTTCCATCTTCTTTTTAAATAGGGAGCCAATTTGTTTTCAGCACTTTTATTTCCGTGAATGATCTTTCTTGTCCCTCTCCAGCAGACATATGTTGTGCAATATGTTTGGAACATCAAATCGCAATAAAATCACAGTATCGAATCGCGATACCAATAGAATTGTGAGAATCGCAATACATATTGTATCAGCACCTAAGTATCGTGATAATATTGTATCGTGAGGTCCCTGGCAATTCCCAGCACTAGTTCACACCAGAGGGTGTGAGAGGGTCACAGAGGGTCACTGGAATCAAAAGTCTAAGGCCAATCATTATGTTTGTGCATTAGTGACTGAGCATCAGGAAAGTGAAAGACACAATAATGTGTCTCTCAAAAGATCCCAAGACTCAAGACTGATCAATAAGGTATTGAACAACACTGGTCAGTAGAGATAACTCAGAGAAGTCACTACACTACACCACTGAACTGAAAACAGTGTGTGGGTGCAGTTATACCAACAATTGTTGCCAGATGAAGAAAATGCGATGCATTCCCTCCTCCCTTAGATCCCCTTCAGAGCTGATGTAAATATCCCCTCCTCTACTCTCCCCCTGTTCTCATCCCCCTTTCCACTTATCCCATCTTCTCCGTAGCCATGCTAGCTCTTGGGGGGCAATCAGGACAATCGGTCTCTCCATGCGCAATATCAGTGTGTGTGTGTGTGTGTGTGTGTGCTTGTGAAAGGAAAAAGGCAGACCGCTGACCAACAAGCCATCAACATTAATAATCAGACTTCATAGATGCTAATCTGAAGCCAATCTGAACTCGAATCGCAATACAAATAGAATTGTGAGATTATTATTATTTATTTTTTAATACATTTGTTTTATGAGTAGTGCATGACCCTGGGGTGGCAACAAATCAAATCAATTGTAAGTGATTTGAATGGGGCTTTCTCCATTCTGATTGCTTTATACTGTTGAATCAAATTTCAACCAGAAATAATGTTCATACATTTCTGCATTGCCTACACTCATTTGAGATCATTTCCACACTGCCAGGTAGGGCTGCACGATATGGGCAAAAAAATGTAAGCCTTATTTTTAACCAAATATTGAAATTGTGATTTCACTTGCGATTTAGATCAAAACACTTGGGTGAACTGTTGGAATCAAGGAATCTTTTCTTTAGAAGATACTGTTGCACAAACAACATGCTGATGTAAGCCTACACCATCACTGGTATCAGGTGGTAAAAACACAGTTTCTAAACCCAGACGCGTAACATCGCGAGACATCCGGGAACGCTTGCGACACAGACCAAACAGACCAGGCCGGGGTTTAGGGTTGATGAATTCTTACATAGTTGTTCATTTTTTTGTAATCTAAAGGCACAACCTATATTCGAGCCAATGTCTTACGTACACTGAACAAAAATATAAACGCAACATGTAAAGTGTTGGTCCCATGTTTCATGAGCTGAAATAAAAGAGCCCAGAAATGTTCCATATGCACAAATTGTTTATTTCTCTCAAATGTTGCACACAAATTTGTTTTGATCCCTGTTAGTAAGCATTTCTCATTTGCCAAGATAATCCATCCACCTGACAGGTGTGGCATATCAATAAGCTAATTAAATAGCATAATCATTAACAGCATAATAATTAATATGTGCACCTTGTGCTGGGGACAATAAAAGGCCACTCTAAAATGTGCAGTTTTGTCAACACAATGCCACAGATGTCTCAAGTTTTGAATTTTGCAATTGGCATGTTGACTGCAGGAATGTCCACCAGAGCTGTTGCCAGAGAATTTAATGTTCATTTCTCTACCATAAGCCGCCTCCAACGTTGTTTCAGAGAATTTGGCAGTACTTCCAACACAGCCTCACAACCGCAGACCACGTGTATGGCGGCATGTTGGTGAGCAGTTTGCTGATGTCAACGTTGTGAACAGAGTGCCCCGTGGTGGTATGGGCAGGCATAAGCTACGGAAAACGAACACAATACCATTTTATCTATGGCAATTTGATTGCACAAACAAGATCCTGAGGCCCATTGTTTTATGTCAATTTTTTTTAAAGGTATCTGTGACCAACAGATGCATATCTGTGTTCCCAGTCATGTGAAATCCATAGATTAGGGCCTAATGAATTTATTTAAATTAACTGATTTCCTCATATGAACTGTAACTCAGTAAAATCAATTACATTTTTGCATGTTGCGTTTATATTTTTGTTCAGTATAGTTGAACATGTTATTACCCCAATCTCGTTAAAGTGACAAACTGACACGTTTTCATTTTCATCAAAAACAACTTTATATCGAAGTAGTACCTTTGATTTGATGGCCTGCACATGCGCAGTTCGGCGCGAGACAACCGTTAGACCCGATGAAGTATTTCTGTGCATGAGTTTAGCAATCCAATGTCACCATGACATCGCCTACAAGTGTGATCGCGGATTTATATTTCGAGAAGCAGTTTTTGCCTATCTTCATACTGTACTGTCTTTGGTATTAGCTAGCTACGTTTGCTCTGACTCAGTACATGTATTAGCTAGCTAGCTATCCAGCTAACTAGTGATTAACAGCTAACACAATTCATTTTTGCCACAACTTGCAAAGAAAAGACAAACTACCTGACAGTAAGACACACAAACTAATAGTGTGATCATGAACACTTGTGGATTTATATTAAGAAGAAAAGCAGCTTTGTTGTCATCAACATCTTGTTACGTGTCCTGCATTGACCATGCAGACTGAACGCAAGTGATCTTGTCGAGGAACAACAAATGCGCTCTTTGAGTGACAGGGTGTGGGGCTTGGTCTGTGTGGAAAGCGGCATGGAGAGGGAGGAAGAGGAGAGATATGACCTTTCCTAATAAAGCATTGCGTGCATCTTTAATCGCATTAGCGTAGTGCATGGATCATCGACTAGATTCAACCGTGGGATGATTTCTTCTTGAGCGGATGGTCAGCGGACCGGAACATAATTACAAATAACTTCAAGACTACAAATTCACTACAACAAGCCCAAACATAAATAATAATTGACCAAAACATAATCATTTCATACATTGCATACATTTGTATATGATCACATACAGTATATCTCTCTATTATCCATGGGACTACTTTGGAACAGAGTTCCAAAATTAAAATAACTTGGAGTTGATTTGCTGGTGATTTACAGTCTTTTATGCCCCCCCCCCCCCAAAATAAGGAATAAAAATAAATGTTTTGTTGCCTTTTATGAACGAATTTCATACAATTCTACATCATTTACATGACAGAAGCAGGCCTTTCTAATCGACCTGGCCGGGGTATCCTGGAAG
The DNA here is from genome assembly GCF_045679555.1 of Salvelinus alpinus. NCBI lineage: Eukaryota > Metazoa > Chordata > Actinopteri > Salmoniformes > Salmonidae > Salvelinus > Salvelinus alpinus. The sequence goes on from NC_092109.1 coordinate 1,102,522, forward strand.
GATATTGATCTCATCCCGTCAGTAGAGGATGCCTGGTTATTTAAAAAGAAATGCCTTCCTCACCATCTTAAATAAGCATGCCCCGTTCAAAAAATGTAGAACCAGGAACAGATATAGCCCTTGGTTCTCTCCAGACCTGACTGCCCTTAACCAACACGAAAACATCCTATGGCGTTCTGCATTAGCATCGAACAGCCCCCGTGATATGCAACTTTTCAGGGAAGCTAGAAACCAATATACACAGGCAGTTAGAAAAGCCAAGGCTAGCTTTTTCAAGCAGAAATTTGCTTCCTGCAACACAAACTCAAAAAAGTTCTGGGACACTGTAAAGTCCATGGAGAATAAGAACACCTCCTCCCAGCTGCCCACTGCACTGAAGATAGGAAACACTGTCACCACCGATAAATCCACTATAATTGAGAATTTCAATAAGCATTTTCCTACGGCTGGCCATGCTTTTCACCTGGCTACCCCTACCCCGGTCAACAGCACTGCACCCCCCACAGCTACTCGCCCAAGCCTTCCCCATTTCTCCTTCTCCCAAATCCAGTCAGCTGATGTTCTGAAAGAGCTGCAAAATCTGGACCCCTACAAATCAGTCGGGCTAGATAATCTGGACCCTTTCTTTCTAAAATTATCTGCTGAAATTGTTGCCACCTCTATTACTAGCCTGTTCAACCTCTCTTTCGTGTCGTCTGAGATTCCCAAAGATTGGAAAGCAGCTGCGGTCATCCCCCTCTTCAAAGGCGGGGACACACTTGACCCAAACTGCTACAGACCTATATCTATCCTACCCTGCCTTTCTAAGGTCTTCGAAAGCCAAGTCAACAAACAGATTACTGACCATTTCGAATCCCACCATACCTTCTCCGCTATGCAATCTGGTTTCAGAGCTGGTCATGGGTGCACCTCAGCCACGTTCAAGGTCCTAAATGATATCTTAACCGCCATCGATAAGAAACAATACTATGCAGCCGTCTTCATTGACCTGGCCAAGGCTTTCGACTCTGTCAATCACCACATCCTCATCGGCAGGCTCGACAGCCTTGGTTTCTCAAATGATTGCCTCGCCTGGTTCACCAACTACTTCTCTGATAGAGTTCAGTGTGTCAAATCTGAGGGTCCGTTGTCCGGGCCTCTGGCAGTCTCTATAGGGGTGCCACAGGGTTCAATTCTTGGACCGACTCTCTTCTCTATATACATCAATGATGTCGCTCTTGCTGCTGGTGAGTCTCTGATCCACCTCTACGCAGACGACACCATTCTGTATACTTCTGGCCCTTCTTTGGACACTGTGTTAACAACCCTCCCTTCAATGCCATACAACTCTCCTTCCGTGGCCTCCAATTGCTCTTAAATACAAGTAAAACTAAATGCATGCTCTTCAACCGATCGCTGCCTGCACCTGCCCGTCTGTCCAACATCACTACTCTGGACGGCTCTGACTTAGAATATGTGGACAACTACAAATACCTAGATGTCTGGTTAGACTATAAACTCTCCTTCCAGACTCACATCAAACATCTCCAATCCAAAATTAAATCTAGAATTGGCTTCCTATGCCGCAACAAAGCATCCTTCACTCATGCTGCCAAACATACCCTTGTAAAACTGACCATCCTACCAATCCTCGACTTCGGTGATGTCATTTACAAAATAGCCTCCAATACCCTACTCAATAAATTGGATGCAGTCTATCACAGTGCCATCCGTTTTGTCACCAAAGCCCCATATACTACCCACCACTGCGACCTGTACGCTCTCGTTGGCTGGCCCTCGCTTCATACTCGTTGCCAAACCCACTGGCTCCAGGTCATCTACAAGACCCTGCTGGTAAAGTCCCCCCTTATCTCAGCTCGCTGGTCACCATAGCAGCACCCACCTGTAGCACGCGCTCCAGCAGGTATATCTCTCTGGTCACCCCCAAAACCAATTCTTCCTTTGGCCGCCTCTCCTTCTAGTTCTCTGCTGCCAATGACTGGAACGAACTACAAAAATCTCTGAAACTGGAAACACTTATCTCCCTCACTAGCTTTAAGCACCAGCTGTCAGAGCAGCTTACAGATTACTGCACCTGTACATAGCCCATCTATAATTTAGCCCAAACAACTACCTCTTTCCCTACTGTATTTATTTATTTTGCTCCTTTGCACCCCATTATTTATATCTCTACTTTGCACATTCTTCCACTGCAAATCAACCATTCCAGTGTTTTACTTGCTATATTGTATTTACTTATCCCTTATCTCACCTCACTTGCTCACATTGTATATAGACTTATTTTTCTACTGTATTATTGACTGTATGTTTGTTTTACTCCACGTGTAACTCTGTGTTGTTGTATGTGTCGAACTGCTTTGCTTTATCTTGGCCAGGTCGCAATTGTAAATGAGAACGTGTTCTCATTTTGCCTACCTGGTTAAATAAAGGTGAAATAAAAATAAATAAAAATAAACTGAAGGCATTAGCAGAATATTTTTTAATGCCACACAAGCAACTGAAATAAGTGGCTACTCTGACAAACTGAGATCAATAAAAACGACCTGGTCTTGAATGCAAACAATAGCCCAGGCCAATGAAGAGACACGCAGATTGTTAGAAAGAAATATATATTATTGGCTACAGTAGGCTACTAAATAAATATTCCAGTGGCACTGACTCACCCAATGATGAAGATGAAGCCTAGGCTACTCACCGGAATAATAATGAAGACATTAAAACTGCACTTGGAGAATTCCAAGAGTGTGCAAAGCTGTCATCAAGGCAAAGGGTGGCTACTTTGAAGAATCTCAAATATAAAATATGTTTTGATTTGTTTAACACTTTTTGGGTTACTACATGATTCCATATGTGTTATTTCATAGGACTGATGTCTCCACTATTAGTCTACAATGTAGAAAATAGTACAAATAAAGAAAAACCCTTGAATCCAAAACTTTTGACTGGTCGTGTTAATTTAACACAATCTGAACTATTCTTTCTTGGATGGGATGCCAGTTATATGACGAGGGAAAATCTAAGAAAAAAACACAGATTTGGAACATTTCTTTTCACTCAAGCTGGAAAAAGCTAAACATTCAGCTGAAACATATTTCCTGTGAGAGTGGAGGAAAGGGTCAGAGAGTGAAAGAAAGAGAAACACACAGAGAGGGGAAAGAACTAGAAAGAACGGGAGGGAGGTAGAGGAGATTTCAGGCCCGGGGGAGTGACACTGACAATGCACAGGTGTCTCCATGGTAACTTATCCCCGTTGACCCAAACATATCACCAAGCACGCTGGGGAACAACAAACATGACCAACTCCAAAACAAATAACAGGTCATTTTTTCCCCCTTGTGCACAAACTTCTTACAACTTTCACATTTTTACAATAACGTAATAATAATGTAAGTAAACAATGCCACTGACACGTATTTAACAACTTTTATGGTAAACGTCCAATGTTTCACCAGGGTGACAATTTTCAACCCTGTGAGAGAGAGAGAAAGAGAGAGAAAGAGCGAGAGAGCCCTTCCCATAGGAACAGCAGGAGAGAGCCAGCTAAAGGGTAACACAGAGTGCGGTGACCTTGGCACAGTAAATGTCGGGAACAAAGTGTGACATAACAGCAGAGCTAACAGCAGAGCCAGGGGCTAACATTAACTCCCCCAACGCTAAATACTGTAACTCCCCTGCCACTAAAGTGGTTTTCGGCCACCCTCAAAACATTAATGAAGGTGCCAGCCAGCGGGTATTGTAGTTTGTTTTGCTTTCTGAATTTGATGATTGGTGCCATGATACCCTCATTATATGGAGTCTGGAAACAGTCGAGCGGAACACTGAGACAATCATTCACAATGAAAAGATGAATTAAAACGTTTCAGACAAGTTTCCTTCATATCCAGATGCCCTGTCCTACTCAATAACTTTAAGCTGAATTCAATCAATTGACACTGTGCTGGATTGGCTACTGATGCACCACCAAGCATCATGTATGCACTATGCATAGGAGAAACAGACAGGGGCATAATTTAATGTTATTATGTGAATCAAAAGTCACGGTACACAGGCAATGTTTGCAGTGTAGTTTCAGCATAAGATATACATTATATTCACAAAAGCATTTGACTTTATTTAAAACACATAAAAAATGACACTGAGCTAGTGTCTTCCTTCTATTGACTGTACTGTTGTGAGAGCCAGAGAACAAGAGAAAGAGAGCAAGAGAGCAGTGACTTGGAAAACAAAAACCTGTCTGTCAGTGTCTGCAGTATCAGTTTTCCCATCTCATTATTTCTCCCTCCATACTTGTCGCTATCCCTCATCTCTGTCCCTGAATACTGACTGGCAATGGTCTGGAACATTCATGACATAACTCCCAGCCTACCCCTTGTTCTCTCGCACACACACACACACACACAATTGTTGAGACCAAGGATTGACTCAGTAGGTTATATGGGTGCAATGGGACTGCCAGTGCCTGGTACAAGGAGATTGAGCCAATTCTACCACGGGACTTGACAAACAGCAGTGCCCACTGTCTTGCTCACACACACAGTTCTGGAAAAAGCCATTGAAGCAGACAAATGAATTGAAATAGACACTGACTCACGGACATGCTCCTCACAGACTATTAAAAGCAACAGGCTCAAGATAGAAATCCCAATACAAGCCATGGGCGGCAGGTAGCCTAGTGGTTAGAGCGTTGGGCCAGTACCTGAAAGGTTGCTAGATTGAATCCCCGAGCGGACAAGGTAAAAATCGGTCGTTCTGCCCCTGAACAAGGCAGTTAACCCACTGTTCCTAGTAGAGGTCGACCGATTATGATTTTTCAACGCCAATACCGATACCGATTATTGGATTAAATTTGTAATAATGACAATTACAACAATACTGAATGAACACTTATTTTAACTTAATATAATACATCAATAAAATCAATTTAGTCTCAAATAAATAATGAAACATGTTCAATTTGGTTTAAATAATGCAAAAACAAAGTGTTGGAGAAGAAAGTAAAAGTGCAATATGTGCCATGTAAGAAAGCTAACGTTTAAGTTCCTTGCTCAGAACATGAGAACATATGAAAGCTGGTGGTTCCTTTTAACATGAGTCTTCAATATTCCCAGGTAAGAAGTTTTAGGTTGTAGCTATTATAGGAATTATAGGACTATTTCTCTCTATATGATTTGTATTTCATATACCTTTGACTATTGGATGTTCTTATAGGCACTTTAGTATTGCCAGTGTAACAGTATAGCTTCCGTCCCTCTCCTCGCTCCTACCTGGGCTCGAACCAGGAACACATCGACAACAGCCACCCTCGAAGCAGTGTTACCCATGCAGAGCAAGGGGAACAACTACTCCAAGTCTCAGAGCGAGTGACGTTTGAAACGCTATTAGCGCGCACCCCGCTAACTAGCTAGCCATTTCACATCGGTTACACCAGCCTAATCTCGGGAGTTGATAGGCTTGAAGTCATAAACAGTGCAATGCTTGAAGCATTGCGAAGAGCTGCTGTCAAATGCACGAAAGTGCTGTTTGAATGAATGCTTACAAGCCTGCTGGCGCCTACCATCGCTCAGTCAGACTGCTCTATCAAATCATAGACTAAATTATAACATAATAACACACATAAATACGAGCCTTAGGTCATTAATATGGTCGAATCCGGAAACTATCATTTCGAAAACAAAACGTTTATTCTTTCAGTGAAATACGGAACTGTTCCGTATTTTATCTAACGGATGGCATCCCTAAGTCTAAATATTGCTGTTACATTGTACAACGTTCAATGTTATGTCATAATTATGTACAATTCTGGCAAATTAATTACGGCCTTTGTTAGGAATAAATGGACTTCACACAGTTCGCAATGAGCCAGGCGGCCCAAACTGCTGCATATACCCTGACTGCTTGCACGGAACGCAAGAGAAGTGACAATTTCCCTGTTATAAGAAATTCATGTTAGCAGGCACTATTAACTAAATATGCAGGTTTAAAAATATATACTTGTGTATTGTTTTTAAAGAAAGGCATTGATGTTTATGGTTAGGTACATTGGTGCAACGACGGTGCTTTTTTCGCAAATGCGCTTGTTAAATCATTACCCGTTTGTCGAAGTAGGCTGTGATTCAATGAGAAATTAACAGGCACCGCATCGATTATATGCAACGCAAGACACGCTAGATAAACTAGTAATATCATCAACCATGTAGTTAACTAGTGATTATGTTAAGATTGATTGTTTTTTATAAGATAAGTTTAATGCTAGCTAGCAACGCACCTTGGCTTCTTGCTGCCCTCGCGTAACAGGTAGTCAGCCTGCCACGTAGACTCCTCGTGGAGTGCAATGTAAGGCAGGTGGTTGCGAAGAGCTGCTGGCAAAACGCACGAAAGCGCTGTTTGAATGAATGCTTACGAGCATGCTGCTGCCTACTACCGCTCAGTCAGACTGCTCTATCAAATCATAGACTTAATTATAACAAAATAACACACAGAAATACGAGCCTTAGGTCATTAATATGGTATAATCCGGAAACTATCATCTCGAAAACAAAACGTTTATTCTTTCAGTGAAATACGGAACCGTTCCGTATTTTATCTAAGGGTGGCATCCATAAGTCTAAATATTCCTGTTACATTGCACAACCTTCAATGTTATGTCATAATTAAGTAAAATTCTGGCAAATTAGTTCGCAACTGTCATGTTCATCGTAAGGAGGAGACCAAGGCACAGCGTGATAAGAATACATTCTTCTTTAATAAAACGAAGAACACTAAACAAACTATCAAAATAACAAAACGAACGTGAACGCTATAAGACACGAGTGCTGACATGCAACTACACATAGACAATAACCCACAAACCAAACTGGAAAATGGCAACCTAAATAGGATCCCCAATCAGAGACAACGATAAACAGCTGCCTCTGATTGGGAACCAATTCAGGCCACCATAGACCTACATATGCCTAGACTACACACAGACACACAAAAACTCTAGACAATACAAAACAATCATACCCACCCTCGTCACACCCTGACCTGACCAAAATAATACAGAAAACATAGAATACTAAGGTCAGGGCGTGACAGTACCCCCCCAAAGGTGCGGACTCCCGACCGCAAACCTGAACTTATAGAGGAGGGTCCGGGTGAGCATCTACCCTCGGTGGCGGCTCTGGTTCTGGACGCCGCCCCCCTTCTTTACACTGAGTCCGCTCTTGTAGCACTGACCCGTGGATCATCGCCGGAGGCTCTGGACTGCGGATCGTCGCCGTAGGCCCTGGGCTGGGGACCGTCGTTGGAGGTTCCGGTCTGTGAACTGTCGCCGGACGCTCTTGACTGGGTACTGTCGCCGGACGCTCTGGACTGGGTACTGTCGCCGGACGCTCTGGACTGGGTACTGTCGCCGGACGCTCTGGACTGGGTACTGTCACCGGACGCTCTGGACTGCCGAGGCGCACTGGAGGCCTGGTGCCGGAACTGGTGGTACCGGGCTGAGGACACGCACCTCAGCGCGAGTGTGAGGAGCAGGAACAGGGCGTACTGGACTCTGGAGGCGCACTGGAGGCCTGGTGCCGGAACTGGTGGTACTGGGCTGGGGACAGCACCTCAGGGCGAGTGCGGGGAGGAGGAACAGGACGTACTGGACTCTGGAGACGCACTGGAGGCCTGGTGCGTGGTGCCAGAACTGGTGGTACCGGAATGGGGACACGCACCTCAGGGCGAGTGCGGGGAGGAAGAACAGGACGTACTGGACTCTGGAGGCACACTGGAGGCCTGGTGCCGGAACTGGTGGTACCGGGCTGGGGACACGCACCTCAGGGCGAGTGCGGGGAGGAAGAACAGGACGTACTGGACTCTGGAGACGCACTGGAGGCCTGGTGCGTGGTGTTGGAACTGGTGGTACCGGGCTGAGGACACGCACTTCAGTGCGAGTGCGGGGAGGAGGAACAGGATACACTGGACTGTGGAGACGCATTGGAGATCCAGAACATAGAGCTGGATCAATATGTCCTGGCTGGATGCCCATTCTAGCCCGGCAAATGCGAGGAGCTGGAATAGAGCGCACCGGGCTAAGAATGTGAACTGGAGACACCGTGCGCATCTCTGCATAACACGGTGCCTGACCAGTTACACGCTCCCCACGGTAAGCACGAGGAGTTGGCTCAGGTCTCCTACCTGACTCAGCCAATCTCCTCGTGTGCCCCCCCCCCAAAAAAATATTGGGGCTGCCTCTCGGGCCTCCGTGCTAGCTGTGTACCTTCATATCGTTGCCGTTCCTCTATTCTCCGGTATTTTTCCTCGTAGTATCGCCGTTCCGCTTTCACTGCCTCTAACTCCTCCTTAGGACGGCGATACTCCCCCGGCTGTGTCCAGGGTCCTGCTCCATCTAATATCTCCTCCCAGGTCCATTTCCCCATTAAGCGCTGTTCCTCCTTTTCACGCTGCTTGGTCCTGTTATGGTGGGTTATTCTGTCACGTTCGTCGTAAGGAGGAGACCAAGGCGCAGCGTGATAAGAATACATTCTTCTTTAATAAAACGAAGAACACTAAACAAACTATCAAAAAAACAAAACGACCGTGAACGCTATAAGACACAAGTGCTGACATGCAACTACACATAGACAATAACCCACAAACCAAACTGGAAAATGGCAACCTAAATAGGATCCCCAATCAGAGACAACGATAAACAGCTGCCTCTGATTGGGAACCAATTCAGGCCACCATAGACCTACATATGCCTAGACTACACACAGACACCTAGACATACAAACACCCTAGACAATACAAAACAATCATACCCACCCTCGTCACACCCTGACCTGCCCAAAATAATACAGAAAACATAGAATACTAAGGTCAGGGCGTGACAGCAACGAGCCAGGCGGCCCAAACTGTTGCATATACCCTGACTCTGCATGCAATGAACGCAGGAGAAGTGACACAATTTCACCTGGTTAATATTGCCTGCTAACCTGGATTTCTTTTAGCTAAATATGCAGGTTTAAAAATATGTACTTCTGTGTATTGATTTCAAAAAAGGCATTGATGTTTATGGTTAGGTACAGTCGTGCAACGATTGTGCTTTTTCGGAAATGCGCTTTTGTTAAATCATTCCCCGTTTGGCGAAGTTGGCTGTCTTCACACAGTTCGCAACAAGCCAGGCGGCCCAAACTGCTGCATATACCCTGACTCTGTTGCAAGAGAAGTGACACAATTTTCCTAGTTAAAAGAAATTCATGTTAGCAGGCAATATTAACTAAATATGCAGGTTTAAAAATATAAACTTGTGTAGTGATTTTAAGAAAGGAATTGATGTTTATGGTTAGGTACACTTTGGAGTAACGACAGTCCTGTTTTGCGAATGCGCACCGCATCGATTATATGCAATGCAGGACACGCTAGATAAACTAGTAATATCATCAACCATGTGTAGTTAACTAGTGATTATGATTGATTGATTGTTTTTTAAAAGATAAGTTGAATGCTATATAGCAACTTCTTACTGCATTCGCGTAACAGGCAGGCTCCTCGTGGAGTGCAATGGTGGTGGTTAGGTGCAGGTGGTTAGAGCGTTGGACTAGTTAACCGTAAGGTTGCAAGATTGAATCCCCGAGCTGACAAGGTAAAAATATGTCGTTCTGCCCCTGAACAAGGCAGTTAACCCACCGTTCCTAGGCCGTCATTGAAAATAAGAATGTGTTCTTAACTGACTTGCCCAGTTAAATAAAGGTGTAAAAAGAAATATGAAATCGTCCCTAATTAATCAGCCATTACGATTAATCGGTCAACCTCTAGTTCCTAGGCCGTCATTGTAAATAAGAATTTGTTCTTAACTGACTTGCCTAGTTAAATAATAAAAAGACTTGCATTATTTGAGAAAAACACATTGTGTGGATTATATTGTCATATTTTCCACCTTCAAATCTTTTCAAATATACACCCTTAATCAGATGGTGCTGTGGGCCACACATGCACAACACACATGCAGTCATTGACAACACCTCTGGATTGGAGGATACAAACATTTACAGCTATACCCATGATAAACAACCAAGTTTGAGAAGTGTGTTTGAGTTCCGAGTTCCTGTGGAATATGCATGGCTGTGTTTAACAATGACTGCTGCATACGCATGATAGGTCAATAAAGCTCTGCTCACTGACCCCCCAGTATTCAAACTACAAAACGGATACACCAGACAAGACGGTGTGCTCCTCTTTCAGAGGACATTGCAGTTCTCTACTGTAACTGTTATTCGCATTATTCCCCGTATTCAAAACCCCAGCCACCACACTGGGCTACAACAGGACAGCCAATGGACACATGTCTGTGTGTCAGAGAGCTTAAAAGGTTAGGCTAAACCAGTGGTTCCCAACCAGTAAGACGCCTGGGGGTACTTGGCCTATCCACAGGGGGTACTTGAGAAGACCCATAGGCTTACTGGAAAAATGCACATGAGGGGGAACTTCAGGGGTTCTCTTGGTAGAGCAAAATTCAGTTGGTGGTACAGTAAGAAAAAAGGTTGGGAACCACTGAGCTACTGTCTAGTACTCAGCTGTCTAGTACTCAGAGTCCACCTGACCTTCGTTACTATTGTCAACAAATCCTTTGTTTTACTTTGCAGAGTCCATAGCGTCAAGGATGTCAATAATGACACTAAGACTTTTACAGCTACTAATACTACTAATACATCATACTTTGACTTATGTATCTACTGTATACGTACGTGGTGGTTAGGTGCTTTGACATATTTACAGTTTGCACCCAAACTAGAAATCTGGTTGGTTGATTTGCAGAGCTGACAATCCAAGAGTAGCAACGTTAGGTGAGAGTCCTTTGATTCAGCGTTGCCTTGTCGACATTACAGCAATGTCTCGTCAAAGTTGCCAACTCAGTCTCTTCCAGAGTTGAGACACAAATCAATGTATTTTTTTCAATTCAGACCCTTTCATACAAGCAACATATGCACGAGAATGAGAGATGTAACAACAACCCTTGTAACACAGTCCCTGGGGATGACAATAATGTTGGCCAGCACTGTAGAATCTAGCCATTTATCTAATCCACTATTTCAAACCCTACACCTTGACAATATGAAATGAAGTGCTTTGACGACAGAGTTCTCTCCATTAAGCAAGGCAAAGGCAACCCAGCCAACTACGGCTAATTTACAGTCACGTTAAACAGTGCAGCCAGAATAAAAACAAAGTAGCAGCATTTGCATTTGTTTAAGCTGTTTTCTAGTGACATTTATTTCAATACATCCATAACGATAAGCTAATGAGGCGCGATTTTGCCTGGCATAGAAAATGTTTTCACTCTTCAGGACACTGTTGTTCAGAGGAGCTAGCCAACAACACAGCTAACACAATCACTTCAAACAGAAGCTGGAAAGACTGCAAACTAGCTGTACTTCGTTTCGTTTTACCTTTTTTCAAATGACATTTCTTTGTATATATCAGTAAAAATGATGCGTTCATTACTATGGGACAACTGAAAATCGAATTTGAATATTGAAACAATGTTGCAAATGTCGGCGAGACAGACAGTAAGGTTTATACAAATCTCTGCTGTTGAAAACGAAATGTTAGTCTAAAAGAAATGTGAGATAATTTCTAGATGCTTTTTATAGTGGAGATCAAGTTTATAAATTGCCTGGCTGTGCTGATGAGACAGTGGATTGCGCAGTCAGATGGAACAGAGTAAATATGCATTTTATCGCCATAGATTTAGCTGGTGGTAACTTGTGGAATAGACACCTGCTAGAATGCAGTTTTAATCAATCAGCATTCAGGATTAGACCCACCCGTTGTATAAATCTGCATAATACCCTGACAGATCTCCCTCTCTCTCTCTGCAGAGGCTAACTAGACCCTGGCGTCTTAATCAAAGACAGTAATTCCAGGGAGAGAGTGGATGAGATCATTACCCAAAACGTGATGAGAGGGGGAAGGAGAAAAACAACTGTAGCAGAGAACTAGGGCTGTAGCCTAGTGTACATAGACTAGGGCTAGTCCTGCGCTAACGTGAAGGGTTAGAGTAAGTGGACTAGTGCAGGAATATAGTAAAGGGATGCTACACACTGGTGGGTGGGGGGGTTGCTGCTGATAATTTTTGGTAGACGGTAGGACGGGGTACCACTTAACAGACCGCTACTATAGATCGATTAACATGTAGGCCACCCTGTCTGGCGGACATACAGCTCTAGGAGGATTACAACTGTTATGAGAAGGACTGTTTTGCTTTGAAGTACTACTTGCTTTGGAGTACTACATCCATGGATTTCCACATTTCCCCCATGCCTGAACATATCCCCCATGCTGAGATATAAACACACAATTACAAATGGAGACTCCCAGATGGTGTAAGATGAGTGTAGGAATGTAATTAATTTAAATGAACCAAGCCTATGAAGGATAACTGTCTACAAAAGCACTTGTTTCCACCTTGTCAGTCTACATTTGATATTTAACTCAAAACAATTTATAAGGAAAATAATTGCTTGGAAAGGTCACTGCCATCTGCCAACTTCGAGCGCTGAGTGTGACAGGGAAACAATAGGAGCACTCACACACAATCACAGCAAGCAATTTGACGCAATACAATTTAAACATCTGTGCCATTTACCTACCTGCAAGTAGGCCTACTTATACATAAATGTACATATACAAAAATGTCTTGGAAAATCATTGTTGCCAAAAAGGATAATATGGAGATATCACTATATCATTCCATTAAACAAACTGCTAGAATTATTATTTGGTGTCTGCACACAGAAAAATATTTTTTTTAAACAGGCAGAGTGACAAATCTGCAAAAAGCAACAAATATAATGCACAAAACCTAAACATAAAATTGTTATTACATTTGTTGCAACTTTTGGCAGGGATCCAAGTAGCCTATTCACCTATTCACCTATTATTCTCGAGATCCTATTATTCTCTTAAAGAAATATATTATGTTTAGAAAAGTGATCTTGCTTATTATAGCTACCTAATAATCCTCTGTTTACAATACTAATAGGTGTGATCCACTTGTCATCTATTGTGTAGGTCTACTCAGGCTAATCCTTCTTGTGCCTACATTGATAAAACTCTTGTGCCAACCTACATTGATCAAATCAACCTTTCAGGACATTCAGGCAATAGCCTAGCCTGGGTGCCAGCCTGTTCCTGCTTTCTTGCAAACCCCCAACAGAATTGTCATGTAAAACAGACTGGTACCCAGGCTAGCAATAGGCTAGCAATAGCCTACCCTACCCCATGTAAAAAATGCATTGACATGATAATTGTTTTTTACCTGGATGATGAGACGGCAAAGTCCCCACCTTCCAACAATCGGATCTTGCAGAAAAGTACCACGTTGACAAACGGCACGGCTGTGAGCTCCTCCAATGTAAAATGGATTTGAAACTTAAACCTCTTCTTTTTCATTAAAAACGCCATTGAGACTGAACTGAACTGAAATGTCAATAATTGATAGGTTTATGCAGCAGACATATTCCTAAATTAAACCTTTGGGATTGACCAACAAAAAGGATAGGAAATGAAACAAAGTAATAAAAATAAAAAATCGTTTTCAATCAGGAGCTTGGAAGTCCTTGATTGTGTTGGCTCAGTATCTCTGATGACCCAGTGTTGATTCGGACCTGGAGCAAGAAAAAAAATACAATAATAGGTGCTTTATTACGATCATATATGCTGGAGATGATTACAAACACATCTCATATGTTATCCCCAATTTATCTCACATAGGTAATAAGCCTTTCATTAAATATCTATAACAAACTTTATTACGGTATTCAATTTGGCCAACTATAAAGAAAATATTTGGAAGGCATACCCTACACAGAATAAATGCTTTGTAAAGATTTGGCTTTTCTTTACACCGTGTTGGTTGTGGGATTTAGAAATGACAATAAACTCATTCCCATTCCCCAAACAATTTAATGCACACATTTATTCGCTAATCGGGGATTTCCAGGAGTCAGCATCCGTCAACAATAACAAGGAAAGGTAGTTCGTTCGTCCCATGATCAATTCGACTCTTCTGCATACATTTTACCAAGTATTTATTGTCAACCCTCTACGCAAACACAATCGCATTTCACCCACAGGCCGACATTAATTCACCGAAGTGATACACAACACAAGCACAAATCGAAGGCAGTGAAATTATGTCAAAGAAGTAGTTTACCTCATGTTCAACGAAGACAACAGGACATCTCCTCAGGCCAATAAAAGGACATTCACACTTTACTTTGAATCAGGGTGGGCTGGTCTTGTCCCTCCTCTCTTCCAAACAGAGCTGCTAAGCACCGCCTATTGGCTTAGAGAAGCGTGTAGGTTACGTTTTGCATTATGTTTAATAAGTCACCTGACTTGATACAGTCTTTACATATATAAACATCTTAAACATTAGAATCAATTTATTTTATCCAACCAAAAGTGATATAATTTTCTGTTCATTAATACACCTCAATCAACATGTTAGGCTAATTTGATTAAAAAAACGACATAAGAAAATTGCGTTCCTCTATAGACCTACTCTCAACATATGACTATTATGTGAAAACATCAATGTAGGTTTATTTGTAGACCTGAGAAATCACTAAAATAAGTCTACACGCTGTAATGTCAAATTGTGATTTAAATCTTAACATATACCGCCATCTGCTGGTAATTGTAACATTGACGTTGCATCCCCAGATTCGTATTGCATTAAAGCACACATTTTACAGTAAGTGGTATCAGCATCAACTACCTGTATTTTCCCATCAGATCCCCAATATTTCAGTTAATGAAATAGTGACACAATTTAAAACACTACAGAGATGAATGGGTCAGATTCAGTCCTACAAATGCAATAACATAAAAATAGAGAAAAGGTTGAAAAAGACTAAAGTAAATACGAATATTTCATGGTATCATTTAAACAAAGTTTATTTTTGTTGCTATGATTTTTAAAATATTTGATATCACTTGGAAAAATAAACAATTCTGCACAAATACAAAATCGTGATGCAATTCTGGCCCATTGTCTGTAAAGAAAAATGGCTTCCATTCCAATTTCATATAAGGAATAACAACTGCAATAATACAACAGCTCTGCCTGGGTCAATTTAGCTCTTCTAAGAACAATATGTTTTTGAAGATTTGATATACTCTTTTTAGTAAGTATGGCTATGGTCAATTATACCAATCAATAGTGGAAAATGTGACTTCATTTTACAACCATTACAGCAACTTATTTCTATCTAGATATGTAGTATGTCTATCTAGAACTACAACCCTAAACCTCTGTGCATGCTCATTCTAAGGGAACTCATTGCAGTTATCTTTCTCTCAAAGTTCTCATATTTCATACAAGCATGAGCAAGCTCACAAACACATTTCATACACACACTCTCTCACACTCACTCTCTCACACTCACTCTCTCACACACTCTCTCACACACACTCTCTCACACACACTCTCTCACACACACTCTCTCTTTCTCACACACACTCTCGCTGACACACACTCTCTCGCTGACACACACTCTCTCGCTGACACACACTCTCTCTCTGACACACACTCTCTCTCTGACACACACTCTCTCTCTGACACACACTCTCTCTCTGACACACACACACACACACACACACACACACACACACACACACACATTGTTCATTCTCGGCTGGCTGTGGCAACGGGATCTTGGGCCTCTATTGCGAGCCCTCTGCAGGAGTCCCCGAGTTGTTGGAGTTGTCAGTCCCGCTCTGCAGGAACTTCCTCAGGTCTTTGAGAGCCGGCCTCATCATCTGAACCAGGGCCAGCAAGGCTGCCTGGGTGCCCTCCAGGGCCTGGGCCTGCCTCTCCTGGGCGTAGGCCTGCGCCTCCTGGGACCTACGGATCATCTGAAGTAATTGGTTCTGGCCCTCCAGATGCTGAGCGATCTGCCTCACGTGCACATTGGTGACCCACTGTTCCTGGAGGAGCCGTGCCGAGTTGAGGGCAATGCGGCTCTTCAGCTCCTGGGGCTTGGCCTGGCTGGGCGGTTGGGTCGAAGACACTGCCGTCAGCATTTCCACTGGATGCGACTCCATGGCGGTCACCACGGTGGGTGTGGCCTCGGTGGTGGTGCAGTACTCCACCATGCCGCCTTCCTCCAGGGTGTGGTACGTGGTCTCAGCTGGTGGGAAAAAGACAGCTTGTTAGAAAAGGATTCTTCACTCCTGGTCCCAGAGAGCTACAGGCTGTGTAATATTTTTCTCCAGCCTAGCACTAACACTTCTGATTCTACTATTAAAATTAAGACCTTGATTAGCTGAATCATATGTGTTAGTGCTGGGCTGTAAGAAAAGCCGGCTCACCCTGTATTGTTCACCTTGCGACTGCCTCCATAACAGTTTACAGAACCAGACACTTCAAACCGAATAAACGACTTACCATCTAGGGATTTCGTCTCCTCGCATGATGCTGAAGCTGTCTGAAGGCCTACAAATATCAGAAACAGTGTTTTGAATAGGTTAAGCAATGTATTAAAGCAATGTTTTCCCTTTCATTTGGGGTGGCAACCTGAATAAATGGTTATTGTGACATAAATAAATAACGTCATCTTCTTCATACTAGTAATGTGGAAAATTTGAGATTTGAAAAACTGGAATTTGCTCTAACTCTTCTTGCAGCCTGGTTAGAAACGTATGAAAAGCGTACTTTCCGTGAGTGTCACGGTGGTGACTGAGCTCATAGTAACAGGTAAAGTTCTCAGCATTTGGGTCTCCAGCAGGTAAACTGATGATAGTCGCCTCTCCCAAGAGGTTACAAATACGCTGCTGCATAGCAGTGAGGATAACGGGAACCGGAGTGCAGTCGGTAGTGTTCTCCTCAATTGCCGCCCTCGCCTGTGCCACTTTGCGCCTCACCTCGGTCTTCATATCCGACCACTTCTTCTTGACCTCGGCCAATTCTCTTGGGCAGGTTGTTACAGCGTTCACCTTCTTCAGGATTTCTATCCACGCGTTATTCTTTGCTATGTGAGTGACTCCCGCATTGAAGTGGTTAACGAGTATGTGCTTTTGTTTCTCAATTTCCTCCACAATAATTTCGACCTCTCTCTCCGAAAAATTCATTTTTCTCTTTTTGCCATTCGATGCCATATTTGCATAAATTGCTGTTTCTTTTAAATAATTGTGCGTATTGTACGTAAAATAGTAGGATTTACTCAATTGATCTGCGCAACGTAATGGCTTCCAGAATCGCCTTCTTCTTCCTACAAACAACGCTTACGTTCGTTGTGGTTAGAACTCCGCCCAACCAACTGTGGTTGGTTACATTCCTCCAGTTTTGCCTGCTGCGGTTGGCTAAACTAAATGCCAATTGTTAATCCCAATTTAAGTAATTATCTCGCTCCATGTAGTAAAAAACAACAACAAATTGACAAAATGTCAACATTGCATCAATATGAATGTAGGCTGTGTTGTAATGTGGATGTTTTTCATGAGATTAGTTTTTTTTCATTTATGGATTCATTTTAACCGATTTCGTTCTGGGTTTTACACATTTACATCAACGATGGTGATTGGCTACTGGACCTATCCATCATGCACATTCCAACACCCTCCCTATTCACTGTTCATTCTTCACTAGTCATTTCCTGGCCCTAGGTTGAAAATGCTAAGTAGGCAGGAAGAGCCGGCACCGGCTTTTTTTTTTTTGTGGTATCAGTTATCAATCCAACTGCCAAGTCAAACGGGAGGAATTCGCCGGCTATATCCAAGAAAGGGCAGTGGACATCTTCAATACCAGTAGAAGGTATCACTGAAGTGACTTTCGTGGCACATTACAGCAAAAACTTGTTGAAATTTACAGTATATTGACTAAGTTACATTGTAACGCGGCTCAGCATCCACCTCATCACTTCTCAGCTGGCAGACATAGCTAAAATAGCTAACGTTAGCTAGCTAGCTAGCTATTATGCCGGTTGCTAGTAAGCCAACCGAGTTAGCAGAGAATTAAAGAAGTCAACCGTTATGGGCTAAACCTGGATAACGGTGGAATAAGATGGTTACATTGCAAGGTTTACATTTGACTGTTTTGTCTGCACTACTTTTAGCAGTCCTGAACAATTTAGTTAGAACGCACGTGACGTGGTGGCTAAAATAGACTTGTCCATATTTGGCAGCTAGCCAAGCTACCCCAATTCACATTAAATTTAGATATAGTAAAATATCGGCTATCGATTTTAATAGTTTGATAATATTGGTTCCATCCGTATGATGCACAAGCAAGGGTCGTTCGTGTCCCCCTTGCTCAGCGTGGTCTTCTGTCAATGCCAAGCAGATGAGGCGCACCGGGGTTCTGACCCAGGTGGCGGGGTCGAGGCTACTGGGGGTCCATCCTTCCCATCCCCCCCTCCAGCTCGGGAGCGGCCGTTGTCAGGAGAGAAAACAGGTTCCTGTGATGACTCCTGTGAGCCATCGTATCCATGCGAACTTTGTGGTGGACCCGAGCAGGACCACAGACTGAAAGTGCTGTTTCAAGTCCTGGACGTGAATGGTGATGGGGGCATCTGCGTCAACGACCTGTCCATTGGGCTCAAGAAACTGGGGGTTCATCGCACAGAACTCGAGCTTATGGTAAGTGTATCGTTTTAATACAGTGCCTTTGGAAAGTATTCAGAGCCTTAACATTATTCAGTTTGTTAGTTAGCCTTATTTTAAAATGTATTAAAACAATTTTTTTTAAACCTACATAACATACCTCATAATGAAAGCAAAACAGGTTTCGATTTTTTTGCAAGTTTATTATAAATGAGAAACATAAATACCTTATTTACAGAAGTATTCAGACCATTTGCTATGAGATTCGAAATTGAGCTCAGGTGCATCCTGTTTCCATTGATCATCGTTGAGATCCTTGAGTCCACCTGTGGTAAATTCAATTGATTGGACATTATTTGGAAAGGCACACTCCTGTCTATATAAGTTCCCATAGGTCAAGCCATGAGGTCGAAGAAATTGTCCGTAGAGCTCAGAATTGTGTCGAGGCACAGATCTGGGGAAGGGTACCAAAACATTTCTGCAGCATTGAAGGTCCCCAAGAACACAGTGGCCTCCATCATTCTTAAATGGAAGAAGTTTGAAACCACAAACTCCTCCGATACCTGGCCGCCTGGCCAAACTGAGCAATCGGGGGAGAAGGGCCTTGGTCAGGGAGGTGACCAAGAACCCGATGGTCACTCTGACAGAGCTCTAGAGTTCCTCTGGCGATGAGAGAACCTTCCAGAAGGACAACCATCTCTGCAGCACGCCACCAATCAGGCCTTTATGGTAGAGTGGCCAGACGAAAGCCACTCCTCAATAAAAGGCACATGACAGCCCGCTTGGAGTTTGCCAAAAGGCACCTAAAGACTCTCAGACCATGAGAAACAAGATTATCTGGTCTGATGAAACCAATATTTAATTTTTTGGTTTGAATGCCAAGCGTCACATCTGGAGGAAACCTGCCACCATCCCTACGGTGAAGCATGGTGGTGGCAGCATAATGCTTTGGGGATGTTCTTCACCGGCAGTGACTGGGAGACTAGTCAGGATCGAGGCAAAGATTAACAGAGCAAAGTACAGATATCCTTGATGAAAACCTGCTCCAGAGCCATCAGGACCTCCGAATGAGGCGAAGGTTCACCTTCAAACAGGACAACGACCCTAAGCACACAGCCAAGACAACGCAGGAGTGGCTTCAAGACAAGTCTCTGAATGTCTTTGTGGCCCAGCCAGAGCCCAGACTTGAACCCGATATACCATCTCTGGAGAGACCTGCAGCAACGCTCCTCATCCAACCTGACAGAGCTTGAGGATCTGCAGAGAGAAATGGGAAAAACTCCCCAAATACAGGTGTGCCAAGCTTGTAGTGTCATACCCAAAAAGACTTGAGGCTGTAATCGCTGCCAATGGTGCTTCAACAAAGTACTGAGTTAAAGGGTCTGAATACTTATGTAAATGTGATATTTCTGTTTTTTATTGAATACATTAGCAAAGATTTCTAAACCTGTTTTTGCTTTTTCATTATGGGATACTGTGTTTAGATTGAGGGGGGGAAACAATTTTAACCAATTTTAGAATAAGGCTATAATGTAACAAAAAATGTGGGAAAAGTCAAGGGGTCTGAATACTTTCCGAATGCACTATATCTTTCTAAAGATTAATAACTTAAGGAGAAGGTGAGACGCAATAAGTTCAAGCAAGCTAATTAACACTGACAGGATTAACTGATTTAATGTTGACTCCCTGTTCAGTGTTTACATAATAATCTATTCTATAACTATGGGCAAAAGCTAGTAAGTAAAGCAGTAGTCACCAACTGTTTCTGAGTCTATCACTTTCGGGTCGTTAAAAACCAAGCCAAGATTTACCTCTCAGATTAACTTGTTAAAATATGACTTAAAAAGTGTTCACCTATGCAACATTACCCTAATAAAAACTGTTCTGTAGGAATGAGGTTTGTGCAGTAGCCTAATTGCTTGACCTGACAATATTGTTATTCTCAGACCATATTATATTTCAAAACTTAAATAAATCAGTTTTACTAAAGAGGCACAGCTGAGCATAAATACAAATAATTAGCTTTTTTGTTTTACTGGATTTTTCTGATGGTCAGTCTCAGCGAATGGAGGGATAGAGCAGCAGAGGGCCTGTCTCTCACAGTCCCTGCTCTCTCTCCCGTCCTTAAGTAAGACTGACCAGAGAGAGTGGGCACCGTCCTGCACGATGTTGAAACTCAAGTTGCACTGCATTATTTTTGCCTCATGCACAAATATTCCTTGATATTAAAATAGAAATGATGAGCCGCAAATAATAAAACACAGGCTTTTCAATAGGCTACATTTGGCTGCTCATTCCTTGCAGCTGCAGTGTGTTGGTTGGTTATAGGGAGAAGCATGTTTTATGGTTCGTGAAAGTGTTAACAGTGCTTAAAAACTTCAACATGAACTCAGTCATAAAAAGAGCAGCTCTTTTCTGCATTCTATGACAGTCTCTCTGGTCATGGTTTTAAAAGTTATGAATAGTATCTAACTCGCGTAGTATCTAACTTTGATGTAGGGTCGTGGAAGCTGCATGCACAGTGATTTGAGCTATCCAATTAGCTTCTCAAAGTAATGTTTTCTTCACCTCAAACAGCAAGCAAACAAACTGTTTTTACACCCATTGAGAATGACAAAAGTTCCTCAATGTATTTTAAGTCTTTCCAGCTCTCGCCCTTTCGATAACCACTCAGCTTGAAATGGAAATACTGTCATGCTCTGATCCAATGGAAACATCATAAAATAGGCCTACCAGATTACTTCTTATCCCTTGACACCAAATAGCCTATAGCTGTGTCTGACTGGAGCTCACTGGCGGGGAAACTGAGTGCCCAGAATATTTTATCCAATTACAATGTTGCAAGTTTGCTAGGGCAAGCTTCAGCTGGACCCAAGTTGATACAATGTTTCAAGTTCTTTGCAGACAGGCCAGACTGATTTATTGGATATTTATTTTATCAGGATATTTTATACCTGCTAATGTTATTCGTGGGCTTTATGTAGGCTATTTTTACATAGTCGGCAATGGCAATAGTACCTTTTTACATTTAGCATTTTCATTTAGATTTGGATAGAATTTTGATTAAGCTCTATTTCGAGTCTCATAGCAAAGGGTCTGAATACTTAAGTAAATAAGGTATTTCCTGTTTAGTTTTAATACATTTGCTATAAAAAAAATATTTAAAAAATTAAGTATTCGCTCCGTCTTTATGGGGTATTGTCTGTAGATTGCTGACGATTTCTGTATTTGTTTAATCCATTTTAGAATAAGGCTGTAACATAACAAAATATAGAAAAGAGTCAAGGTCTTTCCCAAAGGCACTGTTTCTTTGTTTTGGAAGGCATTTGGACAAGGGAGCTCACATTTCCAGAGTGCACCTGACCTCTCGTTTAAAAACGTTTTTCTCCTACCATCACTTAAGTTTGTTAAGTTTGTTGCCGATATGCATTTATGCCTAAAATTGTTTTTAACTTGAGAAAAGTTGCAGTGTTTATCCTATATTTAGCAGCGGTGGGCCCACTACCATGGACTTTAAACTCAACGTTCTTGTGTGCCTGTAAAATGGCGCCGGAGCAGAAGGCAGACGGTTTACGTGCCCCCAACCGATTGCATATATTTTTTATTTTTTTTACATAATGTTGCCGCTACCGGCTCTTATGACCGAAAATAACTTCTAGACATCAGGACTGCGATTACTCACTATGGACAAGCATAATAATTGTTCTTCTTTCACGACTGATGAGCCCGAGGCGGAGGATATACGGCTCCCTCGGGAACAGGCCCCAACCCCAGTGATCTGCGTGAAGAGGAGGCAGAGAAAGAGGCCGGAGGGCAGGCTGCCTTCTGAGGAGTAGGAGGTGATCGAATAAACCCCCACTCCATCTCAATTCCGCTCGCAAACATGCAATCTTTGGACAATAAAATGGACAAGTTATTGGGGAAGATTAAACTACCAACGAGACATTAAAAACTGTAACATCTTATGCTTCACGGAGTTGTGGCTGAACGACGACAATATCAACATACAGCTGGCTGGTTATACGATATACCGGCAGGATAGAACAGTGGCGTCTGGTAAGACAAGGGGCGGCGGTCTATGTATTTTTGTAAACAACAGCTGGTACACGATATCTAATGAAGTCTCGAGCCATTGCTCACCTGAGGTAGAGTTTCTCATGATAAGCTGCAGACCACATTACCTACCGAGAGAGTTTTCCTCTATATTCTTTGTAGATGTTTACATACCACCACAGTCAGAGGCTGGCAACATGACAGCATTGAATGAGCTGTATTCCGCCATAAACAAGAAAACGCTCACCCAAGACGCCGCTCCTAGTAGCAGGGGACTTTAATGCAGGCAAACTTAAAATCAGTTTTACCTCATTTCTATCAACATGTTAAATGTGCAACCAGAGCGAAAATAACTCTGGACCACCTATACTCCACACACAGAGACTAGAGGTCGACCGATTTTATGATTTCTTCAACGCCGATATCGATTATTGGAGGACCAAAAACAACTGACAATTATTAAATCAGCCGATTTTTATATACAGTGGGGAGAACAAGTATTTGAGACACTGCCGATTTTGCAGGTTTTCCTACTTACAAAGCATGTAGAGGTCTGTAATTTTTATTACATTTACATTTAAGTCATTTAGCAGACGCTCTTATCCATCATAGGTACACTTCAACTGTGAGAGACGGAATCAAAAATCCAGAAAATCACATTGTATGATTTAAGTAATTAATTTGCATTTTATTGCATGACATAAGTATTTGAAAACCTACCAACCAGTAAGAATTTCGGCTCTCAGACCTGTTCTTTAAGACGCCCTCCTGTTCTCCACTCATTACCTGTATTAACTGCACCTGTTTGAACTCGTTACCTATAAAAGACACCTGTCCACACACTCAATCAAACAGACTCCAACCTCTCCACAATGGCCAAGACCAGAGAGCTGTGTAAGGACATCAGGGCTAAAATTGTAGACCTGCACAAGGCTGGGATGGGCTACAGGACAATAGGCAAGCAGCTTGGTGAGAAGGCAACAACTGTTGGCGCAATTATTAGAAAATGGAAGAAGTTCAAGATGACGGTCAATCACCCTCGGTCTGGGGCTCCATGCGTGATCTTATCTCGTGGGGCATCAATGATCATGAGGAAGGTGAGGGATCAGCCCAGAACTACACAGCAGGACCTGGTCAATGACCTGAAGAGAGCTGGGACCACAGTCTCAAAGAAAACCATTAGTAACACACTACGCCGTCATGGATTAAAATATTGCAGCGCACGCAAGGTCCCCCTGCTTAAGCCAGCGCATGTCCAGGCCCATCTGAAGTTTGCCAATGACCATCTGGATGATCCAGAGGAGGAATGGGAGAAGGTCATGTGGTCTGATGAGACAGAAATAGAGCTTTTTGGTCTAAACTCCACTCGCTGTGTTTGGAGGAAGAAGAAGGATGAGTACAACTCCAAGAACACCATCCCAACCGTGAAGCATGGAGGTAGAAACATCATTCTTTGGGGATGCTTTTCTGCAAAGGGGACAGGATGACTGCACCGTATTGAGGGGAGGATGGATGGGGCCATGTATCGCGAGATCTTGGCCAACAACCTCCTTCCCTCAGTAAGAGCATTGAAGATGGGTCGTGGCTGGGTCTTCCAGCATGACAACGACCCGAAACACACACAGCCAGGGCAACTAAGGAGTGGCTACGTAAGAAGCATCTCAAGGTCCTGGAGTGGCCTATCCAGTCTCGAGACCTGAACCCAATAGAACATCTTTGGAGGGAGCTGAAAGTCCGTATTGCCCAGCGACAGCCCCGAAACCTGAAGGATCTGGAGAAGGTCTGTATGGAGGAGTGGGCCAAAATCCCTGCTGCAGTGTGTGCAAACCTGGTCAAGAACTACAGGAAACATATGATCTCTGTAATTGCAAACAAAGGTTTCTGTACCAAATATTAAGTTCTGCTTTTCTGATGTATCAAATACTTATGTCATGCAATAAAATGCAAATTAATTACTTAAAAATCATACAATGTGATTTTCTGCAAAATCGGCAGTGTATCAATTACTTCTGCTCCCCACTGTATACATATATATATTAGAGGTCGACCGATTAAATCGGAATGGCCGATTTTAATTAGGGCCGATTTCAAGGTTTCATAACAATCGGAAATCGGTATTTTTGGGCGCCGATTTGCAGTTTTTTTTTTTTTACACCTTTATTTAATCTTTATTTAACTAGGCAAGTCAGTTAAGAACACATTCTTATTTTCAAAGACGGCCAAGGAACGTTCTGCCTCGTTCAGGGGCAGAACGACAGATTTTTAACCTTGGCAGCCTTGGCAGCTCGGGGGATCCAATTGCAACCTTACAGTTAACTAGTCCAATGCTCTAACACCTGATTACATTTCACTCCACGAGGAGCCTGCCTGTTACGCGAATGCAGTAAGCTAAGGTAAGTTGCTAGCTAGCATTAAACGTATCTTATAAAAAACAATCAATCAATGACTGTCATTGCTCCAATGTGTACTTAACCATAAACATCAATGCCTTTCTTAAAATCAATACACAAGTATATATTTTTAAACCTGCATATTTAGCTAAAAGAAATCCAGGTTAGCAGGCAATATTAAACAGGTGAAATTGTGTCATTTCTCTTGCGTTCATTGCACGCAGAGTCAGGGTATATGCAACAGTTTGGGCCGCCTGGCTCTTTGCGAACTAATTTGCAGCGGTGGGCCCACAGTGTATATAAATAAATTTTTATATATATATATATAAATATTTTAAGAAGGGCATTGATGTTTATGGTTAGGTACATTGGTGCAACGGCAGTGCTTTTTTCGCGAATGCGCTTGTTAAATCATCATCACCCGTTTGGCGAAGTAGGCTGTGATTCGATGATAAATGAACAGGCACCGCATTGATTATTTGCAACACAGGACAAGCTAGTTAAACTAGTAATATCATCAACCATGTTTAGTTAACTAGTGATTATGTTAAGATTGATTGTTTTTTATAAGATAGGTTTAATGCTAGCTAGCAACTTACCTTGGCTCCTTGCTGAACACAGTCTCCTCGTGGAGTGCAATGTAATCGGCCATAATCGGCGTCCAAAAATGCAGATTACCGATTGTTATGAAAACTTGAAATCGTCCCTAATTAATTGGCCAGGTCGACCTCTAAAAGAGACGCATACAAAGCTCTCCCTCGCCCTCCATTTGGCAAATCTGACCATAATTCTATCCTCCTGATTCCTGCTTACAAGCAAAAATTAAAGCAGAAAGCACCAGTGACTAGATCAATAAAAAGTGGTCAGATGAAGCAGATGCTAAGCAACAGACCTGATTTGCTAGCACAGACTGGAAAATGTTCCGTGATTCCTCCAATGGCATTGAGGAGTACACCACATCTGTCATTGGCTTCATCAATACGTGCATCGATGACGTCGTCCCCACAGTGACCGTACGTACATACCCCAACCAGAAACATTTTACATTTACATTTTAAATGTAAATGGATTACAGACAGCAGACAGCACTGAGCTAAAGACTAGAGCTGCCGCTTTCAAGGAGCGGGACTCTAACCCGGAAGCTTATAAGAAATCGCTATGCCCTTCGACGAACCATCAAACAGGCAAAGCGTCAATACAGGACTAAGACTGAGTCATCTGATGAGCGTCAGAGACGGTGCGGTATGTGGCAGGGCCTGCAAACCATTAGACTACAAAGGGAAGCACAGCCGAGAGCTGCACAGTGACACGAGCCTACCGGAGGAGCTAAACTACTTCTATGCTCGCGTCGAGGCAAATAACACTGAAACATGCATGAGAGCACCACCTGTACCGGATGACTGTGTGATCACGCTCTCCAAAGCCGATGCGAGTAAGACCTCGACAGGTCAAAATTCACAAGGCCGCAGGGTCAGACGGATTACCAGGACGTGTACTGCGAGCATGCGCTGACCAACTAGCAAGTGTCTTCACTGAAATGTTCAACCTCTCCCTGTCCGAGTCTGTAATACCAACATGTTTTAAGCAGACCACCAAGGTAACCTGTCTAAATGACTACCGACCCGTAGCGTTCACTTCTGCAGCCATGAAGTGCTTTGAAAGGCTGGTAATTGCTCACATCAACATCTCAAAAACCCGAGACCCAATCCAATTTGCATACCGCCCCAACAGATCCACAGATGATGCAGGCTCTATTGCACTCCACAATGCCCTTTCCCACCTGGACAGAAGGAACACCTATGTGAGAATGATATTCATTGACTACAGCTCAGCGTTCAAGCTCATCAATAAGCTAAGGACCCTGGGACTAAACACCTCCCTCTGCAACTGGATCCTGGACTTCCTGATGGGCCGCACCCAGGTGGTAAGGGTAGGTAACAACAATGACTGCACGGCCAGGCACGACTCCAATACCATCATTAAATTTGCAGATGACACAACCGTGGTAGGCCTGATCACAGACAATGACAAGACAATCTATAGGGAGGAGGTCAGAGACCTGGCCGTGTGGTGCCAGGACAACAACCTCTCCCTCAACGTGATCAAGACAAAGGAGATGATTGTGGACTACAGGAAAAAGAGGACCAAGCACGCCCCCATTCTCATCGACGGGGCTGCAGTGGAGCAGGTTGAGAGTTCCTTGGTGTCCACATCACCAACAAACTAACATGGTCCAAGCACACCATGACAGTCGTGAAGCGGGCACGACAAAACCTATTCCCCCCCAGGAGACTGAAAAGATTTGGCATGGGTCCTCAGATCCTCAAAATGTTCTACAGCTGGCACAT
This sequence comes from Salvelinus alpinus, assembly GCF_045679555.1. Lineage (NCBI taxonomy): Eukaryota > Metazoa > Chordata > Actinopteri > Salmoniformes > Salmonidae > Salvelinus > Salvelinus alpinus. The sequence continues at coordinate 1,129,892 of NC_092109.1, forward strand.
CGAGAGCATCCAGACTGGTTGCATCACTGCCTGGTATGGCAACTGCTCGGCCTCCGACCGCAAGGCACTACAGAGGGTAGCGCAGGCCATAAGACTCCAGAACTTCTAGTCAAATGGCTACCAGACTATTCACCCCCCCTCCCCTCACCACTGCCACTCTGTTGTCATCTATGCATAGTCACTTTAACTCAACCTACATGTACATACTACCTCAACTAACCGGTGCTCCCGCACATTGACTCTGTACGGGCACTCCCCTGTATATATTGTTATTTCTTACTGCTTATTACTTGTTACTTTTCTCTCTTATTTTTATCCATATTTTTTTTAAACTGCACTGTCGGTTAGGGGCTCGTAAGTAAGCATTTCACTGTAAGGTCTACACCTGTTGTATTCGGCGCATGTGACTAATAACATTTGATTTGCCTGTTGGACTTCACTAGAATATTTTAATTTTGTTTGTAACTTGTTGTATGAGTAGTTGTCTCCTCACTGCTGTGAGAACCACTCCTTCCTTGTCCAACTATCTTTAATTATCTCCAATTTCCCCCATATTCCCTCGAGGGAACCCCTTGTACCCTCCTGTTTATCTTCCTCTTGTATTTCCTAACCTCTACTTCTCCTGTGAGATGGTCTCCTGGCGCCTGATCAGCGCCCTTTGCCTGCCCCAGTCGCCATCCCAGCACCAGATCTGATGGACATGAGTCATGACTGGCTGCCAGTGTCAACTCCCTAGTTCTGTAACTATTACTTCATGGCCAGAAATGTGTAGGAGGACAAATCTATTTTTGGATGGCAATTTAAAAAGGTATTATCTTTATCTTAAAGTAAACCCTGGCAAAGCTGACATTCTTGAAGAAATACAATTGTCTTGTGTTAGTAGCTTAGGCCTACACACAACAATGGATGTCAGTTTGCCATAAACCCAAATCAGCAGACAGACACAAACGCCAAATGAAAAAAGTGAATCCTCTAACTGAAAAAAATAAATAAACAACCTGGGTATAATCATTTTGGTTCAAATAAGTGAATGTGGTTGGAAAATAAGAGTAGCCTAATTTAAAGAGGGGTGTTCAAAGAGCAGTGTTGTATGAAACCTTGATAATTCAGATGGTGTTACTGGCCAATTCCACTGTAAAAGAATAGTGCCGACTGATTTCATACTTAAAATGTATTCCAAACAAAAACCACTGATTTCAAACTTTAACAAACCATACAACTCTAAGGACTACTTTTAACAATTTACATTGAACATTTTACAAAAAGCATTTACTGGAAGAACTGTGCAAATGCAAAGTTCGGTAACAGAATTTTGGGGAAATCTTATATATTTTTATGGGACCACATTTTCTAAAAACTCTTAAATATCTGCTCAGAATCTAGATTCAAAGATGTCTGCTGAAGGAATGGGGTGTCAGCTTTGACATAACAGAGTTTGAGAAAATCTATTTTGGTTATTGAACTATACAGCAAGTGAAGTGGATTTACACCAGTAACATATGTTGTAAAATAATTTCATCATGGGTCCATGATCTGTACTACACAGAAAAGCATTATTATGGATATGAATGTCATTCTCTTTATGGTGATGTACCCTAAATAGGTACACAAAAAAGGTAGAAATATGCAATATCCTCCTGGGCATATTATTCTACACACTGGCTGTTCTTTTAATGAGCTCCGCCACCAAACAAAACCAAATTTGGTAGCCTATCTGAACCAATCATAGACATCAATGTTTCACAAGTTTGACATCACAGCACAGTAGAGTATAGTCAAGTAGAGTATAGTTCAGTACAATAAAGTATAGTACATTATAGTGTACTTAACTTGTGTGCTCTATAAGACTAACGTAGTGAACTATACTTTTCTTTACTGTACAAACGTTGTGAAACAGACGTCTATGATTGGTTCAGATTTGTTCTCGTCTAGATCGGACCAAGTGTGAACCAGTCATGGAGGTCTATGTTTGGGCCAAATGAAGTAGTAGAAATCAAGGCTGGTCCGGACCGGACCAAAAAACAACGCCTGTGGATGTTGAAATCAAGGCCAGGGTGACTGACCTAATTTCATCTACCTTTCAACGTCCATGGACGTCCGGTGTCGGTTGGTGCTCAGTGGGTGAGGATGCTGGTTACAGTAACTGGAACGAGAGGGGGCTCATGGGTAGGAGTCCGTAAGAGCAGGGAGAGGTTGTCCAGACTTTTCACACTCTTGCTTTGACCACCAGACGACTAAGAAATTTCCCAATTTGTCAACTTCATATTCATCATCGTCAGCACCACCCCAACATCCATGGTTGATGTGGCGCCTAGTGGCAGCCTTGGTAGTTTACTCCTGTAATTTCTCAATAATTATTTGTTTCAAGTGTTTGTGCGTTGTTTTTAAAAACAATATTGATAACTATTCAAGTTTTGAATACAGACATTTTGGTTATCAACATTGAATTGGTTTGGATATTTGACTACTTCTCCAATCAACTAGCTAGTTGTTTTGATTTGAGAAACCAGCTTAGATCTTCCCAGATCATCTCATCGCCTGGAGCCAAGGACCATTGTGTTTTTCATGTGTGCAGTTTTCTGTACATTGTTTCGGAATGGTTGCTTCAACTGCTGGACAGAGTTTTTGTTATTTTTACCAGAGGACTTTTAGCTGCTTTTGATGTGCTTCTCAGCTGTGGTAACTATGGAATCTAAAGATGCAACTAGACACTGGTAGTGTTGCACGGTATACCAAAACTTTTTTTGATACTAGAACATGAAACAAAAAGGTAGGGGCGTGGATCAGAAAACCAGTCAATATGGTGGTGTGACCACCATTTGTCTCATGCAGCACGACATCCCCTTCGCATAGAGTTGCTGTTGATTGTGGCCAGTTATGGTTTTCATGTGTACATTTTTGTGGAACAGTTTAATTTAATTTATAATAACTATCTCAAAAGCATTAGCTGTGTTCGAATACTCCTACTAACTGTACTATTTGTGATGTGAATTGAGTATATAGTATGCTTATTGGTCATAGTATGGATAAAGTTAGTATGCCAAAAGTTCCCGGATGTCGTACTAAATTAGGCAAAATACGAAGTATACATGCAGTGGACACTATTTCCGTGTTTTTAGGGCCCATAATGCAATTCTTCAGAAAATGGGTGTGGCTTCACAGCGTTTTCAGATTTGAAGAAAATGGCGGAAAATATGTAGCTTAAGTCCAACAAGAGCGGATACAAATTCATTGCTTTAACTAATTATGACAAATGTTAGGAAAATGTTGAGTAAAGTAATGACTTTTCATAAGTTACTTTACACGTTACTTTGGCTGACAATTTTCTAGCTACGCTATCCTATCCAAACCGCATAGCATTACAGCAGTATGTACCGGTATGTTAGCTAGTTACCTAACGTTAGTTGGCTACTAATACATCGAACTTGCCAGGCAGAATTATTAACTATCTGCTATCTAACCAACGTTAAGTGACTTGATTATTCACATCATTCTTGGCTAAGTGGTATGGTCATTGTGTGTTTCAAACAAACATGGTTCATTCTGGCTATCTACTCAGATTTCAGAGCACTCTCACACAGAATAACGGATGACTTTACGAACGCTCAACACCTGTTGAATATGGCTGGTATCAGAAAAGGTCTGCAAAAAAAAAAGCGTAATTAAATTGTTGCCAGCAGCACATAGTCACCAACGCTCTGGATAACCAGATCTGCTAGGGAAAGTAAAATGGTCAGAGTGAGGTGTTCTCTCATTTGTGTCTGGCAGTAGCTAGCCAACATTAGCCAGTTAGCTTGGGTGCTTGACTGCCGTTGAACGCTCGGATCAGCCCTACTCCTTGACCAGAGCGTCCAGTGTGCCCTTTGAACGCTACGAGAGGGAAACACTGAATTTACGAATGGACAATCTGACAATGCTCTGGATTTACGAACGCCCAGATCTCACTCTATCACTCCAGATTGAATTTACAAACACACCCGAAATCGTAAAATGTTTAGCTAGTCATTTGTTACACTAACAAGCTAGCAAAAGGTTCCATAGCAACAGCAGCAACTTCCGGTAGACAGGCAATGCTCTAGTACGCTCAACTGAAACAATACAGTTTGTTTACAGTATACTAAAATTAAGTATATAGTATACAGTACCAGTCAAAAGTTTGGACACATAGTCATTCCAGGGTTTTTCTTATTTGAACTATTTTCTACATTGTAGAATAAATAGTGAAGACATCAAAACTATGAAATAACACACATGGAATCATGTAGTAACCAAGTGTAAAATCTAAATATATTTTATATTTGAGATTCTTCAAAGTAGCCACCCTTTGCCTTGATGACAGCTTTGCACGCTCTTGGCATTCTCTCAACCAGCTTCCTGTGGTAGTCAGCTGGAATGTATTTCAATGAACAGGTGTGCCTGTTAATTTGTGGAATTTCTTTCCTTGATGCGCTTCAGCTAATCAGTTGTGTTGTGACAAGGTAGGGGTGGTATATAGAAGATAGACCTATTTGGTAAAATACCAAGTCCATATTATGGCAAGAACAGCTCAAATAAGCAAAGACAAACGACAGACCAGCATTACTTTAAGACATGAAGGTCAGTCAAAACATTTCAAGAATGGCCTCCCGGGTGGCGCAGTGGTCTAGGGCACTGCATCGCAGCGCTAGCTACGCCACCAGAGACTCTGGGTTTGCGCCCAGGCTCTGTCGCAGCCGGCCGCGACCGGGAGGTCTGTGGGGCGACGCACAATTGGCCTAGCGTCGTCCGGGTTAGGGAGGGTTTGGCCGGTAGGGATATCCTTGTCTCATCGCGCACCAGCGACTCCTGTGGCGGGCCGGGCGCAGTGCGCGCTAACCAAGGGAGCCAGGTGCAACTGCACATGGGGATAAAGATTGTACTTTTTGGAGAAATGTCCTCTGGTCTGATGAAACAAAAATTGAACTGTTTGGCCATAATGACCATCGTTATGTTTGGAGGGAAAAGGGGGAGGCTTGCAAGCCGAAGAACACCTTCCCAACCGTGAAGCACGGGGGTGGCAGCATCATGTTGTGGGGGTGCTTTGCTGCAGGAGGGACTTGTGCACTTCACAAAATAGATGGCATCATGAGGGAGGAAAATTATGTGGATATATTGAAGCAACATCTCAAGACATCAGTCAGGAAGTTAAAGCTTGGTCGCAAATGGGTCTTCCAAATGGACAATGATCCCAAGCATACTTCCAAAGTTGTGGCAAAATGGCTTAAGGACAACAAAGTCAAGGTATTGGAGTGGCCATCACAAAGCCCTGACCTCAATCACATAGAAAATCTGTGGGCAGAACTGAAAAAGTATGTGTGAGCAAGGAGGCCTACAAACCTGACTCAGTTGCACTAGCTCTGTCAGGAGGAATGGGCCAAAATTCACCCAACCTGTTGTGGGAAGCTTGTGGAAGGCTACCCAAAACATTTGACCCAAGTTAAACAATTTAAAGGCAATGCTGCCAAATACTAATTGAGTGTATGTAAACTTCTGACCCACTGGGATTGTGATGAAAGAAATAAAAGCTGAAATCATTCTCTCTACTATTATTCTGACATTTCACATTCTTAAAGTAAAGTGGTGATCCTAACTGACCTAAAACAGGGAGTTTTTACTATGATTAAATGTCAGGAATTGTGAAAAACTGAATTTCAGTGTATTTTGCGAAGGTGTATGTAAACTTCCGACTTCAACTGTATATACTCCAATTTAGGCACTCTTTCTCTTCGATAGGAAGATTAAGTAATAGGGTAATAAACCATCATTTCTGACCTCAACACCTCATTTTCCTAATCCAAAAATGTCCACTCGTATCCCTTATAGCAATCCTGTGACTTCCTCCAGTCTAACCAGCACATTCCAAAGCCATCTGGCTCCTACAGCTAACCATTATCTTCTGAGTAATATTGCACTAATAATCTGACCGCTATTACAAAAAATGTCCACCTCTATCGTAGGCTATACTTGTGCAAGTTATTTTGTTTAATATAATCTGGTCTTCCAATTGCACCAAATAATAACTTTGAAATAATTGTAAATTCATAATTTTTATTCATAACTTTTTGTTATTTAACCAGATATCATATGATATCTGGTTAAATAACAGTCAGCAATGCATTATCCTCAGAACCCCAGAACCTCCTTGAAATTTGAAGACATTTGAAAACACTCTGAAGTTTCTAAAACTGTTTGAATCATGTCGGTGAGTATAACAGAACTTATTTAGCAGGCGAAACCCCGAGGACAAACCATTCAGATTTTTTTTGTTTTTGAGGTCACTCTTTTCACTGAGTTTTCATTGGGAAACCAGAATTCTAAGGGACCTGCTTGCAGTTCCTACTGCTTCCACTGGAGGTCAACATTCTTGAGAAGTTGGTTGTTATTCCTTTGTGTAATGAAGAAGTAGGGCCATCTTGAACGAGAGTCACTTGAAGTGTCCTGTTAGATAGAAGCGCGTGACCAGAAAGCTAGCTATAGTTGGTTTTAATCCTGTATTGAACACAGATCATCCCGTCTTCAATTTGATCGATTATTAACGTAAAAAAATACCTAAAGTTGTATTACAAAAGTAGTTGAGATATTTTGTAGTCACGTTTGAGCAAGTTGGAACCAGTGTTTTTCTGGATCAAACGCGCCAAATAAATGGACATTTTGGATATATATCGACGGAATTAATCGAACAAAGGGACCATTTGTGATGTTTATGGTACATATTGGAGTGCCAACAACAGAAGCTTGTCAAAGGTAAGGCATAAATAATAATTTTATTTCTGCGTTTTGTGTCGTGCCTGCAGGGTTGAAATATGCTTATCTCTCTTTGTTTACAATGGTGCTAACTCAGATAATAGCATCGTTTTCTTTCGCCGAAAAGCCTATTTGAATTCTGACTTGTTGGCTGGATTCACAACCAGTGTAGCTTTTAATTTGGTGTGATTTAATGAAAGTTTGATTTTTATAGTAATTAATTTGAATTTGGCGCTCTGCATTTTCTCTTGCTTTTTGCCAAGTGAGACAGTAGCGTCCCGTCTAAACTCAGATTTTGATATAAATATGAACTTTACCGAACAAAACATACATGTATTGTGTAACATGAAGTCCTATGAGTGTCATCTGATGAAGATCATCAAAGGTTAGTGATTAATTTTATCTCTTTCTGCTTTTTGTTACTCCTCTCTTTGGCTATGTACTGACCTAACATAATCGTTTGGTGTGCTTTCGCTGTAAATCCTTTTTGAAATCAGACATGTTGGCTGGATTCACAACAAGTGTAGCTTTAATCTTTCATTAGTCTTTCATGTGTGATTTCATGAAAGTTAGATTTTTTTTTGTAATATATTTGAATTTGTCACTGCATTTTTAGTGGCTTTTGGCCAAGTGGGACGTTAGCGTCCCACATATCCTAGAGAAGTTAAGAGTATTAAATTATTCCAGGCTAGATCAGGGGTTTGGCAGGTATCCATCAGCGAATTACCATGCACAGACACAGACAAAAAACTTCTAGAAACAGACAGGATTAATGCATTGCTTGATATTTGCTTGTGGTCAAAATAACTTAACTTGAATGATTTCTGAGGAATGTGTAAGAAAATGGCGCAATAGTTAATCGAAGTGTCAACTACTGGACTTCGAACTAATTTCCTTAATCGCTAGGACTTCTGTACTTCCTCAATAATTTGGCCTTTACCTTGAAAATTCTCTCTTTTATAAACAACTGGTGGATATCGGTCCACCTTTCCTTTCAAATCTGCCCCAAAGTTTTCGCTTGCAGAAATAATAGCCAACTTGTGCACATGGATGAGTTTATCTTATGTTCAGTCAAAGGTGTCTCCTTCTTTCTGAGGGTAAACAAACCATTTTTAAAGGTGCTACACCCAAGGCAAAGGGTGGCTTTGAAGAATCTCAAATATAAAATATATTTTGATTTTAACACTTTTTTGGTTCACTATTATTCTTCAATTAAGAAAATGGTTTTTTTTTTATATATATAAATTTGAATGACTGTGTGTGTGTCCAAACTTTTGACTGGTACTGTACATATTATGTAAATTGCTTCTCCTTGAATTTTCATCAATCAGAAAAGCCTCTAAGGTAACTAAGGGTTACTCTTTTATCTGTCCACTAACATGTTCCCTAAAGGTCAGTAGTTCAGATATTGCCTAATTGAGCTTGCCTACGCCCACTGATAAACTCCTCACCCAACATTCATAACTGTGAGTGAAGATTGACTGTACAAGATACAATACTCAAATCCCTGAGCAGATCTGAGGCCTAGCTTTCCCTATCAATAGAGGGTCTTCCCCTTCCTTGGCTCAGAGCCCATTGTGGTAGGGGTTAATGATTGAAGTGCACATGGCACTCAGCACCCCATCCATTTCTCAAGGATGATTTTTAAAGATATATTTAAGTGTCACAAAACAGTTAGAATCAGAGGACTCAAAATACTGTGTTGAAATGTTTAGGGAGGAAGTGGGTAAAATTGACTGGTCACCTGTGCTGGATAGTGTAGGGGTAGGCAGTGCCTGGGAAGCCTTTAAATGTAGATTCCTTGATGTGGTGAATGTGATTGCTCCGATTGGACGGGTCAAGGTAAAGCAGAGATCTACGTCACCCCGCTCCTCCGCTCTCTCCACTGGCTTCCAGTTGAAGCTCGCATCCGTTACAAGACCATGGTGCTTGCCTACGGAGCTGTGAGGGGAACGGCACCTCCGTACCTTCAGGCTCTGATCAGGCCCTACACCCAAACAAGGGCACTGCGTTCATCCACCTCTGGCCTGCTCGCCTCCCTACCTCTGAGGAAGTACAGTTCCCGCTCAGCCCAGTCAAAACTGTTCGCTGCTCTGGCACCCCAATGGTGGAACAAACTCCCTCACGACGCCAGGTCAGCGGAGTCAATCACCACCTTCCGGAGACACCTGAAACCCCACCTCTTTAAGGAATACCTAGGATAGGATAAAGTAATCCTTCTAACCCCCCCCCCCCCCTTAAAAGAGTTAGATGCACTATTGTAAAGTGGTTGTTCCACTGGATATCATAAGGTGAATGCACCAATTTGTAAGTCGCTCTGGATAAGAGCGTCTGCTAAATGACTTAAATGTAAATGTAAATATCTAGCTCTTGGTTTAATCATGAGATTCTAGAATCTATCCAAGCAAGGAATGAGGCCGTTAAGAAATGTAAGAACTCTCAAGAGCAGCCTGATTTTGTCCTATATAAACATCACAGAGCAGGATGGATGAAGCTAAGAGGGATTACTTTACTGAGAAAATATGAGAACAAAAATGACCCCTAAAAAGCTTTGGAAATCATTTAAGGAACTAGGCTGTAGTAGTATTAACAAACAAAAAAACTAATCAGTATTGGACTGAACATGGAGATGGTATATGAAAAAGCAGAGGTTGCCAATGAATTCAACTCTTTTTCTTTCTTTTTTTAAAAATTCTGTTGCCAGCAAGCTGGTTAGCAAGCTACCCACCAGTTCTGGTTTGTATGGAAACAAACAAGTGAAAAAGTATTATGCAGAGTTAGGGGTTCAGCCATACTCTTTTTCTATTTCAAAGGTAGCAGCCAAAATAGTCAGTATGCTAGCAGAGCTTAAATGCCCCAAAGCCACAGGCCTGGATAATATTCCTGCAAGGTTTCTCAGATTCTGCTGAGCAAATTGGCCTTTGTATTACAGATATCGTTAATCTCTCTCTTGAACAGGGCTTCTTTCCCAGAGACATGAAGCAAGCTAAAGTTATACCTCTGTATAAGAAGGGGATAAAGTCTGACCCTGGGAATTATAGGCCTGTATCTATCTTCAGTGTAACATCAAAGATCCTGGAGAGAGTTGGGCTTGAGCAAATTTATGAATATGTCAACAAACAAAGTCTAATGTATGATTTTCAGTCGGGTTTTAGAAAAACATACTCCACTGATTCATGTCTTCTTTACTTCACTGACTTCATCAGGAAAGAGATTGATGAGGGAAATCTGTGTGGAATAGTACTAATTGACCTACAAAGTAGAGGTCGACCGATTTTATGATTTTTCAACGCCGATACCGATTTATATAAATGACAATTACAACAATACTGAATGAACACTTATTTTAACTTAATATAATACATAAATAAAAATCAATTTAGCCTCAAATAAATAATGAAACATGTTCAATTTGGTTTAAATAATGCAAAAACAAAGTGTTGGAGAAGAAAGTAAAAGTGCAATATGTGCCATGTAAAAAAAGCTAACGTTTAAGTTCCTTGCTCAGAACATGAGAACATATGAAAGCTGGTGGTTCCTTTTAACATGAGACTTCAATATTCCAAGGTAAGAGGTTTTAGGTTTTAGTTAATATAGTATTTATAGGACTATTTCTCTCTATACCATTTGTATTCCATATACCTTTGACTATTGGATGTTCTTATAGGCACTTTAGTATTGCCAGTGTAACAGTATAGCTTCCGTCCCTCTCCTCGCTCCTACCTGGGCTCGAACGAGGAACACATCGACAACAGTCACCCTCGAAGCAGCGTTACCCATGCAGAGCAAGGGGAACAACTACTCCAAGTCTCAGAGCGAGTGACGTTTGAAACGCTATTAGCGCGCACCCCGCTAACTAGCTAGCCATTTCACATCGGTTACACCAGCCTAATCTCGGGAGTTGATAGGCTTGAAGTCATAAACAGCTCAATGCTTGAAGCACAGTGAAGAGCTACTGGCAAAACGCACGAAAGTGCTGTTTGAATGAATACTTACGAGCCTGCTGTTGCCTACCATCATTCAGTCAGACTGCTCTATCAAATATCAAATCATAGAATTAATTATAACATAACACACAGAAATAAGAGTCTTTGGTCATTAATATGGTCGAATCCGGAAACTATCATTTCGAAAAAACAAAAGTCTATTATCGCATATACCCTGACTGCGTGCAATGAACGCAAGAGAAGTGACACAATTTCACCTGGATAATATTGCCTGCTAACCTGGATTTCTTTTAGCGAAATATGCAGGTTTAAAAAATATATACTTCTGTGTATTGATTTTAAGAAAGGCATTGATGTTTATGGTTAGGTACACGTTGGAGCAACGACAGTCCTTTTTCCGCGAATGCCCACCGCATCGATTATATGCAACGCAGGACACGCTAGATAAACTAGTAATATCGTCAACCATGTGTAGTTAACTAGTGATTATGATTGATTGATTGTTTTTTATAAGGTAAGTTTAATGCTAGCTAGCAACTTACCTTGGCTTCTTACTGCATTCGCGTAACAGGTAGGCTCCTCGTGGAGTGCAATGAGGCAGGTGGTTAGAGTGTTGGACTAGTTAACTGTAAGGTTGCAAGATTGAATCCCCGAGCTGACGAGAAAAATCTGTCGTTCTGCCCCTGAACAAGGCAGTTAACCCACCGTTCCTAGGCCGTCATTGAAAATAAGAACGTGTTCTTAACTGACTTACCTAGTTAAATAAAGGTGTAAAAAAAAAAAAAAAATGGTGTCCAAAAATACCGATTTCCGATTGTTATGAAAACTTGAAATCGGCCCTAATTAATCGGCCATTCCGATTAATCGGTCGACCTCTACTACAAAGGCCTTTGATACAGTTAACCACTGTCTCCTAATCTCCAAAATGGAGGCACTGGGGTTAAGCAGCATCCATTTAGGCTGGGTAAAGTCTTATTTATCAGGTAGAGAGCAAGTAGTAGAGGTTAGTGCGTCACTGTCTCAGGCAAAACCAATGAGTTGTGGCGTTCTGCAGGGGAGCGTGCTTGGGCCTCTAATGTTTTTACTGTATATTAACGATATGAAAGATGCTTGTTCTTGCCGTCTTTTCCTTTATGCGGATGACTACACTTCTGGTGTTTCACAAAAGTAAACTATGTTGGAGAGCATACTTAGCACAGAGCTTACTAACATTAGCAAATGGCTTGGAGATAATAAGCTATCTCTGCACTTAGGTAAAACTGAGGCAATTATTTTGGGATCCAGACCTACATTGAGTAGGTCCTCTGAAATCAGAGTGGAGTTAGGTGGTGAGGTGCTGACTACTAAAACCTCTGTTAGCTGCCTGGGATGTATCCTTGATGGAAGTTGAGGTGTGAGCATGGCCAATAAAGTTCTAGGGAAGGTTAATGCCAGGACTAAGTTTTTGGCTAGAAAGTCCAAACTGCTTGATAAGGACTCCATGAAAGTGCTAGCCACAGCCCTCATTCAATGCCATTTTGACAACGCTAGTACTTCCTGGTTTGGGGGCTTATCTAAACTTATGATGGGGAAGCTCCAGATAGCCCAGAATAAGCTGATCAGGGTAGTATTGAAGGTGAGTCCACGTACCCACATAGGCAGGAGCTGCTTTCGGGAACTAAACTGGCTGCCTGTTGAGGCTAGGGTGCCCAAGATTAGACTGTTTGGTTTACAGGAGTATTTATGGTTCTGCGCCCAGATATCTAACTAATTAAATCAAATCTTATTTATTTTCCTCGTGTTAGGGATGCACACAATCACAGCACCAGATCAGGTGTTGCTGATGTGTGCTTATGCAGGTTCAGGAGTAATGCTGGGAAAGGGTACTTTCTTGTATACTGGAGCCTCAGAATGGAATGAGTTGCCTCTGCCCATAAAAACAATGTCATCTGGGCAGCTTTAAAAATATGTTTGTCTTCTGTGCCCATGTGAATAACCCCTACGATGTAACTGCAATGAGAGAGATGTTTTTATGTTTTATCTCAATGCCATACTGTGTTTAACTGTGTTCGATCTTGCCTAGCCATCTTGTCTCAAGAGGACCACAATGGAAATAAGTCCCAGGCTTTATTATGTGTTATCCTCCATGATTTTACTCATGTGCATGTATGGCTTTTTCATGTTTTAACTGTGTTTTTGTTTTTTAATGGTCGAATTAATAAACTAAATTAAATGGCTTGAACAGCCTGTGTGCTCCTTTAGCTAGGCCTGAGCTAGAGTTCAACGTGCCTGTGATGGTCTAAACCAGGGCTGCCCAATTCTGGTCCTGGAGGGTTTTCATCCTCTCCTTCTAATCAGGGATTAATTCAAACCTGGGACACCAGGTGAGTGCAATTAACTACCAGGTAGAAACAAACTGAAATTTAGGCAGCCCTGGTCTAAACACTCCACACTAATGGAGCAGGTGGACCAGGTGATGTCAACTATGTGACCACTCTGGAGCAAACAAGACCCAGGTGGCTTGTGGTTGTAACCTTCCACTCACTGATCTACACTCCTGTTCTCAAATCACTCAGTCCATGTCTTTGTCTTGGTCTCCTTATCCAAATGTAACAGGCTCACCCTTTGTCATAGTTTTAACTAAACATAGGCTTCAATTTCCACTTGCCTTGAGAATCGTCAATTTTCTTTTTAAACTTACAGTTCTGTCCTTGCTACTCTTCAGCCTGTATGTAAATTCATATTTGAATTCTCATTGAAGTGTAAAAATCCTCTCCTCCTTTATTTTCTGACAGAAAATAGTTAAAGCGGGAGATAAGGACCTGGACGGCCAGCTGGACTTTGAGGAGTTTGTCCACTATCTGAGAGACCACGAAAAGAAGCTCCGGCTGGTCTTCAAAAGCCTGGACAAGAAGAACGATGGTAAGAACACAGAGGGGCCGCATAGGCCGGAGCCACACAACCACTGAATGCTTTCACTATGTTTATCTTAAACCACGGTTTAGCCTACAAAGTGCTATGCTGTACTATTCACTTGGGGGGAAATTATGCATTGGTTTTAGCTGTGCATACACAATGACATTAACTGAGAAAATTCAGCCTTTAGGTCTAATACATTGAGATACTCTTTTATAAGCTGGTAGTAAAAACTTTGATATAATATCCGGTCAGTGAGATCCCTTACGAGTGGCTGATGTTGATGTTTACTCTTTTGCTCCGCAGGTCGTATTGACAAGCAGGAAATCATGCAGTCCCTTCGAGACCTGGGGGTTAACATCTCCGAGCAGCAGGCAGAGAAGATCCTCAAAAGGTAAGGCTGTCAACCTGGGCTGACGTGTCTCACCCAACACTCTTGTCTAAACCATTAGCTCTAAGTGTCTGTTTGTGTTAGTCAGTCCAGCATGCATTTTGTCTCTTCTCTACCTCATACTCCCTCTACTTCTTACTCTCTCTACTTTTTTGCCACCTTTCTCCATTTCACCTCTAATTCCTGACTGGCGAACCGGTTAGCTAGATGCTTGGATCATCTGGGTATCCCGAGTCCACCAGAACCTTCCACAGAAGTGTTTCCCTCCAAGCACTGGGATACTGCCTGCTAGCCCTGGTCAGAGCTGCCACTCCTATGCTGTCATGGCCTTTTTGGGGCTTGGCGTTTTTATAGATATAAGGAAGCACACTTTTTAGGCATATTGGTTAGAGGAGGAAATTATAATTTGCTCTGGTTAATATAAACCTAGCTTTATTTTCTTCTCTGACTGAAGTGAAGTGTTGCATCTTTGTTTTAATACCAATATGTAGATCTATTTTTTTGTTTGTTACATATTTAGCCATTTACCATGTCCAATATGGAATCACTGAATCACTAAGATTCCATGATATCCCCCTTCTTTCTTTTTAGTTCTAAATGTGTGTGTGTGCTTCTCCCTGTCCTCTCATTTTCTGTGCCTCCCCTCTCCCTTTTCTCTTTCTCTTTCAACCTCTTGCTGGTCTCAGAATAATGTAGTAAGTAATGGAATCCTCTCCGTCTGCTTGCCCTACCTGTCACAAGACAATGCATCGTCTTCGCTTCTTATTCTGTGTTTCTGCCCTCCAAGTTTTTTCTTCTTCATTATTACAAAGAAAGCGACAGAAAAAAGCTGCATCCCTTCAATTACTTGTGAAAAGTCCAAATTAAGAAGAGTACTGAATGATTCCCAACACACAAAATGCCCATTTCATGCTTCAATTTGGAAAGGGGAAAAAAGCAGCACTTAAAGGCTTTGATCCTTTTATCCAAAAGGTGTGTATGTGTGAGCATACTGCTTCTGAATTCAGGCACACACACACATAGGTGGTCTGGTAAAACAAAAGAGAATATGCGCTGTAAAAAGCTACATTGTAATGGTTCTGGTCTTTTTCTGTTTCTCTGTCAACAGCATGGACAAGAATGGCACGATGACCATCAACTGGAACGAGTGGAGAGACTACCACCTACTGCACCCCGCCAATAACATTCCCGAGATCATCCTGCACTGGAAACACTCAACGGTAAGACTAAGTTAGAAAGAAAAATAGCACTTTTTCTCTCAGGGTTGTTCAAAATAACAAGCTTTGGTTGTTTTTCATCAAGTAAAATCTACCAGGATAGTATGAAACACGTTTGTATAACTGTCTTCAGCTATTAAAGCTTTGAATGACAAATACTGTAAACAAAGGAAGGAATTTAAGGGCTGTTTGTCCTTTTTTTCTTTATAGAAAAGCATAGTTGTGTTCATATACAGTGGGGCAAAAAAGTATTTAGTCAGCCACCAATTGTGCAAGTTCTCCCACTTAAAAAGATGAGAGAGGCCTGTAATTTTCATCATAGGTACACTTCAACTATGACAGACAAAATGAGGGGGAAAAATCCAGAAAATCACATTGTAGGATTTTTTATGAATTTATTTGCAAATTATGGTGGAAAATAAGTATTTGGTCACCTACAAACAAGCAAGATTTCTGGCTCTCACAGACCTGTAACTTCTTCTTTAAGAGGCTCCTTGGTCCTCCATTCGTTACCTGTATTAATGGCACCTGTTTGAACTTGTTATCAGTATAAAAGACACCTGTCCACAACCTCAAACAGTCACACTCCAAACTCCACTATGGCCAAAATCAAAGAGCTGTTAAAGGACACCAGAAACAAAATTGTAAAACTGCACCAGGCTGGGAAGACTGAATCTGCAATGGGTAAGCAGCTTGGTTTGAAGAAATCAACTGTGGGAGCAATTATTAGGAAATGGAAGACATACAAAACCACTGATAATCTCCCTCGATCTGGGGCTCCACGCAAGATCTCACCCCGTGGGGTCAAAATGATCACAAGAACGGTGAGCAAAAATCCCAGAACCACACGGGGGGACCTAGTGAATGACCTGCAGAGAGCTGGGACCAAAGTAACAAAGCCTACCATCAGTAACACACTACGCCGCCAGGGACTCAAATCCTGCAGTGCCAGACGTGTCCCCCTGCTTAAGCCAGTACATGTCCAGGCCCGTCTGAAGTTTGCTGGAGAGCATTTGGATGATCAAATCAAATCAAATTTTATTTGTCACATACACATGGTTAGCAGATGTTAATGCGAGTGTAGCGAAATGCTTGTGCTTCTAGTTCCGACAATGCAGTAATAACCAACAAGTAATCTAACCTAACAATTCCACAACTACTACCTTATACACACAAGTGTAAAGGGATAAAGAATATGTACATAAAGATATATGAATGAGTGATGGTAAAGAACGGCATAGGCAAGATGCAGTAGATGGTGATGAGTACTGTAGGGTATGTAAACATAAAGTGGCATAGTTTAAAGTGGCTAGTGATACATGTATTACATAAAGATGGCAAGATGCAGTAGATGATATAGAGTACAGTATATACATATACATATGAGATGGGTAATGTAGGGTATGTAAACATTATATTAAGTGGCATTGTTTAAAGTGGCTAGTGGTAAATTTTTTCATAATTTCCATCAATTCCCATTTTTAAAGTGGCTGGAGTTGAGTCAGTATGTTGGCAGCGGCCGCTAAATGTTAGTGGTGGCTGTTTAACAGTCTGATGGCCTTGAGATAGAAGCTGTTTTTCAGTCTCTCGGTCCCTACTTTGATGCACCTGTACTGACCTCGCCTTCTGGATGATAGCGGTGTGAACAGGCAGTGGCTTGGGTGGTTGTTGTCCTTGATGATCTTTATGGCCTTCCTGTGACATCGGGTGGTGTAGGTGTCCTGGAGGGCAGGTAGTTTGCCGCCGGTGATGCGTTGTGCAGACCTCACTACCCTCTGGAGAGCCTTACGGTTGTGGGCGGAGCAGTTGCCGTACCAGGCGGTGATACAGCCCGACAGGATGCTCTCGATTGTGCATCTAGAAGTTTGTGAGTGCTTTTGGTGACAAGCCGAATTTCTTCAGCCTCCTGAGGTTGAAGAGGCGCTGCTGCACCTTCTTCACAACGCTGTCTGTGTGGGTGGACCAATTCAGTTTGTCCGTGATGTGTACACCGAGGAACTTAAAACTTTCCACCTTCTCCACTACTGACCCGTCGATGTGGATAGGGGGGTGCTCCCTCTGCTGTTTCCTGAAGTCCACAATCATCTCCTTTGTTTTGTTGACGTTGAGTGTGAGGTTATTTTCCTGACACCACACTCCGAGGGCCCTCACCTCCTCCCTGTAGGCCGTCTCGTCGTTGTTGGTAATCAAGCCTACCACTGTAGTGTCATCCGCAAACTTGATGATTGAGTTGGAGGCGTGCATGGCCACGCAGTTGTGGGTGAACAGGGAGTACAGGAGAGGGCTCAGAACGCACCCTTGTGGGGCCCCAGTGT
Organism: Salvelinus alpinus; assembly: GCF_045679555.1. NCBI lineage: Eukaryota > Metazoa > Chordata > Actinopteri > Salmoniformes > Salmonidae > Salvelinus > Salvelinus alpinus. The sequence continues at coordinate 1,147,419 of NC_092109.1, forward strand.
TGAGGATCAGCGGGGTGGAGATGTTGTTACCTACCCTCACCACCTGGGGGCGGCCCGTCAGGAAGTCCAGGACCCAGTTGCACAGGGCGGGGTCGAGACCCAGGGTCCCGAGCTTGATGACGAGTTTGGAGGGTACTATGGTGTTAAATGCTGAGCTGTAGTCGATGAACAGCATTCTCACATAGGTATTCCTCTTGTCCAGATGGGTTAGGGCAGTGTGCAGTGTGGTTGCGATTGCGTCATCTGTGGACCTATTGGGTCGGTAAGCAAATTGGAGTGGGTCTACACTGCACACTGCCCTAACCCATCTGGACAAGAGGAATACCTATGTGAGAATGCTGTTCATCGACTACAGCTCAGCACGCGTAGGGTGGAGGTGATATGGTCCTTGACTAGTCTCTCAAAGCACTTCATGATGACGGAAGTGAGTGCTACGGGGCGGTAGTCGTTTAGCTCAGTTACCTTAGCTTTCTTGGGAACAGGAACAATGGTGGCCCTCTTGAAGCATGTGGGAACAGCAGACTGGGATAAGGATTGATTGAATATGTCCGTAAACACACCAGCCAGCTGGTCTGCGCATGCTCTGAGGACGCGGCTGGGAATGCCGTCTGGGCCTGCAGCCTTGCGAGGGTTAACACGTTTAAATGTTTTACTCACCTCGGCTGCAGTGAAGGAGAGCCCGCAGGTTTTGGTAGCGGGCCGTGTCAGTGGCACTGTATTGTCCTCAAAGCGAGCAAAAAAGTTGTTTAGCCTGTCTGGGAGCAAGACATCCTGGTCCGCGACGGGGCTGGTTTTCTTTTTGTAATCCGTGATTGACTGTAGACCCTGCCACATACCTCTTGTGTCTGAGCTGTTGAATTGCGAATCTATTTTGTCTCTGTACTGGGACTTAGCCTGTTTGATTGCCTTGCGGAGAGAATAGCTACACTGTTTGTATTCGGTCATGTTTCCGGTCACCTTGCCCTGGTTAAAAGCAGTGGTTCGCGCTTTCAGTTTCACGCAAATGCTGCCGTCAATCCACGGTTTCTGGTTTGGGAATGTTTTAATCGTTGCTGTGGGTACGACATCGTCAATGCACTTCCTAATGAACTCGCTCACCGAATCAGCATATTCGTCAATGTTGTTGTTGGACGCAATGCGGAACATATTCCAATCCGCGTGATCGAAGCAGTCTTGAAGCGTGGAATCAGATTGGTCGGACCAGCGTTGAACAGACCTGAGCGCGGGAGCTTGTTTTAGTTTCTGTTTGTAGGCTGGAATCAACAAAATGGAGTCGTGGTCAGCTTTTCCGAAAGGAGGGCGGGGGAGGGCCTTATATGCGTCGCGGAAGTTAGTATAACAATGATCCAAGGTTTTACCAGCCCTGGTAGCACAATCGATATGCTGATAGAATTTAGGGAGTTTTGTTTTTAGATTAGCCTTGTTAAAATCCCCAGCTACGATGAATGCAGCCTCAGGGTGTGTGGTTTCCAGTTTACAAAGAGTCAGATAAAGTTCGTTCAGGGCCATCGATGTGTCTGCTTGGGGGGGAATATATACGGCTGTGATTATAATCGAAGAGAATTCCCTTGGTAGATAATGCGGTCGACATTTGATTGTGAGGAGTTCTAGATCAGGTGAACAGAATGACTTGAGTTCCTGTATGTTGTTATGATCACACCACGTCTCGTTAATCATAAGGCATACACCCCCGCCCCTCTTCTTACCAGAAAGATGTATGTTTCTGTCGGCGCGATGCGTGAAGAAACCAGCTGGCTGCACCGACTCCGTTAGCGTCTCTTGAGTTAGCCATGTTTCCGTGAAGCAGAGAACGTTGCAATCCCTGATGTCTCTCTGGAATGTTACCCGTGCTCGGATTTCATGAACCTTATTGTCAAGAGACTGGACATTGGCAAGTAGTATGCTAGGGAGTGGAGCGCGATGTGCCCGTCTCCGAGGCCTGACCAGGAGACCGCTACGTTTGCCCCTTTTACGGCGTCGCATAGGGTCGCCGGCTGGGATCAGATCCATTGTATTGGGTGGAAGGCAAAACACTGGATCCTTTTCGGGAAAGTCATATTCCTGGTAGGAACGATGGTGAGTTGACGTTAATCTTATATTCAGTAGTTCCTCCCGACTGTATGTAATGAAACCTAAGATTACCTGGGGTACCAATGTAAGGAATAACACATAAAAAAACTAAATACTGCATATTTTCCAAGGAACGCGAAGCGAGGCGGCCATCTTGGTCGGCGCCGGAAGTAGAGGAAGATTGGGAGAATGTCATATGGTCAGATGAAACTTTTTGGTAAAAACTCAACTCGTCGTGTTTGGAGGACAAAGAATGCTGAGTTGCATCCAAAGAACACCATACCTACTGTGAAGCATGGGGGTGGAAACATCATGCTTTGGGGCTGTTTTTCTGCAAAGGGACCAGGACGACTGATCCGTGTAAAGGAAAGAATGAATGGGGCCATGTATCGTGAGATTTTGAGTGAAAACCTCCTTCCATCAGCAAGGGCATTGAAGATGAAACGTGGCTGGGTCTTTCAGCATGACAATGATCCCAAACACACCGCCCGGGCAACGAAGGAGTGGCTTCGTAAGAAGCATTTCAAGGTCCTGGAGTGGCCTAGCCAGTCTCCAGATCTCAACCCCATAGAAAATCTTTGGAGGGAGTTGAAAGTCCGTGTTGCCCAGCAACAGCCCCAAAACATCACTGCTCTAGAGGAGATCTGCATGGAGGAATGGGCCAAAATACCAGCAACAGTGTGTGAAAACCTTGTGAAGACTTACAGAAAACGTTTAACCTCTGTCATTGCCAACAAAGGGTATATAACAAAGTATTGAGAAACTTTTGTTATTGACCAAATACTTATTTTCCACCATCATTTGCAAATAAATTCATAAAAAATCCTACAATGTGATTTTCTGTATTTTTTTTTTTCTCATTTTGTCTGTCATAGTTGAAGTGTACCTATGATGAAAATTACAGGCCTCTCATCTTTTTAAGTGGGAGAACTTGCCCAATTGGTGGCTGACTAAATACTTTTTTGCCCCACTGTATTTTTAATGGTCCCACAGACGCTCTCCATGCCCCAGCCAAATTAGCCGTCTAGGCCCTGGCCAGGGTTCCCGGAAATACTCCCTAAAGGAGCCAAACGGGTCACTGTGATCCTGCTTAATCCCCTTGAACAGATCAACTAACCACCTTCCGCTGACGTCAATCAGCAAGCTTTTCCACTACCTGTTAGGCCAGGAGGGCAGACAGCCGTTCCTGTAGATCATAGTGGAGATTCAGTTCACACACTCATCGTGTTCATAAAGGTCCATTTTTATATTGGAGTGACACGGGACCATAAGAAGTACTGTCGCTTTCATGAATTAGAGTTTTGGAGCAGGATGCCTTTTTATTTGATTCCCCCGGTGAATGTTATATCCTCATCGGTTCGACCAGCTATCACGGTACGTTTCCGTGTGACACAGGGGGACCTGTTTGAATTGGGAGACTACCACTCTCTAAGTGGACTTGAACTTAAGGGAATTTGAATGGGTTAAAAGCGTCTCTCGCAGCTGAAATACAGTTTGTGCTCTCACAATTTGTCGTGACCCCCAACCCCCTTCTAAGAGCTCACAGTTAATGTCAAGAGACATTCCTGTTTAAATTATCGTGGGGCACCGACTGGCTGATCCCCTGCAGGAGGTGGAACTGTTTTGTAATACCGGTTTACATACTGAAAACCTGTGATGCTTCTCTGCCTTATTGGACCCCCCTCTACAGTTGTCAAAACAAAGCTTTCAATTATATCCCAATGGGATGCCTATATGTGTTGGCTTCTGATTTCATAATACTGTTGGTCACAGGTTAGAATCAGGAAAATTGACCCACCAGTCCAACAACTTCATATGTCAATCGTGGTACCCCGCTGTGTGTGTGTCGTCCTCCTTCCACTGCCCTGACCTGCTCCTGTCTTTCTGTAGATATTCGATGTGGGGGAGAGTTTGATGGTGCCAGATGAGTTTACAGCCGAGGAAAAGAAGACTGGGATGTGGTGGCGACACTTAGTGGCTGGAGGGGCAGCCGGCGCCGTGTCTCGAACCTGCACCGCACCCCTGGACCGGCTCAAAGTGCTCATGCAGGTAAGGACACTCCCATGGAGAGAATATAAAAAAATAAACTGACCTCAGTTCAGTTAAGAATGAAAAAGGACAAAAACTCCAGTTCTTTTTGTGTTCACACTGCAAGTGAACCCTGATCCTCTTTAATGCAACCATTCTTAGTTCACTTGAACTTTAAACAGCCAGTCAGGATATTTGGCTCACATTAAAAACAAGCTTAAAACCTCACCCCACCTTTAGCTTATACACTATTAATAAAACCTATGTATATATCCTATTGCAGAGAGACAATTGCATAAGTCCTTAGCACACTTTCTGCTAGTGAGTGCAATTCCACTCATAGCACCCGCAATGATTGAGACGCACAGAACAGAAGCACTCGTGTCAGCAGAAGCCCACTGGTATAGATAACTCAGAGTTCGTTCTTCTTTCTTTATCTTTTCATCCCATGCTCCATCTATCTGTGTCCACTCATTCCCAGTGTTTTTTTTAATGAGCGGATAGATGGAAACGGAGCACTATAACAGTAAAATGACATGAAAACATGAACAATGTGTTGACACATTCCACCAACATCATAGAGAGGAGAAAAAGTGGCTTACGGTTCCTCCTTGTTTCAAGTCAGTTAAAAAACTTGAGTTCACCTGCCAACATGACGATTGAATGATGTAACGATCTGTCTTACGGTCTCCTTGCCAGGTCCACGCCTCCCGTACCAACAGCATGTGCATTGCCGGCGGCTTCACCCACATGATACGCGAGGGCGGTATGAGGTCACTATGGCGAGGCAATGGCATGAACGTCATCAAGATCGCCCCTGAGTCAGCCATCAAGTTCATGGCTTACGAGCAGGTAACCCTATTGTTCAGCACCTTTACTTTAATATGGCGAGACCCTTTCTAGTGCTGTCAAGTTGAAGTCGATGAACGTTTTGGTATTAACCGCTCTGTAGTTTACTGTCCTTCGGCAAAAAATATCTCCTTCAGACTTTGTCTAGGAACATACTCAGAGGAAATACTACTATAAGCTCCTGTCACTTACCAAGTTGGCCTTGACTACTTCCTCTCATGGCCTCTCACAGTTGAACTCAAATGCTTTTGAGGACTGTCACTAACCAGAGTTGTGTTGTGCAGATCAAACGTTTGATAGGCAGCAACCAGGAGACACTGGGCATCCTGGAGAGGTTTGTGGCGGGATCTCTGGCTGGAGCCATTGCCCAGAGCAGTATTTACCCCATGGAGGTGTTGAAGACCCGCCTAGCCCTGAGGAAGACGGGCCAGTTCTCTGGCATTGCTGACTGCGCCAAACACATCTTCCGGAAGGAGGGCATGGCCGCCTTCTACAAGGGATACATTCCCAACTTGATAGGCATCATCCCCTACGCTGGCATTGACCTGGCTGTCTACGAGGTGTGTGTGTGTGTGTGTCAAGGTTTACGTTAGGAAAATGTGACGCCGGACAACGTGACCGGGTAGATTTAAATTAACCGTCCGTTATTGGAAATTTACGGGACCCATATGCATTGGGTGTGTAACCCATTAGCGTGTTTACCACAGTGCTCAGAATGACAGAAATCACATTTAGATTATGGGTAATGCATCATAACAGAACATGCAACTCCTGTAAAGAAGCCGCCAATTAAACATCCTTTTCAAACATTTGCCAAAATGCAATTCGTTGGAAAACAACATTCTAAACAGCGCACCTGATGCGAGCGGTTCCATAAGCCTATGTGACAGATGAAAATCTCAGTTACAAATGGGTTGCTAATATGACTATGACTGTGTTTCTGGACAACGAAAGAAAGTTGATATGAAAACCAATAGAACAGTCTTTCATAGGTGGCGTGTTCAATAGCTTCCCCTAAAGTAAATTGAAATACATTTGCCCAAAATTTAAAATTACTCGTGTCTATTCAAAATACTTCACCAGAGAGCATGACTTAGCAACATAGGAATCAAGGATCATTAGCTTCTTAAATGTTTTTTTGCTGTGGATTGTTTCAAATCACAAGCTTGTATAGGCTTATGCCAATATGGGCAAAACGCGTGGCAATTGGCCAAGCTGATGAGCTGTCAGTGAAAAGCATCTAAAATATGTGTGAAGATAATGTATCTTGAGTATAATTTAAAATGTTTAGACAAGAAGGGGGGTGATGTGTGGCGAAGATATAGGGACGTCCCTCTCCAGAATGCGCTCAGCTCTCCAGAATGCACTTAGCTGTCTCTCGCCAATTCTTGCGCATTCATTGTGTGAATTGGTTTTCCCCTTTTTGATTGTTTATTTTTATAAATTCCCCATTAGGTATACGTACAGTAAGCTCAAAGTATTGGGACAGTGACAATTTAGTTTTTGTTCTGTACTCCAGCACTTTGGATTTGAAGTGATACGATGACTGTGAGGTTGAAGTTCAGACTGTGAACTTTAATTTGAGGGTATTTTCATCTATATTGGGTGAACCGTTTAGAAATTACAGCACTTTTTGTGTGTAATCCCTCCATTTTAGGTGACCAAATGTATTGGGACAAATTGACTTGTGTGTTAATGTGGTAAAAGTTTAGTATTTGGTCCCATATTGTTTTGGTTGTGTTTCAGATTATTTTGTGGCCAATATAAATTAATGGTAAATAATGTACTGTCATTTTGGTGTCACTTTTTTATTAGAATAGAATATGTTTCTAAACACTTCTACATTAATGTGGTTGCTTCCATGATTAAAGAATTGGGAATAATAATGATGAGTGGGGAAGATGGAAGCACAAATATCATACCCCCAAGACATGCTAACCTCTCACAATTACAATAACAAGGGAGGTAAAACATTTTTTGGGGGGTATGATATTTATTTATTTGATACTAACTTTCTCACTCGTCGTTGCTGCCTATCGAATTTGGCCCGCGGGGGATTTTATTTGGCCTCCTAAGTGTCTGTATATATGGTACATTCGGAAGGTATTCAGACCCCTTCTCTTTTTCCACATTTTGTTACGTTATTAGCCTTATTCTAAAATTGATGAGTGTTTTATTTAATCCATCTACACACAATACCCCAAAATGACAAAGCGAAAATAGGTTTAAAAATAAAGAACTTAAATACCTTAACACCAGAAATTGAGCTCATGTTCCAAAGTATTCCCACGCATAAGAGCGATATACTGTTTGTGATCAACCCGCAAGTTCGCTAGTGACAACTTCAGCCAACCCAGTTGATTGATATGATACAATGTTGCACTTCACTAGCAATAGTCCAAGTCAAAAAAGAGAAAAAGGGAGGCAAACCGGCTGAGTAGAGATGAAAGCGATAGAAATAACCTGAATTAACCTAACCTATTCAGACCCTTTACTCAGTACTTTGTTGAAGCACCTTTGGCAGCGATTACAGCCTTGAGTCTTCTTGGTATGACGCTACAAGCTTGGCACACCTGTATTTGGGATTTTCTTCCATTCTTCTCTTTCCTGCAGCGTCGCTGCACAGCTATTTTCAGGTCTCTCCAGAGATGTTCAATCGGGTTTAAGTCCGGGCTTCGCCCCAGTCTGAGGACTGGTACAGGTTTTCAACAAGGATCTCTACTTTGCTTTGTTCATCTTTCCCTTTCCCTGCCGCTGAAAAACATCCCCACAGTATTATGATGCCCCCACCATGCTTCACCGTAGGGATAGTGCCAGGTTTGGCATTCAGGCCAAAGAGTTCAATTTTAGTTTCATCAGATCAGAGAATCTTGTTAATCATGGTCTGAGAGTCTTTAGGTGCCTTATGGAAAACTCCAAGCGGGCTGTCGTGTGCCTTTTACTGAGGAGCTTCTGTCTTGCCACTCTACCATAAAGGCGTGATTGGTGGACTGCTGCAGAGATGGTTGTCCTTCTGGAAGGTTCTCCCATCTCGACAGAGGAACTCTAGAGCACTGTCAGAGTGACCGTCGGGTTCTTGGTCACCTCCCAGACCAAGGCCTTTCTCCCCCGATTACTCAGTTTGCCCGGGCAGCCAATTGTGCGCTGCTCTATGGCACTCCCAATCACGGCCGGTTGTGATACAGCCTGGAATCGAACCAGGGTCTGTAGTGACGCCTCTAGCACTGAGATGCAGTGCCTTAGACCACTGTGCCACTCGGGAGCCCAGCTTTAGGAAGAGTCTTGGTGGATCCAAACTTCTTCCATTTCAGAATGATGGAGGCCACTGTGTTCTTGGGGACCTTCAATGCTGCAGAAATGTTTTGGTACCCTTCCCCAGATCTGTGCCTCAACACAATCCTGTTTCTGAGCTTTACAGACAATTCCTTCGACCTCTTGGTTTTTGCTCTGTCCTGCACTGTCAACTGTAGGACTTTATATAGACAGGTTTGTGCCTTTCCAAATCATGTCCAATCAATTGAATTTACCACAGGTGGACTCCAAGTTGTAGAAACATTAAGGATGATCAATGGGAACAGGATGCCCCTGAGCTCTATTTCGAGTCTCATAGCAAAGCGTCTGAATACCTAAGTAAATTAGGCATGTATTTATTTTTAATACATTTTCTAAAATTCTAAAAGCCTGTTTTCACTTGTCATTATGGGGCATTGTGTGTAGATTGATGAGGGGGGAAAAGTTATTTAATCAATTTTAGAATAAGGCTGTAATGTAACAAAATGTTGAAAAGGTATTTTTACTTTTGGTTGACAATGGAAGTTAAAGCCTAGGCCAATGCAGCAGTAGGCCTATCTTCAATTACCAAATAAAAAATAGTATACATTTTTTTAATCGTGGCCATCAAAGCATTTAGAATTGTTGCCCAATGACTGGGCTTATAAAAGCACATGTTTTCCAGCAGCAACCAACTGGGGAGACGCTGAAAATCGGCTTTGTAGTCCTGTGCTGTGCGCATGTGATAGTTGTTAGGTAAATAAGATGCATGATGACTAATGAAAACACACACTCGACTGGTATTTCCATCAATGAATCGATTTGGCCAGCAAATTATTTATTTATTTTTGGCCAAAAGTCAGCAATTACTGTAACGGAAACCGTGTGTGTGTGTTGCTAAGAGGCTTTGTAATACTATTAGGACATCCAGTCTCCTCTCTGGTGTTCGTTATCTCTCAGGACCACACATTTTCTCTCTTCAGCTAACCATTTTGTCTATCTTTCTTTTTCCCACTCTTGTCTCCCTCCATCCAGACTCTGAAGAACTCATGGCTGCAGCGCTATGCCACAGACAGTGCTGACCCGGGGGTGTTCGTCCTGTTAGCCTGCGGTACCACCTCCAGCACCTGTGGACAGCTGGCCAGCTACCCCCTGGCCCTGGTCAGGACCCGAATGCAGGCTCAAGGTACACCACACCCGCTGCCAAAACCTATTTCAAATCAAATCAAAGTTTATTTGTCACGTGCGCCGAATACAACAGGTGTAGACCTTACAGTGAAATGCTTACTTCCAGGCTCTAACCAATAGTGTGGGGAAAAAAGGTGTGTGTGTGTAGGTAAGTAAAGAAATAAAACAACAGTAAAAATACATTTGAAAATAAGAGTAGCAAGGCTATATACAGACACCGGTTAGTCAAGCTTATTGAGGTAGTATATACAGTATATCACAAAAGTGAGTACACCCCTCACATTTTTGTAAATATTTGAGTATATCTTTTCATGTGACAACACTGAAGAAATGACACTTTGCTACAATGTAAAGTAGTGAGTGTACAGCTTGTATAACAGTGTAAATTTGCCTACTATATTTATTTTTCAACTTTCCTAATATTAATTACATTGGTTATATTTACAACAGGAGTATAGCCTACCTGGCTGGCATGAAAATAAACCACGGGGAAAATTGTTCTCTATTTGCTATTTAAGTTCATAAATAAGATGTATTTTTCCCATTTGCTCCTGTTTCGATACAGGTGCATGATAATGGTCCATTCTAAATCAAAACAAATATCACACATACAGTACCAGTCAAAAGTTTGGACACACCTACTCATTCAAGGGTTTTTCTTTCTTTTACTATTTTCTACATTGTAGAATAATAGTGAAAACTTTAAAACTATGAAATAACACACATGAAATCATGTAGTAACCAAAAAAGTGTTAAAAAATCAAAAATATTTGTTATATTTTAGATTCTTCAAAGTAGCCACCCTTTGCAGCTTTGCAAACTCTTGGCATTCTCTCAACCAGCTTCACCTGAATGCTTTTCCAACAATCTTGAAGGAGTTGCAAAAAATATGCTGAGCACTTGTTGGCTGTTTTTCCTTCACTCTGCGGTCCAACTCATCCCGATCCAACTCAATTGGGTTACGGTCGTGTGATTGTGGATGCCAGGTCATCTGATGCAGCACTCAATCACATAATATAGACTTTTTTCACATATCGACTTTTTTACCAAATAGGTCTTTCTTCTGTATACCACCCCTACCTTGTCACAACACAACTGATTGGCTCAAATGCATTAAGAAGAAAATAAATTCCACAAATTAACAAGGCACACCTGTTAATTGAAATGCATTCCAAGTGACTACCTCATGAAGCTGGTTGAGAGAATGCCAAGAGTGTGCAAAGGGTGGCTATTTGAAGAATCTCAAATGTAAAATGTATTTTGGTTAACACTTTTTGGTTAATACATGATTTCATATGTGTTATGTCGTAATTTAGATGTCTTCACTATAATTCAACAATGTAGAAAATAGTAAAAAATAAAACCTTGAAAGAGTAGGTGTGTTCAAACTTTTAGTACTGTATATAGTGCATTCAGAAAGTATTCAGACCCCTTGACTTTTCCACCTTTATTCTAAATTTAGATTTTTTTTTATATCAATCTACACACAATACCCTATAATGCCAAAGCGAAAACATATATATTTTAAGCATTTTGCAAATTTATAAAAATAAACATACCTTATTTACATAAGGATTCAGACCCTTTGCGATGAGACTCAAAATTTGAGCTCAAGTGCATCCATTTTCCATTGATCATCCTTGAGATATTTCTACAACTTGATTGGAGTCCACCTGTGGTAAATTCATTTGATTGGACATGATTAGGAAAGGCACACACCTGTCTATATAAGATCCCACAGTTGACAGTGCATGTCAGAGCAAAACCCAAGCCATGAGGTCGAAGGATTTGCCCGTAGAGCTCCGAGACAGGATTGTGTCAAGGCACAGATTTGGGGAAGGGTACCAAAACATTTCTGCAGAAGGTCTCCAAGAACACACTGACCTCCATCATTCTTAAATCGAAGACGTTTGGAACCACCAAGACTCTTAGAGCTGGCTGCCCGGCCAAACTGCGCAATCGGAGGAGAAATGCCTTGGTCAGGGAGGTGAACAAGAACCCATTGAGCACTCTGACAGACCTCCAGAGTTTCTCTGTGAAGATGGGAGAACCTTTCAGAAGGACAACCATCTCTGCAGCAGTCCACCAATCAGGCCTTTATGGTAGAGTCGCCAGGCGGAAGCCACTCCTCAGTAAAAGGTACATGATAGCCCGCTTGGAGTTTGCCAACAGGCAGCTAAAGAACTCTGACCATGAGAAACAATATTCTCTGGTCTGATGAAACCAAGATTGAATTCTTTGGCCTGAATGCCAAGTGTCACATCTGGAGGAAACCTGGCACTCTCCCTACAATGACACATCGTGGTGGTAGAATCAGGCTGTGGGGATGTTTTTCAGTGGCAGGGACTGGGAGACTAGTTAGGATTGAGGGAAAGATGAACGGAGCAAAGTACAGAGATCCTTGAGCAGGACAACGACCCTAGGCGCACACCCAAGACAATGCAGGAGTGGCTTCGGGGACACGTCTCTGAAATGTCCTTGAGTGGCCCAGCCAGAGCCCGGACTTGAACCCGATCGAACATCTCTGGAGAGACCTGAAAATAGCCGTGTCGCAACGCTCCCCATCCAACCTGACAGAGCTTGAGGAGATCTGTAGAGATGAATGGGAGAATCTCCCCAAATAAAGGTGTGCCACGCTTGAAGCGTCATACCCAAGAAGACTCAAGGCTGTGATCCCTGCCAAAGGTGCTTCAACAAAGTACTGAGTAAAGGGTCTGACTAATGTAAATGTGATATTTCAGTTTATTTTTGCTTTGTGATTATGGGGTATTGTGTGTAGATTGATGAGGGGGAAAACACTATTTTAATACATTTTAGAATAAGGCTGTAACGTAACAAATTGTGGGAAAGTCGAGGGGTCTGAATAGTTTCCGAATGCACTGTGTATATAGTTGCCACATCAGCATTGACCAGCATGTCTAATAATATCGACATTGACCCAGTTTCCAGAGTGGTGCATCCCTAGTGTTGATGTGTATTTCATGTCGCTCATCTTATGTTTTTTCCCCTCAGCCACCATCGAGGGTGGTCCCCAGATGACCATGTCGGGGCTGTTCCAACACATTGTGAAGACTGAGGGTGCATTTGGACTCTACCGAGGCCTGGCCCCAAACTTCATGAAGGTCATTCCAGCGGTCAGCATCAGCTATGTGGTCTACGAGAACCTCAAGATGAGTCTGGGGGTGGTGTCACGTTGAGGCCTGGGGGCAGAGGGAGGTAGCACCTCCCCTTAAGGCCAAGTTGTTCATTTTTGCTTTGCCAAGCAACGGTGCGGGTGACTTGGAAAAAAGGGAGGAATCTCAGCAGACAGAGCTGGGGTTGTTAGAGACCATCTCATTCTGTAAATGTTATGAAGACAGATGGGGAGATGTACATGGGAGGGAAGAGACATATTACAACACTAAGGACAAAAAAAGCAATGGAGAGATGGGAACGGACACTATGACTGGAAGGGAGGTGGGGATGGAGATCCTCTCACATAGCTGTAATCTTAAAGTATTATTATGTAAGGAGTTATTTTATCAATCCAGAGGCACTTCAACATGAGTCCACTGTTGGCTTTTTATTATCAAATTTGAAGACCCAGGTTAACTGAAAAGCAATCTCTTCACTGGAACTCCAGTATTCTCCAACCTGCTTGAAATTTGTTAACGGAAATGTATTTAGGGACCAAAAATCTACTTTTGTTTGTCCGTTGCATTGTGGCGGCTACTGTTATGTTCACTAAATATTACTATCCTATAGGTGGCAGTATTAGTCAACCTATCTGGCTTGTGAAAGACTGCTTTTCTAATTGTCATCTAAAGTTGTCCTATGTAATATGTATCCGCCTTAATGCAGCATTCATTAAAATGTAAGAGGCTGCAACTATTAGGGCATTAGCTGTTATGAATTTGTCTGGAGGGAGCAAAACCTCAACTCACAATTTTGATTTATCTGGTTAATTCCATATTTCTCCTTTTTCTCATTGTATAGCTTGATGAGAATGTTAAACAACTGATTTGAACAGAAAGGGCAATGCAGGTTGGATGCCCATAGTGTATTATTGTCCACTTAGTATTAAAACAGCTGGTAAGAAGTGTGTATGTCTTGATGCTAATACATTTTTTGTATTGTAACCAGATATTTAAATTAATATGGTCCAAGACAGGCAGCGCTCAAAGAATAGATACTGTTAGCAGATGTTTAGTTACTATACTATAACATATTCAGAAACTGTTAATATATTGTTTTCCAAGATACAATGCAACACATAATGATTACCTACCTACTGGGGGGGGGGGGGAGACAGGGAAAATGTGCATGTTTTCGTTATGAAAGACCATTTTCCACCACCATGCTACAGTGGCTAATTCTAGCCCCGGTCCACAGTAGCATTTTGAAACTATAGCGGTTTTTGAATGCCCATACTAACATACTGTATACTATATACTATTAGTGAATTTTAGTATACGGTAAACAAACGGCATCGTTTCAGTTGAGCGTACTAGAGCATCACCTGTGCCCGGAAGTTGATGCTGTTGCTATGGAACCTCTTGCTCGCTTGTTAGCGTAACAAATGACTAGCTAAACATTTTACGATTTCAGGTGTGTTTGTAAATTAAATCTAGAGTGATAGAGTGCGCTCTGGGCATTCGTAAATCCAGAGTGTTGTCCCTCTGTCCATTTGTAAATTCAGAGCGTTTCGCTCTCGGAGTGTTCAGAGTGCACACTGGACGCTCTGGTCGGAGTAGGGTTGATCCGAGCGTTCAACGGCAGTCAAGCACCCAAGTTAACTGGCTAACGTTGGCTAGCTACTTCCAGACACAAATGATGAGAGAACACTTCACTTTGACCATTTTACTCACCCTAGCAGAACTGGTTAGGCTGTTTTCATGTTATCCAGAGCGTTGGCAACAATTTAACTACGCCTTTTTTGGCCAGCGTTTACTGACACACCGGCCATATTCAACTGGTGTTGAGCGTTTGTAAATTCATCAGTTATTCTGTGCGAGAGGGCTCTGAAATCGGAGTAGATAGCCATTGAAACGCACGACTATACCACTTAGCTAAGAATGATGTAAATAATCATGTCACTAAACATTGGGTAGTTAGTTAGATAGCTAATATACTGTCTGGCAAGTTTGATGTTTTAGTAACTAGTTAACAAACCTGTACATACTGCTGTAATGCTATATGGTTCGTAAGAATAGTGTAAGTTATTTGAAAAGTCATTACATTGCTCAACATTTGTCAAAATGAGTTAAAGCAATGAATTTGTATCCACTCTCGTCAGACTTCGGATGCATATTTTACGCCATTTTCTTTAAATCTGAAAAGTTGAAGCCAGGCCCATTTTCTGAATTGCATTATGGGCCCTAAAAGCACGGAGAGTATCCACTGCATGTATACTTTGTATTTTGGCAAACTTTTGGCATACTAACTATATCCATACTATTACCGATAAGCATACTATATACTCAATTCACGTCACAAATAGAACAGTTAGTGCGGTTAGTATCAGTATTCGAACACGCTCAGGGGGAAAAGACAGACTGCTGCAACCCGATGCACAACATCCGGGACTAGCATTATTCACTGTAGCATGATGGTAGACAATGGTGTTTCATAAAGAAAGCACAGACATTTTCCCTGTTTTTTTTTTCGGTCTTCTCTCCATTAAATCGAGGTAAGGAAGAAATCGACGCCTTTGCAGCCTGAATGGAGAATGTTTTATGTACAAACCGGTCCACGGGGATACGAGTATAAAGCCGCCTGCATAGATTCTCTTTGAACGGTAAAATGAAATTACTCAATATCATAATCTGACGGTCTTTGAGCTAGTATTTCTTGAGTTTGGGACTTCTTGTCTTGAGTTTAGTCTGTTGTCACTATTTGGCTAAATGCTTTTTCTAGTTGGTGCAGCTTTTTCTAGTTGGCGCAGCTCCACAAAAATATGTAGTTATCTTTTGTACTTTTGCTTTAGAGCAAATACCTGAATCCATATATTCTCTCCACAAGATGGAAAAGGCTGCGTCTGTATTATTGTACCCCACCTAAGGATACCACTCCATACTGCCTGAAATATAGCGCCTTATTTCCTGCATTGACGAGCAGGAAATTTGACTCATCGCTTTTGTAAACTTGAAATTCATATATATCGCTGAAGGCTACAATGTATATCTATACACTATACAAAACATTAAGAACACATTATTTTTCCATGACGTAGACTGACCAGGTGAATCCGGGTGAAAGCTATGATCCCTTGTTGATGTTAAATCCACATCGGTCGGTGTAGATGAAGGGGAGGAGAAAGGTTAAAGAAGGATTTTTAAGCCTTGAGACAATTGAGTCATGGATTGTGTATGTGTGCCATTCAGAGGGTAAATTGGAAAGACAAAAGATTTAAGTGCCTTTGAATGGGGTTTGTTAGCAGGTTCCAAGCGCACCAGTTTGTGTTTTACAACTCCAACGCTGCTGGGATTTTCATTCTCAACAGTTTCCTGCGTGTATAAAGAATGGTCCACCACCCAAAGGACATCCAGCCAACTCCAATATTGGGAAGGTGTTCCTAATGTTTGGTATATTCAGTAGAGTCTTTAGGTGGTCTCTTGAATCAAAACAGCTCATTCACGGTATTGAAATATTTTGCAAAACATCCAGACTAAAAATCCTGATTTACAGTGAGCTACAAAAGTATTGGGACAGTGACATTGTTTTGGTTCGTACTCCAGCACTTTGGATTCCTAATGATACTATGGGATTAAAGTGCAGACTGTTAGCTTTAATCTTAGGGTATTTTCGTCCATATTCTAAACGGTCCATATTGGGTGACCGTTTAGAAATTACAGCACTTGTACATAATCCCTTCATTTTAGGGAGTCAAAAGTTTAGTATAGTATATGGTCCCATATTTCTAGCACACAATGATTACATCAAGCTTGTTACTCTACAAACCTGTTGGATGCATTTGCTGTTTGTTTTTGTTGTGTTTCAGATTATTTTGTGCCCAATAGAAGTTAATGGTAAATAATGTATTAGGTCATTTTGGAGTCGCTTTTATTGTAAATAAGAATAGAATGTTTCTAAACACTTCTACATTCATGTGGATGCTACAATGATTACAGATAATCCTGAATCGTGAATAATGAGTGAGAAAGTTACACACACATCATACCCCCCCCCCCCAAAAAAACATACTAACCTCCCCTCCTGTTATTTTAATGGTGAGATGTTAACATGTCTTAGGGGTATGATATTTGTGTAACTTTCTCACTCATCATTATTTACGATACATTCAGGACTATCCGTAATCATGTAGAAGTGTTTAGTAATAATAATATATTCTTATTTACAATAAGTGACTCCAAAAAGTCTCAATACATTATTTACCAAAGTGCTGGAGTACAGAGCCAAAACAACAAAACAATTTGTCACTGTCCCAATACTTTTGGAGCGCAATGCATTTAGAAAAGTATTGAATGTATTGAAAACTATGTAAATTAACCATTGTTGTCCTTTGTAGAAGAATGCATCTATTGAATGAATGTAAAGCTAAATGTATTTATGCTTATATGGGAACAACTGTTAATAAAGTAACTCAATATTATACTTTTGTATTGAGTCATGGTTTGAATTGCCCACATCTGTATCGCTTCACATCTTGAGCACTATATACTAATATTTCAAAGCAAATGGTGGATCAATGTCTGTACCGGCCTCTGCCAATCAGGCCTCATTGACATAGTTGGAGAGGGAGTTAGATTGTAAAGCAAATAAAACATGACCAAACATGAAAATTGTCTCAGACAATATAGAAGACCATAGTGAAAATTAGTCAAACTGTATTTTAACTCTGCTTTTGTCACTGTTGCACTGGGATGGCAGTTGACAAAAGCAACCGGCAGAGCATGTATAACTATGAAAAGAGTGAGCCTTCACTCTGTAGAACTAATGCCATATGGGTGGCAGTATTGGTCAACCTATCTGGCCTGTGAAAGGCTACCAAATTAACCCCCACAAACTTCACACAACATTTTAAGGAAAAATGCAATGCAGACTACAAAATACAATCTCCAAAGGTGTTTTGCATAAGGGAAAACATGTAAATACACTGAACAAAAATGTAAACGCAACAATTTCAATACCAGATACTTACCGGTTCCTTATATTAACTGTAATTTAATAAAATCTTTGAAATTGTTGCATGTTGTGTTTATATTTTCATGTGACCACCATTTGCCTCATGCAGTGTGTCTCCTTCATATAGAGTTGATCAGGCTGTTGATTGTGGCCTGTGGAATGTTGTCCCACTCTTCATCAATGACTGTGTGAAGTTGCTGAATATTGTCTGGAATGAAACATGCTGTTTGATCCAGAGCATCCCAAACATGGAGACGTCTGGTGAGTATGCAGGCCATGGAAGAACTGGGACATTTTCAGCTTCCAGGAATTGTGTACAGATCTTTGCGACATGGGGCCATCCATGCATTATCATGCTGAAACATGAGGTGATGGCGGCGAATGATTGGTACGACAATGGGCTTCAGGATCTTTTCACAGTATCTCTGTGCATTCAAATTGCCATGGATAAAAAGTAATTGTTCATTGTCCGTCGCTTATGCCTGCCCATAACAACCTCATCGCCACTCTGTTCACAACGTTGACATCAAAAACCGCTCGCCCACACAACACCTTACATGTGGTCCGTGGTTGTGAGGCAGGTAGGACGTATTGACAAATTCTCTAAAACAACGTTGGAGGCAGCTTATGACAGCTCTGGTGGACATTCCTGCAGTCAGCATGCCAATTGCACACTCCCTCAAAACTTGAGACATCTGTGGCATTGTGTTGTGTGACAAAACTGCACATTTTAGTGGCCTTTTATTGTCCTCAGCACAAGGTGCACCTGTGTAATGATCATGCTGTTTAAGCTTCTTGATATGCCACACCTGTCAGTCAGGTGGGTGGATTATCTTGGCAAAGGAGAAATGCTCACTAAAAGGAATGTAAACAAATTTGTGCACAACATTTTTGAGAAATAAGCTTTTTGTGTATGGAACATTTCTGGGATATTGTATTTCAGCTCATGAAACACAGACCAACACTTTACATGTTCCGTTTTATATTTTTGTAAAGTGTAAATTGAAACCGAAATAAAAAATTGTGATAAGGTACACTTTTAAGAATGCTAATTACTACTACAACTATCAATCGGTTAGAGCTACCTCACAAAATGTCTCTATGCCTCTTGTTGTTGTGTACATTCCTCTGTCATGTGGTCGGTCGGTGTGTATCAGTCCGGAAACAGGCGCAATGGATTCTACTGTGGATTTTATATTACAGTTAGCTACAAACTTTAAGGTGCATTACCACCACCAACTGGACTGGGAGTGTGGACGATAGGGAAGGTGTAAATCCTATCCATTATTCTTGAAAAATAAATTGATAATTAAATACTACATCCCCTGAAGATTTTACCAGCAGTTAATTTAAGCTTGGCTCTTCAACACCATTACTCCTTAAATCTAATAACAATCTCTCCCTTTCCCTCCCATATTGCTGGCACTGAAATAGAATGTGTTCCACTCATATCACTATTGTAAAGTGGTTGTTCCACTGGATATCATAAGGTGAATGCACCAATTTGTAAGTCGCTCTGGATAAGAGCGTCTGCTAAATGACTTAAATGTAAATGTAAATATACAATGCACTTGGAAAGACTTTTCCACAGTTTGTTACGTTAGACTTACTCTAAAATTGATTAAATAAATAAAAAATCCTCATCAATCTAGACACTAATGTGGATAAAGCGTTACTTGTCTAACAGAACACAGAGGGTGCTCTTCAATGGAAGCCTCTTAAACATAATCCAGGTAGAATCAGGAAGGGTAGCTGAGGTGACTCAACACTATACACGTCAACTACTACAGTGACTGAAATGACTGCAACACTCAACAAAGAGCTGAAGTTAGTTTCGGAATTGGTAGCAAGGAATAACTTAGTCCTAAATATTTCCAAAATTTAAAGCATAGTATTTGGTACAAATCATTCCCTAAACCCTAAACCTCAACTACATCTCGTAATGAATAATGTAGAAATTGAGCAAGTTGAGGTGACTAAACTGCTTGGAATAACCCTGGATTGTAAACTGTCATGGTCAATACATATTGATACAACAGCAGCTAAGATGGGAAGTCTGTTCATAATAAAGTGTTGCTCTACCTTCTTAACAACACTATCAACAAGGCAGGTCCTACAGGCCCTGGTTTTGTCACACCTAGACTACTGTTCAGTAGTGTGGTCAGGTGCCAAAAAGTGGGAATTGGGAAAATTGCAATTTGCTCAGAACAGAGCAGCACGGCTGGGCCTTAAAAGTAAGGGTACTTGTTGAAAGCTGCAGGTGCTCAGCACCATCGCCTCCCAGGTGAAAATCATGACTGGTCTCAGACTTGTCTGTGTTGTAAAGCCAACTTCTATGGCGATGACTATGGACGTAGGAGTTGGCTTTACAGCACAAACAGGCTAGTATTAATCATGATGATGATCATCTTGATGACAATATGACATTTCTTACAAATGATGCCCACTCTACCAGTGTTTTCCACT
Organism: Salvelinus alpinus; assembly: GCF_045679555.1. NCBI lineage: Eukaryota > Metazoa > Chordata > Actinopteri > Salmoniformes > Salmonidae > Salvelinus > Salvelinus alpinus. The sequence continues at coordinate 1,167,414 of NC_092109.1, forward strand.
AGCGCCGGCTGTCAGTACTTTTTCCTCCTAAATTAACTGTGTTACTTCTCAATTCGCTAGTCAGAAAAAAGGTCTGCCAAGCCCTCTCCCGCTAGAATAAACTATGTGCAATATATTGATAGGACAGGTGCCTGTCAGTCACAAAGTGAGCGATGACAGGGAAACACTGCTGGCTTGACAGTCTGCTGACGGTTCTGCCTCTCGGTACCTGAGTGCGTGTGTGTTCTGTGCGCTGTGGTTGCTATCGAATTTCTACTCAGAGGGAGAGTGCATGAATTTGCAAGTCCCATATAATGTGGTAATGATGAGTCAAAATCCACTTAGCCTATTGTTTTCTGGCACATTTTAATGTATTTTCTTTTGCGTGCAGAGTCCGACATTAATGGCACACCTTGGCCAGTAAAACCATGTCAGTAACTTTCAACGCATTTTTGCATTCCTGTTCAACATTTTCCCTACAGTGGTCAACAATTGAAGACTACACGCGTAAATGTCATGATATTTGTATTCAATATGATTGACCGTTCATTCAAGCACCACCACGCTCCTGCGAGTCACAACTCAAACAGTACAAGAGTTGATGCCTTCCAGAGCAAAAAGAACCGCACATCAATCTACTCGCTGAGTTTATTTTAGGGAAAGTGATTTATCGAGGTAAACCTTCAATAGTGAACATACTAGCAATATGCTGACTACTGTTGATAGTCTGCAAAAAGAAAGCTACCAAAAGACTCCGAAGCATTAGTCTTGGCTAGCCAACTGTAGCCATGTCAATCTCTTTTGGAACGTTTGTCTTAAAAGGGGCAGCGTGTGGTGGCACATGGGCTATTTACTGTGCTTTGATTGGCGTACAGCAAGCTTGACTAGTTTATCAAAGTTGTCGAACTGACTGAATAAAGTTGATCTCATATATCCTTGCCATTCATAAATCATACAACGTAATTATATGTCCATTGTATCGCATCAACACAAGTAAACTAAAGATCTCGTTTGTATTTTAGATATGAAGTACATCAGGACTTGCCAGACAGTGACATTAAAGTGAGTGACTCGTCAGTAGCCTACGGATTTGCATCGGTAAGAGAGCTGTTCATTTAGCTCCCTAATTTGCTTACTCGTAGCCTTGTTGGCTATTATCTGCATATCAATTATTAAAACATTCGATGAAGATGGTGAATCCTCCTCAGTGCAGGATAAATAGGTAGGCTAGTGGAGAGATCGTCTCACTCTGGTCCAAAATATGATAAAAAAATAAAAAAATATTTTTTTTTAAGCTAATGATACTTTTATGGTACTTTCAAAGATATTGGTATAGGTCTACTGATTTAATCAGTGTTGACAATGGAGTAGTCAACTTCTGCTTTCTGTGTAGCATGTTTAACAGCTGCTTCAATCATACCTGTATTGCAAAAATTTGAGCATTGTTATTTCCTGATAGGGGCCACCAAAATCTTAACACCCCCTAGCCGGGGGGAGCCTGGCTGCCTGCTTTTTCGATTTCGCTGGCTACTCCATGTGCTTTTGGATAAAAACATCTAAAACATACTATTAGCAGTAGGAACGAGTAATGGTAAGGTTGATGTTTTAATAAATATATATATATTCTAATGCCCAACAATGCTTAAACCACATCAGGAGACCACTTTTGAGGTCTGGGAAAAATCTGTGAAATTTAGATTTCTGGGTATAGTTCCCCTTTAATTCAAGTGTGCACCTAGAAAGAGGCTGTTGTTTAGCTGTGTTTTTGTGGCACACGTGATGTTAGATTCAAAACAAATACCCAGTGGATTTATTAAAATAATCATATCTGCCATTTAAGCAGAGGCTACTTTTGCCTAATTTCAGTTTATGTGACAAAACAAGCAAGTATATTGTAAATAATCATTCTACCATCTAAACAGCTGTGAAATCTTTTCCATAACCAAAAATATTATATTTTCAGCTGTTTGAAGCTTGTGTGCAAAAGTAAAAGATGCAAAACTGAAACTTAAGAACGGGAAGGATAGAAATGGTGCATATAGAACATATCTACTGCTTCTTAGACTTGCCTTCAATGAGTGACAGATCTATAACACATTCTATGTGAATTTGGTCAGGTCGCCCAAAAAGTTACATATTGCAGCTTCAACATTTAATTGAGAAGTTTTTTGGGAAAGCCTTTCCATCTACCAGAAGACTGTTTTCATTAACAATATCGCTAACGGCTACACAAAGTGCAAGGCGCGCACACCGCACACACACAGACGGGCATTCTCATTGCTTCTTCAGAAATACGAATCACTGATTAATTGTATCCATGATTATCATATTTGGACCAGAATGAGGCTCTCCACTACCTATTGTTCCTGCAGTTATGATTCAAAGTCTTCATTGAATGTTTTCAGAATTTATCTGCAGATAATAGCCCAAAATCCTAGGCCTACCGGTAGCCTATGAAAATTAGGCAGCCAAATAAACGTCTTTCACTGATGCGATCCGGTAGGCTACACTGACTGATGAGACGAGAGTCACTCACTTTAGCGTCACTGTTTAGCAAGCCCCAACATCCTAGGAAAGGAAACCTAGAAAATCCTTTGGTTTACATGTCCCGATGCGATACCATGGACATATACTTAGTGGCCAGTTTATTATTTACACCACTCTGTTCATGAAAATGGTTCGCTCCTACAGACAGTGAGTTATGTGGCCATGGCTTGCTATATAAAGCAGGCAGACAGGCGTCAAGGCATTCAGTTACTGTTCAATTTGAACGTTAGAATGGGCAAAATGAGTGACCTAAGCGACTTCGAGCGTGGTATGATCGTCGGTGCCAGTATCTCAGAAACAGTCGGCCTCCTTGGCTTTTCATGCACGACAGTGTCTAGGCAATAAAATATTTTGAATAGCTAATAACAGCGCAGTACAACAGTGGTGTGCAGAATGGCATCTCGGAACGCACAACTTGTCGGTCCTTGTCACGGATGGGCTATTGCAGCACACGACCACACCGGGTTCCACTCCTATCAGCTAAAAACAAGAAAAAGCGGCTCCAGTGGGCACGCGATCACCAACACTGGACAATGGAGTGAAAAAACATAGCCTGGTCCGACAAATCCCGGTTCCTGTAGAGTCAGGATTTGGCATAAGCAGCATGAGTCCTGCCTGGTGTCAACAGTACAGTTTGGTGGTGTATAGGCGTGGGGAATGTTTTCCTGGCATACGTTAGGTCCCTTCATACCAATTGAGCAATGTTTAAACTCTACACCTTGTAGAATCCATGCCTCAAAGAATTCAAGCTGTTCTGGATGCAAATATCCCATTTTTCATGAGCTGAAATAATCTATTTTCCATACACACAAAAAGCTTATTTCTGAATGATGTTGTTCATCTCCTTAAGAACAAACAGGAGTACATATCTTTCCATAATTTACCTAAGGAGGAAAAACAAGCTTTGCTTGATTTACAATCCGATACGTCAGTCCTTACCCGCCCTGCTGATAAGGGTGGGTCGGTTGTACTCATGGATAGGATCGTTTATGTAAATAAGTGTCATAGACAACTGCTTGACAACACCTTTTACAAGAAAATCAGAAGTGACCCCACTGCCCAATTTCAGAATACTATCTTTACTGTCCAGGACACCAGCAGTATGATCTCTATTATTGAATCTCTTGATCCTCTCCCTGAGAATACTTTGTTAGTTACTTTTGATGTTGAGTCGTTATACACAAATATTCCACACGAGGGTGGTATTGAAGCTATGGAACATTTTCTTCTGCAACATGACACGGATGAACTACCTTCCAGTGCATGCATTATATTGGCTGAAATAGTACTCACACACAACTACTTCATGTATCTAAATTATTTATTTTTTCAGACAAAGGGTACTGCTATGGGATCCCCCATGGCTCCTAACTATGTTCATTTGTATGTGGGTTACATGGAGAAACAGTCCATTTTCAATCCTCTCAACAACAAAAAATCTTGCCTAACATCATTATTTGGAAACGGTATATTGATGACATTTTTGTTCTTTGGAGGGGTGATACAAAACAGCTCCAGGTATTCCATGCTTTTCTTAACTCTTGTTCTGAGCATCTGAGTGTGAGGATAACTTCTGCTTTCTATACACTGATCTTTACAGGAAACCTACTGATCGTAACAGTTTGAGGGCTGATAGTTGTCACCCGCTTCCCTTGAAAAACAGTTTGCCCTATACCCAATTCTGTCGAAATCAAAAGAATTTGCAAAAAACAATCAGATTTCGACAGAAATATGGCTGAGACGCAAAGAAAATTCAAGGAGAGGGGGTACAAAAATGATCAGATTAATACTGCCGTTGAGAAAATTCTAAACAAAACGAGACATGATCGTTTTCAAGGACAGTCTCGCAAAAAGAAGCATTCTTGCCTTCTAACTACCCGCTATTCAAAGTGCTCTGAACAAATTAAGGGAATCGTTCACAAACATTGGCACATTCTAAGATCCGATGACAGTATTGATAATGTGTTTTCAGACCCTCCTTTGGGTATGTTATTTTTTTATATTTGCGAATGAACCAATGATATCAGGCCACATCTGGCCATGATTACAGACACCTGTGTGTGTCCTTTGACACAATATAAACTAGTCACCACACAGTTGGATATTAGGTTATAAAATGATTGCATCTGAGCTCCTAGAGTGTGCGGCTCTCCTTAAAATTTTCAAGTGTTCTACTCCGCTAGCCAGCAGCTCGCCTAAATAGGTGTGTGTTTCTTTTGCCTCTACATTACACAGGTGCACATTGTGCTAGGGACAAAATGTCACTCTAAAATGTGCAGTTTTGTCACACAACACAATGCCACAGATGTCTCAAGTTTTGAGGGAGAGTGCAATTGGCATGCTGACTGCAAGAATGTCCTCCAGACCTGTTGCCAGACAATTGAATGTTCATTTCTCTACCATAAGCCGGCTTCATTGTTGAAGAGAATTTGGCAGTACGACCAACTGGCCTCACAGCCGCAGATTACGTGTAACCACACCAGCCCAGGTTCTCCACATCCGGTTTCTTCACCTGCAGGATCGTCTGAGACCAGCCAACTGGACAGCTGATGAAACTGTGGGTTTGCACAACCGAAGAATTTCTGCATAAACTGTCAGAAACCGTCTCGGGAAGCTCATCTGCGTGGTTGTCGTCCTCACCACAGTCTTGACCTGACTGCAGTTTGGCGTCGTATCCGACTTCAGTGAGCAAATGCTCACCTTCGATGGCCACTGCCAGGCTGGAGAAGTGTGCTCTTCACGGATGAATCCCGGTTTCAATTGTACCGGGCAGATGGCGTGTATGGCGTTTGTGTGGACGAGTGGTTTGCTGATATCAACATTGTGAACATAGTGCCCCGTGGTGGTGGTGGTGGTGGTGGTGGTGGTGGTGGTGGTGGTGGTGGTGGTGGTGGTGGTGGTGATGGTGGTGGTGGTGGTGGTGGTATTGTCGTGCCATTGTCGTGCCATTCATCCACCACCATCACCTCATGTTTCAGCATGATAATGCATGGCCCCATGTCGCAAGGATCTGTACACAATTCCTGGAAGCTGAAAATGTCCCAGTTCTTTCATGGCCTCCATACACACCAGACCCATTTAGCAGTTTGGGATGCTCTGGATCGACGTGTACGACAGTGTATTCCAGTTCCCGCCAATATCCAGCAACTTTGCACATCCATTGAAGAGGAGTGGGAAAACATTCCACAATCAACAGCCTGATCAACTCTATGCAAAGGAGAGTGTTGTACTGCATGAGGCAAATGGTGGTCACACCAGATACTGACTGGTTTTCTGATCCGCGCCCCTACTTTTTTTAAAGGTATCTGACCAACAGATGCATATCTGTATTTCCAGTCATGTGAAACCCATAGATTAGTGTCTAATTCATTTATTTCAATCAACTGATTTCCTTATACGAACTGTAACTCAATCAAAATTGTTGCATGTTGCGTTTTTATATTTTTGTTCAGTGTAGATTGGTGTACCTGCTAAACTGGTGTATAACCAGGTTGCGTGATTTATCAATTGCAAAGGGATATAGGAGATCGACTTTATACAGTCAGTTTGACACCTTTTTATAAACCAGTCAACACTTGCTGTTCAGTTGTCAATCAACGCACAGTAAATAGTCTATGCGTCACGACTCCGCGTGGCTGGCTTTGTGAAATACACAAAAGAAAATAAATGAATGTGTCAGAAAACAATCATTAGGCTAAGTCATTAGACTCAGCGTTACCACTTACCACGTTACCATGTTACCATGAATGTACATGGGACATGTAAATTCATGAGCATCATGATCTCTCCCCTTCGTGTAAAGAGAACTGATTGAAACCCGAGATCTGTAGGACTATAATGACGAGATGCTCATGTTTCCGGCTTAACAATGGGAGTCGTTGTCCCAACGGTGCAAGGCAGGTGACAAGCTTAGGTCCAAAATAAGCCCGTAGAAGCGCATTGTGCTTATTTTGGACAGATTTTGGTGAGAGTGAAACCTCTCACTTCGCTTCTTCACCTCTGCTGATTTCCCCTGTCATCGCACGCTTTATGACTGACAGGCGCCGATCCTATCAATAGATCGCTAGAAGATGCATATCTAGCGGGAGAGGGCTCAACGGACCAGCCAATTGAAACTTTGAAATTAAAAGTAGCCTAGTTAATATGACCTGGAAAATGTAACCGGGTGAAAATCACTCTGTAACCGACTAATGCTTACTTAGGTGCCCATTGTCACGCCCTGACCTTAGAGAGGCTTTTTTATGTCTCTTTTTGGTTTGGTCAGGGTGTGATTTGGGTGGGCATTCTATGTCCTTTATTTCTATGACTTGTGTTTCTATGTTTTGGCCGGGTATGGTTCTCAATCAGGGACAGCTGTCTATAGTTGTCTCTGATTGGGAATCATACTTAGGCAACCCTTTTTCCAACCTGTGATTGTGGGTAGTTGACTTTGTTAGTGGCACTATAGCCCTCGGAAGCTTCACGGTCGTTTATTTTGTTTCTTGTTTTGTTGGCGACATTCTATAATAAAAGGAAATGTACGCTCACCACGCTGCACTTTGGTCCACTTCTTTCGACGGCCGTGACACCCATATGATATCTATTGTGATTCTCACGATTCTATATGAATTACGATTCGATATTGCGATTTGATGTTCCAAATACATTGCTCTGTATATGAGAGCATAAAAAATGTAGTTTGGTTCAGTCATGGAAATGAAAGTGCTGAAAACATGTTGGCTCACTATTTTCTAAAGAAGATGGAGAACAAGCTCTAAGATGAACATGAACATGAGTTTTAGCACCGGTACAGCCTACTAGTGCTAGCTAACTCTACCTAGAACAATTTTATTTTAGTATCAATATACTAATCGTCCAAAATATGTAACAATTTTTTTTATTTGTTTCAACATTAGTTATTACACCACTTCCTTTCCCCATTCATGACCATGGAAGAATTGGATAGGTTCCACCACCTTGCTTTGATTTCAGTCTGATTTCTCCCACTGCTCTATATTTGATATATACTTCAGTAAGACTGCCATCGTTGAAGTCATTTGTGGTGACGTCAAAATGAGGGGTGTTGTATAAAAGTCATCAGCGATTTGGATCATCTCTAACCAATCAGAGTATCAAAGCCAATGACACATTTTCAAAATGCCACTTTACCCACCTGTGTTGTGGCTCTGGCACAACCCATCAGTTTCTGGGACCAATCAGAACAGTTAGAATGTGTTTGCGTTCTAGAATTCGTTAGGGGGGGGTACTCAGATCCAGAATCACTGCGGAGAAGAATCTTACGTCCGTGGCATAGCGTTTGGCCGGAGCAAGGAGTTTGGGTAGCCAGGCAATGTAAAGGCTTGGCCGCACTGTCAATTAAAATTTTAGGCAGAGCACTCAAGGGGGCTTGATCCCAATCGTCATGCTGTCTTGGACTTTGACTGAATGCAGGCCAGGGAAGGTGTGTTAGTGGTAATGGGTGCAGGCTAGCACCATGCATGTCAATGAATAAGGGCACTAAGACTGATGTCAGTGTCCAATGCTGTTAAGGGCTATCATGGACTAAAGGAGGAAAGTACACAACATGGTTGACTTGTGCACTAGATGCGTATCAATGACGTAGAACTCTCGTGTCTGGTCTACCCTCCCCAGGACCGTGAGATGCTGTCCACAGCCCAGCAGATGCTTCAGGACAGCCGCACCAAGTGGGAAGCGGGAAGCCACAGAGTGTGTGTGTGTGTGTGTATGTGCGTGTGCGTGTGCGTGTGCGTGTGCGTGTGCGTGTGTGTGTGTGTGTGTGTGTGTGTGTGTGTGTGAGTGTGTGAGTGAGTGAGTGAGAGAGAAAGTTTTTCACAGTGCCTGTTTGCTTTCCCAGTGCCGTTTTTGTTCATTGGTCCCTGCAGGCCGACCCTCTGAGACAATCAGTCCTCTGGAGCTACTTGTGTTTGAGCTTCGGCATCACCTGAAGATCGAGGCTGCTGTGTCAGAGGGGGCCAGGAACGTGGGGAGGCGCAAGGTGCAGGACCACCGGGCAGAGGTAGGTGGGCACCAGGATATAAGTGAGGTCTTCAGAGATCTGGTTAATGCAAGGCTGATTCTTTTTGGGTTGCAGGTTAAGACACCTAGTTAATGTTTTCATGGCTGGAAACATTTGTTATGCATACCTGGTGGGTGAAAAAGACATTCTAAAAGTGTGTGTGACTGAATGTTCTCCAGGCCAAGGCTAGGCTGCAGGAGTCATGCCAGAAGCTGGACCTCCTGCGTCTGTCTCTAGAGCGCTGTCTAACCGAGCTGCCCTGGGTCACTCTGACAAAGCTTCAGAGTTCCTCTGTGGAGATGAGAGAACCTTCTTGAGTCTAGAAGGACAACCATCTCTGCAGCACTCCACCAATCAGGGCTTTATGGTAGAGTAGCCAGACGGAAGCCACTTCCTCAGTAAAAGGCACATGATAGCCCGCTTGGAGTTTGCAAACAGGCACCTACAGTAAAGGACAGACCATGAGAAACAAGATTATATTGTCTGATGAAACCAAGATAAAACTCTTTGGCCTGAATGCCAAGCGTCACGTCTGGAGGAAACCTGCCACCATCCCTATGGTGAAGCATGGTGGGGGCAGCATCATGCTGTGGGGATGTTTTTCAGTGACAGGGACTGAGAGACTAGTCAGGACAGAGGGAAAGATGAACGGAGCAAAGTACAAAGAGATCCTTGATGAAAACCTGCTCCAGAGCGCTCAGGATCTCAGACTGTGGCGAAGGTTCACCTTCCAACAGGACAACGATCCTAAGCACACAGCCAAGACAACACAGGAGTGGCTTCGGGACAAGTCTCTGAATGTCCTTGAGTGGCAAAGCCAGAGCTCGGACTTGAACCCGATCGATCATCTCTGGAGAGACCTGAAAATAGCTTTGCAGCGACGCTCCCCATCCAACCTGTCAGAGCTTGAGAGGATCTCAAATCAAATCAAATTGTATTTGTCACATACACATGGTTAGCAGATGTTAATGCGAGTGTAGCGAAATGCTTGTTCTTCTAGTTCCGACAATGCAGTAATAACCAACGAGTAATCTAACCTAACAATTTCACAATTTCACAACAGCACAAGTGTAAAGGGATGAAGAATATGTACATAAAGATATATGAATGAGTGATGGTACAGAACGGCATAGGCAAGATGCAGTAGATGGTATCGAGTACAGTATATACATATGAGATGAGTAATATAGGGTATGTAAACATTATATTACGTGGCATTGTTTAAAGTGGCTAGTGATACATTTTTTACATGTATGGTGAGAAGAATGGGAAAAACTCCCCAAGTACAGGTGTGCCAAGCTTGTAGCGTCATACATGAAAAGACTCAAGGCTGTAATCGCTTCCAAAGGTGCTTCAACAATATTTCTGTTTTTTTATATTTTATACATTTGCAATCATTTCTAAAAAACTGTTTTTGCTTTGTCATTATGGGATAATCTGTGTAGATTGATGAGGGAAAAAAATATGTAATACATTTTCGAATAAGGCTGTCATATAAGAATATGTGGAAAAAGTCAAGGGGTCTGAATACTTTCCGAATGCACTGTATGCACTATATGATCTGACAGCCAGTGTGTGTATGTGGAGGTGTACTGACTGATTTATCTGTCAACACTGTATGTTGTCCACGGCGGAGATCAGTGCAGTGCTAAAAGTGGACAACAGGATGGTGGGCCGGACACACTGGAGAGTTCTGAGCATGGGACCAGAGCTTCAGTATCGAGCTGGAACGGGTTAGTGTTCTCTTTAGCACCAGTAGGAGCAGTTCAAGCATTACATTCCTTTTCTCAGATAACATCCTGGAGTTGCCAGGAGTCATGTTAAATTGTGTAAAAATGCAAAATGTTTACCAATGCTTAAATCTTCAGTTGGAAGACAATTTTTCACCCCATCTTGATAGTAAATATTCAAGAGGGGTAGGATTTAAGTGTCTGCTGTTGGAAAGCAGTCTGCTACGGACATGACCATCTCGCCCCCTCACGCACACGTGCCAGCAGCTTTCCTCATTGATCATCTCCAGATAGACTAGTAATGACCTTCAGCTGCGACCATCAAGCTCCAGTGTGCTGAGACAAACTCTCCCCGTGGCCATCCAGAGTCTCTGCTGTTGGGTAGCAGAGACAAATCACCCGTCTCTCACGCCTCCACTCCCACTCTGCAGATGTAATCCCACTGCTAATCCTAACATTTTCCACTAATCTCAATCCTTGCCTCCAAAAACCCTAACATGGGGCTATGATTCAGCTCCAAGACTACATTCAGCTGAGCTGCTGCTCCTAGCGCGAGGGCGCACACTGCTTTCAGTTCCAAGCTCTCAGCCTAGGTCTTAAAAGATCACAGCTGAGTCGTGCTGCACTGTTCTTTGGGGTTGTGGGGCTGAAAGCCTCTGACTGGAGCTATTTCAAGGGAAGTGAGATAAACAGTTTTTCTTGTAGAGGAAGATAAGGGAAGACCGTGTTGCAATCTGTTCAAGATGGTCCATCTTTTGAAATTTCTTCCCCTGCCATTCTAAAAATCACTAATATGTGTGTACGTGTCCAGCCCTGGGAGCTGGAGATTGGGGTGTACTGGCGGGACTGGAGGGCCCTGTGCGCATTCAAATTTCTGCGTCTAGAGGATGATTTGGACAACCAGCGCCACTGCATGTGTCTCTACCTGGAGCCCCAGGGCATGCTCTTCGCTGAGGTCAGTAGCACCCTTATTTCACAATCACCCTTAATTTCACAATCACCATTAAACATGTCACAATCACTAATATCAACAATCACCATTAGACATTTTATATAAAGTCCCTTCGGAAAGTATTCAGACCCCTTGACTTTTTCCACATTTTGTTACGTTACAGCCTTATTCTAAAATGTATTAAATCATTTTTTCCCCGCATCAATCTACAAACGATACCACATAATGACAAAGCGAAACTGTTTTTTAGACATTTTTGCAAATGTATAAAAAAATAAAAACTGAAATATCACATTTACATAAATATTCAGACCCTTTACTCAATACTTTGTTGATGCACCTTTGGCAGCGATTACAGCCTCGAGTCTTCTTGGGTATGACGCTAAAAGCTTGGCACACCTGTATTTTGGAATTTCTCCCATTCTTCTCTGCAGATCCTCTCTGGTCTCTCCAGAGATGTTCGATCGGGTTCAAGTCCGGGCTCTGGCTGGGCCACTCAAGGACATTTAGAGACTTGTCCCGAAGCCACTCCTGCGTTGTCTTGGCTGTGTGCTTAGGGTCGTTGTCCTGTTGGAAGGTGAACCTTCACCCCAGTCTGAGGTCCTGAGTGTTCTGGAGTAGGTTTTCATTATGTTTCTCTTTGTACTTTACTCCGTTCATCTTTGCTTCGATCCTGACTAGTCTCCCAGTCACTGAAAAACATCCCCAGAGCATGATGCTGCCCCCACCATGCTTCACCGTAGGGATGATGCCAGGTTTCCTCCAGACGTGACGCTTGGCATTCAGGCCAAAGAGATCAATCTTGTTTTCATCAGACCAAATAATCTTGATTCTCATGGTCTGAGTTTTTAGGTGCCTTTTGGCAAACTCCAAGCGGGCTATCATGTGCCTTTTACTGAGGAGTGGCTTCTGTCTGGCCACTCTTCCATAACGGCCTGATTGGTGGAGTGCTGCAGAGATGGTTGTCCTTCTGGAAAGTTCTCCCATCTCCACAGAGGAACTCTAGAGCTCTGTCAGAGTGACCATCGGAGTCACCTCCCTGACCAAGGCCCTTCTCCCCCAGTTGTTCAGTTTGACCGGGCGGCCAGCTCTAGGAAGAGTCTTGTTGGTTCCAAACGTCTTCCATCTAAGAACGATGGAGGCCACTGTGTTCTTGGGGATCTTCAATGCTGCAGAAATGTTTTTGTACACTTCCCCAGATCTGTGCCTCGACACAATCTGGTCTCGGAGCTCTACGGACAATACCTTCTACCTCATGGCTTGGTTTTTGCTCTGACATGCACTGTCAACTGTGGGACCTTTATATAGACAGGTGTGTGTCTTTCCAAATCATGTCCAATCAATTGAATTTACCACAGGTGGACTCCAACCAAGTTGTAGAAATATCTCAAGGATGATCAATGGAAACAGGATGCATTGTGTGTAGATTGATAAAAAATATATATATATTTCATCCATTTTAGAATAAGGCTGTAATGTAACGAAATGTGGAAAAAGGTCAAAGGGTCTGAATACATTCCTAACACACTGTACTATGGTTCATGAGTGTCCGAAATTGTTCTTGTTGTTTTTCTAATCATTACAAAGTCTCCGCTCATAGTTTCACTCCTAAAATTAGGATTTGGTTCTAGCCATTTTATTTCTGTGGTCTCACTTTCCCAGTGAAGTTGCACAATGTTTAGGGGCTCGTCAAATGTTTGTCTTCATGGTTATTTTTGTTCTTTCTCCTTTCCCTAACTCAGTCCTCCAAAGTTACTTCAGCGGAGGACAACAGGTCAACACCCAAGCCAACTCCTAAGTATTTCCCTCTCACCCACTATAACCACCTCCTATACGCACGCACGCACGCACGCACGCACGCACGCACGCACGCACGCACGCACGCACGCACACACACACACACACACACACACACACACACACACACACACACACACACACACACACACACACACACACACACACACACACACACACACACACACACACACACACACACACACACACCAGTAACTGAAATCCACAACGTATTATTTAAGCACCCTCAGGACTGGAAATGGTGTTTGTTACCTAGGTATCTAACCTCCCCCTCCCTCGTCTTTCACATTCCCTCCTTCTTCGCTCTTTGATCAGGACGAAAGCGAAAGGTGGGATGCAAATGGAAGATTTCAACTGCATCTCTGTTCTGGGACGAGGGCAATTTGGAAAGGTACTGTCACACTCCCGACCTAAGGCCCTCATACCACAGGACAGAACCTTTTTTTTCGTTACACTGGGTCGTAATCATTAAAAACATCTGCTTTCTTCTGTTCGGTGCCTAATGAACACGACCCTGTTTACTGTGTTGCACCTAAAGCCTTCCCTCCACCCCTCAAGAGGTCAGTCAAATGCAACCAGAGGGGGAAAAAACTCTAGACCACCTTTACTCCACACAGAGACACGGACAAAGCTCTCCCTCACCCTCCATTTGGCAAATCTGACCATAATTCTATCCACCTGATTACAAGCAAAAATTCAAGCAGGAAGCACCAGTGAATCGGTCTATAAAAAAGTGGTCAGATGAAGCGGATGCTAAACTACAGAACTGTTTTGCTAGCGCAGACTGGAATATGTTCTGGGATTCTTCCGATGGCATTGAGGAGAACACCACCACATTCACTGGCTTCATCAATAAGTGCATCGAAAACGTTGTCCCAAAGTGACTGTACCCCAACCAGAAGCCATGGATTACAGGCAACATCCGCACTGAGCTAAAGCGTAGAGCTGTCGCTTTCAAGGAGCGGGACTCTAACCTGGAAGCTTATAAGAAATCCCGCTATCCCATCTGACGAACCATCAAACAGGCAAAGTGTCAATCCAGGACTAAGATTGAATCGTACTACACCAGCTCCGACGCTTGTTGGATGTGGCAGGGCTTGCAAACTATTACAGACTAAAAGGGAAGCACAGCCGCGAGCTGCCCAGTGACACAAGCCTACCACACAAGCTAAATAACTTCTTTGCCCACTTCGAGGCAAGTAACACTGAAACATGCATGAGAGCATCAGCTGTTCAGGACGACTGTGTGATCACGCTCTCCGCAGCCGATGTGAGTAAGACCTTTAAACAGGTCAACATTCACACGGCCGCAGGGCCAGATGAATTACCAGGACGTGTACTCCGAGCATGCGCTGAACAACTGGCAAGTGTCTTCACTGACATTTTCAACCTCTCTCTGTCTGAGTCTGTAATACCAACATGTTTCAAACAGACCACCATAGTCCCTGTGCCCAAGAACACTAAGGTAGCCTGCCTAAATGACTACCGACCCGTAGCACTCACGTCTATAGTCATGGAATGCCTTGAAAGGCTGGTCATGGCTCACATCCACACCATTATCCCAGAAACCCTAGACCCACTCCAATTTGCATACCGCCCCAACAGATCCACAGATGATGCAATCTCTATTGCACTCCACACTGCCCTTTCACACCTGGACAAAAGGAACACCTATGTGAGAATGCTATTCATTGACTACAGTTCAGCGTTCAACACCATAGTGCCCTCAATGCTCATCATCAAGCTAAGGACCCTGGGACTAAACACCTCCCTCTGCAACAAGATCCTGGACTTCTTGATGGGCCACCCCCAGGTGGTAAGGATAGGTAACAACACATCCGCCACGCTGATCCTCAACATGGGGGGCCCCTTAGGGGTGCGTGCTCAGTCCCCTCCTGTACTCCCTGTTCACTAATGACTGCACTGCCAGGCACGACTCCAACACCATCATTAAGTTTGCCGATGACACAACAGTGGTAGGCCTGATCACCGACAACGATGAGACAGCCTATAGGGAGGAGGTCAGAGACCTGACCGTGTGGTGCAAGGACAACAACCTCTCCCTCAACGTGATCAAGACAAAGGAGATGATTGTGGACTACAGGAAAAGGAGGACCGAGCACGCCCCCATTCTAATCGACGGGGCTGTAGTGGAGCAGGTTGAGAGCTTCAAGTTCCTCGGCTTCCACATAACCAACAAAATAACATGGTCCGAGCACACCATAACAGTCGTGAAGAGGGCACGACAAAACCTATTCCCCCTCAGGAGACTGAAAAGATTTGGCATGGGTCCTCAGATTGTCAAAATGTTTTACAGCTGCACCATTGAGAGCATCCTTACGGGTTGCATCACTGCCTGGTATGGCAACTACTCGGCCTCGGACTGCAAGGCACTACAGAGGGTAGTGCGTGCGGCCCAGTACATCACCGGGGCCAAGCTTCCTGCCATCCAGGACCTCTATACCAGGCGGTGTCAGAGGAAGGCCCTAAAAATTGGCAAAGACTCCAGCCACCCTTGTCATAGACTGTTCTCTCTGCTACTGCACGGCAAGCAGTACCTGGAGCACCAAGTCTAGGTCCAAAAGGCTTTAAACAGCTTCTACCCCCAAGCCATAAGACCCCTGAACATCTAATCAAATGGCTACCCAGACTATTTGCATTGGCCCCTCCCCCCTCTTCTACACTGCTGCTACTCCCTGTTATTATCTACGCATAGTCACTATAATAACTCTACCTACATGTACATATTACCCCAATTACCTCGACAGCGGTGCCCCCACACATTGACTCTGTACCGGTACCCCCTGTATATAGCCTCCACATTGACTCTGTACCGGTACCCCCTGTATATAGCCTCCACATTGACTCTGTACCGGTACCCCCTGTATATAGCCTCCACATTGACTCTGTACCGGTACCCCCTGTATTTAGCCTCCACATTGACTCTGTACCGGTACCCCCTGTATATAGCCTCCACATTGACTCTGTACCGTAACACCCTGTATATAGCCTCC
This sequence comes from Salvelinus alpinus, assembly GCF_045679555.1. Lineage (NCBI taxonomy): Eukaryota > Metazoa > Chordata > Actinopteri > Salmoniformes > Salmonidae > Salvelinus > Salvelinus alpinus. The sequence goes on from NC_092109.1 coordinate 1,183,470, forward strand.
ACATTGACTCTGTACCGGTACCCCCTGTATATAGCCTCCACATTGACTCTGTACCGGTACCCCCTGTATATAGCCTCCACATTGACTCTGTACCGGTACCCCCTGTATATAGCCCCACTATTGTTATTTTACTACTGCTCTTTAATAGTTATTTTTATCTATTACTTTTTTGTTGGTCTTTTCTTAAAACTACATTGTTGGTTAAGGGCTTGTAAGTAAGCATTTCACTGCAAGGTCTACACCTGTTGTATTTGGCGCATGTGACAAATAAAATGTTATTTGATTTTGAAATTGTATGCCATCAAGGCCTTGAAGAAAGGAGACGTGACACGCGATGAAATGGACAGGTGAGAGCGAACAGTGAGTGAATTTAGACATAACACAGGTTGAGGGAACTGGTTTTGAAAGACGCTAGCAGTTGCATTCCACCTGAAATATACTATTATTGTTATTTGTAGTGTGTGTGGTTTTTTTCCACGTGTGTGTGTGTTTGTTCTGTCGTGTGTGTTTGTTCGTGTGCATTTCTGTGATTTTAGTTTGAGACGATCAACTCCTCCCACCATCCCTTCCTGGTGAATACGCACGGCTGCTTCCAGACGGCGGACCATGTGTGCTTTGTGATGGAGTACTCCCCGGGGGAGACCTCATGACCCACATACACATCAACATCTTCGCTGAGAGACAGAGCTCAGTAAGCCTTACACAACACACACAGGCTCCGTTATGACAGCGTGAGAGCAAATTTAGTGTGACGCATTGCAATTCCAGGCTGTAAGGCAACAAAATATGCAAATAATGCAAGGGTTGTGTATACTATCTACAGGCACCTTAAACATGTACCAGTGAGTGACTACAAATGGTTAATGCAAGCTTGTCTAATTCTCCTTCAAGCTTTAGAGTTGGTGATACATCAAAACTCACCATTATATGTGTGCCATTTTGTGCCCTGTTTAGGTTCTATGCCTCGTGCGTGCTGCTGGGACTAGAGTTTCTGCACCAGAACAAGATAGTTTACCGGTAAGTAAGATATCTCAGTACTGCTTTCCAGCGCTCTGCCTTCGCACACCTAATAACCTGCCTGTCAGTCATTCTTTTTCTAATTTCATCCTGTCTCTTTTTTTCTCTTTCTCTCTCTCAGGGATCTGAAGCTAGACAGCCTGTTGATGGAAGCAGATGGCTATGTGAGGATAGCAGACTTTGGATTGTGCAAGAAAGGTACGGTACATTATGGTTATGGCTTCTGGGACATTCCCTTTGAGACCCACTGTCCCACCCACTCACTTGGTTTATTAAATGAACATTCAGTGTTATTAATCAATGATTTATGTTGCTCTTTAATTTAAAGTTATTCACTTTTAGCCCTGGGCTAAGGAACGCCTCATTATTGAAAGTGGGACAACAGTGTCAAGCTTGCTGCACGAAGTAAGGTCTTGATACCAAAAGAGGGGCTTAGGTGATGGGCGTGGCAGGGGGTGCGGTCGGTCCGGCTGAATATGAGAACATTTTAGAGAATCCCATCTTGGCGTGTAGTTTTTAAGCTAATTTCCTGCAATTCTACATATTCTGCCATGGAGCTGAGAGAAAATATTGCAGTTTTATAGATTTTTTTGTGATTGTTTTATTTATTTATTTATTATTATTTATTTTTTTGTGATTGTTAGTTCTCAATTATTTTATTGGACTTAGGCAACCCCCCCAAAGAAATTCTTAGGCGGCCCACCCAAGGATTTCAATGGCAGAAAAATCCCTGGGTACACACTTCCATCCGTCTAAAAAGTTATATTTTCCCCTCCTGTGTGTGTATCTGCAGGTATTGGTCACGGAGATCTCACCTCCACATTTTGTGGCACACCAGAGTTCCTGGCCCCGGAGGTGCTGACGGACAACAACTACACCCGCTGTGTGGACTGGTGGGGCCTGGGTGTCCTCATCTACGAGATGCTGGTGGGAGAGGTTGGTAGCACAGAGATTAATAAAATAACCTATAGCAGAGATCTCAAACTGGTGGTGCGCGGGCCATATGTGTCCTGTCCTAGCTCTGTGGTGCATCGTCTTCTATGAGATGCTGGGAGGTCAGTAGAATAGAAATACCTAGAGGATGTCTCCAATTAGTAGGCTCACAAGGTCCACTCCTATGGTGAACCAACCAAGTATTTTGAGTTGTAGGTCTTGGTTGAATTTAGATGTTTGGACCAGAGAAATGAATCGAGAAACATAAATGATCTTTCTGGTCAGTTGGCTCACAATATCCCCTCATATGGTGAACCCATTACGTTTTATTCGTATGTTTGTTTCTTGGTTGAATAAGGATTTTTGGTCTTGTTTAAATTAAGATGTTTTCGGCTGGTATCATGATAGGAATGAGGTTGTTTGGACTTTCATTACAATGGCGTCTCTCTCTCTTCTCATCTGTGGCAGTCTCCCTTCCCTGGTGACGATGAGGAGGAGGTGTTTGACAGCATAGTAAATGATGAAGTGCGCTATCCGAGGTTCCTGTCCCCAGAGTCTGTCTCCATCATCCAAAAGGTATGTGGGCAAAAAAGGTATGTGGGCCATCCTCTCAGTATACTGCCTTGTACAGAATACTGCCTTCTCCTTACACAGTCGGAATCAACAAGAAGCTGTATTGCAAATACACAAAATGAAAACTGTGGGGGAAAAATATACAAAGATGTATAGTGGGATGAATACTGAGCCAGACTTTCCTATTGTGCTGCAGCTACTACAGAAAAACCCTGAAAGGAGGCTGGGATCAGGAGACCGGACCCAACGAGGTCAAGAAACACAGGTTCTTCGAGGTAAAAACTGGCCTTATTTGTGGCCTGTGGGTAATTTTCATTTCAGTTGAGCATCACCAAGATTTTTGTTGTAGCGCCTTTGCCAACTTTCCTACAATGTTGAAACGAAGGCAATCATCCAATGACATGTATAATATTTGAGGTATACTTTTGTTCATCCCAGGGACTGGACTGGAAGGCTTTGCTTCACAAAAAAAGTGGTTCCCCCGTTCTTCCCACGGATCAGTAACTTTGACGAGGAGTTCACAAAGCTCAAGCCAGTCCTCACCCCCCCACAGACACCCTACTTCCTCACTGCCAAACAACAGATCTCTGCCGACTGACTTCTCCTCGCTGCCCTGACCTTAAACATAAGTATACAATGACGGCCAGATAGACGAACGGACAGGACTAAAATCCAAAATGGTTGCTGCTCCACTGAAGCTGGTTCCTTTCCTTCACAACAGCTACCTGTGGCTGAATAAGTACTGACCAGATAGGCCACTGTGACGTCCTCTTGGGAATGTCATCTCTCCTCTGGGCCATTAATGTTCTGTGGGTGATGATGAGCACTCCACCTGAACCTCTACAGCCTATCAGAACTCGGAGCTCGGCCTGCCGATGATGAGACCCCAGTCAGTTACACTGAGCTGTAGAAAGGGAACTCCTCCTCCATGGGAGTGTCAGCCACTCTATAAACGGTCTTCTGTTTCTCTCTGCCTTGTTCAAATCTGTATTTGTATGTCAGTGTCTGTATTTGTATGTTGGTGGTCAATATTGACTATTTTACTTTTGTCTTGTTTTTGTTTATTTGTCAACTCCATATTGATAGTATATCAACTAACATTGATATTGCCAAATTAATACTTGTCACAGTAACAAAACAGTGGCATGTCAACACGAATTAGGTAATTTGCTGCACTTTCTTATTCATTTGTGAAACTAAGAGTGCTTTGTTTCAAACATTGGCACCAGTGCAATAATGAGCTTTTAAATTAGTTCTAATCCAAAGGATATTGAACAGACCAGCGCTTCATAACACTACACTTCCAATCATAAGAACCTTTGCTGTAAATTATGTTTTTACATTTATTGTAACCCTATTACGGTCTTGGATCTATCCAATTACTAACACAGATTATAGCTACTGATGTTTGTATATTTAGCCTGGGAATCCAAATTCCCATACACTAGCCTAGGCATACAGGAATTTCATCTTCATGGAGGAAACAGTCACTGAAGATGTTTTAAAACCCTTTGATGTGCATTGTGCTACTGTGTAATCAACGTATTCTATGGGTCCATCTTGGGCTGCTTTGGGCCACTTAAACATTTTAATGTAATGTTGAAACTGACATGTTCCTGAAGTACAATTTCTAGTCTTTTAGAAAAGGTAAGTAAACTTTAAGAATTAGACAGTTTGTAAGTATTCCTAGGGAGTCATTTTTATCCCATTCCAGTCATGAATATGTTGCCATCTATATATTGTATATTGTAGATGAGACATGCATGTTTTTCTTGACACAACATGAAGGAAATGTAAATTAATAAATATATCTACTGGACTCATGAAGCATTTTTCTGAAATAAACATTTCAATTTATTGATAGGTCTACTGCATTTCAAACAATTTCTTAAAAAATGTAATATTGCATAAATGACTTTGTTCATAAACAGTTCACACTGAAATCAGCACTTACAAGACCAAACATAAATGTATATAAAAATCACATCACTTATCTTTAAATTCTACTGGAAGAGCCAGAAAGATTTTCCGATACTATAAAAAGATGACAATATTACCATTATTGCTAATTTCTGTCATGTTTTTCTATGCTCTCCTATTGCACAGAGGATAAGCTAACGATTAAGTTAGGAACACACACAACATTGCACTCCTTTAAATAAGTTCTCTACAATTATTCCTAAAGTTACAAAAAACTAGATGTAAAAATCTCATGCAAACGTTTTACGTTCCAAAAAGGTTGATTTGCATCAGGAGCGATAAACCTTGTTTACAAAAATAGTATGACATTCTGTCAATTGAAAAAGTGAGATGATAAATGATTAAACAAGTATGGAGTTTCACTTCTGATCAGATCATTTTTCAAACCACCTCTGGTGATGGTGCAAATTGTGTGCTTTTCACATTTACTATACTTTATAGTAATAGATAATACAATCGCAAATAAACGCCATACTACCATTTTATAAGAGGTGCAATAATTTGTCGATGGATCATAGTACTACCAAAAATATCTTGATATAACTGAATTACCATTTTAGTTACTTATTAATTTGCCAACACATGGCTGACCTTTGCTCTCATATTAACCCTGTTGCCAGGAAGCTTTGAGCTGTAGTGCAGCCTTAAAACCTGACATGCCTTTTTGTACAGATTCAATAAAACTTAACTATTACAGTAAACCAGGCATTGAAAATGTGATATTCGTAATAACATTTCAATATGCAAAAATACTCAAATGGTTAAGAGGAATGTGCTTCTGGAAATCTAAGGCTGTGTAAAACACAGGTAGCCCAATTCTGATCTTTTGCCAATAATTGGTATTCTGCCCTATCAGATTATATCATTGGTCCATAATTGGGCAACAGATCAGAATTAGACTACATGTGTAAACACAGCCTAAAAACTTGATTAACTGAGTCAATCAGCCACTTGGTGGCTACAGAGCCTCTGTCAATGCCGAGTCGATATTGGGGAAAATACACCAACAAGGAATCAAATCATGCTCTCAAGTATAGACAGTTTTACATCAACAACAGTATGTGAAAGTACCTTTATCCTGTATATAACAGTTAGCTTATAGCTTGTTATAGCTTAGTAAACTCAGGGAATAGAAAAAAACAGGCCATACGTGAATTGCCTTTCTGTTAATCTATCTGTCTAGGAATTATGTGATCTATTCTGTAAATGTGTTCCTTTCAACACATAAGAGTTCCCTTAGCTCAAATTCCTAATACTTCAGTGATATTTTTTACTCTTCACTCTTAGAAATTATTCTTTGGACAGAAGAAGGTATTGGAGTGGGTGGGGGTGTAGTGGTTGTCAAAGGCAATGGTAAGTTGGAAGGATAGGAAATAAACATAACAACACTAAGAAAAGCACTACTATTCACAGGCTCACTGCAATTACCTTTCTTACCAAGATTGAATATCTGACCTATTTGTTTCAGTAAAACCTTTCCTGTCTTCCTGACAAATATGTTTTTTTATTATGTCACTAGTCAACTGAAATAAATACCAGGATTGCACTAAATTCCATTGAAATCCACATACATACTAAACTTGCAAAGTTCAGTGACCAACTGAAGTAATGAGAGGAGTTCATAGTTCATTTGGATGTCTGTCTCATATAAAGATACTTCTAGAAAGGAGGATGTAAACACAATTGGAGGAATTCTAGGGAAGGAATGAAGAACTTGAGTAGACGGCGAGTTAGTTAGCTTGTTTGCTAATCAGATGGGGTCGTTGCCCTCCCTGAAGTACACCTGCTCCCACACTATGGCGCCCCAGTCGCAGAAGAAGCCCCAGAGGTTGCGCAGCGCACCACGGTCAAACGGGTTCTCGTCGGCGCCGCAGTGCTTGAGGTAGGAGATGCGGTGGCGCGACATGAACTCCCAGGTGGTGGTGTTGAGGGAGACCAGGTAGAGGTGGGAGCCCAGGAGCAGGAGCACGGTGAGGGAGAGCACCGCCACCACCGCCGCCGTACCCAGCAGCACGCCATTGCCGCGCAGCCACAGCTGCCAGGTGGGTGCCGTGGTGAAGCCCGACCTGCGTCACAGAGAACAAGTGAGATTGGCCACACTTCTGAAACAACAGTGCATCATATGATAATACAGATGATTTTTGGTTCAATTTATCAAGATCTTCGATCCTGGTTGTGGTGACCCACTGGGTGTGCAAATGTTTTTGTAAACCCTGCAATGCATACCCTGTGGGTCACCACAACCATGTATGAATGGGCTCTGCAGACCCATCTCCACTTACCAGGCCATGTGGAGGCCCCACAGCAGCACCAACAGCTGGACAGCCAGGTAGAGCACGAACCAGCGGTGGTTCCTCTCGCCCACGCAGTTCTCGATCCAGGGGCAGTGGTGGTCGTAGCGACGCACGCAGTGCTGACAGGTCTGACAGTGCTTGGATCTCATTGGCTGCTGCTTGGGCACATGAATGGGAAAGGGGGGAAGGAGGAGTTACAGAAAGCTCTTTCTGGTCATAAACTAGTCCACTGACCAGTACTCATATCATATGCCAGCAGCTTATCTTGCCATGACCATAATTGAGTGAGAGAATCTCTTAACAGTGTAAGAGCAGATGGTGTGTCTGTCAGCATCCTTGGATTACATCATCCCTCTTAATGTCACCTCAGGAATACATACACAGTAAATATACATGTAAACAGGTGTACAAGGCTCACTACTAGGCCCTTTACTGTTCACTATTTACATGAATAATGTTGGTTTGTCTCTGAATAATAATAACTGGGGCCTAAGTATATCTATGCAGATGACACAGTTATTTATTCCTGTGCCCCCTCAGTGCAGCAGGCCATTAACAACCGTCAGCTTGGCTTTGATTAAATTCAAGAATCGCTCACCAATATTAAATGAGTGCTAAATGTTGGAGAACATCTGCGTATCTGCACCTTGAAGGGATGCCAAATTGAACAAGTCCCTCATTATAAGTATTTAAGTATTTGGATTGATGATAAAGCTGTCTTTTAAAACACACATTGAAAAACTAACAAAGAAGCTGAGAATTACAATCAGTTTCCTTTATAGAAAGAAATGCTGCCTTACTTTTGAAAACAGGAGGAAAATTGTTCAAGCATCACTCCTGCCAGTACTTGACTATGGTGATGTAATCTACATGCATGCAGCAGCCTGTTTTAAAAACCTTTAGAGTCAGCCTGCATTTTATCACTGGAGACAATTTTAGTACACATCATTGCCTTTTATGTAATTATGTCAGCTGGGAGTCTGTGACTACCAGAAGGGCCCAACATCAGCTACTATTTGTATATAAAGCAGCTCTCCAGAAACTCCCATACTACCTCACTTCTTAATTGGAAAGCAAGCCACCATCAGACTTGCTCTCAAGTTTCTAGAGGTTCCGCGGGTCTCCAGAGTCCAGGAAGATTGCTTTTAGTTATTGTGCCCCTAGCGCATATACATGTTATCTGTCGCTTTTGAATTTGATTTGTTGTAATGTGTAATTGTAAATTTATAGTTATTGTATTGAGACTGATCATGTTAATGTATTGTTCCCAGGGCACCCTTGTAAATGAGACGCTGGTCTCAACGGGTTTCCCCTGGATAAATTAAGGTTAAAGACAAAAAAAAGACTACAGTAGCCCACTCCATACCTGGAGCAGACAATGACCACAGCGCCGCTGTCGCAGAGACTTGGTTGTTGGTGGAATCATGTCCTGCGTCTCCTCAGTGATGCCAAGGGTGAACTAAAAATGCAGTACAAGTGCATAGTTGTTTAGCTGTAATGTATTTCCTGAGCATTGATATGCATTACTGTGTTCATGTGTTGTGAAGTAAGCAAAACTTGGTTTGACGCACCTGTAAGTCACTACCGTCAGATAGGACAAAGCCAGGATCCATCAGTGAGACAGCAAAGTACAGCAACACCGACACAAGGACCAGCAAGACAAAGAGCACAGGTTGGATGAGCTCTCCCCTCTCCTCTTGCTTCCTCAGGTCTGCAAAACAAGAATAAATTAGCAATGTTTACTAACTAGTAGCTACTACTAAAATGTTGGATAATGAAATACGATCAAATAAATGGCCACCAAAAGGATAATAATGGAGCCTATGCATCCCATGACATTTTCACTTGCAAATAGCAATTGCTTTCTGTGCCACTGGATGAAGTGCTCTAGGAATGACATACCAAGCTATACACGATCACGCAAAGGCTTACTAAGTCTATGCCAGCAGAGAGTAATAGGTCCTAAGATATGATAAGGTAAGGCAGTTGTATTTATCTAATTTATAAGTAATAGACTATTCATTCAAATCAATGTAACCGAAAGGTCGCAAGATCGAATCCCCGAGCTGACAAGGTAAAAATCTGTCGTTCTGCCCCTGAACAAGGCCGTTAACCCACTGTTCCTAGGCCGTCATTGAATATAAGAATTTGTTCTTAACAGACGTGCCTAATTAAATAGGTAAAATATATATATATATATGAGTATATTACCCTAATTGGAGTATAGCCTTATCTTACACAGACTGTGGCTTATGAGATTAGTCCAACTGTTTTGACCAATAAGGACCTTAGCTACTTTTATCAGCTACCTAATTGGCTGCTTTGTTGATCATGTTGGTGGCACTGGGATCAAAGATACTGGTAAATAACTAACCTACGATTTATCATCATCTTTTCCAAAGGGAGCAAATAAAGCACAGCGGGCAGAACAAGCAAGGAGTTGGGCAGAGCCACGCACAAGCTAGCAAGATCCAATTGGCGCATTTTAGCATGTACTTAGGGAACAGATACTCTGAAAAGTGCGCTTGTGCAATAACTAATTTCGCTGTCGCACTCCTTCTACACAACGCAAATTTGGCAAAGGGTTAAGTCTACAAAACTTAGCGCGCACTCTGTTCGTAACTGCCCTTTCCCACGTGGACAAAAGGAACACCTATGTGAGGATGCTATTCATTGACTACAGCTCAGCGTTCAACACCATAGTGCCCTCAAAGCTCATCACTAAGCTAAGGACCCTGGGACTAAACACCTCCCTCTGCAACTGGATCCTGAACTTCCTGTCAGGCCGCCCCCTGGTGGTAAGGGTAGGTAACAACACATCCGCCACACTGATCCCCAACACGGGGGCCCCTCAGTGGTGCGTGCTCAGCCCCCTCTTGTACTCCCTGTTCACTCATGACTGCATGGCCAGGCACAACTCCAACACCATCATTAAGTTTGCTGATGACACACAGTGGTAGAAATTGTCAAAAAGACTCCAGTCACCCTAGTCATAGACTGTTCTCTCTGCTACTACAAGGCAAGCGGTACCGGAGCACCAAGTCTAGGTCCAAAAGTCTTAACAGATTCCAACCCCAAGCCATAAGACTACCGAACAGCTTATCAAATGGCTACCCAGACTTCCCCCCCATGCATAGTAACTTTAACTCTATCTGCATTTACATATTACCTCGACTAACCGGTTCCCCCGCACATTGATTGACTCTACCGGTACCTTTAATTATTTGTTACATTTATTTCTTATTTATGCATTTTTTACTTAACACTTATTTTTCTTACAACTGATTTGTTGGTTAAGGGCTTGTTGTATTTGGCGCATGTGACAAATCACATTTGATTTGATTTAACAGAAAACTGTACTGAAATCAAATTTCATTGATGAGAAAATATAGCAGATTGTCAGCCAAGTTTCATCTAGCTCCATCTTCTCCCACTTTCCTCCACGCAATGGCACTGGACTTCCTCACAAGACCATATTTGGTGATAAGTGGAAGTGTGGTTTGATGGTATGCATTACAGTGTAACAATGCATATGTCATCTATGCATTACAGCCGTGCAACGGATACTGGCATCTGAAAATGAATTTAAATTAAGTTCACTTACCTGTATCATGTAGGAAGAGTATCAGTGTTATTACCCATGTCAGGATAACGTGCGCGGTTCTTACAATAAATCCTGACCCGAACACATTTTTGAACATCCTAGCATTTTTCAACATTTACATTACATTTACATTTAAGTCATTTAGCAGACGCTCTTATCCAGAGCGACTTACAAATCCACGTAGCAATAGACTGGTACCGGTATGCATCAGGTTACGAGAACTGGCCTACTCTAGTTAGCTAACAAAAATGCATTTAGCTAACTAGCCTTTATCACCATCGTCCCACATAACCGTAGCTAGCGGTCAGCGTTACTGTATCCAGTTATCTTGCCAACTAGCCCAACAGCTCGAGGTTTCTCTCCAAATGGCGACTGGAATGGTCTAACATTAACTAAACTCCGAAATTAACATACCAAGCTTGCTGGTTAGACACATACAACCTTAAAACGAATGTGCTAGCTACATTTATTCCTAGTCACCAAAATAGCATTCAATCATTTTCGCTCTAATAACTATCATCAGAACGTCTCTGAAGGGCTGCAATATTATTGTCCAGGGTTGCTGGCGTTCCTTCGGATACGTTAATTCTATTGGTCATTGCATTCACGTGGTACATGTAATGTATGACATCATTGTGTACATATTTTTGCTGTGTTCATGTGCTCTCAGAATTTCAGAACACTGACTGGGAAAGTCGTTCAGCATTTATGGGCTATCTAAAATAGCTCCAATGCTGTTTATTATAAAACTTCCAAATCAGAAATATGAGTTGAACATACCAACAACAATAAAGTGTAACAGTAGGCTACTGTACTGGAAACTGAATCATGTTACCAGAGACGAAGCCACGCCATGGCAGGGCAAGGCTGGGCAGAGGCCCCACCCAATCAGACTGGCTTAAAATATATATACAACAAATATATATATATATATATATATATTTGATTTGTCTCTTGACTAATCAGACATTTTGAAAAATGCAGTAGAAGGTTCCTGGGATCTAATTGGTTATATCACAATCATATGGTACCACTACCCTTAACCACACCGCTAACCTTAAGCCTAATATACAGTGATTCATATTGGAGCCATTTCCACTTACCATATTTGACCTTAGAACATCTTAAAATTCAAATGTATGCAAATGTCACTTAAATATGAAAAAGTATGAATCATTGTTAATGTTTAGACAAAATGTTTTCCTATATCATGAATAAATTCAAGTTACTGAGACTTTTTGCTATTAGTGGGGGACTTTTATTTGGAACATTTCCGAAATTCCGTGACACGGAAGTACTTTTCTCCCCCCAATGAAGAGACGTACTTTCCGGAGCAAAGTCAAATTTGCTGCAAATTGACCTCCCTAGCCTTCTCATCTGAAAGAACGGCCTCTTTACAAAATCATCATGCCGTTCATTGATTTAGAAAGTAATTTACCTGAGAGTACGTTTTCTGAAGATTTCTTGAAAAAGCTATGCTCCAAAACAGCCGCTGTTCTAGGGAAACCCGAAGAGGTGAGTAGGCTACTGCATCAAGAATTTCACTGAGTGAAGTTAAGTTTAGCCTCACTCCATATGTCTGCCTTTGATACATTGCATTGTTTAGATTACTGTTAGCTAGCTGTAGCCTAGTTGTCGAACTCAAGCCTTGCCGTCTACAGTATTGAATGGGCTAGCTGTAGCCTTACTCACGAGAACTTAAGGCATTCTACCTTATCCCAAGGGTTCTCAGCTATAAGCACCGCTTACCAGTGGGACCATGTGAACTACAATCCCGACGCTCTGTTTTAACATTTGGAAACGTAAATAATAATTGCGTGCAATACTTGCCTCGAAACATGGAACTTGTCTTTCATATAAGCGAGAAAGAATCTTTAAAAAAACACTTACTGTGTAGCAGGTTTGCACAGATGCACACAGCCGTATGGATCGAGCTGATGAACAAGGATTCTGCTACACTTCCTCCATAGTTACACTTACACACAGCTGTTCGATCATGCAAGATAGCTTATTAGCACAGGTGGTCGCCTCTGTCTTGTCAGTCTTCCGTCAACAAGCGCTGTAAAATAGATGTCCGTGTGCGAACACTAACTCTATAAAGGTGTTCATTTGAACCTTTTTTTTGTTTTTAGAAAGTTATTTCTCGGCGATATGTTCCTTATATTGCCAAAACCGTATCGCAAGCAATGCGTGTTAACTTTCAGCCTGTGTTGGCAATGTTGCCAACTCCTCAATAAAGAAAGTAGCTATTGGCTGTCCTAAATGACGTCATCGCCTAATTTGCATAATTGGCCATGTGCATGTAATTGTGATGGGTGCTGTAGGAGAGAGAAATAACGTCGTGGGAGAGACAAAAAGTGAGTGAAAACACCCTAAATATGTTTAGAACTACAAATGAACTTTCTTCTGTTGATTCTTGTTTTTTTTATGTCACAATTCCAACCCTCCTTTATCCGGGCTTGGGACCGGCAAAAGTGACCCAAAAGAGACACTGGCGGAGTTACTTTGTTTTTTATTTTATTTTTCTAAATTTGGTTTGGTTTTTAACCATATGGTCCATTTAGGAGCCTACAACAAGTCACAGTAAAACATGAACATTTTTAACCATAACATTTTTTTACATTTTTTTGTATACAATCTAAATGGACCAAAAAGAGAATAGAAAAAACTGTCAATGGCAATGTGAGAAAGTTATGGTAACTAGTCTGGCCCTAATTCAGGTTGTTGGCACACACCTTGATTATCTGTAAAGGTTTCTCCCCACAGTTGGTCTCATATATGGCCTTGTAGGCCTCCCTGCGCTTTGGAGACACTGAAAACCAGTTATAAGTCTCTCGTACCAAGTACTCCACACTACAGGGGATGGTGTCATTGGAAGCATGACTTACAGCAAGCTGCAGAGAGTGGCACACACAGCAAATAAGAACCAGATATGAGGCCATACTCCTCCTTCAGCACTTTATGGACCCCATTGTTAATCCCCGTCATAACAGAGGCATTGTCAGTCCCTATCCCCAGGAGTTTCTCTTTTTTAAGACAACACTTCCCGAGGAAAGCCACAACAGCACGGGCTATAGATTTGGCATCTCCTCCCTCCAACTCTTCAAGCCCCAGAAATGTTGATACAATTGTCTGCTTGGTGTCACTAAAGTACCTTATCACAACCCCCAGGTACTTGGAAACACTTACATCCGTGGACTCATCGAGGAGAAGGCTGAAACGCTGGTCACCCACATCTGCGACCAACTTTTTCAGAAAGTATGGTGCTAGAACACCATTAATAATTTCTGTGCACTTTGTCCTGTGAATTTTGAAGTGGGTAGCAGCAGTGGAGTCTGAAAAGCAGCTCTACATGCTTCTCCAATGTGATCACATGCCAGCATGGAACAGTGTTCAGCAATAGCTAATGCCATAGTGGCCTCAGCCTTTTTTGCAGTCAATTTTTTTAAACCATAAATGGCAGCTTGTTTTGGGTGGAACTGTTATAAGGCTTTGCCTTTTGAGTATGTTTTTGAGTTATCGTGTTTTTTTACATCACTGTTTGGTGTAGAAATCAGCCTTACAATACAGGCAGTATGCCCGTGAATCATCTCCAATAAACGGCTTCAACCAGCCTTTGAATTCAGGGTTTGATTCCCACTCCTTTCTGTATTTTTGAGTGTACAGTTTAGACTGAGACATGATGAGCTAGCCAGCTAGATGTTTAGCTTATGTCACAGAGAGGCACACACACAGTGGACAAGGTGAGTAAGTGACTGAGGCTGTGTTAGTCAAATGCAGTGATTTATCTTTGTGCAGTGATTTATTTTAGACAAAGAACATTTTACATTTACATGGGCGGGATCAGCCAGCGGCGGCTTCCGGCACGCGCGATTCAGTTGCAGTCTGGACGTGGAGGGTGTTAGGGTTGCGAAAGTTCAACTGAGATAGGAACACCTGAACTTGGTTAAAATAATTGTTTAATTCAAAAGTTAATAAATGGCAAATACAATTTCCGTATATACGGGTTCAATGTTTCATCACGCAGGATAAGACAGAGAACTGATTTGTTTCTGACAAAGATAATATTTTATACTCGTGAGACTGGGCGTGGTTTAGACTGAGACTGGGCGTGGTTTAGACTCACCCAGCCTATCGTTGATGTTGGCACCTTAAGCCAGTCCTGGCCCCTTAGCGCATATGATGTCCCGATACTGTTGCTGTGTAGATTACGCTCCTTCACCCCAAAGACTGAGGTCAGACAGTTTTATAACATTGTCTGAGATATCTGCACCTGTATGCATTGTCCTCTGTTCTCGCTCAAGGCTAACTACAGCTTCCCAGCTTCTTATCTGAGCTAACTGTTACTTCCAGCACACACACACACACAGACATCCAGGCGCTCAAACAGTTTGTCAATATCAAATCACATTTGTTATAGTATTCAATCACATACAATACAATATTCAATCACATATGATATAGTTGCTAATCACGTTTGTTATAGTATTCAATCACATACAATACAATATTCAATCACATATGATATAGTTGCTAATCACGTTTGTTATAGTATTGGGTTATAGTGCATAACTCAGAACCTCACATGTTTTTCGTGTGTATAGTTTATCTGTTATTGTCTATTCAGCAGTCTCCTGATTCACCCCCCTCCTGTGTCTCTCTAAGATTAGCACAGTCTCGGTCACATAGTACAGCGCCCACACTACTGATACATTTGTTGCATACACACACATATTTCATACAGTACAGCGCTCTCTCTAACACACACACATTTCAGGCTGATTGTTCATGGTTAGGCCCTGAGCACTGGTAAGAGTAGCAAGAGTCAGCAATTCAAACTTTAATGCATAAGAATAGTTAGTTAAGCATGTCAAAAACCTTATAAAACCCCCACAATCCCCCGTTTGACACCTATAGGTGTCACAACCATTAAAAATTCCATCCCTTTACCATATACTAGGTGGGCTCGTTACCACCCAGGAACTTATAACCATCTTAGGGAGAACAGTTTTATTCATAGACCTCTTTCTATAGCATTTCATGAAAATAATAAAAAAAATCAACAAAGAAAAAATCCGCAAATGATATACACTAAGTTGCATTTCGACTCCTCCTTTCTCAGAATACAAAGATTAAAAGAAACACACCTTTATTGTATAGAAAATAAAAACCCTCTAGTCTACCCTGCTACACCTAACAGGTATTAGGTTGGCTACCTCCCACCCAGGAAATTTAAACCTTGACATAAGGTAGGACAACATACAGGGTAAAAGATTACAAGGATATATTGTGCAACAAAAAGCAATGAATTAAACTAAAAATAAGCACATTTTTATTATTTTATAGCAAACCATGGATCACCCTCAGTTGACCCCATCTGTTCACGATAGTTTGCTTCAGTATCCTCCCCGCTGGCTGTAAGCAGGGGCATCATGCCAGAAGCTTTGGCAGCATCTGCAATAGATCTCTTAGCACAGGGTAAAATGCAAGCAACGCAGCAGATTAACACAAGAAATACAATTATTAGGGTCAGAAATCCAGTAACCATCAATGCAGTGTACTCACCAAACCAACCACCCAGCCAAGGAAACAGTCCACTCTCCTCCACACCTGCAAGACCCTTCATCTCCACAGATAACTTTTCCAACCCACTCAGAGCTTTTGAAATGCTCCCATCCGGACTGGTATTGTTAGGGATAAACGTGTAACATTGTTCTACAAACATTTTACATACACCTCCCTGGTTGGCCAGAATCATGTCTAGTGCTAGCCTATTCTGTCTATCAGTTCGAAAGGTGGCATCCAATTGTTCAGCCATCCCCTTAAGTGCTGTGTGGGTGTAGTTAACAAATCGTTGTTGATTATAGTAGATATAATTGATCCAGGCATTCTGCTTAGCATCAACAATAGCTGGGCCAATAATGGGCAACAAATGCCACAGGCCATCATTCCTGTTTAATGTCTAGAATTCGTGGGGGACCCCTATTGGGACCCCAACAGGTTGGTGTGGATGTTATCTGTACCCTCGGACCAAGGAGCGTCACGTTTCTGCCGTCTCCTGGGTTGTTCCCGAGCCTCTTTGTCATGTGCAGCTCCCAAGAGTTGGTTAGCTGTAACCTCAATAATAGTCAATGGTGTTATCAGACTGGCCAAAGCACATGTGCCCTGCCATTTTCCTTTCAAAATTGGGGTCAACCGCCTGGCAGGTCCACACATCCACCATACATCAGCAACACCTCTAGTTCATAGTGACATTAGTGATGCAGGCAGTAGTAGGGAGCCTCCCATAGTCTATACCCCTACCTGTACCAGTGTCACAGCTGTAATTTCCCCCATATGCCTCAACTCCCCATGATGCCTTCTGGGGAGGGACTTCTGGGAACACAAGACTCAGAGTTTTACACAGGGTTGAATTTGGCTTATTATGATAGAAAATTTCCAATATGCACATCCAACCTTTCCCATTGCTTAGGGCAAATGGGTGAGTAGCCAGAGTAGGTCTGGCATGCCCACATACGACACAGTCCTTTCTATTAAGTGTTTTGTAGGCCAACCACATATTCTCCCTTCCCTCATAACCAGTTTCAGATTGGTCACTATCTGAGATGTCTTTCACATTTATTACCTGTACCAGATTGGAGAGCGTAGGTGGTGGTGTGGGACTTGGTCTTGAAGTGGTGGAGGAGGCCGGCTGAACCTGGTCTGTTGGAACTGGTGGTGGTTCTGGCAGTACTGTGATGGTAACATCCCCATCGTATCCTAATCAGACAGCTCAGGACCACAAGCAATCCTGTAAAGCCCCACCCTCTCCCAGAGAAAACATCATCAGCAAGAAGCCAGACACACCTTCACTTCTATGAACAAACACAGGGATGGAATGACGGGAAAAGGAAATTTTCATCCGAGAGATGGCCCCCAGAATTCTGTTAATTCCAGTTCTCCTCTCGGACACTGTGCTTGTTCGATAGTGTCAATGTGTCTTACCCTCCCGCAGTGTGATATGAATCCGGGTAGCTACTTCAGCTAGCTGTTACCAGGAGTCCTTGGTATGGTCCCCCCAACAGGCCTCAGGGACTGGATTGAGTGAGTTCACCTGTAATTCACCTGTAGTGCATAAAATCTTGGACATACAGGTTTGGTTAACAAACAGTTTGTAATTTGTTCTATCTGATTATATATTTAACTTCTATGCCTATTTATTAGCTAGAATTTTTTTTTTTTTTAAGATTATATATATTTTTTTATTAGTTTATTATCCAATAGGCCCCATCCTATCCTAGTCCACAATGTACCCCTCCCCCGTTTGATACCTGGCTCTGGCCAGGTAACAACCTTACCTACTCTAAATAAGGACTTAATTATGAGTAGTAAAATATTCTTATGTTCTACATTATACAATAGGAACGCCCCTTTCATTTTCCACATGTCCAATTGTACCTTGGGCGTCCATTCATATCTATACTTTTCCAATTCTCTGTCAAGTGACTTATCTACTTTAAAATGTATCTGTGCTGCTTATATATGTTAAACCCCTTCTCTACTATCTTATTTCACAGCCTACCTTGCTCATTTCATGGTACCCCCCTCCCCACTCTGCTCTCAAACCTTCAAGGTCTCAACAGTGCGGGGTAGACCCATCTGTCTGCCTTTTTCTAATAAATATTAACTAAGTGTCTCACTTTTGACTTTATCATGGATTTAAAAATAACAACAACATGTCTTATAGTGTCAATCTCTAAAGTCCTTACTATTTAAATAAGCTCTCTCCCCCCAGGATCACTCCTCTAAGAACTGAAACCTATTACTTTCCTGCCCTATTGGCTTAAAATATCTCCTGTTCAAACCTCAATGTATCATATCATCCCATATTTATTATCGATGACAAATGGGATTTTTTCTGTTGTAATACCAAAACAATAATAGCCAATTCAAAACCTTCATAACCAATGTTTAAAAACAGAATCCTGACTCCTCAGTGGTTCAAACTACAATTATGTTCAAGAGTTATAAACTCTATTATAATCAATTTACCTCAGAACTAGTATTCCCAAATGACCACAATTGCATTACTCTCACTACACTTCCCTGTGAGTGATCAAATCACAGGAAAATGCAACGAAAATAGGTCAAAAAGGTTACACCTACATTCGTGTTCCATCCCATGTCTAGACATATCAAAAGAACCCTTTATCTTAAAAAATCCCTTGTCTAAATAAAACTCAGAAAGTAAAACTCCTAATATTATCTTGTCTCTCGGGAACATGGAAAACCCCTTAACCCAAACGTTTACCACAAAAACAAAAACTAATAATTATGATAATACCCTCAAATCATTCGTTTTAAATTTCCCCGATGTTTCATGTAACTCATTCACACAACTGTGATAAACGTGTACTGTCCCTTTAAAAATTCCCAGCCAGCCATACCAGTTTGCGGGCCGGTCATTGTTCACCATAATGAAAACAGATCACGTTTAGACTACGTTTACTTTTTGTTCGAAATCCCTGGTGTTACCTAAACAAAAACCAATAACTTTTAGCCACTTTTGAAAAGTGAACGCAAACACACATTTTCTCTCACTGTTAACTAACTGCAACAGGCAATAGTACGGATTCGATAAACCAAACCCAATTTATCACAAAGGTTGGATCTTGAATAGAATATACAACGTCAATCAACATCTCTTAATCAAAACTATACTGCATGAAGTAAAGGAAATAGTGTACCTGAACAATGACCAAATCCATTCGAGTAACGTAATCGTGTATCCCCCCTAGTGACGTTATTTTACGTCGTTACAAAACAAATCATCCTGTCTCCAGCAACATACACTGATTAGTAGCCAATACCAAAACTAACTGTCTTATTCATGCCTCTAGGCAAAACATCTACTTACTCCAACTGAGTTTTGCATCAAAACTATCGTATAAGTAAAATCAACTTCTCAACTTTCTCTACTCCAAAGTGTAAACGTACCAAAATTTAACCTAAATAAGTCATTAACTGTATTCTCTCTACTCCGAATTGGTTTTAAGTTTTCTGTTATGTGACCAGCACTCAAACAGGCTCCCCTTCGACTGGGAGACCGTTGAGTGCTGCAATACTGCCATCTTCTGTCCATTCTCTGCATAGCTCTCCACCCCCAACTATTTGACACATACCTGTTTCTTATTTTATCTTTTGTTTAATTACGTAGTTAGACAAGAGTGTCCGTGACAAATAATGTGAGATTATAGTATGTGGTTAATGTACAACTTAAGTATATATGGTTACGTTATGTATATATGTCCTTACTCCCCTTCACATAAAAGCCTGATACAGTACATACAGAGGGATACAATCATAAAGCAACAGACATACAGTGTGACTTGTCTTATATCCAACACGTCTTATCCAATCAGTGAACTTGTCTTATTTCCAAAACATTGCCGTTCGGTAATATGCGCATATAAACCCAACTTGTCTTATATCCAATGTCTTGCCGTTCACTTGTTACAGGGGACTTGTCTTATACAGTGTATTGCCGTCGAGGGTCCACCTAGACTTGTCTTATATCCAATACTTCTGCCTTCCCCTGGACTATGTTGCCGTCCACTTTTAGTCGAGGGTCCACCTAGACTTATTAATCGACAATTTGTCTTATATCCCACATACCATGTAAATACATAAAAATCCGTGAACCCGGTATATTGCCGTTCAATTATTAGAACTTGTCTTATTTCCAATATTCCGCCATTCACGGTGGTTATGTGGCCATTGTCCTCAATCACTTCCCTAAAGTCTTATATATAAGACTTTTAATAAAACAACCCTAGCTTAGATACATACACACACACAAACAGGCTTTTAATATCACGTCATACACATACAGGCATTCCATTGTTATTCTGTTGGCCAATTGAAAATGCATTCGCCATCAAGTAGTACGTAATGAAATAATACGTAATTAGTTTTATCCTTACTTTACTAAAATGAACATATGGTTCGAAAATTTAGTAACTTACACCAGTTAGGTTTTCTCACAAAATAAATTTGGTTAAATCCAATATGCAGAATTTCAGTTATGAAACAATAGGCTCTGCTTACCTGCTTTAGTAGACCGGTCTTTTTGTGAGAGGACCCCGTCTGGCGACAGTCTAGGCCAAAGGCTGGATGCCTCAATGTCCAGCGAAGTTCCCTCAGTTCACGGTCGGGGTCACCATTTGTTAGGGTTGCGAAAGTTCAACTGAGATAGGAACACCTGAACTTGGTTAAAATAATTGTTTAATTCAAAAGTTAATAAATGGCAAATACAATTTCCGTATATACGGGTTCAATGTTTCATCACGCAGGATAAGACAGAGAACTGATTTGTTTCTGACAAAGATAATATTTTATACTCGTGAGACTGGGCGTGGTTTAGACTGAGACTGGGCGTGGTTTAGACTCACCCAGCCTATCGTTGATGTTGGCACCTTAAGCCAGTCCTGGCCCCTTAGCGCATATGATGTCCCGATACTGTTGCTGTGTAGATTACGCTCCTTCACCCCAAAGACTGAGGTCAGACAGTTTTATAACATTGTCTGAGATATCTGCACCTGTATGCATTGTCCTCTGTTCTCGCTCAAGGCTAACTACAGCTTCCCAGCTTCTTATCTGAGCTAACTGTTACTTCCAGCACACACACACACACAGACATCCAGGCGCTCAAACAGTTTGTCAATATCAAATCACATTTGTTATAGTATTCAATCACATACAATACAATATTCAATCACATATGATATAGTTGCTAATCACGTTTGTTATAGTATTCAATCACATACAATACAATATTCAATCACATATGATATAGTTGCTAATCACGTTTGTTATAGTATTGGGTTATAGTGCATAACTCAGAACCTCACATGTTTTTCGTGTGTATAGTTTATCTGTTATTGTCTATTCAGCAGTCTCCTGATTCACCCCCCTCCTGTGTCTCTCTAAGATTAGCACAGTCTCGGTCACATAGTACAGCGCCCACACTACTGATACATTTGTTGCATACACACACATATTTCATACAGTACAGCGCTCTCTCTAACACACACACATTTCAGGCTGATTGTTCATGGTTAGGCCCTGAGCACTGGTAAGAGTAGCAAGAGTCAGCAATTCAAACTTTAATGCATAAGAATAGTTAGTTAAGCATGTCAAAAACCTTATAAAACCCCCACAAGGGGTGAACATCTCCTGCTCTGACTGCAGCTGGGAGGGACTGGTGGGGCCCACGGCAGCACCTGCTGCTCGTTGAGAAGAATAAGAACGATACGTGCTTTCACGTCAGAGTCTCCAAAAGTCTCCAATAACACCAGAAAAAGTTGCTAGATTTGTCGCTAGTCGATATTTTTGAAAATGTGTTGCTAGAGGGGTCTGAATACTCGCTAAATATAGCGACAAAGTCGCTAAGTTGGCAACACTGAGCGTCGGGGCTCTTAAATAATCACACCCCCTTGACATAACACATTTTATTGTGTTACAAGGTGGGATTAAAATTGTTTTAATTGAAGAAAAAAAAAACCCCGATATACTCGAATTCAAACATTCGTCAAATAATTATGAAAAATAACACTCATGTTTACATAAGTATTCATCCCCTGAGTCAATGTGACAAGTTAGAATCACCTTTCGAGTCTTTCTGGGTAAGTCTCTAAGAGCTTTGCACATCTGGGTTTTACAATATTTGCACATTATTCTTTAAAAAATTCTTTAAGCCCTGTCAAGTTGGTTTTTCATCATTGCTCGACAGCCATTTTAAGTCTTGCCATAGATTTTCAAGCTGATTTAAGTCCAAACTGTAACTAGGCCACTCAGGAACATTCAAAGTCATCTTGGTAACCAACTGTATATTTGACCTTGTATTTTCGGTAATTGTCCTGCTGAAAGGTGAATGTCTCCCAGTGTCTGTTGGAAAGATGACTGAACCAAGTTTTCCTCTAGGATTTTGCCTGTGCTTAGCTCTTTTCCATTTATTTTTATCCTAAAAAACTCCCTAGTCCTTGCCGATGACAAGCATACCCATAACATGACGCAGCCACCACCATGCTTGAAAATATGAAGAGTGGTAGTCATTGTGTTGTGTTGGATTTTCCCCAAACACGTGTTGTATTAAGGACATGAAGTTAATTTGTTTTCCCAATTTATTGTCGTTTTTCTTTAGTTCCTTTTAGTGCTGACACCAATTAGTCGATAGGCTGTTGGTCAACCAATATATTTTGTTAATTGAGCAGTAGCATATATACTACATTAACAAAAGTATGTGGACATCTGCTCTTCAAACATCTCATTCTAAAATCATTGGCATTAATATGGAATTGGTCCCCCTATTTTCTGCTATAACAGCCTCTACTCTTCTGGGAAGGCTTTCCACTAATGTTGGAACATTGCTGCAGGGACTTGCTTCCATTCAGCCACGAGCATTAGTAAGGTCGGGCACTGATGTTGGGCGATTACGCCTGGCTCGCAGTTGGCGTTCCAATTAATCCCAAAGGTGTTCGATAGGGTTGAGGTCAGGGCTCTGTGCAGGCCAGTCAAGTTCTTCCACACTGATCTTGACAAACCATTTCTGTATGGACCTCGCTTTGTGCACGGGGGCATTGTCATGCTGAAACAGGAAAAGATCCCCCCCCCCATGTTGCCTCAAAGTTGTAAGCACAGAATCGTCTAGACCCGCCTTTCTTAAAGTATGGGACCCGTTAATGGTGGGTCGCGACGTGTCAGTGTACATTTTATAATTGTTTCATTAATTACTGGAATTGATTTGGCCATGTGCATCTGTGCTCTCTGTTCAGTGCACTTTCTGCTTAACACAGAATTTCTCATTTGGATCCCATGATAAAAAAGTTAAGAACCCCTGGTCTAGACTTGTGCCCAATGTGCCCGAACCATGAAAAACAGCTCAAGACCATTATTCCTCCTCCAACAAACTTTATAGTTGGCACTATGCATTCAGGCACATTGAAAGTCACTGAGCTCTTCAGTAAGGCCATTCTAATGCCAATGTTTGTCTATAGGGATTGCATGGCTGTGTGCGCAATTTCTTTTTTTTACACCTGTCAGCAACGGGTGTGGCTGAAGTAGCAGAATCCACTCATTTGAAGGGGTGTCCACATACAAAAGTATGTGTAAAATATACAGCACCAGTCAAAAGTTGACACACCTACTCATTCCAGGGTTTTTCTTTATTTTTACTATTTTCTACATTGTTGTGTTACAAAAAATATATATAACACACATACAGTTGAAGTCGGAAGTTTACATACACTTAGGTTGGAGTCATTAAAACACATTTTTCAACCACTCCACAAATTTCTTGTTAACAAACTATAGTTTTGGCATTTCGTTTAGGACATCTACTTTATGCATGACACAGGTAATTTTTCCAACAATTGTTTACTGACAGATTATTTCACTTATAATTCACTGTATCACAATTCCAGTGGGTCAGATGTTTACATACACTAAGTTGACTGTGCCTTTTAAACAGCTTGGAAAATTCCAGAAAATGATTTCATGGCATTAGAAGCTCCTGATAGGCTAATTGACATAATTTGAGTAAATTGGAGGTGTACCTGTGGATGTATTTCAAGGCCTACCTTCAAACCCAGTGCCTCTTTGCTTGACATCATGGGAAAATCAAAATAAATCAGCCAAGACCTCAGCAAAAAAATTGTAGACCTCCACAAGTCTGGTTCATCCTTGGGAGCAATTTCCAAATGCCTGAAGGTACCACGTTCATCTGTACAAACAAGCAAGTTTAAACACCATGGGACCACACAGCCGTCATACCGCTCAGGAAGGAGATGTGTTCGGTCTCCTAGAGATGAACGTACTTTGGTGCGAAAAGTGCAAATCAATCCCAGAACAACAGCAAAGGACCTTGTGAAGATGCTGGAGGAAACGGCTACAAAAGTATCTATATCCACAGTAAAACAAGTCCTATATCGACATAACCTGAAAGGCCGCTCAGCAAGGAAGAAGCCACTGCTCCAAAACCACCATAAAAAAGCGAGACTACGGTTTGAAACTGCACATGGGGACAAAGATCGTACTTTTTGGAGAAATGTCCTCTGGTCTGATGAAACAAGAATAGAACTGTTTGGCCATAATGACCATTGTTATGTTTGGAGGAAAAAGGGGGAGGCTTGCAACCCGAAGAACACCATCTCAACCGTGAAGCACGGGGGTGGCAGCATCATGTTGTGGGGGTGCTTTGCTGCAGGAGGGACTGGTGCACTTTACAAAATAGATGGCATCATGAGGGAGTAAAATGATGTGGATATATTGAAGCAACATCTCAAGACATCAGTCAGGAAGTTAAAGCTTGGTCGCAAATGGGTCTTCCAAATGGACAATGACCCTAAGCATACTTCCAAAGTTGTGGCAAAATGGCTTCAGGACAACAAAGTCAAGGTATTGGGGTGGCCA
Organism: Salvelinus alpinus; assembly: GCF_045679555.1. Lineage (NCBI taxonomy): Eukaryota > Metazoa > Chordata > Actinopteri > Salmoniformes > Salmonidae > Salvelinus > Salvelinus alpinus. The sequence goes on from NC_092109.1 coordinate 1,208,319, forward strand.
TCACAAAGCCCTGACCTCAATCCTAACGAAAATTTGTGGCTAGAACTGAAAAGGCGTGTGCGAGCAAGGAGTTCTAGAAACCTGACTCAGATACACCAGCTCTGTCAGGAGGAATGGGCCAAAATGTCACCCAACTTATTGTGGGAAGCTTGTGGAAGGCTACCTGAAATGTTTGACCCAAGTTAAACAATTTAAAAGGCAATGTTACCAACTACTAATTGAGTGTATGTAAACTTCTGACCCACTGGAAATGTGATGAAAGAAATAAAAGCTTAAATAAATAATTCTCTACTATTATTCTGACATTTCACATTCTTAAAATAAAGTGGTGATCCTAACTGAACTAAGACTGGATTAAATGTCAGGAATTGTGAAAAATTTAGTTTTTAAATGTGTTTGGCTAAGGTGTATGTAAACTTCCGACTTCAACTGTATATTATTCTTCAAAGTAGCCACCCTTAGCCTTGATGACAGTTTTTCACACGCTTGGCATTCTCTCAATCAGCTTCATGAGGTAGTCACCTGGAATGCATTTCAATTAACAGGTGTGCCTTGTTAAATTGTGGAATTTCCTTAATGCGTTTGAGCCAATCAGTTGTGTTACGACAAGGTAGGGGTGGTATACAGAAGATAGCCCTATTTGGTAAGAGACCAAGTCTGTATTATGGAACAGCTCAAATAAGCAAAGAGAAATGACAGTCCATCATTACTTTCAGACATTAAGGTGAGTCTATCTAGAACTTTGAACGTTTCTTCAAGTGCAGTCTCAACAACCATCAAGGAAGACCCAGAGTTACCTCTGCTGCAGAGGATAAGTTCATTAGAGTTACCAGCTTCAGAAATTGTAGCCCAAATAAATTCTTCAGAGTTCAGTCTTGGAGTTCCCACATGCTGAGCACTTGTTGGCTGCTTTTCCTTCACTCTGCGGTCTAACTGTTGGCTTTATAGGCTATTTTTACATAGTTGGCAATAGAAGTAACTTTTTAGGTTTGTCATTTTCATTTAGCTTTGGATAGAATTTTGATTAACCACATGACTGATTTTGAGATCGGCTACTTCATTTCTTAAAGTCTTCGTATTACAGGCAACTGCAGGAGACTAACGGTAGAATCTGTGAAAGCCGGAGGAGGATTGTCGGGACAGGTTTTCTTGGTCTCTGGCTCTCTATTGATTCATTTGTGTCTTATTTCATCAGAAACTGAAGAAACCCGCACACTGCTCTTGATAGTATCACTGCTCTTTAGTAAGCTTTACGTATCGGTCTCACAGCCTTTGTCAGAGATTTTGTTTTTATTTCATCAAACAGTGCACTCATTAAAGCATCAGACAAGCTCCATGATTATATAGTTGATTTTTTTCAAATACAGGGTGTGTCTGTATATGGAAAAATACACGTTTTAAAATTTCAACCAATCAATTGGTCGACTAAGATTTTTTTTTAGTCAGGGACCGCCCTAGTGCCTTATTGCAAACAGGATGCAAGTTTTGGAATATTTGTATTCTGTACAGGCTTCGTTCTTTTCACACTGTCATTTAGGTTAGTATTGTGGAGTAACTACAATGTTGTTGATCCATCCTCAGTTTTCTCCTATCACAGCCATTAAACTAACTGTTTTAAAGTCACCATTGGCCTCATGGTGAAATCTGAGCGGTTTCCTTCCTCTCCGGCAAGTGAGTTTGGAAGGACGCATGTATCTTTGTATGTAACTGGGTGTATTGATACACCATCCAAAGTGTAATTAATAGCTTCACCGTGGCCTTTGCGAGCCATTGGAAAAACTCCCTGGTCTTTGTGGTTGAAACTGTGTTTGAAATTCACTGCCCGACTGAGGGACCTTAGCGATAATTGTGGGGTACAGAGAAGGTAGTCATTCAAAAATAATTTTAAACACTTACTGCACACAGTGCAACTTATTATATGACTTGTTAAACACATTTTTACTCCTGTACTTATTTAGGCATGCCTTAACAAAGGGGTTGAATACTTATTGACTCAAGACATTTCAGTGTTCCATTTGTAAAAATGTCTAAAAACATAATTCCACTTTGACATCATGGGGTATTGTGTGAAGGCCAGTGGCACAAAATCTCAACTTAATCCATTTTAATTTCAGGCAGTAACACAACAAAATGTGGAAAGAGTCAAGGGTGTGAATACTTTCTGAAGGCACTGTAGTTGGCGGCTATGAAGGTTTTAACCCCAGTGTCCATATTTAAATACTTAGATATAGCCTAGCTAGCTAATTCTATTCAACAATGGTGCTTGTGTGTATTTTATGTTGTCTGTTTCCCATGCAGAGAATGATGTTGGTGGTGAAACCAGGACTGCCAATGCTCATGGGTGGAACTTGTGCTCCTTGCGTGATACTGTCTGTGTCTGCCATCGGTGTCACTGACACTGCTGAGAAGAACAAGGAACACAGTGCCAATATCTTCCCTTTCCTTACAGGAGAACTTGGACTTACTGAAGACCGGTTAGAAGCTGATTATGCTACAAATCATTTATTTTTGAGCTTAGTACTATCCTTTACTGCAGGCTTTGGCTCTGTTCTAATGACAGAAAAATATGTTTTATGCATAAGTTAAGAGGATTTTGCATTTCTGCATTGGTGTGGATAAAGGGCAGTATGTCATATGATACCTTATCTCAGATTGAAAGATGGAGTGTCTCTGTATGTCAGTTCCTGTACACTGCAAGTTCCTGTACCCAGCTTGCCTGCAGACTCTTTAGAGCCCAACTCAACTTTGACTCAAACAGATGAAAATTTGCAGTTATCTGTTATGCCATGGTGTGTCTGGATTTATGGACAGTTCATATGTCTAGGTTATTACTACCATGAGGTATTGATTATAGCCTAACTACCTATGCCTGTAAGGGGTTGCACAGGAGATCTTGCAACACCATATAGCATTCAAAGTATGTATTGACTTTATATTGCATTTGATATTGCATAAATAGAATATTGCATTTAGTAGATTTAAATTATAGCCACATGGTCTTCTGTATATGGTTTTCAATGCATGAATCTAATTGTAGGTGAACTTGTATTCCACAGGGTCATGATCAGGTTCTACGCACTGGAGCCACATCAGGTTGGAAAGAAAGGAACTGTTATGAGTTACCTGTAGGAGGAACTTTCTGCACCAGAATGACTTCACACATCTGTTCCACAACCGTTACCATCGGAGAGAACAAACCCTGGCAGTGGATTTCCACCACTCAATTGGACATGACATACCTTATGACAAAGACCTGTATTGAATTTTATCACTTTGGTATTTGACCCCATGAATCTATGCCCTGGAAACTCATTAATTTATATTACATAGGGTTGTCTGCGATAGTAAACCAGAACCACACATTTGACAAGCTAGATGATATAAGAATATATTAATGTTTGATTAGAGGAAATGTACCTTGGACCTTTACCAATGGACCTTTATTCAAAGCTATTACTATGTAATTTCACCTATTCGTTTCATATCTCAACCATCTGATAATGTGATTGAGATTTTTTTTCTGCTATGTTTTGTTAGTAAGAACCACAATAATACTAGTCTATCATCTATGCTAGTTAACAGTAAATCTTTAAAAATTAATAATATTAAGTACGTACTGTGCAATGGAATTCAGGTAAATGTCAATGGCAGCTGTGAAACACCATTCTATGCATTTGTTAAGAGTATAGAAGTAGATAAGGACATAAGTGTTGCATTGGACTAACATGCACTCTGTATTTGTGAAGGACTGTGCTTTAGTAAATTTACATATAATGTATTCCTTTCAATTTCAGTCCTTTTTAATATATAAGTATCAAGTAAATGTTGTGAAGGCTTTGCTGTACATTTAGTCATACTAGAAGTAAAAGTACTTAAATTATTGTGTCCTGCATGACTAAATTATTTACTGGATTTAATGTCTTGCCAATATTTCTTTACACTCAACAGGAAGAGTGGAAGGGTTTTAAAATAATACAAGGTGCAGTAAAATGTGACATTGAACAGCTAGATATTTAGGAAAAGTGGACTGTAAAGATGTACATAGCGTTATTTTATTGTTGCTCTTTTATTTATTTATTTTGTAAATATTTTCTTAAGTCTTATTCTTAACACTGCATTGTTGGTTAAGGCCTTGTAAGTAAGCAATTCACGGTAAGGTCTACACCTGCGATATTCGGCGCGTTTGAAAAATAAAATGTGATTTGATTTGATTTGTAGGGACCCGTTGCTACCGACAACGTGGAACAGAACTCCACCAAAGGTCAGCTCTTTGCTCCATTCACAGACCAGCAAAGTTTTGAATGAGCCAATCACCTACCGGAACGCTAGTCTACCGGAAGAATGGTGTTTTGGAGGACGCTTTGCCCACTGTCTTTGCTTTGCCTTTTGAATGAAATGGTAGCTAGCTACGTAAAATAAATGTCACAATATCCATAAACCACAATTTCGACGAATATTTGGATTGTCACATGGTGAGTTACTTCTGGTGTTCTTAAAGGTACTTAAACAATTGGTTATTTTAGCTAATAAATGTGTACACATCGCAGTCTCCTTAGCATAAACTCTGTTCAGCCAAAGCCCGTGGTTAAGCTTGCAATCTAACGTTAGCTAGTTACCACACATTACTGCATTTCTTTAGCTATTTATATCTGTCTAGCTTACTAGATAGTGGCTATCTTACTAACTACTTATATTTTGATTGGTAGTTACAAGCGCCTGCTCAACAAGTTGGAGCTTCAGTCTGACAAATTGGATTGTATTGGGAAGGAAGAGGTGGAACTACAGTAACGTTAGCACACTGGCTTCAGTTTACTCTAAAGCCAAAATCAAACGAAAAGTGTTTCTTTTTACGAGCGTGTATACGCTGGAATTAGAATGTACCGAACTGAATGAGAGAGAACAGAAATGAGAGAGAACAGACGGGCCGCGAGCGTAACGTAACGTTACTTCAAATTAGAAAGCAAGCCTATTTCTCTCGCGTCAACGTAAAGTAATGCAGGCAAAGTGAGCGGATAAATGGTCAGAAAATATACATTGTGCATTGTTATGTCTGGAATTGTGACATGTATATTTAAGAAGTGTCTATTTAGTGTTGATAAGTTTAGCTGCCAGTCCCAATAATACATATTTTAAAGCAATACATGTATGTCGATATCGAGCACAGGCATATGGCCTATACAGGCTAGGGCAGGGAAACTCGAGGAACTCCGTTCAAGAGAGAATACTGTTATGTAGAAAGAACAAGACTATCCACATTCTTTATAAACTGCTAGGTTGTATTAGCTACAACTCTCCTCACCTTCTTGAGTCAACATAACAGGAGACAGGTACAGTAGCGGTCGGGGGCGTTTAAGATGAGGGAGAACAAAACATATTTTATGAGCATGGCCTTATTTATATTACAGCATATTGGATGACTGGCATTCATATCCCATTCACCCAGTTCAATGTAAAAGGTTTAGGCTACTACATGATACTGAAATGATCCCTTTACCCATCATGAGTTTGCTACAACCTAGCCTATGAATGAAAGTTTACAACGTAGGTAAACAAAGGTCGAGAGAAACATTTGAGTTGACAGACAGTGACACATGGACAGACGGTGACACATTCAATACTGCCTTGCACACTCTTGCCTGCATCTAGCTGATCTAGAGTGTAATCATTAGTCCAACAGTTGCAAACAAGAGTTTCCATTGGACAAATTCAGGTATGTTTATCTCAGTTTCGTTCCGTTTGCATTCGTTTAAGAAACATTTTTCAACAGAATCGGAAGGAATGAATACACCCCTGATAACGCGTAAACACAGTGCACTTTCATAGCAGCCACATTGTGTTCCTTCTCGCATCTATGCGCTCTCTTCCTCTCACCTTTTCCCTTCACTTCTGGACTTCAATGTACAACACATCAGCTGCATTTAACCAGGCAAAAAAAACTTTCCAAGCCATATCATAACTGCTACAGACAGCCTACATTGTTGTCACCATATTAGCTAAAGTAACATCAATCAACATAGCTAATAGAACTAACAGGTTAGTAAACCTGCTACAATAATGCAGTAATGTTACAGTGTACAGTCAGTAAGCAGTTTAGCACTTAAACCAGGAGGCCCCGGTGGCAATAAATTAGTCAAACCAAAAGCTTACCTTGAATTGGAATAGTTCCAGTGTTGTGTTGGATAGTCATAACCAGCTAGCTAACATAGCATCCCTCTGTTTGAATAGGCAAAACTAGCTAGCTGCATTTACTAGCTACATAATTGAAACGGAAAGTTTAAAAAGAAGACAATCTCTCTTCTTCATTTTGGAAGAGGTGAATTTGTTCAAAACTGTTCAACTATTGTCTTTCTCTCTCTTTGAGTCAACTACTCACCACATTTTATGCACTGCTGTGCTAGCTAGCTGTAGCTTATGCTTTCAGTACTAGATTCTAGAGGTCGACTGATTATGATTTTTCAACGCCGATACCGATTATTGGAGGACCAAAAAAAGCTGATACCAATTAATCGGGCGATTTTCATATATATATATATATTTGTAATAATGACAATTACAATACTGAATGAACACTTTTATTTCAACATAATACATAAATAAAAATCTATTTGGTCTCAAATAAATAAACATGTTCAATTTGGTTTAAATAATGTAAAAATACAGTGTTGGAGAAGAAAGTAAAAATGTGCCATGTAAAAAGGCTAACGTTTAAGTTCCTTGCTCAGAACATGAGAACATATGAAAGCTGGTGGTTCCTTTTAACATGAGTCTTCAATATTCCCAGTTAAGAAGTTTTAGGTTGTAGTTATTATAGGAATTATGACGCGTCAACTATTTCTCTCTATACCATTTGCATTTCATGTACCTTTGACTATTGGATGTTCTTATAGGCACTTTAGTATTGCCAGCCTAATCTCGGGAGTTGATAGGCTTGAAGTCATAAACAGCACTGTGCCTACAGCATTGCTAAGAGCTGCTGGCAAACGCAGTAAAATGCTGTTTGAATGAATGCTTACGAGCCTGCTCCTGCCTACCACCGCTCAGTCAGACTGCTATATCAAATCATAGACTTAATTATAATAAATACACAGAAATACGAGCCTTTGGTCATTAATATGGTCAAATCTGGAAACCTTCATTTCGAAAACAAAATGTTTACTCTTTCAGTGAAATACGGAACCTTTTTCTTTTTTATCAAACGGGTGGCAACCCTAAGTCTAAATGTTGCTGTTACATTGCACAACCTTCAATGTTATGTCATAATTATGTAATATTCTGGCAAATTAATTACGGTCTTTGTTAGGAAATGGTCTTCACACAGTTCGCAACGAGCCAGGTGGCCCAAACTGCTGCACATACCCTGACTTTGCTTGCACTGAACGAAGGGAAGTGGCACAATTTCCGTTGTTAATATTGCCTGCTAACATGCATTTATTTTAACTAAATATGCAGGTTTAAAAAAATATACTTCTGTGTATTAATTTTAAGAAAGGCGTTGATGTTTGTGGTTAGGTACATTTGTGCAACGATTGTGCTTTTTTCGCAAATGTGCTTTTGTTAAATCATCACCCGTTTGGCGAATTTGAAGTAGGCTGTGATTTGATGGCAAATTAACAGGCACCGCTTTGATTATATGCAACGCAGGACAAGCTTGTTAACCTAGTAATATCATCAATCATGTGTAGTTAAGTAGTGATTATGTGAAGATTGATTGTTTTTTATAAGACAAGTTTATTGCTAGCTAGCAACTTACCATGGCTCCTTGCAGCCACAAGGTCCTTTTGATGCTGCACTCGCGTAACAGGTGGTCAGCCTGCCACGCAGTCTCCTCGTGGATTGCAATGTAATCGGCCATAATCGGCATCCAAAAGGGCAGATTACCGATTTGTTATGAAAACTTCGGCCATAACTAATCAGCCGTGCCGATTAATCGGTCGACCTTTAGTCTCAACGTCAACAGTGAAGAGGCGACTCCGGGATGATTTGGAAAGTTACACAACTGTCTATATAAGGTCCCACAGTTGACCGTGTATGCCCGAGCAAAACCCAAGCCATGAGGTCGAAGGAATTGTCCGTAGAGCTCTGAGACAGGATTGTGTTGAGACACAGATCTGGGGAAGGGTACCAAAACATTTCTGCAGCATTGAAGGTCCCCAAGAACACAATGGCCTCCATCATTCTTAAATGGAAGAAGTTTGGAACCACCAAGACTCTTACTGGAGCTGGCCACGTGGCCAAACTGAGCAATCGGGGGAGAAGGGTCTTGGTCAGGGAGATGACCAAGAACCCGATGGTCACTCTGACAGAGCTCTAGAGTTCCTCTGTGGAGATGGGAGAATCTTCCAGAAGGATGACCATCTCTGCAGCATGACAGATGGCTTGGAGTTTGCCAAAAGGCACCCAAAGACACTCAGACCATGAGAAACAAGATTCTCTGGTCTGATGAACCCAAGATTGAACTCTTTGGCCTGAATGCCAAGCGTCACGTCTGGAGGAGACCTGGCACCATCCCTACGGTGAAGCATGGTGGTGGCAGTGTAACGGATGTGAAATAGCTAGCTAGTTAGCGGTGGTGCGCGCTAGCAGCCTTTCAGTCGGTTACGTCACTTGCTCTGAAACCTAGAAGTAGTGGTTCCCCTTGCTCTGCAAGGGCCGCGGCTTTTGTGGAGCGATGGGTAACGACGCTTCGTGGGTAACTGTTGTTTATGTGTGCAGAGGGTCCCTGGTTCGCGCCCGGGTCGGGGCGAGGGGACGGTCTAAAGTTATACTGTTACAGCAGCATCATGCTGTGGGGAAGTTTTTCAGTGGCAGGACTGGGAGGCTAGTCAGGATCGATGCAAAGATGAACGTAGCAAGGTACAGGGAGATGCTTGATGAAAATCTGCTGCAGAGTACTCAGCACCTCAGACTGGGGCAAAGGTTCACCTTCCAACAGGACAACGATCCTAAGCACACAGCCAAGACAACACAGGAGTGGCTTCAGGACAAGTCTCTGAATGTCCTTGTGTGGCCCAACCTACCCTGAGCCCGAACCTGATTGAACATCTCTGGTGAGACCTGAAAATAGCTGTGCAGCAACTCCACATCCAACCTGACAGAGCTTGAGAGGATCTGCTGAGAAGAATGGGAGAAACTCCCCAAATACAGGTGTTCCAAGCTTGTAGCGTCAAACCCAAGAAGACACAAGGCTGTAAACGCTGCCAAACGTGCTTCAACAAAGTACTGAGTAAAGGGTCTGAATACTTATGTAAATGTGATACTTCAGTTTTAGATTTTTTTAAATAAATTTGCAAAAACATTTGAAAACCTGTTTTTGCCTTGTCATTATTTGGGTATTGTGTGTAGATTGATGAGGGGGGGGGGGGGGGTTCATCTATTTTAGAATAAGGCTGTAACCTAACAACATGTGGAAAAAGTCAAGGGGTCTGAATACTTTCCGAAGGCACTGTATATACAGTTGAAGTCGGAAGTTTACATACACCTTAGTCAAATATTTTTCACAATTCCTGACATTTAATCAGAGATTTTAAGAATGTGAAATGTCTGAATAATAGTAGAGAGAATGATTGATTTATTTCAGCTTTTATTTCTTTCATGACATTCCCAGTGAGTCAGACGTTTACATACGCTCAATTAGTATTTGGTAGCATTGCCTTTTAAATTGTTTAACTCAAACATTTCGGGTTGCCTTCCATAAGCTTCCCACAATAAGTTGGGTGAATTTTGGACCATTCCTACTGACAGAGCTGGTGTAACGGAGTCAGGCCTCCTTTCTCGCACATGCTTTTTCAGTTCTTCCCACATTTTCTATGGGATTGAGGTCAGGACTTTGTGATGGCCACTCCAATACCTTGACTTTGTTGTCCTGAACCCATTTTGCCACAACTTTGGAAGTATGATGTCTTGAGATGTTGCTTCAATATATCCACATAATTTTACTCCCCCATGATGCCATCTATTTTATGAAGTGCACCAGTCCCTCCTGCAGCAAAGCACCCCCACAACATGATGCTGCCACCCCCGTGCTTCACGGTTGGGATGGTGTTCTTTGGCTTGCAAGCATCCCCCGTTTTCCTCCAAACATAACGAAGGCCATTATTTCTATTTATTTTATTTCACCAGGTAGGCTAGTTGAGAACAAGTTCTCATTTACAATTGCGACCTGGCCAAGATAAAGCAAAGCAGTTCGACACATACAACAACACAGAGTTACACATGGAGTAAAACAAACATACAGTCAATAATACAGTAGAAAAATAAGTCTATATACAATGTGAGCAAATGAGGTGAGATAAGGGAGGTAAAGGCAAAACAAGGCCATGGTGGCGAAGTAAATACAATATATCAAGTAAAACACTGGAATGATAGGATGTGCAGAAGATGAATGTGCAAGTTGAGATACTGGGGTGCAAAGGAGCAAGATAAATACAGTATGGGGATGAGGTAGATTGGATGGGCTATTTACAGATGAGCTATGTACAGGTGCAGTGATCTGTGAGCTGCTCTGACAGCTGGTGCTTAAAGCTAGTGAGGGAGGTAAGAGTCTCCCGTTTCAGAGATTTTTGTAGTTCGTTCCAGTCATTGGCAGCAGAGAACTGGAAGGAGAGGCGGCCAAAGGAGGAATTGGCTTTGGGGGTGACCAGAGAGATATACCTGCTGGAGCGCGTGCTACAGGTGGGTGCTGCTATGGTGACCAGCGAGCTAAGATAAGGCTGGGCTTTACCTAGCAGAGACTTGTAGATGACCTGGAGCCAGTGGGTGTGGCGATGAGTATGAAGCGAGGGCCAGCCAACGAGAATATACAGGTCGCAGTGGTGGGTAGTATATGGGGCTTTAGTGACAAAACGGATGGCACTGTGGTAGACTGCATCCAATTTGTTGAGTAGAGTGTTGGAGGCTATTTTTTAAATGACATCGTCGAGGATTGGTAGAATGGTCAGTTTTACGAGGGTATGTTTGGCAGCATGAGTGAATGATGCTTTGTTGCGAAATAGGAAATACATTTTGGATTGGAGATGTCTGGAAGGAGAGTTTTACAGTCTAACCAGACTAAGTATTTGTAGTTGTCCACATATTCTAAGTCAGAACCGTCCAGAGTAGTGATGCTGGATGGGCGGGCAGGTGCGGGCAGCGATCGGTTGAAGAGCATGCATTTAGTTTTACTTGCATTTAAGAGCAGTTGGACGCCACGGAAGGAGAGTTGTTTGGCATTGAAGCTCGTCTGGAGGTTAGTTAACACAGTGTTAACACAAGGGCCAGAGGTATACCAAATGGTGTCGTCTGCGTAGAGGTGGATCAAAGAATCACCAGCAGCGAGAGCGACATCATTGATGTATACAGAGAAGAGAGTTGGCCCGAGAATTGAACCCTGTGGCACCCCCATAGTGACTGCCAGAGGTCCGGACAACAGGCCCTCCGATTTGACATACTGAACTCTATCGGAGAAGTAGTTGGTGAACCAAGCGAGGCAATCATTTGAGAAACCAAGGCTGTTGAGTCTGCCAATAAGAATGTTGTGATTGACAGATTCGAAAGCATTAGCCAGGTCGATGAATACGGCTGCACAGTAATGTCTCTTATCGATGGCGGTTATGATATCGTTTAGGACCTTGAGCGTGGCTGAGGTGCATCCATGACCAGCTCTGAAACCAGATTTTATAGCGGAGAAGGTATGGTGAGATTCGAAATGGTCAGTAATCTGCTTGTTAACTTGGCTTTCAAAGACCTTAGAAAGGCAGGGTAGGATAGATATAGGTCTGTAGCAGTTTGGGTCTAGAGTGTCTCCCTCTTTGAAGATGGGGATGACCGCAGCAGCTTTCCAATCTATGGGAATCTCAGACGATACGAAAGAGAGGTTGAACAGGTTAGTGATAGGGGTTGCAATAATTTCGGCAGATCATTTTAGAAGGAGAGAGTCCAGATTGTCTAGCCCGGCTGATTTGTAGGGGTCCAGATTTTGCCGCTCTTTCAGAACATCAGCTATCTGGATTTGGGTGAAGGAGAAGTGGGGGAGGTTTGGGCGAGTTGCTGTGGGGAGCGCAGGGCTGTTGACCGGGGTAGGGGTAGCCAGGTGGAAAGCATGGTCAGCCGTAGAAAAATGCTTATTGAAATTCTCAATTATTGTGGATTTATCGGTAGTGACAGTGTTTCCTAGCCTCAGTGCAGTGGGCAGCTGGGAGGAGGTGCTCTTATTCTCCATGGACTTTACAGTGTCCCAGAACTTTTTGGAGTTTGTGCTACAGGATCCAAATTTCTGTTTGAAAAAGCTAGCCTTAACTTTCCTAACTGCCTGTGTATATTGGTTCCTAAATTCCCTAAAAAGTTGCATATCACGGCGGCTATTCGATGCTAATGCAGAACGCCACAGGATGTTTTTGTGCTGGTCAAGGGCAGAGAGGTCTGGAGTGAACCAAGGGCTATATCTATTCCTAGTTCTACATTTTTTTGAATGGGGCGTGCTTATATAAGATGGTGAGGAAGGCACTTTTAAAGAATAACCAGGCATCCTCTACTGACGGGATGAGGTCAATGTCATTCCAGGATACCCCGGCCAGGTCAATTTGAAAGGCCGTTTCGCAGAATTGTTTTAGGGAGCGTTTGACAGTGATGAGGGGTGGTCCTTTGACCGCAGACCCATTACGGATGCAGGCAATTAGGCAGTGATCGCTGAGATCTTGGTTGAAAACAGCAGAGGTGTATTTGGAGGGCGGGTTAGTTAGGATAACATCTATGAGGGTGCCCGTGTTTACGGATTTGGGGCTGAACCTGGTAGGTTCATTGATAATTTGTGTGTTAAGCATGTCCCAGTTTAGGTCACCTAGCAGCACGAGCTCAGAAGATAAATGGGGAGCAATCAATTCACATATGGTGTCCAGGGCACAGCTGGGGGCAGAGGGTGGTCTATAGCAAGTGGCAACGGTGAGAGACTTGTTTCTCGAAAGGTGAATTTTTAGAAGTAGAAGCTCGAATTGTTTTGGTACAGACCTGGATAGTAAGACAGAACTCTGCAGGCTATCTCTGCAGTAGATTGCAACACCGCCCCCTTTGGCAGTTCTATCTTGGCGGAAAATGTTATAGTTAGGGATGGACATGTCAGGGATTTTGGTGGTTTTCATAAGCCAGGATTCAGACACGGCTAAGACATCCGACCTCAGTATGGAGGTCCTGGATAGCAGGGAGCTCGGTTATAGTGATGTAATTGGCCGTACAAACTACCCTCTGTAGCGTTTGGATGCCAAGCAGTTGCCATACCAAACAGTGATGCAGCCATCGAAGATGCTGGCAATGGTGCAGCTGTAGAACTTTTTGAGGATCTAAGTGCCCATGCCAAATACTTTCAGCATCCTGAGGGGGTAGAGCTGTTGTCGTGCCCTCTTCAAGACTGTTTGTGTGTGTGGACCATGATTGATCCTTAGTGATATCCACCAATGAACTTGAAGCTCTCGACCCACTCCATTACAGCCTCATCTATGTGAGTGGGGGTGTGCTCGGGCCCTACATTTTCTGTCGTCCACAATCAGCTCCTTTGTCTTGCTGACGTTGAAGGAGCGGTTGTTGTTCTTGCACCACACTTCCAGGTCTCTGACCTCCTCCCTATAGGCTGTCTCGTCGTCATCGGTGATCAGGCCTACCACCGTCGTATCTTCCCAGCCAAAACAGTTTTGGTGATTTTGTGCATATATTATGATGACATTTTGTGACCTTCTGTTCTACTCTGACCTTTGCAACATCAACCTATCTCTCTTGCACCGGCACTTCTGATCCCCAGTAACATGGGCACACCCACAATTGAAACACACAGTTTTTTCCACCGATACTACACATTCCTTTTTTCCATGCCCTCCTGCACACTTCTCACATCTCGGAATTTCCCTCCCACATACTGCTGCAACATGACCATACGCTTGGCATCTAAAACACCTTAGTGGGATCGGCACAAAAGCTCTCATGGGATAACTGACATATCCTACCATGACTTTGTCAGATAAAGACTTTGCTTCAAAACTCAAAAGGACAGACAGTGTCTTCTCAGTTTCACCACGCTCGCCACTGGGTCAGCGGGTGTCACAGACACAGGGAATCTTACATTTCAGTTGCTCCACCTCAACACTTAATGCCACTACAGTAATCTCTCCTTACAAAGGCACTCTGCTCCGGAGAGCAAAGCAAGTTACAGGTCTTGTCCCGAGGCATGTGACGCGAAGTGTCAACTCCCGCTGGGCGGAAGAAGAACAGAAAATCACAATTCCACTTCGAGCTACCTTGACCGATTTAACAGTACCCAAATTATATGGGTCAGCCAAAAGTAAGGGATCCACTTTCTATAAAAATGTCACTCCCACTGTGCCAGAATCATCCTTTGCATGATTATCAGGGCACGGTTCAGAGGTCTTCACCACATGCAATTCACTCTCGTCAAGTTCAATTTCTGAGCCATCAGAGTATGGTTTGTACTTGGCGCCATTCTTCCTCAACACACATCTTCCCTCTGCTCATCTCCTTCCTCGCCACTCTCCGTTCACCACACTCATTTTACCAGGTACGTTGACTGAGAAGAACACATTCTCATTTACAGCAACAACCTGGGGAATAGTTACAGGGGAGAGAAATTAGCCAATTGGAAGCTGGGGATGATTAGGTGGACATGATGATATGAGGCCCAGATTAGGAATTTAGCCAGGACACCGGGGTTAACAACCCTACAATAAGTGCCATGGGATCTTTAGTGACCACCGTGAGTCAGGACACCCGTTTAATGTCCAATCCGAAAGATTGCACCCTACACAGGGCAATGTCCCCAATCACTGCATTGGGATATTTTTTTATTTGACCAGAGGAAGGAGTGCCTCCTACTGGCCCCCCACCACTTCCAGTAACATCTGGTCTCCTATCCAGGGACCAACCCTTTTTAACTTCAGAAGGTATGCTCCTGCCGTGCCTTCATTCGCTAAAAGTCGCTATATATTTTTTGCTACTGCTCTGACATATGATCCTAGTCAGGGGCAGACTGGGACCAGAAATCATCTCTGGTGTTTATTTATTTGTATTTTTTACCCCTTTCCCTTTTCCAAATTTCCAATTGGTAGTCGGTATCCAATTGGTAGTCGTTACAGTCTTGTCTCATCGCTGCAACTCCCGTACGGACTCGGAAGAGGCGAAGGTCGAGAGCCATGCGTCCTCCGAAACACAACCCAACCTAGCCGCACTGCTTCTTGACGCAAAGCACATCCAACCCGGAAGCCAGCCGCACCAATGTGTCGGAGGAAACACTGTACACCTGGCGACCTGGTCAGCATGCACTGCGCCCGGCCCGCCACAGGAGTCGCTAGTGCGCGATGAGACAAGGATATCCCTGCCGGCCAAACACTCCCTAACCCAGACGACACTGAGCCAATTGTGCGTCGCCCCATGGACTTCCCGGTCGCGGCAGAGCCTGGGCTCGAACCCAGAATCTCTGGTGGCACAGCTAGCACTGCGATGCAGTGCCTTAGACCACTGGTATTTCTAACACATCAGCCCATTTTCTTCCTCGAGGCCCCCACACGGGCCCATTTTCCCACCGGCCCACACTATTAGCCTGATAATTATAATTCTGCGCAAAATTAACAAGTTAGACAGGCTCATTAGGCAAAAAATTTAACCAGCCAGTCCGCCCTTGATCTAGAAATTGTACATCACCCAGGTAAAATGATACACCAGCCATGTGTTGTCTACACTGTAAACAAGGACTGACTTGAATGATCACTACATATCAGCTGCCAGTTCACATCTGACAGTCAACCAACCTGTTTGTTGACAATTCCTCCCCCTTTCACGTCTATGTTTGTGTTGATGATCGAACCATGGAATCTGTCCCTGTCAAGTCCTGCTTTGTACCATTTACTCTGTTCCTAACAGTGCACTCCCTTTGAAAAAGTCTCCTTTGATATAACTTTGGTCGAGTTTGTTTGATGGTGTGGTAGTGATGGGCAACAGTATAGGCTAATATGATAAGGGAGAAAAGGGGGCCTATATTGTGGCTTTTGCCTAGTTGACTCACTGCTGTTTTACAGAAAAAAGCAATGAGGACCCGGTCAATCTCACCGCCCCTACATGTGCATGTGAATGAGACTACGCCTGTGCACGTGCACGTGAAGAAGAGCAGGAGCCCTTCCAGGACACCACAGGTTGGAAAACCCTTTTCAGGGAAACACATTTGAAACAGTTAATTAAATGTTAATTACATTTCATATCAATGCAGTTCTGATTCAGGGTCTAAGGTGCTGAACTGATACAAAAAGAGCGGAGAATACCTTCCAAAGGTTTCTGAATGTATACTCCTTTTTCTTATGCTATCTAATACTGTATACCCTGCTTGTGTGAAAACTGCTGGATTTACCTGCACATGAATGCAATGCATGCAGGCCTAAATGTGTCTCCCTTGAGTTTCATGCTGTCTGCTTTGCAGGGTAAGACCAAGGGTGATGGAGGGAACCTGCGACCTACTGCAAAGGTGAAGACACGGGTGCCATGGATACCGCCTGGGAAAGCCTCAGTGCGGGATGCCTCTTACAAATGGGAGGTCTGACATGCTATTCATTCCTTTTATCTCATCTCCACTAATGCAATGTATTCATACTGCACCTATTGAAGCAGTATCTTATGGAAGCACTCATATCAATACTTTCCTATCAACACTTTCATTAATATGGTATAAAATGGATCAAAAGAAGCCATATAGTCTGTGGTCACTGAACCTGTCCATGTCTTAGGGGCCGACTCATCGCCTGGAGATCACACCATTACCTGAGCCCGAGACCTCCCACTCTCCCCTGCGATTGGCCGACCTGTCGTCGTCAGAGGAGGAAGTGCTGCATGGACGAATCAACCAGTACGAGAGGAAGATTGACAGCCTGATGACTGAGGTCAGCTCGTTGAAGAGTGAGGTCTGTCCCTCCCATTTAATTATCCTTAGGACCGGTTCCACATGTTCCCCTAGTCCCTCACCCATTGATAAATGTATTTATCTTCTAAATGTGTGCGTTTGTGCGTGTGTGTATGTACATGCCTGTGTATGTGTGCAGGTGGAGCTGCGGAGGAAGGAGCAGCTTTTGGAGCGCCAGTCGGAGAAGCTGAGCGCCTCCCAGCGGGTCATCGAGGAACAGGAGGAGGAGCTAGCCGAGGTGTCCAAGGAGCTAGAGGTCACGGAGAGGGAAAACTCCCGCCTGCGCCACTCCATGGAGAAGATGTTGGAGGAGACAGACTGCACCAGCAGGTATGGCCCAGACAGACACACAAGTTGTCAACAGGCCCCAGTGACTCACGCAAAATAATATAATTGTGCTACTTAATAATATACAGCGGTGCTAAATAAATGTGAAACTATAAAACATTATCTTTCCTGTACCCCTTATTCAAAATCTTCCGTCCCTTTGCCTCTCTCCTGTTGTGTCTGCCATAACCCCCCTGTATGTACAGAGTGGAGAGGTCCATGGAGTCGATGCAGCTGGAGAAGGACACCCTGCTCAGGAAGCTGATGGAGGCAGAGATGGATGGGATGGCCGCTGCCAGGCAGGTGTCAGCCCTGAGAGAGACCGTCACCAAGATGAGGAGCTCCAGCACCAGTGTGAGTGTCAGCAGAGACATGGTTGGGGTCAATACCATTTCTATTCAGGGGATGGATTAAAATGCCAAGGATATAGAGTAGGTGTTGATATCTGAAATGCTTTATTTTGATTGGAAAAGAGAATGTCGGGGTCTGAGTCTTCATTCCTGGCACGTCAGAAGGAGCTGCTGCTCCAAAAACTGGAAACATTTGAGTCCACCAACCTCACTCTCCGCCACCTACTGAGGGAACAGCATGGACGTGAGGTACCGGTACACCCTCCATGCCAGTAGAGGGCAGACTAACCTACAGCAGAGTAGAGCAACTCACTTTAATCCATAACACCGGCCTTGATTTGGGGCCACAACATGATTAGCGAAGTAAGCGAATTTCCTTATCTTGAACCCTAACCCTGCTTGAACCCATAAGTTTCAAAAACTTCCAGCATGGTGAAAGTGCTGACATGATGAATAACCATGGACGTTCGGAAGTAGGATGAGGCAGCAAGCCAATTAGAACTCACAATCTAATCATGTTGTGGGCCTGAAATACGGGCCTCTTATAGCTACACTTTTACCTGTTGTGGTGGTGGCAGTTTCTTTATTATTTTTGAACAGATGGAATCCATGAGGATTTCAGAGCAGAAAGATGTACTTCTGAAGAGGCTGACGAACACAGAGGCAGAAAACTCGGTGTGTTCCTTTTAATAAGCCACTGTCAGTCAATAAAATATTCGGTGAATCATGAATCCCCTAAATGTCCTCTTCAAAATGGTTTGTGCTTATTGGACGGCTGATGAATAGAAGAAGGTTGTACTGAAGTACATTTCTGTGTCATTCCTCACACAGCATCTTGTTTTGAAACTTCAAGAGAAAGAGAGGGAGGTTAATCAACTGACTACACTTATGGACACTGAGAAGGTGAACTATAGTATTTTACATCCCACACTCTAACAGCGTGTTCAACAAATGTATCATTATTTGAATGATTCAAATAATTTATTTGCTTTCTGTTGTTGTTCCAGGAGAATGCTAAGACCACAGGCGAGCTGTCTAAAGTACTGGAGTCTACTCGGGCCCATTTGCAGAGCCAGTTACGCAGCAAAGAGGCCGACAACAACCGCCTTGCTGTGCAAATCAAGGTAAAGTGACATGTTATATGGCTTCCATTTGGACACAATTCAACTTGCAGCTTAATTTCGCTATACTTATGTACTTTGCCTGTGCCTTATAGTAAAATAGTTATTAGATCATTCCTGCTATAAATATTATGACAAATATAGATAAGGGGGAGCTACGGTTGAGGTGGCATGCATTGACACGTGTGGCCTTTTCGTGGCTTTCTTTTGCAAATGACTATGAACTAAAATACTTATTTTCCTAAAACTTTTCAATACCGATCCTTAATATTAAGATGTGAGACATTCATTGTGTGACAATAAATAATTAGTTGCTTTATTACGCTCCAGCTGCTAGAATTTGTCCTTCCACAATTGAACTGTGGGAACATGGCGGCTGTCAACACCAGACAACAGAAAGAGCTGGCCGCTACTATACGAGAGATTGTTCATAAGGAGATTACTTCTGCCCTTGATTTACAATTAAAACCGGTAAATGAATAATTGACAGTGCTCGCTGCTAAAATGGATACATATTCAACCGAAGTGGAAAGTCTGGAGAAGACAGAATGGCCTGGTAACAGCACGAGCTAAGTTGGAAGGGATAATCAAACTCCTAAAAGATCAAACGAAATCACTGGAAAATCATTCCCGTAAATTCAATGTGTGAGTCATAGGACTTGAAACTGGTGTGGAAGTGGGAAATCCAACTTCCTTCATGAGCAATCTTTGTATGAACTGTTTGGGCAGGAGAAGCTGGGTCCTATTCTGCTGATTAACATTGCACACCGCACGGGTCAACTCTGCAACGGCTCTCGCCGTAGGATTGTACAGATCCACAGCTTTGAAGTCAAGTAGCGAATTGTTCACCTTGCAGCGGAATCCGGGGGTCTAACCTATGCAGGGAATTGGATCAGCATCTACCTAGATCTGAGTGCCCAACTGCTAAAACAGAGGTAGACATACAACGAGGTGAGAACCCAGCTACGTAAGATAAACCTGAGATGCGGCTTCATCCACCCGTAAAAACGAATCTTGATCTTCCAGAATACAACACATCCAGAATACAACACATCCACTGCCAAGGAAGCGCAAGACTTATTGCAGAAGCACATCAAACCAAACACACAAGGGGACAAGCTGACAGATGGAACCCCCATAACTGGCTCATTATTCAGGTATGCTATCAATAGCCTATGGCTATGATGCTGCCCTCAGCATGAGACAGTGAGAACACCCCTCATGTTTGGGTACAAGGAGCAATATTACTATTATTACTGAGCATTGAACTTGTTAAAATGATATTACCTATGGTCCAGGACATTTACACAGTGATGACAACATGCCAATTAAGGAACAATGGACAATAATTTGATCCTACAGCTATCCTCCTATTAACAGTTAAGTGGGGGGAAGGGGGAACAATTTATAGAGAGGGTCTTTTGAATGGGGAATGACCAATGAGTGGGTTTCGCTGTGGGAACCTGCTTTTTATTTGACATCCTTGGGCTTCAACAATAAAGATAACAATTACATTTTAGAAAAACAATGGCAACACTAGCTATTCTCTCGTGAAATTTGAAAGGCCTTAATATTCCTGTCAAGCGTTCCAGCTGTCTAGATATTCTAGCAAGAAACCATTTTGATATAAAGGACACACATAGAATAGAGAACCATTTGTACAAACGGGCAGATTTTTCATCAGCCCCAAACAAAACTAAGGGTGTAATCGTAATGATACATAAGAAACTCAATCACCACCTTTGGTAAAGGCGAAGACCAAGAAGGCAGAAACACATTCCTTAAACGTATCCATAATGGAAAGAAAATTGCCATTATTAATGTTTATGCTCCAAATTCATATGATCGTAAGTAGGGATGCACGATATATCGGTGAACATATCGTAATCGGACGATATTAGCGAAAAATGCCAACATCGGCATTGGCCCGGTGTCTAGTTTAACGCCGATGTCAATGCTACCGTGCATACCTACATAACGCAGGTACATGACGTAATGATGCCACATAAAATATAGCGCTACACGTGCAACACAGCATTCCTAACCTAGCCCACAATGTCTGCTGTGTGGATCAAGCAGTCGATAAGTCGAGCAGTCATTTGAAAGAGTAACAAAATTTTTGCAAGACAACTCAAAGGCGAAATCCATTAACGCAAAGATAATGGAATTCATTGCCCTTGATAATCAACCGTTCTCTGTCATGGGTGATGTTGGCTTTCGCCGACTGGTCGAGCACCGGTTAACATTACCAAGTGCGCTGTTTTTCAGAGTTGCACAGTAATAGCGTCACTGCTATTAGCTTCACGACTGACATGTGGACCAGCAATATCAGCCCCATGAGCATGCTGATTCTGATAGCACAGGAGGATGTCGTAGTGAGGAAGTCGTATTGCATGCTCATGAATGTGCTGGTTGTCATACCGCTGCTGCCATTTCAATGGCATTTGAGAACATGTTTGAAATTTGGAAACATGAACACACCAGCCAGCTCCATTCGAACTCGAGAAATAAGCTCATCAACTGCACCTGCAGCAGACGTGATACCCTCTGTCATGGCATTGAAACACCTGCTCAACAAAACTGCCGACACAGGCTGTGAACAAGCGATTCGGTGGTATTCTCTATTTACTGTTTCACCACCATGCTCAATGCTATGTACAAGGACCGCTACTTCGATGCAGACAAGAAACAGGGTTTACGTGAAATGTTACATACACAGCTGGACAAGATGGAAACGGACACAGTGACAGTGCGCACTGAGGAAGAGAGGCCACGGACAGACAGACAGCTGAAACTTCACTGCTTGACATGTATAATGAAATCCTGGTTGAGACTGAACAAATTAACAACAAAACAGCACAACCAGTAAGTGAAAGAAATAGGTTTTGATGATGTTTTACTGGTAATGGGGACATACGTAAATGCCAACAAAATACTTTTGTGTGTGTGTGTAACCTTTATTTAACTAGGCAAGTCAGTTAAGAACAAATTCTTATTTACAATGACGGCCAAACCCAGACGACGCTGGGCCAATTGTGTGCCGCCCTATGGGACTCCCAATCAGGGCCGGATGTGATACAGCCTAGATTCGAACCAGGGAATGTATTGACGCCTTGTGCACTGAGATGCAGTGCCTTAGACCGCTGCGTCCATGTGTGTGTGTGTGTGTTAACTATTTAACTGTAGTAGAATACTTAAAAAGCTGGATTTTTATTTTAAATCGGTAAAGGTTTTTTTTGCCAAAGAAAATATTAGGTCAAAATGTCAAATTGGTGCATCACTAATCGTACGTTTTTTGATTCTCTGGACAGCATATTGTTAGAATTAACTGAATTCCAACTGGTTATTGGGACACACATGCAGGACAAATCTAATAAGACCAACTACAGTCCACAGGCTACCAAGACTGCAACATATTCTCCATGATTACAACCTCATTGATGCCTGGCGAGCTCATAACCCTAAAGCTAAAGAGTACACTTTCTATTAAAACGGGCACAAAACATTCTCCTGAATCGATTTCGTAGTATTATCTACTCTATTTTCTTTAATCAAGAAAAGAGAAATTTGACATATAAGCCTATCTGATCATCGTGCTTATTACTGCCAGATGCAAATGTCTGAATCTCAATATCCACAAGATGGCGCTTTGTTTCCTTACTACAAAATCCTACTTTATGTGAACGATTTGAAACTGAATTTAATGAATTCATAATGATTAACAAAAATGCAGTCGATGATGCCATCAAAGGTTTTATTCAAATCAATGCAACTGCATTTGCATCTGGGCTGAATAAATTACAATTAAAGAAGATATCAGAATTGGAAAATTTGTTAACAACATTAGAGCGCTCCCAACAAACACTGTTTTCAGACCAGGTAATGACTACTCTCTTCAAAGTCAAGATAGAACAAAATCTATTATTACGACAGAGAGCAGAATTGGCCATCCATCCAGTTGGACTCAACCATTACTTCCATGGTAATCGACCCAGTTGTCTACTGGCCAACAAGCTTCGCAGTAATGATCAATTAGTGACTATTGAATCTGAATCAGGTCATGAACCAAAGATTCTCCCGTTTCTATAAAGAATTGTACACCTCTGATTGTAAATCCACAGAAAGCCAGATTGAGTCCTTTTTAAACTCCTTCTCTTGCAACTGAGGAAGCCGGCTTGCTGGGAGCCCAAATCTCTCTCCATGAACTCAAAAGGTCATTGGATAACATGAAGAAAGGCTAATTAATTGGTTGTGACGGTATTCCTCCTGAGGTCTATTTAAAATGTTGGAACCAATTAGGGCCACTGTTACTTGAAATGATTAACACATCCATTCACAAAGGTCAATTTGGAAGGGATGCAAGTAAATACAGCACTGTTAACATTTTTATTTAAAAATGGTAACAGATATTAAACAATCTTCTAAGATTCTGTCATACAGTCTCGAAACTTACTTACCCAAATTAGTACATCTGGACCAAAGCGGGTTTGTTAAATTATTATCCTCATATAACCTATAACTTCTGTCGTCTATTACAGTACATATCTTACTTGCTTTATCATAAAACAAAGCTCCTTGACAGGTTTATCTCTCGATGCAGGAACAGCTTTTGATAGACTAGAATGGTCATATCTTTTGTCGGTTTTGGAACATATGGGACTTGGCCTTAGTACCCCTTCAAACATTCAACCTCCAGCTGCATACCCCCTCTAGCACTAGGGTCAGCGCACTCTCAAATGTTGTTTTTTGTCATCATTGTAAGCCTGCCACACACACACTGTACGATACATTTATTAAACATAAGAATGAGTGTGAGTTGTCGTCACAACCCGGCTCGTGGGAAGTAACAAAGAGCTCTTATAGGACTAGGGCACAAATAATAATCAATAATCTTTGTTTAACCATCTTACATATAAAACCTTATTTGTTCTTCGAAAACTGTGAATAACTCACCACAGGTTAATGAGAAGGGTATGCTTGAAAGGATGCACAGAACTCTGCAATGTTGGGTTGTATTGGAGTCTCAGTCATAAATCATTTCCCACACACAGTCGCACCTGTATTTAGTTTTCATGCTAGTGAGGGCCGAGAATCCACTCTCACATAGGTACGTGGTTGCAAAGGACATTAGTGTCTTAACAGCGATTTGTCAAGGCAGGATACTCTGAGCGCAGCCCAATCCAGAAATCTGGTAGTGGCTTCTGATTTAAATTCAATTTTCACAGAACCGCTTGTTGCAATTTCAATGAGTCTCTCTTGTTCAGATATTGGTAAGTGGACTGGAGGCAGGGCATGAAAGGGATAATGAATCCAGTTGTTTGTTTCATCCGTTTTTGGGAAAGTATCTGCGTAATTGCACACCCAACTCACTCAGGTGCTTTGCTGTATCACATTTGACATTGTTCGTAAGCTTGAGTTCATTTGCACACAAAAAAATCATACAATGGTGGAAAGACCTGTGTTGTCCTTGTTAATGCAGACCGAGAAGAGCTCCAACTTCTTAATCATAGCCTCAATTTTGTCCCGCACTTTGAATATAGTTGCAGAGTCCCTGTAAACTCTCTTTCCAGACTCATATCAAACATCTCCAATCCAAAATCAAATCTAGGATCGGCTTTCTATTTCGCAACAAAGCCTCCTTCACTCACGCCACCAAACTTACCCTAGTAAAACTGACTATCCTACCGATCCTCGACTTCGGCGATACTCTACTCAGCAAATTGGATGCAGTTTATCACAGTGCCATCCGTTTTGTTACCAAAGCACCTTATACCACCCACCACTGCGACCTGTATGCTCTAGTCGGCTGGCCCTCGCTACATATTTGTCGCCAGGTCATCTACAAGTCTATGCTAGGTAAAGCTCTGCCTTATCTCAGCTCACTGGTCACGATAACAACACCCACCCGTAGCACGCGCTCCAGCAGGTACAGTGGGGAGAACAAGTATTTGATACACTGCCGATTTTGCAGGTTTTCCTACTTACAAAGCATGTAGAGGTCTGTAATTTTTATCATAGGTACACTTCAACTGTGAGAGACGGAATCTAAAACAAAAACCAGAAAATCACATTGTATGATTTTAAAGTAATTAATTAGCATTTTATTGCATGACATAAGTATTTGATCACCTACCAACCAGTAAGAATTCTGGCTCTCACAGACCTGTTAGTTTTTCTTTAAGAAGCCCTCCTGTTCTCCACTCATTACCTGTATTAACTGCACCTGTTTGAACTCGTTACCTGTATAAAAGACACCTGTCCACACACTCAATCAAACAGACTCCAACCTCTCCATGGCCAAGACCAGAGAGCTGTGTAAGGACATCAGAGATAAAATTGTAGACCTGCACAAGGCTGGGATGGGCTACAGGACAATAGGCAAGCAGCTTGGTAAGAAGGCAACAACTGTTGGCGCAATTATTAGAAAATGGAAGAAGTTCAAGATGACGGTCAATCACCGTCGGTCTGGGGCTCCATGCAGGATCTCACCTCGTGGGGCATCAATGATCATGAGGAAGGTGAGGGATCAGCCCAGAACTACATGGCAGGACCTGGTCAATGACCTGAAGAGAGCTGGGACCACAGTCTCAAAGAAAACCATTAGTAACACACTACGCCGTCATGGATTAAAATCCTGCAGCGCACACAAGGTCCCCCTGCTCAAGCAGGCGCATGTCCAGGCCCGTCTGAAGTTTGCCAATGACCATCTGGATGATCCAGAGGAGGAATGGGAGAAGGTCATGTGGTCTGATGATTCAAAAATAGAGCTTTTTGGTCTAAACTCCACTCGCCGTGTTTGGAGGAAGAAGAAGGATGAGTACAACCCCAAGAACACCATCCCAACCGTGAAGCATGGAGGTGGAAACATCATTCTTTGGGGATGCTTTTCTGCAAAGGGGACAGGACGACTGCACCGTATTGAGGGGAGGATGGATGGGGCCATGTATTGCGAGATCTTAGCCAACAACCTCCTTCCCTCAGTAAGAGCATTGATGATGGGTCGTGGCTGGGTCTTCCAGCATGACAACGACCCGAAACACACAGCCAGGGCAACTAAGGAGTGGCTCCGTAAGAAGTATCTCAAGGTCCTGGAGTGGCCTAGCCAGTCTCCAGACCTGAACCCAATAGAAAATCTTTGGAGGGAGCTGAAAGTCCGTATTGCCCAGCGACAGCCCCGAAACCTGAAGGATCTGGAGAAGGTCTGTATGGAGGAGTGGGCCAAAATCCCTGCTGCAGTGTGTGCAAACCTGGTCAAGAACTACAGGAAACGTATGATCTCTGTAATTGCAAACAAAGGATTCTGTACCAAATATTAAGTTCTGCTTTTCTGATGTATCAAATACTTATGTCATGCAATAAAATGCTAATTAATTACTTAAAAATCATACAATGGGATTTTTGGGATTTTTGTTTTAGATTCCGTCTCTCACAGTTGAAGTGTACCTATGATAAAAATTACAGACCTCTACATGCTTTGTAAGTAGGAAAATCGGCAAAATCGGCAGTGTATCAAATACTTGTTCTCCCCACTGTATATCTCACTGGTCATCCCCAAAGCCAACACCTCCTTTGGCCGCCTTTCCTTCCAGTTCTCTGCTGCCAGTGACTGGAACGAATTGCAAAAATCGCTGAAGCTGGAGACTTACATTTCCCTCACTAACTTTAAACATCAGTTATCTGAGCAGCTAACCGATCGCTGCAGCTGTACATAGTCCATCTGTAAATAGCCCACCCAATCTACCTACCTCATCCCCATATTGTTTTTATTTACTTTGCTACTCTTTTGCACACCAGTAGCACTACTTACACACCATCATATGCTCATCTATCACTCCAGTGTTAATCTGCTAAATTGTAATTACATGCTACTATGGCCTATTTATTGCCATACCTCCTCATGCCATTTGCACACACTATATTTAGACTTTTTTTTTCTTTCTATTGTGTTGACTACACGCTTGTTTATTCCATGTAACTCTGTGTTGTTTCTGTCGCACTGCTTTGCTTTATCTTGGCCAGGTCGCAGTTGTAAATGAGAACTTGTTCTCAACTAGCTTACCTGGTTAAATAAAAGTGGGAGAGAAAAAATTTCCTAGATTCAGATCAGTCAGGCGAGAGAAAACATCACCCAGATAGGCCAGTCGTGTGAGAAACTCATCATCGTGCAAGCAGTCAGACAAGTGAAAATGATGGTCAGTAAAGGAAACTTTAAGCTTGTGTTAATACTTTGCACCTTGATAACCAGCGCACTTCTGTATGTTGTAAAAGCGTTACATGGTCGCTGCCCATATCATTGCATAGTGCAGAAAATACACGAGAGTTCAGGGGCCTTGCTTTAACAAAGTTAACCATTTTCACTGTAGTGTCTTTCAAGCTGTCAGGCATTCCCTTGGCAGCAAGAGCCTCTCGGTGGATGCTGCAGTGTACACAAGTGACGTCGGGAGCAACTGCTTGCAAGCGCGTTACCACCACACTATGTCTCCCTGTCATAGCTTTTGCGCCATCAGTACAGATACCAACACATCTTGACCACCAAAGTCCATTTGATGTCACAATGCTGTCCAGTACTTTAAAAATATCCTCTCCTGTTGTCCTGATTTCCAGTGGTTTGCAGAAGATGATGTCTTCCTTAATTGAACCCCCATAAACATAACGGACATATACCAGGAGCTGCACCAGGCCCGCCACGTCTGTTGACTCATCCAGCTGTAACGCATAGAATTCACTGGCTTGTATGCGAAGCAGTAATTTTTTCAAAACATCTCCTGCCATGCACTGATAATTCATGAAACAGTGTTGTTTGTATAGATTTTTTGGCCTTTTCCCCAAGCATTGTCCCAGCCATATCCACCGCAGCAGGAAGAATTAAGTCCTCCACAATAGTGTGGGGCTTGCCTGTCCTAGCCACTCATTAGCTCAGCATATGACGCTTCTAGCCCCTTCTTATAAATGGTATCTGTTGCTTTTATACATGTCTTACTACTCGAAAGTCGTCTTAATTCTTGCTCCAAAAACTCCTTTGGAAATTTTTCAAATTGGCATGTTTTGTTTCTAAATGTCTGCGCAAGAGTGAAGGTTTTATTGAGTTGTCAGATAGCACTTTTGCACATATAACACACTGTGGCTGAGGAAAGGCACTACTCCCAATATAAGTGAACCCCAAATAAATGTATTTCTTATCATATTTGAGCCTCTTCGATGGTCCAATGTCTCGGTCTGTTGTTCGGTGCTTTCCCGGGTAACGGAGCAGTAGCTCTTCGGCTGCATCAGATTCACAAATGTCAGTGTCCATGCTAGCTGGGCTAACAACAAATGTAGAATTACTGATGCTAGCATTGGATGTGCTCGTGGAAGCAGACCAACTTATACAGTGCATTCGGAAAGTATTCAGACCCCTCGACTTTTCCCAAATTTTTACATTAGAGCCTTATTCTAAAATGGATTAAATACATTTAAAAAATCCTCATCAATCTACACACAATACCCCATAATGAGAAATCAAAAAAAGGTTTTAGAATTCTTTGCAAATGTATTAAAAATAAATAACAGAAATACCTTATTTACATACAGTACCAGTCACAAGTTTGGACACACCTACTCAATCAAGGATTTTTCTTTATTTTTACTATTTTCTACATTGTATAATAGTAGTGAAGACATAAACTGTGAAATACCGCATATGGAATCATGTAGTTACCAAAAAACGGTTAAACAGATCAAAATATATTTTAGATTCTTCAAAGTAGCCACCCTTTGCCTTGATGACAGCTTTGCACACTCTTGGCATTCTTTCAACCAGCTTCATGAGGAATGCTTTTCCAACAGTCTTGAAGGACTTCCCACATATGCTGAGTACTTGTTGGCTGCTTTTCCTTCACTGCGGTCCAACTCATCCCAAACCATCTCAATTGGGTTGAGGTCGGGTGATTGCGGAGGTCAGGTCATCTGATGCAGCACTCCGTCACTCTCTTTCTTGTGTTGGGTCATTGTTCTGTTGATAAACAAATGATAGTCCCACTGAGCGCAAACCAAATGGGATGGCGTATCGCTGCAGAATGCTGTGGTAGCCATGCTGGTTAAGTGTGCCTTGAATTCTAAATAAATCCCCAACAGTGTCACCAGCAAAGCACCATCACAACTCGTCCTCCATGCTTCACGGTGGGAAACACTCATGCAGAGATAGTCCGTTCACCTACTCTTTGTAACAAAGTTGGCCCAAGCAAGTCTCTTCATCTTGGTGTCCTTTTAGTAGTGGTTTCTTTGCAGCAATTCGACCATGAAAGCCTGATTCACGCAGTCTCTGAGCAGTTAATGTTGAGATGTGTCTGGTTACTTGAACTCTGTGAAGCATTTATTTGGGCTGCAATTTCTGAGGCTGGTAACTCTAATGAACTTATGTCCAAACTTTTGACTGGTACTGTAAGTATTCAGACCCTTTGCTATGAGTCTCAAAATTGAGCTCCGGTGCATCCTGTTTCATATGATGTAGGAGTGCCCTTCAGTTAAATGCTTCTGGGACAATTAATTTAGAAGTGCATGAATGTAAATATTCAATTCTTTGCATCTACTATGTTACTTAACGATGATAGCTCCTTGAATCTCACAATAAATCAGAGAGACGATTACTGCTGCCAGGTAGCACTGCCGCAAAAAAATATGTTGGCTCTTAGATGGCGATCATCTCACTCTCTCCCAATTCGCCAGTGAATACAGTTACTATTAGAAGTTATAACTTTAGAATTATCGACAGCGAGAATGAATGTCAAAAAAGAATTGAGGCCTGAAAAAGTACACTTGACTATGTAAAGAATAATCTCAGCTAAAGCCCAACACATACAAATAAACAATCTATAAAGCCAAAAACATATAAACAAAATATACAGTATTTACCTATTTTCAATATTATATATATTTTTGCTTTCAGGCCCAAGGGTAAGGGGTACTGGGGGGATGGGAAGGAGTTGAAAACATGGTTTCCAGGAGGGGGGCAGGAGGTGGGTGGTTGTAGGGAGTCGTGGGGTTGGGGGAATGGGGAAGGAGATTGGTGGTGGAGGCTCACTTATTTTTTTTCTCTTTCTTTGCATACAAAATGTATTGTTAGTTTTAGGCTCTGCAAAAAAAAGATATTCCTGTTTGTTATCCACTCCTTTCTGATTGGTCCAGAACTTGGAGCGTGCGGCTAACCAGCAGCAGGGAGAGATGGATCACCTGCTGGAGCAGCTGCGGGGTCTGAAACTTCAGGCAGAGTCCAACAAAGAGGCCCTGAAGAGGGCTACGCGGGCCCAGAAACACCGGGCAGAGCGCAGTGAAGACACCGCCGGTCAGCTCAGAGCTCAGCTACTGGACATGGTAGGTGGAAGAAGGGAGATGGTGCCCTACCTCTTAGAACAGGTCTAGGACCAGTTCTGTCTAATCCTCGTTTCAACTCAAAAAGGACAAGAAAGAGAATTTTGACACCCAGCATCTCAGATTATTCTGAAATCTTTTCTATTGCTAGAAACAGATAAGATTAGCATTCTTGCAACATTATTTTGTTGAAATATAATTTATCTCTGAGAAATTAAGATAATTGATTGCATCCAAATTGGCAATTTAGTGTATAGGATTCATATAATATTCAATACATTTGCAGTGCATTTGGGAAGTATTCAGACCTCGACTTTTTCCACATTTTGTTATGTTACAGCCTTATTCTAAAATTGATTAAATTGTTTTTCATCAATCTACACACAATACCCCATAATGACAAAACAAAAACAGGTTTTATTACAACGTTTACATAAGTATTCGAACCCTTTATTCAATCCTGGTACCAGGTTTTGTCCAGATCTGATGCTTGGCATTCAGGCCAAAGAGTGCAAACTTGTTTTCATCAGAAGAGAGAATCTTGTTTCTCATGGTCTGAGAGTCCTTTAGGTCGCTTTTGGCTAAATCCAAGCCGGCTGTCATGTGCCTTTTACCGAGGAGTGTCGTTGTTTGACCACTCTACCATAAAGGCCTAATTGGTGGAGTGCTACAGAGATGGTTGTCCATCTGGAAAGTTTTCCCATCTCCACAGAGGAACTCTGGACCTCTGTCAGAGTGACCATCGGGTTCTTGGTCACCTCCCTGACCAAGGCCCTTCTCCCCCGATTGCTGAGTTTGGCTGGTCGGCCAGCTCTAGGAAGAGTCTTGGTGGTTCCAAACTTCTTCCATTTAAGAATGATGGAGGCGCAAGCAGGAGGAGGGGACGTTGACCCACTTATTCTGGACATGCCCTAAATTACATGCTTACTGGGCTCTCATTTTTGATTACTTATCTAAGGCCTTTGATAGAGTTCTAGCCCCAGACCCATTGATCGCTCTGTTTGGTACAGTTGATGGGAATAACCAGGAAGGGAAAGCTGTCTCTCTTTGTACTCTATTAGCCAAAAGGCTCATATTGCAATTTTGGAAATTGGAGACTGTACCTACCTTTGAAATGTGGTTACGGGATTTAGGGAATGTAATACATATGGAAAAGATTCGATACAACATCTCCAATAGAAGTCCATTGTTTTACAAAATATGGCAGCCGATACTGGATAAATGGTCTAGTCCCGCTTCATAACTGGGCTGACGATCTGCTGCTACTCTGTGCTGTAATCCACTCAATATTTACTTTTGGCTTAACTTCACTGCTTGTAATGACTATATGCTGTCTTCTTATACATGTACCACCTAATAGGATTTTGTTTTATTTTGTGTATGTGTGAGTTAACTTTTGTTTTGTCCTCTAAATTGGCCATCCCATTCAACAGTACAATGAATGTCATTGTTTGTATTGCTGTCTTTTTTACTTTATTTTTATTGGAAAATAATAAACATATTATAAAAAATTAAAAAAAGAATGATGGAGGCCACTATGTTGTTGGGGACCTTCAATCAACCTCATGGCTTAGTTTTTGCTCTTAACATGCACTGTCAACTGTGGGACCTTATATAGACAGGTGG
Organism: Salvelinus alpinus; assembly: GCF_045679555.1. Taxonomy (NCBI): domain Eukaryota; kingdom Metazoa; phylum Chordata; class Actinopteri; order Salmoniformes; family Salmonidae; genus Salvelinus; species Salvelinus alpinus. Next base: position 1,240,010 of record NC_092109.1, read on the forward strand.
GTGCCTTTCCAAATCATGTCTAAGCAATTGAATTTACCACATGTGGACTCCAGTCAAGTTCTAGAAACATCTCAAGGATGGTCAATGGAAACAGGATGCACCTGAGCTCAGTTTCAAGTCTCATAGCAAAGGGTCTGAATACTTATGTAAATAAGGTATTTCTGTTTTTAATTTTTTATACATTTGCAAAAAAAAAAATGTTTAACGTATTTTGCTTTGTCATTATGTGGTATTGTGTGTAGATTGATGAGGAAAAATTGATTTGAATGAAGTTTAGAAATAGGCTGTAACGTAACAAAATGTGGAAAAGGGGAAGGGGTCTGAATACTTTCCGAATGCACTGTATAGTATCAGTTCTCTATGTTTGACATGTACTATGGCGTTGCGGCTTGAAAATATTGATTCTTCATCCTTTGTATTGTATTGCCAGTGAATTTGGTGATGGTGTTTTCCCTGTTCAGAGAAATTAGTCATTGAAGTTGTTGGCTTCATCCCTCATCCTGCATTCTGATATTACCAGGTTCTGACCATGAGATGTTGCTGTTCCTGTCATTAGGTGAAAAAAGTTGGAAGATTGTTCAAATTACAAAATTACATTGGTTTCCTTACCCTATAAGCCGTCTATTGACAAGGTATGACAGTAACCCGTGCTTTCGTTTTGTTGGCCACTGTTTCAATTGCTTTCTTTTTTGCATTTTTGTACAAATCCATTGCAAGTCATATTAGCATTATTACGCTTCATTTTCAAATCATCTTAAATTATCAAAAAATGTATTGTTTAACTCAATGTTACTTGTGAATGATTTGGAAATGAAGCCCAAAAATTGTAATATAGGTACCATTGACTTGAATTGGATTTGCATGGGTTGCTGTCATCTTGTCCATAGACTGTTTACAGAGTAATTTTGTAATTTGAGTGAATTATCCTTTTAACTGGTTTATTTAATTAAAATGTGTATATTTATCCAGGCAAGTCAGATAAGAAGAAATTCTAATTTACAATGACGGCCTAGGAACAGTGGGTTACTGCCTTGTTCAGGGGCAGAACGACAGATTTTTACCTTGTCAGCTCGGGGATTCGATCTAGCAACCTTTCGGTTACTGGCCCAACGCTGTAATCACTAGGCTACCTGCCGCCCCGATCAACTCAAATGTAATTGGTCACATACACATATTTAGAAGATGTTATTGCGGTTGTAGCGAAATGCTTGTAATGCTTGGGGGAAGGTGGGGGATTATATATTTTTATCACTTAATGGCAGGAACAACACCATGAAGTGGTCAGAATCTGGTAATATCAGGATGTCGGCTGGGACATCAACTTGAATGACTAATTTCACTGAACAGAGGAAAGAAATCACTAAATTAACTGAGAATTCATTACATAGGATGAAGAAACAATACTCCAAACCGCAGCTCCATACTACTTGTCAGACATAGAGAACTGATACTGTATACTCGTTGTTAGGTTTGGATTGGCGTGGAGGTTCCGTGGGTGGCTTTTTACAATTTCTTTGGTCCAAAATTGGATGTTGGGTATTATATTTATTGAATGTTATCCTATACATTAATATGGCCAATTTGGATGCAAATCAATTAGCTTAATTTAGCTTGGATCAAATTATATTTAAACAAAATAATGTTGCAGGAATGCTAATCTTATCTGTTTTTACACTGAACAAAAATATAAATGCAACATGTAAAGTGTTGGTCCCATGTTTCATGAGCTGAAATAAAAGAGCCCATGTTCCAAAAGCTTATTTATTTCAAATTTTGTGCACAATTTTATTTTTTACATCCCTGGTAGTGAGCATTTCTTTTTTGCCAAGATAATCCATCCACCTGACAGGTGTGGCATATAAAGAAGCTGATTAAACAGCATGATCATTACACAGGAGCACCTTGTGCTGGGGACAATAAAAAGCCACTCTAAAATCTGCAGTTTTGTCACACAACACAATGCCACAGATGTCTCAAGTTTTGAGGGAGCGTGCAATTGGCATGCTGACTGAAGAAATGCCCACCAGAGCTGTTGCCAGAGAATTTAATGTAATTTTTCTTCCATAAGCCACCTCCAACGTCGTTTTAGTGAATTTGGCAGTACGTGCAACCGGCCTCACTACCGCAGGCCACGTGTAACCACGCCAGTCCAGGACCTCCACATCTAGCTTCTTCACCTGCGGGATCGTCTGAGACCAACCACCCAGACAGCTGATGAAACTGTGGGTTTGCACAACCAAAGAATTTCCGCTAAAACCGTCAGAAACCATCTCAGGGAAGCTCATCTGCGTGTTCGTCGTCCTCACCAGAGTCTTGATCTGACTGCAGTTCGGTGTCGTAAATGACTTCACTGGGTAAATGCTCACCTTTGATGGCCACTGGCAGGCTGGAGAAGTGTGCTCTTCACGGATGAATTCCGGTTTCAACTGTACCGGGCAGATGGCAGACGTCGTGTGGGCGACGAACACAATTGCCATTTTTCAGTGGCAATTTGAATGCACAAAGATACTGTGACGAGATCCTGAGACCCATTGTCGTGCCATTCATCCGCCACCATTACCTCATGTGTCAGCATGATAATGCATAGCCCCATGTCACAAGGATCTGTACACAATTCCTGGAAACTGAAAATGTCCTAGTTCTTCCGTGGCCTGCATTCTCAGACATGTCACCCATTGAGCATGTTTGGGATGCTCTGGATTGAACAGCGTGTTCCAGTTCCCGCCAATATCCAGCAACTTTGCACAGCCATTGAAGAGGAGTGGGACAACATTCCACAATCAACAGCCTGATCAACTCTATTCGAAGGAGATGTGTCGCGCTGCATGAGGCAAATGGTGGTCACACCAGATACTGACTGGTTTTCTGATCCACACCCCTACCTTTTGTTTACGGTATCTGTGACCAACAGATGCATATCTGTATGCCCAGTCATGTGAAATCCATAGATTAGGGACTAATGCATTTATTTTAATTGACTGATAACCTTATGAACTGTAACTCAGTAAACATTTTGAAATTGTTGCATTTATATTTTTGTTCAGTCTAACTACAGAAACAATTTCAGAACAATCTGAGATGGTGGTTGTCATGGCTTGCTGAAATGACATGGAACATCTCATCAATGCTTAGGAACAAGATGTTCCAATGAAGAACTTCTTGATGCTTGGTCGAATTACGTTTGTTAGTAATGGGCTAGAACAATAGCCAGATGTACCATGTAGCTCACCAGGACCAGGTTTAAATACTTTTCACATCTATTGGATGATGTTGCTACCTACACAGGAGAACCAGATGGCAGAGGCCCTATCAGCAGCAGAGAATTGGCGTGGTCGCCACGCCCAGGAAATGAAGGACAAGACTCAGCTAGATATGGAGGTCTCAGTCCTCAACAGGTGAGAGAGTTGCTTCAGTTTTTCTCAGAATAATAGGGAACATCATGAGCAATCATGAATATGGTCAAGTTGTACATTTATGGTCTAACATAAAGCCCAGCTGACCTAAAAACCTTTATAATCCTGACCATACCCTGTGCGTGCAGCCGAGTGTCAGACCTGACAGAGAAACTCCATGGGACAGAGGACAAGGCCCGGGCCGAGAGAGAGGGGCTCCTGGACCGCCTGCACAGCCTCACCACAGAGGGCACCCACGCCAAGCTAGAGAACCAGAGCCTCAAGGTCAGTGATGACAATGGACTAACTCTTGGAATTATTAGGCCAGTTTTCCCAAACAGATTAATTTTAGTTGGACAAAAAAATCACTTTGAATGGATATTCTTCATTGAGCATACTTTTTAAATCATGCAGTAGGCTTAATCTGTGCCTGGGAAATAATCCAATTATGTGGTCTTTTGTCATTTACAAGAATTACATCTGTACCCAGTACCAAATAGTAGGTGGTTCTGTTTCTAGTACATTACAAAGATTTGAAAGTAATTCAATATACATAGATTTAGCCGACCAGATATTGGATTGCTTTATTGCATCATAACATGGACTTGTGGTCAGATTATTCTGGACACAGTTCTGTACTGTAGGCTGACAGGCATACGTTCCCCTCTTTCAGGCCATGTTGTCTGCAGTGGAGGAGAAGCTGACTCTGTCCCAGTCAGAGGTACAACAGGTCAAAGCCTCTGTGAAGCAATACGAGAGCCTAGTGGACAGCTACAAGACCCAGGTAAATACACACACACACACACACACACACACACAGGTATGCACACACGCTGTACCCACATACAGACTCTTAATGTGCTGAAAGCAAACATGCAATAATAGGCTAAATAAAAAGGAGAATTATAGTCCATAAATTACAATGTTTGTGTATGTTGTTCGTGCGTGCCTCATGTGTTTTCTGTGCTTCTGTGTAATGCTACCCACCACCCAGGTGGTGAAGACACGGGCGGAGGCAGACGAGTACTGTGCCAGGCTGGGACAAGCAGAGCGAGAGGCGCGGGAGGTCCGGGACCAGCTGGAGAGCGAAGTGGAGGTGGTGCGCAGGGAGCTGCTGGGCCGGCTGACGGAGCTGGAGCCTCTTCCTGAGGCACTGCGACGCTCTGAGGTCCTACTGGAAGAAGCTCAGGACAGAGAACACGCCCAGGAGAGACGTAGCACTGAGCTGAGTACCGTCCTGGCTGACCTGCGCATGAAGGTGTGGGGGTTGGGGGGGGAAGTTTGTGTGGGGTGGGACGTGCTTGTGTGTGGTGGGGAGGGTGGTGTATGTGTGCTGTACACAATGTGATGGTATGCACATCTTCCAAACTGTGGCTTTATCAATTTAATAATATGATAATAATAGTATAATTGTTAATGTTTTGTGTCTAGGTGGAGCAGCAGGGCAGCCAGGTGGAGCTGCTGAGACAGAAAAAGTCTGTCCTGTTGGAGGAGAACAAACAGCTGCAGCACCGTGTGGAGAGTCTGGAGAGGTCAGACGGTCACGGCCAATCCAGAGCCAATATCATAACACGCTGAACAGAGAGTGTGTGTGTGTGTGTGCGTGCGTAGTATGATACATAATATATACCGACGCTTTTATCCAACTTTTAGTACAGTGAGCTCGTACGTTGTTAGTTTGTGACCTGGCAGATACATGTGACCCCCTGTGTGTGTGTTTATGTATACCGTGTTTGTATGGTGTGTGTGTGTGTATATGTGTGAACATACCTGGGTTTGAGAGCCCATCCATCTTTCCCATCCCATCTCTCCCTTACAGGAAGCTAGAGGAGGCCACTTGTCAGAACAGAGACCTGGTGGGGGTGATCGCCAAGCGGGAGGAGACCATCCATGGCAATCAGCTCCGGCTGGAGGAGAAGTCCCGCGAGTGCACGCACCTGACCTGCCAGCTGGAGGAGGCCTTGGATGATGCCCGACGCCAGGTCTGTCTGGGGCACCTGGGCATTGGCTACTTGGGGAATAACTGGGTAGGGGAATAGATGGTGGGAGGGAGCATTGCAGCTTGAGATCAATATGTGCATCAGATTATGTTCACTGGTGTTAGGTTCTAAATGAACCTATTAAAACTCACGGATGATTAGTAAAGCTTAAACCAAGTGTATTCCCCCATTGGGTCATACAGCTGCATAAGACAAATACATGGTTCCAAAAGTGGTAGTATATATACACCCCAATTTGGGGTGGAATCTCCTCCTTCTCTCTAAACCAGGGGTGTCAAACATACGGCCCGCGGGCCGGAACCGGCCCCCAAGGAGGTTCGATCAGGCCCGCAGGATAATTTGAAAGTGGAAAAAATGCATAAAAGACATGGAATTAATATTTTTAATTCGCTGCAATTCATGGATTATCCGCTAAGGGGCGCACTCTTTCCATCAGAGTAGAAGACAAGCCGCATCACTGAGACAGACTGAAAACAGCAGACGGTATCAATGCGCCATCTGCTGCTTGTTACGACGTTGTTAATACCTTGGTCTCTACCTCTCCGCTACACCCTCATTAGCCAAAATGTCGTTATCCAAACGGAGAAAAGTAGATAAGGAGTGTAGAATTTTCAAAGAAAAATGGACCACGTCCTATTTATTTACAGAGATGCACGGAAAACCTTCGTGCTTGGTGTGTTTGCAACAAGTTTCGGTATTGAAGGAATATAATATTCGACGCCACTACGAGACTCATCACAGCGAAAAATATGACGGCTTGCATAAAATCACTCTCCTTAGTTTGTAAGGTGTACGCAGGGATTACATTTAGATTTTATATGCGTATGTGTAAGTGGTTTAAAAATCCCTTTCTTTAAAAGTCTCATTTAATCTTAAAGTGCATTACTATATTTTTCAGTACCAATTAAAGTTTTGTGCCTTTGTACAATCAGTGGGATCAGTTGCAATGCATATTTGTGAATGATAAAAGTAAATTGCACATTTGTCTAAGGAAATATGAGGTGTTTCATGAAATGTTTTGTAAAAGGATAGTTCATTAAATTTCAATATTTTCCTAATGTTCTTGTGCTTCTTTACACCAAAACAAAGGAAAGACATGATATTTTGGTTATTTATAGCAGAGTATGGTATAATTTTAATGGTCCGGCCCACTTGACATCTCCCTAGGCCGTATGTGGCCCACGATGCGAAATGAGTTTGACACCCCTGCTCTAAACATTACATCTTTGTTGCTAGGCAGGAAATTAAGTGACGCGGGCAATAAACTGTTCCTTCTCCCTTAACATGACCTGACCTGACCTCGGCCCCCTTCCTCACTAAACCACTTCTCTCCACCCTTATCAGTGCCTGCCAAGATGTGATCGTCTTTCCTTCACTCAGTACATTCCAAGCTTAAATGCCTCCACCATATACATTCCTCCTACAGATACCCATTAACTCCTGGTTTAAAAACCAGACTATGGCACTCCTCATGTCTCTAGTATAACTGATGATTAACAATATTTAAAGTTTAGAAATCTGAACCAATCACTGGTCATTTAAAAGTCGCAAAAATTATTACTGTTTTTTTGCATGGACATTGTAAAATTGAGATGCAAGTATTGAATTGAGTGATTTGGTTGTTTTACGTTTTAGCATTGTGAATACTCACAGAACAACATTAGTTTACACTGACTTTGTAATTTTCTTCCCTGGGGTGCACAGCCATTTTGATTTATGCTTGTTGTAACAAGTCAGTTGCTCTGTCTGATGGAGTATCACGGTCCTGGTGTATAGGTGGTCCTCTGTAGCTCAGTTGGTAGAGCATGGCGCTTGCAACTCCTGGATAGTGGGATCAATTCCCTGGACCACCCATACATAAAATGTATGCACGCATGACTGTAAGTCACTTTGGATAAAAGTGTCTGCTAAATGGCATATATTATTATTATATTAGGTGTCCCAGACCCGGGAACGTGCGATCACCAAAGAGCGCTCCACCCAGTCCAAGGTGGTGGACCTGGAGACCCAGCTAAGCAGGACCACCACAGAACTCACCACCCTCCGCCGCAGCAAAGAGGAGGTGAGGGAGAGTGTTTTAGAAATACACATCTCTAGCGTCAACTCTGATTATAAATCTCTCATCATCTCTAAAACTATTGCGGTCAAAGACATAGTGAATCATAACAATACACATCTTGGCACACACACTTTAGAAATCAAAGAATATTTCATTTTAATAATAGAATTGCTGTGGTGTGTGTCTATCTGTCTGCGTGTGTGCACCTCCGTCACCCTCAGGCGGAGCGGCGGTACCAGTCCCGTCTTCAGGATGTGAAGGATCGTCTGGAGCAGTCGGACAGCACCAACAGGAGTCTGCAGAACTACGTCCAGTTCCTCAAAGCCTCTTATGCCAACGTGTTCGGAGACTCCGCCCTCACCAGCACTCTGCGGGCCCCTTCTCCCATCTGAGGGGACTCTCCCCAAAGATTCTCTCAGAAATCACACACCTACAATTATGCACGCATGCGCACATACACACACACACACAAATACACACACCCCATTTGAGGGAAGTCTTCCCTAAAGATTCTCTCTGATCACACACATCATTATCCAGGTCTATACTCAGTGCTCTTTTCATCTATATTCAATGTTGATTTTGTGGGTGTATATGTTCCAATTATACATTATATCAATATGGTTCCAATTATACAATATCAATAAGGTTACAATATAAGACATCAATAGTTTACACAGACTTTACTTCAGGCTTGTCTGCATTAATTACAGTTGTCCTATAGTTGTTCACGTCCTTCTGACTTCATTATGTTTTCAGTTCTACTGTTAATGATGTCTCGGCATACTGTATCATTCTGTACCTTACTGTACAACAGCATGTAGCCACCCACCTAAAAAATGTAATCTACCAAAACATAGCTGTCCAACAGATCTGGGACTTATCATATTAGTGTTATCTTGTCTATTTTTCATCTTATCATATTACGGGAATTGTTCCAATGGTGCTATGATTGGTTAGCCTAGTCCCAGATCTGTTTGCGCTATCATGACAACTCCTGTTTGGAATGACAAGGAGTGGCATGATGGCACAAACAGACTGCTACCCAGGCTACTGATTGGTGCTGTCTGCTAAACAAAGCCATATCAATGAATCCAATTATTTCGTTTGGGTTGTTTGCTGTTTATTTGTGTCAGTATTTGTCTAAAATGTGATACCCATGAGAAGAATCAACAGTGAAGGAGTTGTGCTCTTGTCAATAATTTAAATATTTCTGCTTTAATTATGAAATAGGAGATATATATTTGTAATGGCCATTTTATATACCTTGAATGTGTATTGAGTTGCAATAAAGCAATTTCATCAAGAATATGTATTTCTTTCTGGTTATAGCCTACACTCTTGTAGTATCAGAACAGGGCTCCGGGCAGCCGAGCGGAAATGGAGGAAAACTCGCCTCCCTGCGGACCTGGCATCCTTTCACTCCCTCCTCTCTACTTTCTCCTCTTCTGTCTCTGCTGCTAAAGCCACTTTCTACCACTCTAAATTCCAAGCATCTGCCTCTAACCCTAGGAAGCTCTTTGCCACCTTCTCCTCCCTCCTGAATCCTCCTCCCCCTCCTCCCCCCTCCTCCCTCTCTGCGGATGACTTCGTCAACCATTTTGAAAAGAAGGTCGACGACATCCGATCCTCGTTTGCTAAGTCAAACGACACCGCTGGTTCTGCTCACACTGCCCTACCCTGTGCTTTGACCTCTTTCTCCCCTCTCTCTCCAGATGAAATCTCGCGTCTTGTGACGGCCGGCCGCCCAACAACCTGCCCGCTTGACCCTATCCCCTCCTCTCTTCTCCAGACCATTTCCGGAGACCTTATCCCTTACCTCACCTCGCTCATCAACTCATCCTTGACCGCTGGCTACGTCCCTTCCGTCTTCAAGAGAGCGAGAGTTGCACCCCTTCTGAAAAAACCTACACTCGATCCCTCCGATGTCAACAACTACAGACCAGTATCCCTTCTTTCTTTTCTCTCCAAAACTCTTGAACGTGCCGTCCTTGGCCAGCTCTCCTGCTATCTCTCTCAGAATGACCTTCTTGATCCAAATCAGTCAGGTTTCAAGACTAGTCATTCAACTGAGACTGCTCTTCTCTGTGTCACGGAGGCGCTCCGCACTGCTAAAGCTAACTCTCTCTCCTCTGCTCTCATCCTTCTAGACCTATCGGCTGCCTTTGATACTGTGAACCATCAGATCCTCCTCTCCACCCTCTCCGAGCTGGGCATCTCCGGCGCGGCCCACGCTTGGATTGCGTCCTACCTGACAGGTCGCTCCTACCAGGTGGCGTGGCGAGAATCTGTCTCCGCACCACGTGCCCTCACCACTGGTGTCCCCCAGGGCTCTGTTCTAGGCCCTCTCCTATTCTCGCTATACACCAAGTCACTTGGCTCTGTCATATCCTCACATGGCCTCTCCTATCATTGCTATGCAGACGACACACAATTAATCTTCTCCTTTCCCCCCTCTGATAACCAGGTGGCGAATCGCATCTCTGCATGTCTGGCAGACATATCAGTGTGGATGACGGATCACCACCTCAAGCTGAACCTCGGCAAGACGGAGCTGCTCTTCCTCCCGGGGAAGGACTGCCCGTTCCATGATCTCGCCATCACGGTTGACAACTCCATTGTGTCCTCCTCCCAGAGCGCTAAAAACCTTGGCGTGATCCTGGACAACACCCTGTCGTTCTCAACTCACATCAAGGCGGTGACCCGTTCCTGTAGGTTCATGCTCTACAACATTCGCAGAGTACGACCCTGCCTCACACAGGAAGCGGCGCAGGTCCTAATCCAGGCACTTGTCATCTCCCGTCTGGATTACTGCAACTCGCTGTTGGCTGGGCTCCCTGCCTGTGCCATTAAACCCCTACAACTCATCCAGAACGCCGCAGCCCGTCTGGTGTTCAACCTTCCCAAGTTCTCTCACGTCACCCCGCTCCTCCGCTCTCTCCACTGGCTTCCAGTTGAAGCTCGCATCCGCTACAAGACCATGGTGCTTGCCTACGGAGCTGTGAGGGGAACGGCACCTCCGTACCTTCAGGCTCTGATCAGGCCCTACACCCAAACAAGGGCACTGCGTTCATCCACCTCTGGCCTGCTCGCCTCCCTACCTCTGAGGAAGTACAGTTCCCGCTCAGCCCAGTCAAAACTGTTCGCTGCTCTGGCACCCCAATGGTGGAACAAACTCCCTCACGACGCCAGGTCAGCGGAGTCAATCACCACCTTCCGGAGACACCTGAAACCCCACCTCTTTAAGGAATACCTAGGATAGGATAAAGTAATCCTCCTAACCCCCCCCCTCCCCCTTAAAAGAGTTAGATGCACTATTGTAAAGTGGTTGTTCCACTGGTTATCATAAGGTGAATGCACCAATTTGTAAGTCGCTCTGGATAAGAGCGTCTGCTAAATGACTTAAATGTAAATGTAAAAATGTAAATGTATCATCATCCACTTTAATATTGATAAAAGGCAAAGAAATTGATCATTTATGAAATATTGTCCAAAGAAATCTGACTACTATGGTATAGAAGAGTACTTTGCATGGTATTTGTTATGCATGGAATTGAATGAATATTTTCAGTGTGACAGACGCTTGTCATAAGACTGTGGACCTGTTCAACATCGACTGCATAGCAGTCAACTACAAATCACCTGGCATAAAATAACTACCCTTTTCTTGCCACACACTAGTCCCAACATCACATCCTCCAGTTTCAGACCCAAATCAAGTAGCTGGCCTGAGGTCACACAGCATTTGGTTCTTCTGGATTGCCGAGATTACGGTAACTCCGATGTCTCTTATTAAGGATCATTTATTCTTGATCTGAAAATGTGATGCAATTGCGGAGCCTACGGGGGCATGCAGAGGCCAAATCAAGCCCTGAACAGTATCGCCGAGCGCCTCTCAAATTATGTCACAATGCGGAGGGCTCCGCATTGACATGATTGGTTGTCCGTAGGTGGGGGCGGGAGGTCATGTATAAACACAAACTCACTTCCTTGACAACTTCCTTAACAACAGCTCTGCGTTGCTCCGCCAAGCGAAAGTAGTATAAATGCCCTGCCTTCTACAGAGGCAATATCACTCTCAATGCTGCACGGCCAATGCCGTAGCTTTGTCTTTTCTCGCTTTGTTCTTGTACTTGTCACGTTGCTGTGTTATCGTCGCCAACTGCCTAAGAAAGCTGTTTTTCCATTTTTGCCGGCATCTCATAGGCGAATGCTGATGGGGGCAATAGGTTGGCCAACAAGAGCAGTGTCACCATGGCCTGACCAGGGGCGAAAATCTAATATCAACCTTGGAGGGGACAATTACATTAAATTTTCTCAAGAGCAATTCCTGAGGGGGACACCAAAAGTAGTGCTGTAACACATAGCATACGTTGTTATATGTTAAATGTATATTGAGGAACCATAATTCCTACAACTGGATAATTGATAGGTACAGTAGTTAACTGAAGGGTTTTCCCAACTTGTTCAAATGTTTAAATCATTATAATTCTACTACTAATAATAGTTATAGCAGTGCTCCTTACCAGTCCAGTATGTATGCAGGTATTCGTACTTACAACCAGCAATATCAAGAAAGGTCAGTAGGTGACAATGGTACTGTACACTGTATGGGTGTAGTTTTCATAAATACAATGAACATGGTGTGATCATATCTAAAAGAATCTCCATTGAGAACCATCACAAAGTTGGTCTCCGTATTGAATTGACCTTTTAATTTGACTTTTTCTGATACATTTATATAGTCATTAAATATGTGCACCTGGCCTGAGTCTACTACAATATCTTTGCAAGAACAAAAAGCTTAAAATAAGTACAGTTCTAAAAGCAAAATAACTACTTCAATGAAAAACCCAAATCAAACAAAATATCCTTCAGTCAGTGTCTCAACTCTTCAAACAGCAGCTATGGACAAGTATGTCGCACAAAGTATGCAATTTTAAATAAAATAACATGAAATAAATAATTTGTAAGTGTACTGAAAACTACTAAACAAAAGAACAAATATCAATTACACCAGGGGTTCTCAAACAGGGGTCCATGGACTAATTGCAAGAGGTCCGTGAAATAAAAAAGTGTAATGAATGTAGTCAGTACCACAAGGTTTCCAGTAAGTTTACATATAATATAGAGGGGGTGGAGGTCCCTGAGGACCGCTCAAAACCTTGCCTGCCTTGCCTCAAAATATGCAGGGGTTCCAGTACCCCAAAAAGGTTGAGAACCACTGCTATACACACTACTGAACAAAAGAACCGAGCATATGTTTGCGGGTTTCCTCAACAACACATCAGTTGGCACTTTCGCAATGCCCTCGCCTGTTGTCTCCGACACCCTGTATAGCCCAATAAACTCCTTGTGAGGGACATGGTCATGGTCAACATAACGTAGACAGACATTCTCCTGTTCAGCACCAGAGACATCTTGAGTACCATCAACAATTAATGAAAATTGTACAATCGGAAGAGACCTAATCTCAGCTGCAATGCCTCGAATGACTATTGGCCATGATGTTCAGAATTTCATTCTGTGCTTTGGGGCCTGTGTACATTGTGGTACGCTCTGTTAACCACTTCAGTAAAATGGGATCATCCTCTTCTGCCCTAAGTTTCAAAATCTGGTATAAATTCCCACTGTCATCCGTGTGGCCTCTAAAGGCTTGTCCCTGTCTTACTACATGCCGCACCGAACTAACAATTTTCATCAAGCAATGCCTTGCGTCATCCTGCTGTTTACCCCACGCGCTGGATAACTGGACACTGATTGGATTTAGCTGGTGTGCTGTTACAATTACAAAGTGGCGGTGGGTTTGGCAGTTTTGATGTGCTGTGAATATTTCAATGGCTTTTCTCCAGTTCCTAAATCCTGCACTAATGAAGGCAGCATCTGCTCTTTGGCCAAAAGATGGCTGGCTTGAAAACCCTTGGCTACAGTGAAAACACAACAGTCCTTTTATTGATGGATTATAATGTAGCCAGGGGAAATCGCGAAACCATCTCTCTTGAAACGTCAACACTCTGTTGGCAAGAGTTTGCGGTTCTATAAATTGTGGGTGTGGCTGATATGGTTTTGTGCCATCACTGTGGTAACTGGACAATGCTGTGCCACTGTCCCCTATACTGGTGCTGCTGGCAACAAGGGTGACACTTGGTCCTGCCGTGGCTGTGACACTGTCCTCTGAAGTCTCTCTCCCTGGCTCTTTCCCTTTCACCACCCTAACTGACTCACAGTCTGTCTCCTAGAAAATAAATAATGTGTTTGCCGTACTCCTAACTACCGGTACCCAAAACTACACAATTAATCACAACAGCAATACCATTGCCGTAAACAAATCTTAGTTTAGTCACCAGTTTAAGTTGAGAGTGGGGGTATCCATGGCATTTTCCAATTATGTCCCTATTTTACAAGTCAAAAAAATTGAGAACCTTTCATAATGTTGCCAAACAAAGACTCAACAAACTTACCTGAGACTCCCTGTCTCTGCCAATCTGTCCCTGCATATCTGTCCCCAGCTCTGCTGTCTGTGTGCCATCTGTTGCCTGCTCTGCCTAATGACATCATTGTGAAACATTTCCATTAGCATTTCACTTCTTTCTTATGAACATTTTATCAACTAGTCTTTGAGATATTAGGCTACTAGAGTTCTTACTATGCGTTTTGGTGTACTGACAAATACTCTGATGTCCGTCTTCTTACTTTTTTCTGCCATTTTTCTACCTGGCTGGCTGGCTGGCCTAGCTGCACACACACACATTTACACAACACATGCTGCAACCTTTTGTAATTTTAATAGTTTGTTTCATATTGGCTGGCTTCCAACAATAGCTGAATTTGTAAAGCTAGCGAGCACCAATTCCGTTTGTTTGCTATAATCTTTGCTACCTGGTTAAATAAAGGTGAAATAAAATAAAATAAAAAAAGTTCACTAGCGACAATTTATCTTTTGCAACGAGACCATTATATATATTTAAGACAATGGTAGAAGAGAGTGTAGTTCTGTTCTGTTCAGTTTGGACTTCAGTTTATCGCTAACCTTATCACAGGGAAGCACTACAGCTGCATGCTGATCTTGGAATAAACTGACGATAGCAAAGATTCCATCTTTGACGACGCCACATAAATGGAATAGGTACTAGCTAGCTTGATAGTTAATGTTTGCTTTAGTTTGCGCGCTAGCTCTGCAAATTCAGCTAGTGTGTGAACCCTGCCAACATAAAAATAAATAACATTGCTATGGACCTGCTATGGCTTGACTGGATTAACCTCACCTCAGTTACGTACATGTCCCTTTCGGACAGTAGAAACGAACCCTCTATTACCTTGCCAGCTAAAGAACTGGCAGTGGATCAAACCATTGTGAGGCAAAGGGCGGAGGGGGTCGCAATCTTTTGAAACTTAAAAACGCGCTATTAAGTGTCTATAATCAGCACAAGTGCTTTCATTGCGTATTATTAATATTATTGAAATTACATAGTTATGTTTCCAGTGATATATTGGGGCGGACAAATCATATTTTTCCCTAAGATGGGGAGGTCGTGTGTCCCCCGTCTCCCCTGGGATTTCCGCCTATGGGCCTGGCATAGCATTGTTCTGAGATTCACAAACAGTTCTTCTCAGGATAGGCATTCTAGCCTGTTCATGCAGTTCCTACGTGAAAAGCATAAAAAAAGTTCTGCATCTAATTTCAACACAAATGATTGACATATAAATCTGGCCTTCATTGTGTTCTTCCACAAGGAATGTTCACTGCATTTGCCTTTAGCTTTCAGTATCTGCACAAAAAAATACAGCCCTACCTACACAGCCTAATCCAGCAAGAACATGTAGACCTACCTGTAATTGTCTGCTGTAGGCGACAAAGTTGTTTAAGATTTTTTTTAAAGGGGAAAAAGAGAAAGGGATTAGTCCAAAAGTTTCTATAAAAGGTTATTCGAGGATGCATTAAAAGGGGTTCTTCAAAGAATTTATAGGGGTTCCCCTGCAGTTTCAATTTGAAGAACCCCTAATGGATACTCCAGGAACCTTTGATTTTTAGAGTGTGTTGGGGAACCTCTATAAGTTCTTCAAAGAACCCCCTTTAATGGTTCCTCAAATATCTTTTCGGGGTTAATCTTTAATTATTATAATAATTTTTTAATATTTTTTTTCACCTTTATTTAACCAGGTAGGCTAGTTGAGAACAAGTTCTCATTTGCAACTGCGACCTGGCCAAGATAAAGCATAGCAGTGTGAACAGACAACACAGAGTTACACATGGAGTAAACAATCAACAAGTCAATAACATGGTAGAGAAAAAAAAGAGAATCTATATACAATGTGTGCAAACGGCATGAGGTAGGCAATAAATCGAATAATTACAATTTAGCAGATTAACACTGGAGTGATAAATCATCAGATGATCATGTGCAAGGAGAGATACTGGTGTGCAAAAGAGCAGAAAAGTAAATAAATAAAAGCAGTATGGGGGGTGAGGTAGGTAAATTGGGTGGGTAGTTTACAGATGGACTATGTACAGCTGCAGCGATCGGTTAGCTGCTCGGATAGCAGATTTTTAAAGTTGTTGAGGGAGATAAAAGTCTCCAACTTCAGAGATTTTTGCAATTCGTTCCAGTCGCAGGCAGCAGAGAACTGGAAGGAAAGGCGTCCAAATGAGGTTTTGGCTTTAGGGATGATCAGTGAGATACACCTGCTGGAGCGCGTGCTGCGGGTGGGTGTAGCCATCGTGACCAGTGAACTGAGATAAGGCGGCACTTTACCTAGCATAGCCTTGTAGATGACCTGGAGCCAGTGGGTCTGACGACGAACATGTAGCGAGGGCCAGCCGACTAGGGCATACAGGTCGCAGTGGTGGGTCGTATAAGGTGCTTTAGTAACAAAACGAATGGCACTGTGATAAACTGCATCCAGTTTGCTGAGTAGAGTATTGGAAGCTATTTTGTAGATGACATCGCCGAAGTCGAGGATCAGTAGGATAGTCAGTTTTACTAGGGTAAGTTTGGCGGCGTGAGTGAAGGAGGCTTTGTTGCGGAATAGAAAGCCGATTCTTGATTTGATTTTGGATTGGAGATGTTTGATATGAGTCTGGAAGGAGAGTTTGCAGTCTAGCCAGACACCTAGGTACTTATAGATGTCCACATATTCTAGGTCAGAACCGTCCAGGGTGGTGATGCTAGTCGGGCGTGCGGGTGCAGGCAGCGAACGGTTGAAAAGCATGCATTTGGTTTTACTAGCGTTTAAGAGCAGTTGGAGGCCACGGAAGGAGTGTTGTATGGCATTGAAGCTCGTTTGGAGGTTAGATAGCACAGTTTCCAAGGAAGGGCCGGAAGTATATAGAATGGTGTCGTCTGCGTAGAGGTGGATCAGGGAATCGCCCGCAGCAAGAGCAACATCATTGATGTATACAGAGAAAAGAGTCGGCCCGAGAATTGAACCCTGTGGTACCCCCATAGAGACTGCCAGAGGACCGGACAACATGCCCTCCGATTTGACACACTGAACTCTGTCTGCAAAGTAGTTGGTGAACCAGGCAAGGCAGTCATTAGAAAAACCGAGGCTACTGAGTCTGCCGATAAGAATATGGTGATTGACAGAGTCGAAAGCCTTGGCCAGGTCGATGAAGACGGCTGCACAGTAATGTCTTTTATCGATGGCGGTTATGATATCGTTTAGTACCTTGAGCGTGGCTGAGGTGCACCCGTGACCGGCTCGGAAACCGGATTGCACAGCGGAGAAGGTACGGTGGGATTCGAGATGGTCAGTGATCTGTTTGTTGACTTGGCTTTCGAAGACCTTAGATAGGCAGGGCAGGATGGATATAGGTCTGTAACAGTTTGGGTCCAGGGTGTCTCCCCCTTTGAAGAGGGGGATGACCGCGGCAGCTTTCCAATCCTTGGGGATCTCAGATGATACGAAGGAGAGGTTGAACAGGCTGGTAATAGGGGGTGCGACAATGGCGGCGGACAGTTTCAGAAATAGGGGGTCCAGATTGTCAAGCCCAGCTGATTTGTATGGGTCCAGGTTTTCCAGCTCTTTCAGAACATCTGCTATCTGGATATGGGTAAAGGAGAAGCTGGGGAGGCTTGGGCGAGTAGCAGCGGGGGGGCGGGGCTGTTGGCCAAGGTTGGAGTCGCCAGGAGGAAGGCATGGCCAGCCATTGAGAAATGTTTGTTGAAGTTAATAATGCCCGCTATAATAATTGTCTAATTGAAGATAATTATTATAATTATTAATAATCAGCATAAAAATAACAACACAATATTTTTGTTGTCAGTGTTTATTAGTGGCAAATCAGAATTCAATGTAACAGTAATGTAAGCTTTTTTACAGAATAGTGTAGGTTAACGGGAAGAATAAACCAAAACCACAATATACCTTGCTCGTATCAATATCAAACGGTATCGATATCATATCAAATGATCAATATTGGTGCCCACCACTACATTAAATGAATAACACATTTACAGTACCAGTCAAAAGTTTGGACACACCTACTCATTCAAGGGTTTTTCTTTATTTTTTACTATTTTCTACATTGTAGAATAATAGTGAAGACATCAAAACTATGAAATAACACATGGAATCATTTAAGATTCTTCAAAGTAGACACCCTTTGCCTTAATGACAGCTTTGCACACTCTTGGCATTCTCTCAACCAGCTTCATGAGGTAGTCACTTGGAATACATTTCAATTAACAGGTGTGCCTCGTTAAAAATGTATTTATGGAATTTCTTTCCTTCTTAATGCATTTGAGCTAATCAGTTGTGTTGTGACAAGGTGGGGGTTGTATACAGAAGATAGCCCTATTTGGTAAAAGACCAAGTCCATATTATGGCAAGAACAGCTCAAATAAACAAAAAGAAACGACAATCCATCATTACTTTAAGACAGTGGTCACCAACCTTTTCTGAGTTAAGATCAGTCAAAAAGCAAGCTGAGATCTACTACTTTTTACATGAATTACCCTCACACAAACAGTTTTGTAGGAATGAGGTTTGGCCAGTACATTATCACAGCATATTGGCTATATGATTGGCCTGCCAATATTGTTAATCAGACCATATCATATTTCAAAACTCGAGCTTTGATAACAAAATAGATCAGTTGGTTTAGTACTTTGCGACACTGTGGAGAATGAATTGAAATAATTAGCATTTAATTCACGACGTCAGTGATCTTCAGGTCGAAAAGTCGGAGCTCTAGAAGATGCCAGTTTCCGACTTGGAATTCCGAGTTGGATGACCGTTCAAAACAATTTTTCCCAACCGCCTCTCACGGTCCCTGCTCTCTCCTTCCTTTTCTCGGGTGAGACTGACCAGAGAGGGGACACCGTCTTCCACCTGACGGCGAAACTAGAGCATCTGCCTCATGCACAAATTCATGTTGTTCCTATGACCAGATAAAGTTAAATATTCCTTCATATTAAAATCGACACGACGAGCTGCTAATAATAATAAAACGCAGGGCTATCAATACTTGGCTACTCATTCATCGCAGCATCAGCCCGAGCAGAAGTAACTTTACGAAGAAGCACGTTTTGTAATAGTGTTGAATACAAACAGTGACAGTGCTGAATATAAACATGAACTCACTCATAATAACAGCATCTATTTGCTGTATTCGTTGACAGTCTCTCTGTGGTCATGGTTTTAAAAGTCATTCAATCTTACGTAGCCTATTAAACTTGGCTGTGGCCAGGGTCATGGAAGCGCTGTAGCCACGGTGATTTGAGCTATCCGATTGGGCAGCGCAGTAGGTGCTCTCAATTTAGTCACAGATTTGCCTTGTCTGCAGGGTAGGCGGAGTTTGTTTCATGGGAACACTTTGCTTACCTGGTGCGCAGGACTTTTGAATCAAGTGCACCTACCGGCAACAGCTCAACGCGATTTTAAAAAAGGAGCGTAAACCTTTATCGTTCGTTGGCTTTTCTACAGAAATATTTAGTGATCGACTAGGAATGCCTTGACGATCGTGATCGACTGGTTGGCGACCACTGCTTTAAGACATGAAAGTCAGTCAATCCGGAAAATTTCAAGAACTTTAAAAGTGTCTTCAAGTGAGTCCCAAAAACCATCAAGCACTATGATGAAATTGGCTCTCATGAGGACCACAAAAGGAAAGTAAGACGCAGAGTTACCTCTGCTGCAGAGGATAAGTTCATTACAGTTACCAGCCTCAGAAATTGCAGCCCAAATAAATGTTACAGAGTTCAAGTAACAGACACATCTCAACATCAACTGTTAAGACGAGACTGCGTGAATCAGGCCTGGTCAAATTGCTGCAAAGAAAGAAACCACTACTAAAGGACACCAATAAGAAGAAGAGACTGGCTTGGGTCAAGAAACACGATTAATGGACATTAGACCGGTGGAAATCTGTACTTTGGTCTGATGAGTCCAAATTTTAGATTTTTGGTTCCAACCGCTGTGTCTTTGTGAGACACAGAGTAGGTGAACGGATGATCTCCGCATGTGTTGTTCCCACCGTGAAGCAGGAGTAGGTGTGATGGTGTGGGGGTGCTTTGCTGGTGACACTGTTGGTGAGTTATTTAGAATTCAAGGCACACTTAACCAGCATGGCCGCCACAGCATTCTGCAGTGATACGCCATCCCATTTGGTTTGCACTTAGTGGGACTATCATTTGTTTTTCAACAGGACAATGACCCAAACACACCTCCAGGCTGTGTACGGGCTATTTGACCAAGGAGAGTGATGGAGTGTTGCATCAGATGACCTGTCCTCCACAATCACCTGACGTCAACCCAATTTAGATGGTTTGGGATGAGTTGGACCGCAGAGTGAAGGAAAAGCAGCCAACAAGTGCTCAGCATGGTTGAGTATCAGCTGGTTGAGAGAATGCCAAGAGTGTGCAAAGTGGTCATCAAGGCAAAGTGTGGCTACTTTGAAGAATCTAAATTCTGAAATATATTTTGATTTGTTTAACACTTTTTTGGTTACTACATGATTCCATGTGTTATTTCATAGTTTTGATGTCTTCACTATTATTCTACAATGTAGAAAATAGTAAAAATAAAGAAGAATCCTTGAATGAGTAGGTGTGTCCAAACCTTTGACTGGCGCTGTATATTTAAATATAATTTAATTATTAAGCATATAGCCTAATTTCATCAATCTGCTGTATCATTCAAGCTTAAAACCTTAACTTCTTTCAACTAAGTAATTTCCTCTTTGATAACTCATGTAAAACATAGTCTTGCATGCCATTGTGAAAAAGCGTATTCACATTGCCCTCACATTAGATCCAAGATAGCGTAGCAGTCAGATGCTTTTTGTCCTCATCTTGTCGTTGTCACGCCCTGACCTTAGAGAGCCTTTTTAAGTCTCTATTTGGTTTGGTCAGGGTGTGATTTGGGGTGGGCATTCTATGTTTTGTTTTCTATGATTTTGTGTTTCTATGTTTTGGCCGGGTATGGTTCTCAATCAGGGACAGCTGTCTATCGTTGTCTCTGATTGGGAACCATACTTAGGTAGCCCTTTTTCCCTCCTTTCGTTGTGGGTAGTTGTCTTTGTTTGTGGCGCTATAGCCCTTAAGCTTCACGGTCGGTTGTTTTTCGTTTGTTGTTTTGTTGGTGACATTTTGAAATAAAAAGTCATCCATACCACGCTGCGCTTTGGTCCAGTTCTTCCTTCAACGACGTCCGTGACAGTCGTGTCCCGTGTATATATCTTTTTTCTTCGCATATATTTTTCTTAACCCCAACTTCAACATACTCTCCTGCAATTCGTCTCACCCAATGTGGTATGGATCTGCTATTTTATTTACTTTGAACCGGAACCCCCAACAGAAGCTAGCCAGCTAACAAGCTAGTAGTCAGCTAGCCACTGCTAGTGGTCATCTTTAGCCCGGACAACTCTCGCCAGTTTGCACAGCGCGACTCAAACCAGAGCAAATCGGCAGATTTTTCTCCATATCTCCGGATTCCTACCGCAACCTCAACCTTTTCACCTGGATCATTGCAGCTAGCTAGCTGCTATCCGAGTGGCCACTCCTGGCTAATGTCTCTGTGCCGAAGCAAGTGTAGCGTGGTTCGTTCTGCGTTGTGTGTTTTCAATTAGGACGCTGCCACAACTGATGGTCTGCTAGTTGAACTCTTTTTATTTGCCCTGCACACGAAGAGACAACACACACGTTACCCTTGGTGCAGTCACAGCTCTCCGGCACCTTGCTAGCCGAGGGTCAGGCAAAAGAGCGCCAAAAGGAATTAACAGGTGCTGCGTGCACACACTCGCTGCACAACAGCATATACAAGTAAAACTATACAGAACATAATTCTGACAAAATAAAAGACATACCTGCACACGAAGAGACAACACACACGTTACCCTTGGTGCAGTCACAGCTCTCCGGCACCTGCGCGAGCACATGGACACTCACTCAACCACTGTCACAAGTACTCAGAAGTTACAACAGATACCCCAGTCAGTGAGCTCTGTGAAACTTGTTAACATAAATTCCTACACTGTCCACACTATAACAAACGTATGGTTGCAAAACAGTACATTGTATAACCTTATGACGGTTTTATATTAAACAGTTTCGGAGCCAAGGACAACATACCTTGCTAGCCGAGGGTCAGGCAAAAGAGAACGATAAAGTGGTATGGGAATACAGATAACCCGCGATGGGCCAATCCAAAATATACAAAACTTTTACAATCACTTGTATGTACAATATTGGTATGAAAAAGTGTTTGTACACCAAATAAAAACATTAGCTATGCAGCTGTAATTAAATAAAAAAAATACACTGAATTATTATTATTATTATCAGATTATTAACATCCCCTCTTGACCTGGCCTATTTGAATTGGTCCTTGTGTGCAATTTGGTGCGTAATCTAGGGGAACAACATCACACTGCTACATTCACCCCCACTGTTTTACACTAGATTATAGGCCCAAACCAAAACACATTACCTCAAAGGTAACAAAGCAAAGAAAGAAAAAAAATTCACACCCACAGGGCGACAGAGTAACCCAGTGTAGTCCCTTAATTCTAGACCCACAAATGGTCGATCAGCTGAAAAGCTATCCCGCGAAGGATTAGGAAAAATAAGGGGTAGCTAATCCCTTATTCAACCGTATACGAAAAATGCCATATACATTTTATGCCGATGGACTACACACAAAGTTACATGAATTGTCAAATATATTAGACAAACCCACAAATCATTCTAAGACATGCTTAGATTCCTAGATTCCTACAAAAGAAAAGGTAGGCAATATCCTACCGTCACTGAGAAACCAAGAACTGTTTCATTTCCTGTGTAGACATAGTTTGGATTAGCCTATCCACTGGCTTAATAAGTCTACCTAGTCTAGTCCGAACACCCTCACCCACAAACCTAGCAGGAATGTCACAGACAGCACTAACCCTGCTCAGAGGTCTAACCTCAGGATGGGGAGTACTACAGATCCGCATCTCCGGAGCCAGCACACTTTCAGTTACCGACTCAACACTAGTAGTGTCAGACGACTGATCAGAATCCCGGTAGATTGTCACAGACCACACTGACGAAGCATCTTCAACCAAGGTAACATCATCCACACTGAATGGAGTTTCGCAATCAGAACTCTTGTAGGCTTCGGGGATATCTCTCTGGTCCACTTCTGCTGAGCACACCTCACTTAAGGGGACTTCATACGGTTGTTCCACCTCACTTCCATCAGCCGGGACTTCACCATCCTCTTGGAGTATCCTCCCAGAAGACTCAGGAAGGCCTGCTACCCAGTGGACAGTCCTGGCGTCACTCCCATCCATTTGGCTGGACTTTGCAGACATCTCAGAGATCACGTCACCACTCGATAGAGATCCGTGACCCTCAGGTTCCTCCCACGAAGGTAAAGGCAGAAAGTTGACTGGCATAATCAGGTTCCTATGCACAGTTTTGATGCGTCCAGTGGTAGGGTGTTGGATACGATATGTGTTCAGTGAGCTGTTCTTTGCAACCACTATGTACACCACACTCTCCCAGCGATCAGCCAGTTTCTTCTTGCCCCTCTCCCCCTTGTTAGCAAGTAGAACTCTATCTCCCTTCTGCACCGAGTGACCCTTAGACCGTCTGTTGTAGACCTCGGCTTGTCTCTTTTGTTGCTTACTGGCATGCTGCTGGGCCAATGTCATGGCCTCTCTCAGATCCTCACCCAGAGACTGGACATACTTATCCACATCTACTGTGTCCCCATCCAACAGCACACTTTCAAACATAACATCTACCGGCAACCTAGGGGTGCGTCCGAACATCAAGAAGAAGGGTGGAAACCCAGTAGTCTCATGAACAGTGCAGTTATAGGAGAATGTCAATGTGTTCAACATCTGAGGCCATTTAGCCTTAGACCTAGCTGGCAGAGCTCTAATCATCCCACCCAGTGTGCGATTCAGACGTTCTGCTTGACCGTTACCCATGGGATGATAAGGTGTGGTGTGGGACTTTTCAACACCAGATAACTGAAGTAATTCTGCAATAAGTAAACTCTCAAAGTTAGCACCCCTGTCAGAATGGATGCAATCAGCGAACCCATAAATGCAGAAGAAATTATTCCAGAGAACACGAGCAACAGTCTTAGCAGACTGGTTTGGACATGGATACGCACAGGCCAGCTTAGTAAAGTGATCAGTCACTACTAACACATCAATAGACTTGTTGTTTGAATCTTCGGCAGTCCAGAAATCAATACACACAAGTTCTAAAGGTGCCGTTGTCACAATGGAGACAAGTGGAGCTCTTGCTTCAGGCTCAGGTGCTTTACTCAACACACATCTCTTACAGTGGGCCACGTATTCCTTGACATCCTTCTCCATAGATTCCCAGTAAAACCGCTGTCTCGTGAGCCACAATGTGCGCTGCTGACCCTGATGACCAGCATCATCATGAACTCCCTTCAACACAAGGCCTCTCAAAGACACAGGTACAACATACTGGAATATTTTCTTCTTACTCACTGGGTGTTTTGAGACACGATACAGAATCCCTAACCGCGTGGTGAGTTTCCCCCACTGTCTTAGAGTATAAACGGTTTCTTTAGCTTCAAAGACTCGCTCTCTCCTAGATGGGCGCCGGCCTCTATCTACAAAGAACATGACTCTGCTGATGATAGGATCCAGTGACTGGTTATCATACAGCTCCTTGTGTGTAAGGACAGGTAAAGGGCTCTGACCCATGGACATCAACTTCTCAAGGTGCTGCACATGTGAAACGGTCCTCACTGTGGCACCATCATCACATCGGCGATGGGCCTGGAGGACAGCAGACACCTCTTCACAGGAAACCAACCCACTGACATCGTCTCCAGCTCTACTCAACTCACTCCCAGGAGCCATAAACGTTCCACAGCCAGCCTCGGGCTGCTCACAGGAGAGACGGAACATGTCTTGTACATCATCCAGTCGAAGACCTCTGGCTTCCTCCAGCAGGACATCATATGGAATTCTTGTCAGTCGGTGCAGAACTTTGGAGCAGACAAATGGCTCTCTGCTCAAAGCATCAGCAACGACATTCTTGGGCCCTGGTATGTACTGGATATCAAAATCAAAAGGTGCCAGCTTTGCAACCCATCTCTGCTCACATGCATCAAGTCTCGGCTTTGTAAGAATATATTTGAGTGGATTGTTGTCGGTCCACACCGTAAACTTATGCCCTCGCAGCCAATGGCTGAACTTATCATGAATGGCCCATTTCATGGCTAGAAATTCCAGCCGGTGAGCAGGATACTTTGATTGTGCATGATTAAGAGATTTACTAGCAAAAGCTATTGGCCTGGCTATGGCCTTCCCATCTTGCACTTGGGATAGTACAGCTCCCAAACCACTAGTAGATGCATCAACAGAAAGCAAAAATGGCTGAGAAAAATCTGGATGAGCCAGCAGTGCCTGGTCAACTAGTGCTGCTTTCAAAGCTTCAAAAGCGAGTTGACATTCGGCAGTCCAGTCTGCAGCAGTGAGCCTGCGAGAGGGACCAGGCCTCTTTCTGCCCTTGCCTCTCCTAGGCTTCTTCTGACCTGTAGTCAGCTGAAACAATGGCCTAGCAACCATGGAACAATTCTCAATGTAGTGTTGATAGTATACTACCATACCAAGGAAAGAACGGATTTTGCTAGGAGACGGAGTGACACCATCAGCTTCCATCATCTCACTCTCAGTCACATTCAAAATGGTTTGAACCTTAGCAGGATCAGTGGCTACGCCCTCCTGAGAAATGATGTGGCCCAAAAACTTAACAGACCTCCTCAAAAACTTGCACTTAGACGGAGACAGTTTAAGATTGTGCTCCTGCAACCGCTGGAAAACCATCTCAAGTCTCTGCAGACTCTCTTCCTCCGTCTTAGCAAAAACCATCAGATTATCCAAATAGCAAAGGAGACTTAGAAAGTTTTGGTCCCCAAAGATGGTCAGCATCATTCTCATAAAAGTAGCTGGGCTGTTGCAAAGGCCCTGAGGCAAACGATTGTACTCGTGCAGACCTAAAGGAGAGGAAAAGGCAGTGTATTTCTTATCCTCTTCATGCAGTGGCACATTGTAGTACCCTGATGTCAAGTCCATTGTGCTGAAGAAGGCATTACCTCCCAGCGCCGCCAGTACATCAGCCTGATGAGGCAGTGGATGAGCATCCTTCACTGTGCGGGCGTTTAACCACCTAAAGTCAGTACATAGACGCAAGTCCCCATTCTTTTTCCATACCAACACCAATGGTGAGGCATACTCGCTGCTGGATTTTCTGACGATTTCCTTTTCCTCCATATCATCCAGTGTTTCCCTGAGTTTTTGGTAATCAGCTGGAGAAAGCCTACGATAAGGTAATCGAAATTGTCACGTTCCTGACCTGTTTTCTCTTGTTTTGTATGTGTTTATTTGGTCAGGGCGTGAGCGGGGTGGGCATTTCTATGTGTTGTGTTTCTATGTTGGGTTAAAGGGTTGCCTGGTATGGCTCTCAATTAGAGGCAGGTGTTTGGCATTTCCTCTGATTGAGAGTCATATTAAGGTAGGTTGTTCTCAATGTTTGTTTGTGGGTGATTGTCTCCTGTGTCTTTCGTGTCTGTGTATGTGCACCACACGGGACTGTCTTGGCTGTTCGTTCGTTTGATGTAGTCTGTTCCTGTTCGTGAGTTCTGCGTGTAGTTATGTAAGTTCCATGTTCAGGTCTGTCTACGTCGTGTTTGTTATTTTGTAATTTCCAAGTGTTTTCGTATTTCGTCTTCGTGTTTCAATAAATATCATTTATGTCTAATTACCTCGCTGCGTATTGGTCCACCGATCCTTCTCTCCTCTCCTCGTCCGAGGAGGAGGAGGAAGACGACAGCCGTAACAGAATCACCCACCTAACTAGGACCAAGCGGCGGGGGAGAGCTCAACAGAGCAACCAGGACTCATGGACATGGGAGGAGATCCTGGACGGCAAAGGACCCTGGGCTCAGCCAGGGGAATATCGCCGTCCCAAGGCGGAGCTGGAGGCAGCGAAGGCAGAGAGGCGCTGGTATGAGGAGGCAGCGCGGCGACGCGGTTGGGAGCCCGAGAGTCAGACCCAAACATTTCTTGGGGGGGGGCACACGAGGAGTGTGGCAAAGCCGGGTAGGATACCTGAGCCAACTCCCCGTGCTTACCGTGGAGTGAGAGGGCGTCGTACTGGTCAGACACCGTGTTATGCGGTAAAGCGCACGGTGTCCCCAGTACGCGTGCTTAGCCCAGTGCGGGCTATTCCACCTTGCCGCACTGGGAGGGCTAGGTTGGGCATCGAGCCGGATGTCATGAAGCCGGCCCAACGTATCTGGCCTCCAGTACGTCTCCTCGGGCCGGCGTACATGGCACCAGCCTTACAGGTGGTGTCCCCGGTTCGCCTGCATAGCCCAGTGCGGGTTATTCCACCTCGCCGCACTGGCAGGGCTACGGGGACCATTCAACCTGGTAAGGTTGGGGAGGCTTGGTGCTCAAGAGCACGTCCTCCTTCACGGTCCGGTATACCCGGTGCCACCTCCAAGTACCAGTCCACCGGTGGCAGCCCCCCGCACCAGGCTGTCTCTCCGGGTTCTCTCTCCAGCTGCTCCCACCTGTCCAGCGCTGTCAGAGCTTTCCTCCTCTCCAGCGCAGCCAGTGCCTATACCACGCACCAGGCTGTCTCTCCGTCTCCTCCCTACAGGTGTGCCCGTCTGCCCAGCGGCGCCTGAACTGCCCGTCTGCCCAGCAGCGCCTGAACTGCCCGTCTGCCCAGCGGCGCCTGAACTGCCAGTCTGCCCAACGCCGCATGAACTGCTCGTCTGGACTGAGCCGTCGTCCAGCCAGGACCAGCCAGAGCCGTCCAGCCAGGACCAGCCAGAGCCGTCCAGCCAGGACCAGCCAGAGCCGTCCAGCCAGGACCAGCCAGAGCCGTCCAGCCAGGACCTGCCAGAGCCGTCCAGCCAGGACCTGCCAGAGCCGTCCAGCCAGGACCTGCCAGAGCCGTCCAGCCAGGACCTGCCAGAGCCGTCCAGCCAGGACCTGCCAGAGTCCCTCAGCCAGGACCTGCCAGAGTCCCTCAGCCAGGACCTGCCAGAGTCCCTCAGCCAGGACCTGCCAGAGTCCCTCAGCCAGGACCTGCCAGAGTCCCTCAGCCAGGACCTGCCGCCCCTTATCCCGGTGCTGGCCCTTATCCCGGTGCTGGCCCTTCATTTAGGTGGGTTTAGTTGGAGGGTGGTCATTGGGAGGGGGATACAGAAGCGGGGAGTGACTATGGTGGTGTGGGGACAGCGTCCGGAGCCTGAGCCACCACCGTGGTCAGATGCCCACCCAGACCCTCCCCTAGACTTTGTGCTGGTGCGCCCGGCGTTCGCACCTTAAGGGGGGGGTTATGTCACGTTCCTGACCTGTTTTCTCTTGTTTTGTATGTGTTTATTTGGTCAGGGCGTGAGCGGGGTGGGCATTTCTATGTGTTGTGTTTCTATGTTGGGTTAAAGGGTTGCCTGGTATGGCTCTCAATTAGAGGCAGGTGTTTGGCATTTCCTCTGATTGAGAGTCATATTAAGGTAGGTTGTTCTCAATGTTTGTTTGTGGGTGATTGTCTCCTGTGTCTTTCGTGTCTGTGTATGTGCACCACACGGGACTGTCTTGGCTGTTCGTTCGTTTGATGTAGTCTGTTCCTGTTCGTGAGTTCTGCGTGTAGTTATGTAAGTTCCATGTTCAGGTCTGTCTACGTCGTGTTTGTTATTTTGTAATTTCCAAGTGTTTTCGTATTTCGTCTTCGTGTTTCAATAAATATCATTTATGTCTAATTACCTCGCTGCGTATTGGTCCACCGATCCTTCTCTCCTCTCCTCGTCCGAGGAGGAAGACGACAGCCGTAACAGAAATGGGCGGTCATCAGTCAGCCGTATGCGATGGCAGAACTCTTTTGCCTCTCCACAATCCAGGCTATGTCTAGAGAACACCGTGTCATACTTCTCAATTAAACCGACAAGTTTGTCTTTCCAGAACTGTGAAACTGGACACTCCTCAACAGACAGGCCTTGAAGTCCAAGATTGCTCAGTGTACTGTTGTCATTAACTACACTGCCACCAACTGAACTCTTAGCTGTAAGACTGCCATGTGAGCTGTCACATTGTACTTTTGCCACGTTCTGGTAAGCAGCTTGCTGCTTGACATCATCAAAATCCTCCAATGCAATACAAGGGTACACATCTGCCACTTTAGCATTTCGTCTCAGGGTAACTGGCGAAGTTGTTGGATTCACAATCTTCACAGGGAGCCATCCATCCCCCCACAGAGGCGTAACTACTCTCCCTACTAGTATGTGTCGATTCACACAACGAGACGTGCTGGGCTCGACAACAACAGTACTGCCCACAGAGAGTTTTGTCTTTGGGGTTAAGCGGCCCCACACCAGATGCTCACTCATGGGTTGGAGCGTTACTGCCCTCTTCAACTTAATGGTGCCCACTTTATCTGGGATGGAGTCTCCTCTCCATCTCTCCAGATTTGATAGGAGACGCAGGAACTGGCTGTCCTCACACTGACCAGAGGGACCTGGCGTACCCACCACCCGCCAGTAGCTGTCATTTGATTTGAACTGTCTAATCAGAGACTTCAACACGTTAGTGCCAACAATGAGTTCATCAACCTGCCCATCTACAATCAGCACTGGGACTACATAACTGAAGCCATAAAGCTGTAGTTTCAAGTCACACATGCCCACTGGGCTAGTTTGCGTCCCACCACAACCCACCAGTATGATGTCTGAAGGAGCTAGAAAGTTCCCCTCTACCACTCCTGCCTCCCTCAACCGAGGTACAATATCTGCGCGCAGAGTAGTAGCCATGGACCCACTATCTAATATCCCCTTCAGCTCAACTTTATCCTGTACTAGCACGGTGGTGTAAAACAAGCTGTCATTCGGAGAAATTCTCATTGTGTTCTGAAAAATTACTGTGTTGTTCTTGGGTACTGACTCACAAAAATAAGAATAAACAGATTGGATATCATCATCAGTGGAGGAAAAATTAGACTGCCTCACATTGCCCTCCTCAGAATGGAGACTTTCTAGTTTTCCTGAGACCTGCCAGTCTGTCCACATACAGGGCTCTTTCGCTTCCCAGTCTCACTACAGTCAAAGCTCATGTGGCCAGGAGAGAAGCACTTGAAACACAGCTGGTGCATCTGACAGTGAGCTTTGGTCCAGTGATTAGTGCTTCCACAGATAGCGCACTCACGCTCACGTTTGGGGAACTGTTTACGGGGCCCTCTGTTCACAGACTGAGTATTGCTGACAAGAGCCTTCTCTAGCATACTCAAAACTTTCTCTAATGTCCCACCCTCAGATACAGATTGGGCCTGTTCTGGTTCACGGCCACATCGAGAAAAAGATGACACATTAGGTCTGCTCTCAGGATCCACTTCCTCCTGGGGGGAGTCGAAGACAGCAGCCACCTGCTGTGAAAGTTGTGTTCTACATGCTTTACGCTCCCTTAACAGTTCATCCAAACGATCCTGTACCTCACTGGCTGTCCAGTCACGAAGGGGTTTGCATTTGAACACTTGGGCCAACTCTTTATCAGGACAGTTGCGTACAAACATGACTGCCAACTCTGAGCACTGATTGGGCAAGGTTCTACCCTCACTTACAAGGTACTGTTCAGCTGCCTCTGCAGCTTTGTTAAGCCTAATCCAGAAATCTAGTGGACCCTCATTAGCATATGGTCTCATTGAATAGAAATCAGCTAATGGCATACCTGAGTAGACAGTATCCCCAAAGTGTTGCTTGAGAACACTGAACACTGCCTTAACATCTGTGACAACAGGGTTGTTACGCATCCAGACTTTGGTCACATCCCGTGCCCTCCCCATGAGCCTAGACATCAC
This sequence comes from Salvelinus alpinus, assembly GCF_045679555.1. NCBI lineage: Eukaryota > Metazoa > Chordata > Actinopteri > Salmoniformes > Salmonidae > Salvelinus > Salvelinus alpinus. Next base: position 1,270,797 of record NC_092109.1, read on the forward strand.
CTCCCCAACATTCTCAGACCCAGTGTAACCCCTCTTCTCTAGGTAGACTCCCATTAGCTCCTCCCACTCCAGGACAGAGTACTTATCTGAGCCATCACCCCTGAAGAAAGGTGGAGCACTAACCTCTGACTTCACAACCAGATTCAGCTTGGACGCATCAATAAAAGTTGACCCACATTGTTCAGGCAAGGGAAACTGCTGGGATTGGTCAGGGGAATGGGCAGGAGAAAGACTTGAAGCCCCAGGCTGCAGTAAACTCGCTCTGATAGATTCTCCTATCTCTGAACCAATCTGCTTAATAAGGTCACTAAGCTGACTCGGTGTCCCATTATTACTGAGGACTGGGGACAATGGTACATCAAGAGACAGAGGTGGGAGACCCTGATCAGGTGGAGTAAACAGCCTACCCCTCCCAGTGCTTGTAAACTCAGGACTAGCAGCCACTCTACTCCCAGGAGCTGACTGTACCAATGGTGTAAATGCATGGACACCCCTCCCTCTACCCACACTAACCACACCAAAATCCCCAGCATAACTCATCTTATGGACTTGAGAGTCTTCCATGGCTCAATAGAGAACTAAACTACAATGTAATTTACTGCATACAAATACAAAAAAAATGCAATAAACAAATTCCCTCAAAACATGCAAATAAACGCCAATACAATTATCTAGTGAATATGCTACATTCACCTTCACTATTTACAGTATACATTCACTTATAGCAAACCATCAACAAGTGCGCATGCGCGGGTCGCGCATCTCCTCCACATGCACAGCTCCGGTGGTCAGCTTGAGCTAACCAGTCGGCAGGTCGCGGCACCAGTTTGTAGCGTGGTTCGTTCTGCGTTGTGTGTTTTCAATTAGGACGCTGCCACAACTGATGGTCTGCTAGTTGAACTCTTTTTATTTGCCCTGCACACGAAGAGACAACACACACGTTACCCTTGGTGCAGTCACAGCTCTCCGGCACCTTGCTAGCCGAATGTCAGGCAAAAGAGCGCCAAAAGGAATCAACAGGTGCTGCGTGCACACACTCGCTGCACAACAGCATATACAAGTAAAACTATACAGAACATAATTCTGACAAAATAAAAGACATACCTGCACACGAAGAGACAACACACACGTTACCCTTGGTGCAGTCACAGCTCTCCGGCACCTGCGCGAGCACATGGACACTCACTCAACCACTGTCACAAGTACTCAGAAGTTACAACAGATACCCCAGTCAGTGAGCTCTGTGAAACTTGTTAACATAAATTCCTACACTGTCCACACTATAACAAACGTATGGTTGCAAAACAGTACATTGTATAACCTTATGACGGTTTTATATTAAACAGTTTCGGAGCCAAGGACAACATACCTTGCTAGCCGAGGGTCAGGCAAAAGAGAACGATAAAGTGGTATGGGAATACAGATAACCCGCGATGGGCCAATCCAAAATATACAAAACTTTTACAATCACTTGTATGTACAATATTGGTATGAAAAAGTGTTTGTACACCAAATAAAAACATTAGCTATGCAGCTGTAATTAAATAAAAAAAATACACTGAATTATTATTATTATTATCAGATTATTAACATCCCCTCTTGACCTGGCCTATTTGAATTGGTCCTTGTGTGCAATTTGGTGCGTAATCTAGGGGAACAACATCACACTGCTACACAAGAACCAATTAGCCTGGAGCTAGCCTTTGCGAGGCCCATCTCCCGGCTACCCGAAGAGGTCCATCAGCCACTCCTTGGGCTACAATACCCATTTTGCCAATTGGCCTGGACCCCCCACCGACCCATCATGACTGAACTACCGACGTAATTCGACCGAGGGTTTTTTTCAACTGGCTCCTCCGTTGCAACGTCCCCTGAATGCCCATCTGCTAGCCTGCTAGCCGCGGCCCGCTAGCTGTCTAGAGCATTAGCTTAAGAGGCCCATCGGACAAATTCTTTGAACACTATATCTATTTTTTCAATTGGCCTGGACCCTTTCACCACACGGAGCCCAGCTGATCCACAACGACTGGTCTGCCGACGTTACAGCACGAGGGGGCTACTACTGACTTCTTCCGTCGCGACGTCCCTCTAAGGCCTTTCTGCTAGCTTTCTATCCCCGGCCCGCTAGCTGCCTGAATCACCGTGTCTCCGGCCCGCCTGAGCCACTCACTGGACCCCTATGATCACTCGGCTACGCATGCCTCTCCCTAATGTCAATATGCCTTGTCCATTGCTGTTTTGGTTAGTAATTATTGCCTTATTTCACTGTAGCGCATCTAGCCCTGCTCAATACGCCTTAGATAACCCTTTAGTTCCACCTCCCACACATGCAGTGACCTCACCTGGTTAAAATTATGTTTCTAGAGACAATATCTCTTTCATCGTCACTCAATGCATAGGTTTACTTCAACTGTATTCCCATCCTACCATACCTTTGTCTGTACATTATGCCTTGAATCTATTCTACCGTGCCCAGAAACCTGCTCCTTTTACTCTCTGTTCCGAACGTACTAGACGACCAGTTCTTATAGCCTTTAACCGTACCCTTATCCTACTCCTCCTCTGTTCCTCTGGTGATGTAGAGGTTAATCCATGCCCTGTAGTGCCTAGCTCCACTCCCACTCCCCAGGCACTCTCATTTGTTGACTTCTGTAACCGTAAAAGTCTTGGTTTAATGCACGTTAACATTAGAAGCCTCCTCCCTAAGTTTGTTTTATTCACTGCCTTAGCACACTCTGCCAATCCGGATGTCCTAGCCGTGTCTGAATCCTGGCTTAGGAAGACCACCAAAAACCCAGAAATTTCCATCCCTAACTATAACATTTTCGGACAAGATAGAACTACCAAAGGGGGCGGAGTTGCAATCTACTGCAGAGATAGCCTGCAGAGTTCTGTCTTACTATCCAGGTCTGTGCCCAAACAATTTGAGCTTCTACTTTTAAAAATCCACCTTTCCAGAAACAAGTCTCTCACAAGTTACCGCTTGCTATAGACCACCTTCTGCCCCCAGCTGTGCCCTGGACAGCATATGTGAATTGATTGCCCCCCGTCTATTTTCAGAGCTTGTGCTGTTAAGTGACCTAAACTGGGACATGCTTAACACCCCGGCTGTCCTACAATCTAAGCTAGATGCCCTCAATCTCACACAAATTATCAATGAACCTACCAGGTACAACCCCAAATCCGTAAACACTGGCACCCTCATAGATATTTACATTTACATTTAAGTCATTTAGCAGACGCTCTTATCCAGAGCGACTTACAAATTGGACCAACCTGCCCTCCAAATACACCTCTGCTGTCTTCAACCAGGATCTCAGCGATCACTGCCTCATTGCCTGCGTCCGTAATGGGTCTGCGGTCAAATGACCACCCCTCATCACTGTCAAACGCTCCCTAAAACACTTCAGCGAGCAGGCCTTTCTAATCGACAGGAAGGATATTGGCCTCATTCCGTCAGTAGAGGATGCCTGGTTATTCTTTAAAAGTGCTTTCCTCACAATCTTAAATAAGCATGCCCCATTCAAAAAATGTAATCCAGTAACAGATATAGCCCTTTGTTCACTCCAGACCTGACTGCCCTTGACCAGCACAAAAACATCCTGTACTGCATTAGCATCGAATAGCCCCCGTGATATGCAACTTTTTATGGAGGTTAGGAACCAATATACACAGGCAGTTAGAACCAATATACACAGGCAGTTAGGAAAGCAATGACCAGCACAAAAACATCCTGTACTGCATTAGCATCGAATAGCCCCCGTGATATACAACTTTTTAGGGAGGTTAGGAACCAATATACACAGGCAGTTAGGAAAGCAATGGCTAGCTTTTTCAAACAGAAATTTGCATCCTGTAGCACAAGCTTCAAAAAGTTCTGGGACACTGTAAAGTCCATGGAGAATAAGAGCACCTCCTCCCAGCTGCCCACTGCACTGAGGCTAGGAAACACTGTCACCACCGATAAATCCGCGATAATTGAGAATTTCAATAAGCAATTTTCTACGGCTGACCATGTTTTCCACCTGGCTACACCTACCCCGGTCAACAGCCCTGCACCCCCCACAGCAACTTGCCCAAGCTTCCCCCATTTCTCCTTCACCCATATCCAGATAGCTGATGTTCTGAAAGAACTGCAAAATCTGGACCCCTACAAATCAGCCGGGCTAGACAATCTGGACCCTCTCTTTCTAAAATGATCTGCCGAAATTGTTGCAACCCCTATTACTAGCCTGTTCATCCTCTCTTTCATATCGTCTGAGATCCCCAAAGATTGGAAAGCTGCCGCGGTCATCCCCCTCTTCAAAGGGGGAGACACTCTAGACCCAAACTGCTACAGACCTATATCTATCCTACCCTGCCTTTCTAAGGTCTTTGAAAGTCAAGTTAACAAACAGATCACTGACCATTTCGAATCCCACCGTACCTTCTCCGCTATGCAATCTGGTTTCCGAGGTGGTCATGGGTGCACCTCAGCCACGCTCAAGGTCCTAAACAATATCATAACCACCATCGACAAGAGACAATACTGTGCAGCTGTATTCATCGACCTGGCCAAGGCTTTCGACTCTGTCAATGACCACATTCTTATTGGCAGACTCAACAGCCTTGCTTTCTCAAATGACTGCCTCGCCTGGTTCACTAACTACTTCTCAGAGTTCAGTATGTCAAATCAGTTTGCCTGTTGTCCGGACCTCTGGCAGTCTCTATGGGGGAGCCACAGGGTTCAATTCTCGAGCCAACTCTTTTCTCTGTATACATCAATGATGTCGCTCTTGCTGCTGGTGATTCTCTGATCCACCTCTACGCAGACGACACCATTCTGTATACTTCTGGCCTTTCTTTGGACACTGTGTTAACTAACCTCCAGGCGAGCTTCAATGCCATACAACTCTCCTTCCGTGGCGTCCAACTGCTCTTAAATGCAAGTAAACTAAATGCATGCTCTTCAACCGATCGCTGCCCGCAACTGCCCGCCCGTCCAGCATCACTACTCTGGACGGTTCTGACTTAGAATATGTGGACAACTACAAATACCTAGGTGTCTGGTTAGACTGTAAACTCTCATTCCAGACTCACATTAAGCATCTCCAATCCGAAATTAAATCTAGAATCGGCTTCCTATTTCGCAACAAAGCATCCTTCACTCATGCTGCCAAACATACCCTCGTAAAACTGACTATCCTGCCGATCCTTGACTTTGGCGATGTCATTTACAAAATAGCCTCCAACACTCTACTCAGCAAATTGGATGCAGTCTATCACAGTGCCACCCGTTTTGTCACCAAAACCCCATATACTACCCACCACTGGGACCTGTATGCTCTCGTTGGTTGGCCCTCGCTTCATATTCGACGCCAAACCCACCAGGTCATCTGTAAGTCTTTGCTAGGTAAAGCCCCGCTTTATGGCCACCCCTCATAGCCTGTTTCCTCTCTAGGTTTCTTCCTAGGTTTTGGCCTTTCTAGGGAGTTTTTGCTAGCCACCGTGCTTCTACATCTGCATTGCTTGCTGTTTGGGGTTTTAGGCTGGGTTTCTGTACAGCACTTTGAGATATCAGCTGATGTAAGAAGGGCTATATAAATACATTTTATTTAATTTGATTTATCTCAGCGCACTGGTCACCATAGCAGCACCCACCCGTAGCACGCGCTCCAGCAGGTCTATTTCACTGGTCACCCCCAAAGCCAATTCCTCCTTCGGCCGCCTTTCCTTCCAGTTCTCTGCTGCCAATGACTGGAACGAACTGCAAAAATCACTAAAGCTGGAGACTCATATCTCCCTCACTAGCTTTAAGCACCAGCTGTCAGAGCAGCTCACAGATCACTGCACCTGTACATAGATAATCTGTAAATAGCCCATCCAACTACCTCATCCCCATACTGTTATTGCACCCCAGTATCTCTACTTGCACACTCATCTTCTGCACATCTATCACTCCAGTGTTTAATTGCTATATTTGTAATTATTTCACCACTATGGCCGTTACCTCCCTTATCCTACCTCATTTGCACACATTGTATATTTACTTTTTTCTTATATTGTATTATTGACTGTATGTTTGTTTATTCCATGTGTAACTCTGTGTTGTTGTTTGTGTCGCACTGCTTTGCTTTATCTTGGCCAGGTCGCAGTTGTAAATGAGAACTTGTTCTCAACTAGCCTACCTGGTTAAATAACGGTAAACTAAAAATAAAAAGACTGCATCAGAGAACAAGCACACATAAACACCACAACTGCTACCTGTTTTCTAAAAGGCAGAGGCTGTGGATCCAACTTTTCTGGACCCCTCTTCTCGGAGGTGCAAATAGGCCGACCCATGAGAACGTTTTTTAAATATCTACCACTTCTTTCTGAATGGACCCTCTCCCATTCGTCATGAGACAACGTAAACACCCTAATTGCCTCATCTGACTAAACACACTTCAGTGTATCCTTGCGAATTTTGATGTCAACCTCTCCAGTTACATGCTGTTCATCTGATTCAGTTTTCATAGAGATTACGAATTCCTCATCTGATAAACCTCTACACAAAACTTTCTGTCTCTAAGTGGTAGTATTAATTCCCAATATCTTGGGTGTCTGAGATTTGATTGGGCTGCACCATCGACACTCCATCATATGAACTTTTGGCTACATCAGGATGAATATCAGAAACAGGTTCTTTATACTCAAAGGTTTGTACGTTTATCAAATTAAGTTGGCAGTCTGAAAGTTTTCTCTGAGCAGTTGACATTCCCTCATTTAAACACTCCACAGGCAATAGGTTTTGTACCTGAGCCTCATTTACATTCTCTGTTTGTACCATTTTGTTTCATTTAACCATGTTGTCACTAGCAGTAGAATGTACTGTATCAATGTGTCAAAGTCCCCTTTTAAGACTAAATCAGTTTTGCAATGGCTGTACTTGAACTCGACATAATTCTGCGTTGCATAGAAACGTAGCATATTCTACATCCGTTTGACTATCTGGAGATAGGCCAACACAATGAAAGTGATACCATTTTGCACAGATATCACATGCTAGCATTGCTTGTTCAATGTTATTTGGTCATTTACAGAAAGGAAAGAGTGTTTCGGGTTTCTTGGGCTGTGTGACCCATTCCTCACCATTTACGTTTCACTGCATTTCCCCTACCCACTCTGTCTTTGATTGGTGAATTTGTTTACATTTGTTTATTGACTGTGTTGCACTGATTTAAGTTTGTGCTGTCATCCTCATCTCCCATCCCATTGCATATGGGTTGGGGGCTGGTCAACTCAACCTGTTCCTCAAGCTGATTAACAAGACTTTGAATGTTATCTCTATTCTTGTCCCTCATATTCATAAGATTTTGGACACTACGTTTAGTGACAATGGGTTTTCCAATTGGCCATTGCAAAGTTCTGTCAACTTCCTCCCAAAATTGGAAATAAAAATGTTAATTATGCTGCATAACGGAATGTATTGTCATTAAAATAGCATGATTATCCCCATTATTCCCGCCACTCCCATCCAATTTATGCTTCAGATTTGGTTGTTCAGCAGCATTATTTTTCATTTATCAGCGGTTGTGTCAAATTATTGTGTTCTATGCATTTATTAGTAGGTCAACACCACAGTTAACTCTATCACCACAGACAACTCCCACCATAGCACTAGGTCCACCCTTCACAAGTCCCTCCACCAACACCAGACCTCTGTGACCAACTCCCTTCCCTAATTGATTCTATTTTATTCCAATATATTGTTGTTAAATCATTACTATATAGGCTATAATGAAATAACACCATATATAGATTCTACAGACCGTAGTGAGTAATCCCAACCCCAACTTTTACTTCGACACCTGAAATAGTTTTCTCTCTGTAAACCAATATGTACACTGAGTATACAAAACATTAAGAACACCTGCTCTTTCCATGACATTGCTACACGGACTGAGTTGACCTTGTATCTTTATTGACCTTTTATTTCAGTATTTGCACTGTCTCTATGCACACTCACACACACACTGTCACTCCAACACACACTCACTCCATAAACTGCTCACTCACATACAATATGCACATACATTTACACTGACTCTACACACCCACACACCCACGCACATGCAAGCTGCTGCTACTCTGTTTATCTTATATCCTGTTGCCTAGTCACCTTACCCCTATACATATCTACCTTCATCACTCCAGTATCCTTGCACATGTAGATATGGTATTGGAACGGACCTTTTCAATATTTGCTGTATATAGTATGCTTACTTACTGTAAATACTTTATTGTGTATTTCATATTTCTTATTCTTATTTCTCATTTTTTTTCCTAGTAATACATTGTTATAGATTATTGCATTGTTGGGCTTTGAGTTTGCAAGAAAGGCATTTCACTGTACATGTGCATGTGACATAAAAAACTTTAAATACAGACTAACCAGGTGAATCTAGGTGAAAGCTATGATCCCTTATTGATGTCACTTGTTACATCCACTTCAATCAGTATAGATGAAGGGGAGGAGACAATTGAGACATAGTTTGTGTGCCATTCAGAAGGTGAAAGGGCAAGACAAAAGATTTAAGAGCCTTTGAACAGGGTATGGCACCGGTTTGTGTCAAGAACTCCAATGCTGCTGGGTTTTTCACACTCAACAGTTTCCTGTGTGTATCAAGAATATGGCAAGGTATGGCAACTGCTTAGCATCCGACCGCAAAGTGCTACAGAGGGTAGTGCATGCGGCCCAGTACACGGTAAAGTCTACATTTGTTGTATTCAGTGCATGTCAAAATAAAATAAAATAAAATGTTATTAGTCACATGCGCCGAATACAACAGGTGTAGACCTTAGTGAAATTCTTACTTACGAGCCCCTAATCGACAGTGCAGTTTCAAAATTACAGATAAGAATAAGAGATAAAAGTAACAAGTAATTAAAGAGGAGCAGAAAAAAAAAAATATATATATATACAGGGGCGTGCTGGTACAGAGTCAATGTGCGGGGGTACCGGTTAGTTGAGGTAGTAAACTCAGCTCTCACTGTCAACTGCCTTTATTTTTAGCAAACTTAACATGTGTAAATATTTGGATGAACATAAGATTCAACAACTGAGACATAAACTGAACAAGTTCCACAGACATGTGACTAACAGAAATGGAATAATGTGTCCCTGAACAAAGGGGGTCAAAATCAAAAGTAACAGTCAGTATCTGGTGTGGCCACCAGCTCCATTAAGTAATGCAGTGCATCTCCTCCTCATGGACTGCACCAGATTTGCCAGTTCTTGCTGTGAGATGTTACCCCACTCTTCCACCAAGGCACCTGCAAGTTTCCGGACTATTCTGGGGGGAATGGCCCTAGCCCTCACCCTACGATCCAACAGGTCCCAGAGCCCAGTGCTCAATGGGATTGAGATCCGGGCTCTTCGCTGGCCATGGCAGAACACTGACATTCCTGTCTCGCAGGAAATCACACACAGAACAAGCAGTATGGCTGGTGGCATTGTCATGCTGGAGGGTCATGTCAGGATGAGCCTGCAGGAAGGGTACCACATGAGGGAGGAGGATGTCTCCCCTGTAACGCACAGCGTTGAGATTGCCTGCAATGACAAGAAGCTCAGTCTGATGATGCTGTGACACACCGTCCCAGACCATGACGGACCCTCCACCTCCAAATCGATCCCGCTCCAGAGTACAGGCCTCAGTGTAACGCTCATTCCTTCTACGAAAAATGTGAATCCGACCATCGTCCCTGGTGAGACAAAACCGTAACTCGTCAGTGAAGAGCACTTTTTGCCAGTCCTGTCTGGTCCAGCGATGGTGGGTTTGTGCCCATAGGTGACGTTGTTGCCAGTGATGTCTGGTGAGGACCTGCCTTACAACAGGCCTACAAGCACTCAGTCCAGCCTCTCTCAGCCTATTGTGGACAGTCTGAGCACTGATGTAGGGATTGTGCATTCCTGGTGTAACTCGGGCGGTTGTTGTTGCCATCCTGTACCTGTCCCGCAGGTGTGATGTTCGGATGTACCGATCCTGTCCATGACGGACCCTCCACGGACCCTCCTGGTCAGACCACGTGTTGTTACACGTGGTCTGCCACTGCGAGGACGATCAGCTGTCCGTCCTGTCTCCCTGTAGCGCTGTCTTAGGCGTCTCACAGTACGGACATAGCCTTTTATTGCCCTGGCCACATCTGCAGTCCTCATGCCTCCTTGCAGCATACCGAAGGCACGTTCAGGCAGATGAGCAGGGACCCTGTGCATCTTTCTTTTGGTATTTTTCAAAGTCAGTAGAAAGGCCTCTTTAGTGTCCTAAGTTTTCATAACTGTGACCTTAATTGCCTACCGTCTGTAAGCTGTTAGTGCCTAACGAGCCTTCCATAGGTTCATGTTCATTAATTGTTTATGGTTCATTGAACATGCATTGGAAACAGTGTTTAAACCCTATACAATGAAGATCTGTGAAGTTATTTGGATTTTTACGAATTATATTTGAAATTTTCTATACGGCTCCCCTTTTCCCGAGGGATCCGTATGTCCTCCACAACGGGCTCGTCAGAGTCGTGAAAGAAGAAAAAGGATTCTGCTCGTCCGTGGTGAATCAAATCAAATTAGATTTCAATGGTCCATCACCCCAAGGACATCCAACCAACTTGACACAGCTGTAGGAAGCATAGAGCAACACAATATTATGAAGGTGTTCATAATGTTTGGTATATCCAGTGTTTTCATATAGAGTGTATTGTATTGGGGGCACATATTTTACCTTGGAACATGTTTTAAAACCCACATTTAATGTAAATGTCAATTAAATATGAACAAATATGAATCATTGTTAATGTTTACACAATTTTCCATATCATGAATAAATACAGATATTGATACTTCTACTATTACGTGGGAAACTTTTATTTTTAACATTTTCGAAATTCCGTGATCTGTCTTAGTGTTGCTGACGAGACGATGGTTGAAAAAGCGCGACAGCTATTTCATTCCGGGAGGTTGGCCCCGTTTTCGATCCAGTTCTAGAAAGCTACCCAAGCTCACATCACAGTAGAGGTAAGCGTGCTATTTAGAACTGTTATTTTGCACATGGTGGGTTTGAATAAAAACGGCTTCACTAACTTGCACTTTCTGCTTTTAAAGTAACTTGTGTAGGCTCTACTATCTAGCATTTCGTCACTCACAGCTAGCCTCACCATCCCCCTGCTAACTAGCAAGCTACTTGCATCGTAGCTACTTGCATCGACAACATAACTGTCAGGGCACCGTCATCTCCTCCCCGTTTGAAAACAAGCTTGCATATCTTATTGAGCCAAAACCTTATTATTGGAGGAGGCTAGTTAACTAGCTACATTAGCTGAGCCATAAACCATCTCTGGCTAAGTCAACAAGCTTCCTTGCGCTGACTTTGACAGCGCGAGGTCACACAACCACCCATTCAACAGCAAAATGTGCAGCTATTACATTTTTATAAATCAATGGCCCATTTTAATACATGGTAGTATATTCTGTCGAAGGCAGCCATATGTTGTCGGCCATAGCCGAAGGACCCGCCCGGCATCACGGCAATATGATAGTGGAATCACAGACGGAACTGCTAAGAAGGGTTAGTTATTGAATCAATAGGACCCCGGAGGGGTTGTGGTATATAGCCGTGGTTTATTGGCTAAGGGCTTTTCTTAAGCACGAGGCAACGGTGAGTATATTGGCCATTTACCCCTCCCAGGTCCCGTATTGATATTATAAACTGGATACCAACTTAATTATAGCAGTAAAAATACATGTTTTGTCATACCCGTGATATACCACAACTGTCAGCCAATCAGCATTCAGAGCTCGAACCACCATTATAAACTGGGAAGGTTGAGCCCTGAATGCTGATTGGCTGACAGCCGTGGTATATCAGACCATATACCATGGGTATGCCAATATCAGACCATATACGGTGGGTATGCCAAACCATTTATTTTTACGGCTCTAATTACGTTGGTAACCAGTTTATAATAGCAATAAGGCACCTCGGGGTTTGTGATATATGGTCGATATACCACAGCTAAGGGCTGTGTCCAGGCATTCCGAGTTGCTTCGTGCATAAGAACAGCCCTTAGGGCCTTATTGCTTAAATATATTTGGTGGAATGCCATTGAACAAATTACCAGTGTGTTGTGAACAGCATTAGCAACAATAGTGGAATGGTGGTTCGCCTTCAAAATAACGGTCCCCATTGAAACTGATGCTAATGGAAAAAATTGTGAAACGTGCCACAATTGGACTAGATAATGTATAGGGCTGACTCCATTTAGTCAACTGGTCGATTGTTTGGTTGATAGGCTGTTGGTCGGCCGATATTTCTTTAGTTGAGCAGCCGTATTTATTTATTTGTCATGGTGTACAAGACACCGGTCTGTTTCGTGACAGTCTCAGTGGACTAATCCATTGCGTAGGCCACGGGGATGGCACAGTCCATCACTCTAAGACATGTGATACTGAAATTGTATATGGTTATATTATGGGAAAATAATTGTGCAACAGTAATAAATCAAATATTATTTTATAACAAATGCTCTTTCTCCCGCGTTGGATATGGTTGCTGTCCATGGTTCTGAAACAATCTTCGGTGCGCCGTAGAATTGGCTCCTTTCCCTATATTGCAATGTACATAATAGCAAAATTAACCAGCATATTGGGATTGAGAACAATGCGGCGGATGTCTTCTTCAATATAAGACGTTTTAGGTTGTAGTTATTATAGGAATTATAGGACTATTTCTCTCTATACCATTTGTATTTCATATACCTTTGACTATAGGATGTTCTTATAGGCACTTTAGTATTTCCAGCCTAATCTCGGGAGTTGATGGGCTTGAAGTCATAAACAGAGCTGTGCATCAAGTATTGCTAAGAGCTGCTGGCAAACGCAGTAAAGTGCTGTTTGAATGAATGCTTACGAGCCTGCTGCTGCCTACCACCGCTCAGTCAGACTGCTCAAAATCAAATCAAATCAAATTTTATTTGTCACATACACATGGTTAGCAGATGTTAATGCGAGTGTAGCGAAATGCTTGTGCTTCTAGTTCCGACAATGCAGTAATAACCAACAAGTAATCTAACCTAACAATTCCACAACTACTACTTTATACACACAAGTGTAAAGGGATAAAGAATATGTACATAAAGATATATGAATGAGTGATGGTACAGAATGGCATAGGCAAGATGCAGTAGATGGTATAGTGTACAGTCTATACATATGAGATGAGTAATGCAGGGTATGTAAACATAAAGTGGCATAGTTTAAAGTGGCTAGTGATACATGTATTACATAAAGATAGCAAGATGCAGTGGATGATATACAGTACAGTATATACATATACATATGAGATGAGTAATGTAGGGTATGTAAACATTATATTAAGTGGCATTGTTTAAAGTGGCTAGTGATACATTTTTACATAATTTCCATCAATTCCCATTATTAAAGTGGCTGGAGTTGAGTCAGTATGTTGGCAGCGGCCACTAAATGTTAGTGGTGGCTGTTTAACAGTCTGATGGCCTTGAGATAGAAGCTGTTTTTCAGTCTCTCGGTCCCTGCTTTGATGCACCTGTACTGACCTCGCCTTCTGGATGATAGCGGGGTGAACAGGCAGTGGCTCGGGTGGTTGTTGTCCTTGATGATCTTTATGGCCTTCCTGTGACATCGGGTGGTGTAGGTGTCCTGGAGGGCAGTTAGTTTGCCCCCGGTGATGCGTTGTGCAGACCTCACTACCCTCTGGAGAGCCTTACGGTTGTAGGGCGGAGCAGTTGCCGTACCAGGTGGTGATACAGCCCGACAGGATGCTCTCGATTGTGCATCTGTAGAAGTTTGTGAGTGCTTTTGGTGACAAGCCGAATTTCTTCAGCCTCCTGAGGTTGAAGAGGCGCTGCTGCGCCTTCTTCACAACGCTGTCTGTGTGGGTGGACCAATTCAGTTTGTCCGTGATGTGTACACCGAGGAACTTAACTTTCCACCTTCTCCACTACTGTCCCGTCGATGTGGATAGGGGGGTGCTCCCTCTGCTGTTTCCTGAAGTCCACAATCATCTCCATTGTTTTGTTGACGTTGAGTGTGAGGTTATTTTCCTGACACCACACTCCGAGGGCCCTCAACTCCTCCCTGTAGGCCGTCTCGTCGTTGTTGGTAATCAAGCCTACCACTGTAGTGTCGTCCGCAAACTTGATGATTGAGTTGGAGGCGTGCATGGCCACGCAGTCGTGGGTGAACAGGGAGTACAGGAGAGGGCTCAGAACGCACCCTTGTGGGGCCCCAGTGTTGAGGATCAGCGGGGTGGAGATGTTGTTACCTACCCTCACCACCTGGGGGCGGCGCGTCAGGAAGTCCAGGACCCAGTTGCACAGGGCGGGGTCGAGACCCAGGGTCTCGAGCTTGATGACGAGTTTGGAGGGTACTATGGTGTTAAATGCTGAGCTGTAGTCGATGAACAGCATTCTCACATAGGTATTCCTCTTGTCCAGATGGGTTAGGGCAGTGTGCAGTGTGGTTGCGATTGCGTCGTCTGTGGACCTATTGGGTCGGTAAGCAAATTGGAGTGGGTCTAGGGTGTCAGGTAGGGTGGAGGTGATATGGTCCTTGACTAGTCTCTCAAAGCACTTCATGATGACGGAAGTTCTTGGGAACAGGAACAATGGTGGCCCTCTTGAAGCATGTGGGAACAGCAGACTGGGATAAGGATTGATTGAATATGTCCGTAAACACACCAGCCAGCTGGTCTGCGCATGCTCTGAGGACGCGGCTGGGAATGCCGTCTGGGCCTGCAGCCTTGCGAGGGTTAACACGTTTAAATGTTTTACTCACCTCGGCTGCAGTGAAGGAGAGCCCGCAGGTTTTGGGAGCGGGCCGTGTCAGTGGCACTGTATTGTCCTCAAAGCGAGCAAAAAAGTTATTTAGTCTGTCTGGGAGCAAGACATCCTGGTCTGCGACGGGGCTGGTTTTCTTTTTGTAATCCGTGATTGACTGTAGACCCTGCCACATACCTCTTGTGTCTGAGCTGTTGAATTGCGACTCTACTTTGTCTCTATACTGGTACTTAGCTTGTTTGATTGCCTTGCGGAGGGAATAGCTACACTGTTTGTATTCGGTCATGTTTCCGGTCACCTTGCCCTGGTTAAAAGCAGTGGTTCGCGCTTTCAGTTTCACGCGAATGCTGCCATCAATCCACGGTTTCTGGTTTGGGAATGTTTTAATCGTTGCTGTGGGTACGACATCGTCAATGCACTTTCTAATGAACTCGCTCACCGAATCAGCATATTCGTCAATGTTGTTGTTGGACGCAATGCGGAACATATCCCAATCCACGTGATCGAAGCAGTCTTGAAGCGTGGAATCAGATTGGTCGGACCAGCGTTGAACAGACCTGAGCGCGGGAGCTTGCTGTTTTAGTTTCTGGTTGTAGGCTGGAAGCAACAAAATGGAGTCGTGGTCAGCTTTTCCGAAAGGAGGGCGGGGGGCTCTATCAAATATCAAATACTTAATTATAATATAATAAACACAGAAATACGAGCCTTTGGTCATTAATATGGTCAAATCTGGAAACTATAATTTCGAAAACAAAACATTTATTTCCGGGAAATACGGAAACGTTCCGTATTTTATAGAACGGGTGGCAACCCTAAGTCTAAATATTGCTGTTACATTGCACAACCTTCAATGTTATGTCATAATTTTGTAAAATTCTGGCAAATTAGTTCACAGTTCACAACGAGCCAGGCTGCCCAAACTGTAGCATATTCCCTGACTCTGCTTGCACTGAACGCAAGAGAAGTGACACAATTACCCTAGTTAATATTGCCTGCTAACATGAATTTCTTTTAACTAAATATGCAGGTTGAAAAAATATATACTTCTGTGTATTGATTTTAATAAAGGCATTAATGTTTTATGGTTAGGTACATTTGTGCAAAGATTGTGCTTTTTTCGGCAATGCGCTTTTGTTAAATCATCATCCGTTTGGCAAAGTTGAAGTAGGATGTGATTCGATGATAAATTAATAGGCACCGCGTTGATTATATGGAACACAGGAAAAGCTAGTTAACTACACATGGGTGATGATATTAAAGGTAAAAAAAAAAAATATTACTAGGTTAATAACTAGTGATTGTGAAGATTGTTTTTTATAAGATAAGTTTAATGCTAGCTAGCAATTTATCTTGGCTCCTTGCAGCCACAAGGTCCTTTTGACGCTGTACTCGCATAACAGGTGGTCAGCCTGCCACGCAGTTTCCTCGTGGATTGCAATGTAATCGGCCATAATCGGCGTCCAAAAAGGCGATTTAACGATTATGAAAACTTTAAATCGGCCCTAAATAATCGGCCATGCCGATTGTCGACCTCTAAACCAAGCTCGAGTTATCAGTGTAGCCCTGTTATCGCCTGGACTTGTTGAAATATCTCCACGCCTAAAAAAAAACATCCAGGCTTCCGTCATAACTGTTCATTTATTGGAATAATTTTTTATTTTATTTTTAATAATCCCGTCTGAATCGTCCTCTGGAATAACGGACATTCTGGGGTAATAATTACATAACCAACGTTCTCTAGTAATTCTAGTCCCATGCGAATAGAGCTTAGCTAAATTGTCAAACCCCAACTTAATTAGATCTATAATCAGTAGCCTAACTGTTACATGTGCCTGGCTTTATAAATCATCCATATGTCTACAGAAACAAAACAGATCTTGCTTCTGTTGCCTGTTTGAGTGTTTGTTTAAAACCTCTTAAGGATCGGACCCTTTTTTTCAATTTTCGCCTAAAATGACATGCCCAAATCTAACTGCCTGTAGCTCAGGAAGGATATGCATATTCTTGATACCATTTGAAAGGAAATGGAAATGTGAAATTAATGTAGGAGAATGTAACACATTAGATCTGCTGAAAGATGGAACAAAAAAATGCATGTTTCTTCTTTGTATTATCTTTGAAATGCAAGAGAAAGGCCACAATGTATTGTACAGTTTAGGCGCAATTTAGATTTTGACCATTAGATGGCAGCAGTGTATGTGCAAAGTTTTAGACTGATCCAATGAACCATTGCGTTTCTATTCAAAATGTTGTATCAAGTCTGCCCAAATGTGCCTATTTGGTTTATTTGTAGCCTACTGATTCCGTGAGCACCAAGCCTCATGCAACGGCAAAACGTCAGATAAAGCAATTTCACAGATTTGGCTGTTTTTAATCTTTGCTATGCTATAATAAAGGCTTTACAATTGTTTTTCGTTAGAACAGACAGGTATTACTTATCATTTATTTAATGTTGTTTACACTGTTCCAAACAGGCAAGGCAGTCAAATAATATTGTAATCTAACAGCACCTGTTTGTCTCTCACAGCCTAATATGCACGCAGCTCTCGCTCCTATTCCCTCCTTTGTCTTGATCTCCTTCTTGTTATTATTATGATTATCGTTATAATAAGTGATGTCGTTATCATTAGGAGGCTTTGTATAGTATCCTTGTATAACCACCATCGAGCTGTAGGCCTAAGAACACATCCTGTTTAGTCTTAATACCGTAACTTACTTAGGCCTATATTCGTTCATGCCATCACACAGCATACGAGACATTCATGCTTTGAAACGCAATCAAGCATTTTAGTTGTCAAATTTCATAAAAGGGAGCTTTGAACAATTAGCCTGAACAATAAATAAACTGCAATTCACGAATGCATGCAACAGTTTTTAATCTGCTGTAATTTTTATTTTAACGGGAAAACCAATAAAAAATATAAAAAATGCAGTTTAAACGTTAAGCAAAATTGTCAATTTGTCACATCCCTTACTGTATAGCCTAACCTATGGATTGTGCACACATGAAATGGGGTATCAGCCTACTCCGTGACACTCACAGAACACAACTGTGAATAGTTTACACAAATATTAGTGTCTTATAATGTGTACACAGAATCCATAGGTTAGGCTGTACATTGCAATATGAATGTTCAATACACAGGTTGACTGGTGAGCTTAATGTTGCAACTCTTTGCTTTATAAATGTGCAATAACCATAAACCACAATTTATATAAGGAATTGGCAACTCGTTCTCATTCTGAGAAATAAGCTAGTCCACTTGATTTCAACATGTAGACAGGCTGGCATGTTGTTCAAACAGTTGGAGACTAGAGTTGGGCAGTATCCAGATTTTCAGACAATCAACCTGGCATATACAGTATTAATAAAGAAATTGCAAAGACAGGCAATTCAGCTCATAAAATTATACATATATAGATAGAAGCTTCCGAATTTTATTTTTGATGAGTTTAGACATTTACAAGCGAATGTGAATCAGACACGTGCAAATGAACAAAGTTTTGGCACATTCTGCTGAAGGAAGAACAGTACAGGCTCTGAAGCACGCTGTGTCTGTGGAGTCTGGAGTTGCTAGGGCAGGGTTCTCCAACCTTTTCTAGCATGAGAGCTATTAAAATTTTTAAAAAAACATGTCGTGAGCTACTCATTTTTCCCCTAGCTTTCAAATAGGCACATTCTTCTCTTCTCCTGCAACTCTTCCCCAGGTCCTTCGTGCACTACTTTCTCTTTTACACAAGGTTTCTGCCAATATACCTGGTAAAATAATGGTTAATAAACAACTCTAAGGGGAGCCTTATAAAATCAGATGTTTTTTCTCTCCAAAATTACATGTGTTTTTCAGTTAAGTATCACGGTATGCAAAAAGGTTATTTGACGGTATTTTGGGTTTTTGAATAAGAAATGTTCTAAATTTGCTTTATCCATTCTGTTGTATACTGTTCTATTCAACTTCAATGGGCAAACAATCTAGGCCTTATTTTTAACCAAATGTTGCAATTGCGATTTGACTTGCGATTTAGAGAAAAACACTTGGGTGAATTGTTGGAATCATGGAAATAGAATGATTATTCAAATTTTTTAGTTAGAATATGATAGTGGGCACTTTGAATACAGTGTTTGACATGACAACAAATTAAAAATGTCAGGGAGGAGTTATTGTGAGAGGGTAGAAAACGAGGCCGCATTAGCGGCTAACAAGATTTAGGCCCAACTTGCTAATAAAATACCAACTAGCTGTTTGCAGATGTAAGAAACACAAACTAATAGTGTAGTTATAGAACGCTAGTGGATTTATATTAAGAAGCAAAGTGAAAATCAACATTGTTGCATGTGCATTGTTGCATTTGGGCTCCCGAGTGGCGCAGCGGTCTAAGGCACTGCATCTCAGTGCTAGAGCCATCACTACAGACCCTATGCACAGATCTGAAAGGATTGTAGAAGAGCAACATGGCGGAAGGAAGCTCAATGCTTCAATGCTTCTGGTGGAGCAATCCCAATGCTTCTGTCTGTCCCTATCTCTTCAATGATGTAGTCACTGGACAGATAGCTATTGGAAGGGGTCAGGAAGGAGCCAAAATGAACTCATTTCATTAGCACCTTGTGCATATGTCAAGGTAGTTCATCCACCATCCTTAGTCTGACCGATATGGGATTTTTGGATCCGATTTTGGAGTGGAAATATTCACCAATAACCAATATTTGCTGATTATTTGTTATTATTGTAGCTGGAATAAAACATTAAAAAAATGTATTGGTATTTAGCTATATTTTCATCAATTGTAGGACTGTAGCCACTGAATTCTGATAGTTGTCACTTGAAAGTGAATGGTTCTTACTATCCGGAATCCTTGGGACGTCCCTACCCCGTTTACATTTTAAATGGTGAGGGTTAAGGTTTGGGTTAGGTTAAGGTTAGCTAGCTAGCACTCATGATGGAAATGAGGGTGGCAAAATGTGAATTTGGACCAGTCACTGACTAGTGACAAGCCATACATCAAAATTATTGGGCTCCCGAGTGGTGCAGCAGTCTAAGGCACTGCATCTCAGTGCTAGAGGCATCACTACAGACCCTGGTTTGATCCCGGGCTGTATCACAACTGGCCGTGATTGGGAGTCCCATAGGGCGGCGCACAATTGGCCCAGTGTCGTTAGGGTTTGGCCGGGGTAGGCTGTCATTGTAAAATAAGAATTTGTTCTTAACTGACTTGCATAGTTAAATTAAGGTTAAATAAATGAATAAAAACGTAGCTACAAAGCGCTACTTTTTAACCTGCTATTTTTTTTTATGTCTCTGAAAACATTTGAATGACAGAGGTTGAGGAATAGACTTTGCAAAGAGCAAATTTAACACACCAGATTTGCGGGCTTCACTAATGGGCTGTAACGTTAACGTAACCACAGAGTTGAATGGCACTTGCTTTACATTTGGGCATAGCATCCATTGTTTGAGCTGGCAAGCTTTTATCTACTCAACACTCCCCGTAGAAGCAGTAACAGTTTAGTTCATAGTAGTTCTTTCCTCTCCGACTGGTGTAGTTGCATTGGGTGATCGTGTCCAGTCTTGCTATAGCGCCAAGGCAAAATAGGCTAATAGCCATGTAAAGAGCGCCCTCTTCAGACAAATAATGAAATGCCCCAAAAAATGTCAAATTCATTGAACACATTTTTTTCAGAGCGTTTTCCCCGCATCTTATATTGGTCCTTTTCGGTGGATTAAATGATGATGCAAATACATTCTTTTTTTTATTTTTATTTTTATTTTAAATTTTATCCCCTTTTCTCCCCAATTTTTTCGTGGTATCCAATCGCTAGTAATTACTATCTTGTCTCATCGCTACAATTCCCGTACGGGCTCGGGAGAGACGAAGGTCGAAAGTCATGCGTCCTCCGAAGCACAACCCAACCAAGCCGCACTGCTTCTTAACACAGCGCGCCTCCAACCCGGAAGCCAGCCGCACCAATGTGTCGGAGGAAACACCGTGCACCCGCCCCCCTCAGTTAGCGCGCACTGCGCCCGGCCCGCCACAGGAGTCGCTGGAGCGCGATGAGACAAGGATATCCCTACCGGCCAAACCCTCCCTAACCCGGACGACGCTAAGCCAATTGTGCGTCGCCCCACGGACCTCCCGGTCGCGGCCGGCTGCGACAGAGCCTGGGCGCGAACCCAGACTCTGGTGGCGCAGCATAGCACTGCGATGCAGTGCTCTAGACCACTGCGCCACCCGGGAGGCCGCAAATACATTCTTAAAAGGCTAATATCTGGCGAATTATTTTTTAAATGTACTATTTTTTTTCAATTTATTTTTAGTATTTAATTATTTATTTATTTTTTTAACTATATATATTTTTAATATCGGTCAACCGATAAATCGGTTGGGCTTTAATGCACAGAAATTGGTATTTTCTAAGCCCATCGACCCACCACCACCCACTTCCCTTCATAGCTGTTGCACATTGTGTTTCTACTGATGGTTGACAGTTTGGGTGTGGCTCGACATCAAACTGCTCCAACCATAAGACTTTTAAACACTGACGTTCCTCCTGGCATGTCTGTGTTTTACATTATTGCTGGTGTGTGTGTTTATGTTTTGCATTCTTGATGGGATCAAAAACAAGGTTGAGGTCATCACTGGTGTCACCAGAGGGAAGGAGTAGGGCTGTTGCAGTGACTGTATTACCACCACACCGGCAGTCATGAGTCATGACCGCAGTTAAACTCCACGTGACCGTTGAGTCATGGTAATCTCTTTTTATGCACTCTGGACATGCTTTGGTAGTACCCAACTTGCTAATGACCATCAGGCCCTAATGGCCTGGTACTCAGGACTCTATTGTCCCTCTAACCACTCTAACATCAATGCAAATGAAATAGATAATTACATGAAACACTTATCATCGAAACAGTATCCTGCTTTTAAAACTCACCTCAATGTGATGATCAATTTGAAGAAAGAAGTTCAACAGCAGGTTGAAACTGAGTGTAAAACATGGTCATTGTGGATGTTTCAAAGCCTAACACAACGGAGAGCGATTTCTAAGGTGGTGATTAGTTCAAAACACCATACACATATTAGAGCTTATGCATAGGCTTAAGAATGACACAAATATTAATTTCCACAAAGTTTGCTGCTTCAGTGTCTTTAGATATTTTTGTCAGATGTTACTATGGAATACTGAAGTATAATTACAAGCATTTCATAAGTGTCAAAGGCTTTTATTGACAATTACATGACGTTGATGCAAAGAGTCAATATTTGCAGGTTTGACCCTTCTTTTTCAAGACCTCTGCAATCTGCCCTGGCATGCTGTCAATTAACTTCTGGGCCACATCCTGACTGATGGCAGCCCATTCTTGCATAATCAATGCTTGGAGTTTGTCATAATTTGTGTGTTTTTGTTTGTCCACCCGCCTCTTGAGGATTGACCACAAGTTCTCAATGGGATTAAGGTCCGGGGAGTTTCCTGGCCATGGACCCAAAATATCGATGTTTTGTTCCCAGAGCCACTTAGTTATCACTTTCACCTTATGGCAAGGGGCTCCATCATGCTGGAAAAGGCATTGTTCATCACCAAACTGTTCCTGGATGGTTGGGAGAAG
This sequence comes from Salvelinus alpinus, assembly GCF_045679555.1. Taxonomy (NCBI): domain Eukaryota; kingdom Metazoa; phylum Chordata; class Actinopteri; order Salmoniformes; family Salmonidae; genus Salvelinus; species Salvelinus alpinus. The sequence goes on from NC_092109.1 coordinate 1,293,224, forward strand.
TTGCTCTCGGGGGATGTGTTGGTACCATTCTTTATTCATGGCTGTGTTCTTAGGCAAAATTGTGAGTGAGCCCACTCCCTTGGCTGAGAAGCAACCCCACACATGAATGGTCTCAGGATGCTTTACTGTTGGCATGACACAGGACTGATGGTAGCGCTCACCTTGTCTTCTCCGGACAAGCTTTTTTCCGGATGCCCCAAACGATCGGAAAGGGGATTCATCAGAGAAAATGACTTTACCCCAGTCCTCAGCAGTCCAATTCCTGTACCTTTTGCAGAATATCAGTCTGTTCCTGATGTTTTTCATGGAGAGAAGTGGCTTCTTTGCTGCCCTTCTTGACACCAGGCCATCCTCCAAAAGTCTTCACCTCACTGTGCGTGCAGATGCACTCACACCTACCTGCTGCTATTCCTGAGCAAGCTCTGTACTGGTGGTGCCCCGATCCTGCAGCTGAATCAACTTTAGGAGACGGTCCTGGCGCTTGCTGGACTTTCTTGGGCGCCCTGAAGCCGCCTTCACAACAATTGAACCGCTCTCCTTGAAGTTCTTGATGATCCGATAAATGGTTGATTTAGGTGAAATCTTACTGGCAGCAATATCCTTGCCTGTGAAGCCCTTTTTGTGCAAAGCAATGATGACGGCACGTGTTTCCTTGCAGGTAACCATGATTGACAGAGGAAGAACAATAGTCTGATGCGTGAAAATATGATCACCTGATGAGAGAACAGCTGTGCAGCCTGAGGCGAGCTTTTATTACGACTTTTTCAACTCATCAATAGCATATAGTCGCATCATTTAGCCCATTATATGTTTTGATTTCTAAGACATTCTAAGGTTTGTATCATTCACAACTAAAGTTGCCAAATAACTCTTAAATATAGTAAATGGGACCCGTTTCAAATGATACATATTATGCTCAGCATAGCCACTTCATAAGGTAAAAATATCCTTTCTATTTCATTCAGCAAAGTTTAGTTCTATTCTTCTAACTATGAAATGTATATAAAATAATGGCACAGGACTTATAAGCATATCTTGTCTGCTAAATGAACAAGCCTACAGCCTATGGCATGGAACATAGCCAGATAACATACGGTAGGCCAACACATTCTGTTATTCGGAAATACATTTTCTTCATATCATGTTTCTTTAGACCTGACATAAATAAATAATGGATGTCTTGTGATGTATATTAAATTGATTTATTAGACTGTTAAATGTAGATGTTCCAAAGGTGCGCATCAGTGGCTTGTATGCATGGAGGCCTGGAGATGTTAATTAAAGGTCGACACACTGAGGAGTCTCCCTTTTCTGGTTGTCATGACAATGCTGTTACCCTGGCCTCTGTCCTGTCAGGCTGCTGGCTGACTGTCCTAACTCACCTTACACTTTGGGCATGCACACTCGACACAAAGCAAATAACGGACACTTTGTCATGTGACTGAATTCATATTCTTCTAATGCATCACAATTGTCTTTTATCATAATGTCAAGTTATGTTAATTGAATGATCTATTTTTGAATGATTTGAAAGTAACCCATTGATCTGACATGAAACTGTGGTGTATGCTCACTGTTGTGTACTTTAGCACAGACATCTGTCATCATGTCCCAGTTTATTAAAACAAAACTGAAGTTAACGTGTGTCACTACTATGTGTGTGTGCGTGGTGTGCGCATTGCTGTTTGTTTTCCTATCAGAAGGGTGTGCTGGGGTGTTCATCGAAGTTTCTAGAATGCTGAGAGTAGTCAGGGGGACTGTTTGAGAGAAAGGAGGCCATGAGGAGCGAGGGCGGGAGGGAGAGGGAAAGACGCAAGGGCTGGGCGTTATCTTGGCTTGCTCCCGACACGGCCGAGCCACTGCAGGGGCAATGCGTCTGTCTGCTCTGCAGAGAGCGGAAGAGTGAGAGAGAGAGCGAGAGAGAATAAGAGGCGGTCAGTTTCTCATTCTTCCTTTATCAGTTGAGATTTGTATCTGGAGCCTAGACCGCAGTGACTGCTGCTGGCTTCATGGCCACCATGGAAATCCAAGACCTAGGGCAACAGCGTCTGCCTAGGGAGACGATGGCCACCACCTCTCCTCAGGTACTGATAGGACATAGCAAAGACAGTTGGACAGAACAAGGCTCTGGATAAGGAGCCTAGAATACCTTGACTCGCTGCTTATAACTAACGTTGGGTTTCAGTTTGCTGGTTAGCCTATGTCCTGTCATTTTGAGAATTTCTAATTGAGTATCTGGATATGGTGGACTGTTAATCTAACTCTGGTTAGTTGATTGGTTTTAGTTTATTTTCATGGTAATTAGTCACTGAATTCCGGCATGCGTTTACTGCATGCGTTGTTTGTGTGTAAGAAAATGTTTTTTTGTCTTGAAGGACTGGGTTAATTTGGTAATTTGATTTGGTTTTAACTGGACTCCATGGTAATTGAATCACTGAATTCAGGCCTGTGTACTGTATGCGTTGTGCGACTGGATTTGTGTGCGGTTGCGTTCATGAAACCGAGGGTTTGTGTTACTTGAACTGAGCTGGATTAAATTAATGTCACTGACCGTTATTTATGAAAAATAATACATGCAAGAGAATCAGGTTTGCATTTGGCATGGTAAACCTCCACAGATGTCAAATCTTTTGACACAGGCTTTCCAATGCGTCATTGACTGGATGACAGCCATTTTGATTTAGCCTAATCCAGACATGATTGTTTTGGTAATGTTCCAGAGTAGGATTTGGGACTTGTATGACTGTTGTGTGGTGATTTGTGAAAAAAAGATGAACAATAGAGCTCAATATTTTGTCATGTAGCCTAATCTCAGTCTTGTAGATAGTTTTAACAGTGGATGGTTGGTTTGGGAATGAACTCGAATCCCCCCTTGGGCATGCTGTCGATCGGCCAGGACTCCGAGGGAGCTGTAAGAGGTCAAGGTTCACTCAAGAGGGAAGGGAACTGAAGCATTGTTGGGCCCATATCCTTTTCCTTTCTGCTGCGCTGCTTTTCCTCTTTGCACCCGCAGCTGGAATGTGTATCGTTCTATATGATTTCAATCACTTTCTGACTGCACCCCTTTTGATTTGAATAACACCTTTCAAACATGTTTGCCCATAGTAAAAGTGGTCACGGAGTTACATTTCATGAAGCATTCAGGAGATAGAGGTGCTCAAAGTTGACCAATTTTGCGCACCCCACCCTTCCATGAGACTTCCAATGTGTTCATCACTGAGAAAAATAAACGGTTGAGTTTGATATCATTTGAAAGCTTACAAATATGGTTGTCAAACTATTCTATAATTTCTTGAAAAGTTAATGAAGAAATTGACATTAAGTTTTAATGTCTAAAAATGCAGGGTGTCATTTAAATCATAGAAATATAATTCATAGAATGGACTTAACCCTGCAATGTAGCTGGTTACACCATTTTGACATTTACATTTAGTTGAATCGTCAACATGCAATTACTACCAGTAAAATGGCCGCCGGTCCACCCTCCCTCGAATGTCAACTTGAATGGGTATGTCTATTCTACTATCTGTATTTCTATGATTCAATACATTTCCTGTGGAAGATTGACAGTTCCATTTATAACAGTGGATATTCCCACTCAAGTCAACATTGTTTGTGTGGACCTCCAACCATTTTTGTGGTACCATTTGAAAGTTGAAATTTCAACTTTATTCACATTTTAGTACAGTGGTGGAACAAACTTTCCCCTTAAAGTCAAAGTCAGGACAGCGGAGTCCCTGCCCATCTTTCGAAAACGTCTGAAACCTTACCGATTTGATTAGTAACTTAAATAACTCTCACGGCGCCTCCAACGACATAAAATGTACATATGATTGTGACGTTGTCTCACCTAGCTATCTTAAGATAAATGCACTAATTGTAAGTCGCTCTGGATAAGAGCATTGCTGAATGACTAAAATGTCAATATTTATCAGCCAAAACATGACACCCTGTATTGAAGTATGCGGTGTCTCCACCAATGGCAGGCACAACACAAACACCTCGGATGATGTAAAATAGGGTCTAAGCAAAAAATATTTTTAATGCAAATATTTTTTTCAATAAATCAGTTTGACAACCTTTGTAAGCTTTCAAATGACAAACTCAACCGTTGATCTTTTTCAGTGATGAAGACATGGCTGTCTCGTGTTAGGCTGCGGTATGCAAAATGGGTTTACTTTGAGTACCTTGTTTTGGCATTCAGGTCCAAAAAGTCCCTTCTGACCACTTCTAACATGGGTAAACATGTATGGAAGGTTTCGTTCAAATTTAAGAGGGGTGCAGTCAAAGTGATTGAAATCATATGGAACGACCTATGTACCAAAGATGATACAGTATGAAGATGGGCAGAATCTGCTTCTCCGATAGAAATCCCTGATCACGCTTGTAGGTGATGTCATGGCAATGTTAGCTCATTCGCAGAAACGTGTTCTAACGACCGGTTCATGCTGAACTGCGCATTTGAAAGCCTTCAAATCAAAGGCACTCCTTTGACATAAAGTTGTTTTTGATGAAAACGTGTTGGTCACTTTCAGAAGGTTGTAGTAATGACAGTTTCAGCTACTTAAGACATTGGCTCCAATTTTTAGGTTTTGTATTTAGATGTTGAGAAAGTTACCTAAGGACACATTTTTCACTTCTCCCATTGGCTTGCGAAACCCCAAGTCTGCCGAGTCTGCTTTGCAAGCATTCCTGGAAGTCTCGCGATGTTGCACCTCTGGGTTTAGAAACTCTGCCTGTACTGTGGGAGCGCCCTACCGTTTCCTGTAAATTCTTCCGGCCAGCATCCTCCCAGTTTGGCATATGTTAGTGAGAAGCTATGTTTCCATGGGAACCAGGAAGGGGCTGTTATGTGACTTCATCGGTTTTCCACTGTCTCTCAGGATTCCCTTTGGGAATGAGACTGGGCCTTTAGGATAGAGTGCTCTACTACTCTACCGAATGGTGCTTTTCTGAGTTCATTTGGCAAGGGTTCTTGTGTTGGACTGTTTATTCTCAAGGTTACACCCAAGCTTAACTTCATTCCTCATTCTGTAGCCTAATCATTTGGACAAGTCAGGCCTACATTGTCAAGAATTAAGAAAAAAAAGATTTTCCATAACCTGGACCTCAGGTGGAAATTTGAACATATAAGGTAGGGATGTCAAAGTGAAACTGTGAAAACAACTTTTTTTTCTCGGTAGAATCCTTATTTGTTCTCCATCAAATCAAAATGTATTCATTTATGCCAGGAAGCCAGCGAGGACTTCGCAGCGCTCAAATTCATTATCTAGGTCGTGGTACTATGTGTGGCAGTAATTCTAATGGAGCAAATCGATACACCTCGCCTCCCCTCTTTCTCATTCACTCACTTTTTTGCATTCTCTCTCCGTAGAGCGATTTCTCGCTGCATACTTGGGCAGCGATGGGAGCCACACAGGGCTCTAAAAATATCTCTGGCCTCCTCAAATGGAATCTGTGGCATGTCTTTTATGAGGAAGACCTGATTTTAAAATGTTGAGAGGGTGGGAATAGATACTGTATTGTCAAAGCATCGCCGCCGTGGTGGCAATATGAGACTCAATTTTTATTTTTTTCTCCCCAATTTTGTGATATCCAATTAGTAGTTAGACTTGTCTAATCGCTGCAACTCTCGTACAGATTCGGGAGAGGAGAAGGTCGAGAGTCATGCATCATCCGAAACACTGCTTCTTGACACATTGCTCGCTTAACCCGGAAGCCAGCCGCACCAATGTCTCGGAGGAAACACCGTACATCTAGCGACCGAAGTCAGTGTGCATGCGCCCGGCCCGCCACAAGGATTTGCTAGAGCGCGATGGGACAAGCACATCCCGGCCGGCCAAACCCTCCCCGGACCCGGACGATGCTGGGCCAATTGTGCGCCGCCTCATGGGTCTCCTGGCAACGGCCGGCTGCGACTGAGCCTGGGATCAAACCCGGGTCTGTAGTGACGCCTCTAGCACTTCAATGCAGTGCCTTAGACCGCTGCGCCACTCGAGAGGCTCAGACATCTCTATAATACAGAGATAATAGCCAAACCTCATTTGGAGACTTGCTCCTTCCTTGTCTGCTGTCCTCCATTACTAGGAGAAAGATCATATCACTCTAGACCAGATATAGCCCATTCCACCATCTTGTACTCACCCCAACCCCTTTTCAGCAAGCTGTTTAAGCCTGCCCGATCATATCTTTTATATAATATGCCTTCATAACATTAGCTATGTCTGAAAAGGTAGTGTGTGTGGTGGTTACTTCAGTGACGAAGAGCTATGGCAGACAGTAACTATGTGAAAATATTTGCTTTTGAGTTAATGTTATGAGGAATAGCAAAATAATAGGCTATTCGTTTAGGATAATGCTGATTCCCTTCATTCAGGCCCCGGAGTGAATGGCTGCCGTTTCACGGGCTCCTAACCAATTGTGCTATTTTTATATAATTTTTCCGTATTCTTTAACTTATTTTGTGTTTCTGCTACCGTCTCTTATGACTGAAAATAGCTGCTGGATATCAGAACAGCAATTACTGTTAAAACTTATTCCACACACAGAGACGCATACAAAGCTCTCCCTCGCCCTCCATTTGGCATATCTGACCATAATTCTATCCTCCTGATTCCTGCTTACAAGCAAAAACTAAAGCAGGACGTACCAGTGACTCCCTCAATACGGAAGTGGTCAGATGACGCTGATGCTACGCTACAGAACTGTTTTGCTTGCACAGACTGGAATATGTTCCGGGATTCATCCAATTGCATTGAGGAGTATACCACCTCAGTCACCGGCTTCATCAAGAAGTACATTGACGATGTTGTCCCCACGGTGACCATATGTACACATCCCAACTAGAAGCCATGGATTACAGGCAACATCTGCACTGAGCTAAAGGCTAGAGCTGCCTCTCAAGGAGTGGGGGACTAATCCGGACACTTATAAGAAATCCCGCTATGCCCTCAAATGAACCACCAAACAGGCAAAGCATCAATACAGGACTAAGATTGAATCCTACTACACCGGCTCTGATGCTCGTCGGATGTGGCAGGACTTGCAAACTATTACTGACTACAAAGGGAAACCCAGCCGCGAGCTGCCCAGTGACACGAGCCTACCAGACAGGGTAAATACCTTTTTTTTTTATGCTCGCTTCGAGGCAAGCAACACTAAAGCATGCATGAGAGCGCCAGCTGTTCCGGACGACTGTGATCATGCTCTTCGTAGCCGATGTGAGCAAGACCTTTAAACAGGTCAACATTCACAAGGCAGCGGGGCCAGACGGATTACCAGGACGTGTACTCAGAGCATGCACGGACCAACTGGCAAGTGTCTTCACTGACATTTTCAACCTCTACCTGACCAAGTCTGTAATACCTACATGTTTCAAGCAGACCACCATAGTCCCTGTTCCCAAGAACGCCTAACCTGCTTAAATGACTACTGCCCCGAAGCACTCAGGTCGGTAGCCATAAAGTGCTTTGAAGGCTGTTCATGGCTCACAACACCATAATGCCGGAAACCCTAGACCCACTCCAATTCGCATACTGCCCCAACAGATCCACAGATGACTCAATTTCAATCGCACTCCACACTGCCCTTTCCCACCTGGATAAAAGGAACTCCTACGTGAGAATGCTGTTCATTGACTACAGCTCAGCATTCAACACCATAGTGCCCACAAAGCTCATCACTAATCTAAGGACCCTGGGACTAAACACCTCCCTCTGCACTGGATCCTGGACTTCCTGACGGGCTGCCCCCAGGTGGTAAGGGTAGGCAACAACACATCCACCACGCTGATCCTCAACATGGGGGCCCCTCAGGTGTGCGTGCTCAGTCCCCTCCTGTACTCCCTGTTCACCCATGACTGCGTGACCAAGCACGACTCCAACACCGTCAAGTTTGCTGACGACACAACGGTGGTAGGCCTGATCACCGTCAACGATAAGACGGCCTATAGGGAGGAGGTCAGAGACCTGGCAGTGTGGTGCCTGGACAACAACCTCTCCCTCAACGTGAGCAAAACGAAGGAGTTGATCGTGAACTACAGGAAAAGGAGGGCCGGACACGCCCCCATTCACATTGACGGGGCTGTAGTGGAGCGGGTCGAGAGTTTCAAGTTCCTTGGTGTCCAACAAACTATCATGGTCCAAACACACCAAGACAGTCGTTTAGAGGGCACGAGGAGACGGAAAAGATTTGGCATGGGTCCCAAGATCCTCAAAGTGCTACAGCTGCACCATCGAGAGCATTCTGACTGGTTGCATCACCGCTTGGTATGGCAACTGTTTGGCATCCGACCGTAATGCGCTGTGTAGGGTAGTGTGTACAGCCCAGTACAACACTGGGGCTAAGCTTCCTCCCAGTAAGATCTCTATACTAGGAGGTGTCAATGGAAGGCCCAAAAAATTGTCAAAGACTCCAGTCACCCAAGTCAGACTTTTCTCTCTGCTACCGCTCGGCAAGCGGTACCGGAGCGCCAAGTCTAGGTCCAAAAGGCTCCTTAACAGCTTCTACCCACCCCAAGTCATAAGACTGCTGAACAATTAATCAAATTGCCATCTGAAGTATTTGTATTGTTGTTACACTGCTGCTTCTCACTGTTAATATCTATGCATAGTCACTTTACCCCTACCTAAATGTACAAATTACCTCGACTAATCTGTACCCCTGCATATTTACTCGGTACCGGTACCCCCTGTATATAGCCTCGTTATTGTTATTTCATTGTAACTTTTAAAAAAAGTTTTAATTTAGTAAATATTTTCTTAACTCTATTTTCTTAACTGCATTGGGCTTGTAAGCATTTCACTCTAAGGTCTACCTACACCTGTTGTATTCGGCGCATGTGACAAATACAATTTGATTTGCAATGAAAAACACAGAAGTTGAATACACCTCTGCTAAATTACTGAAGGGGAGGACTGAGGGAACGAAGAGGCTTCTAGAGAACCTTGAAACAGCTAAGATTACATAACGCTTCAAGTGTGCCGGCCTGTGCTTGAGTACTGACATAATGTCTTTGTTTTTCAAAAGATGTCTTATGAACTTGGTACTGAAGTGGCAATTTAGCCTAGCTACCAGTGTCAGTATTTAACCCATACATCTCTCCTGGTATCTAGGCCTATAGTTAGCAAGACGATCATGTGGTCTAGTACTGTGTGTTTAGTGGCCTCACCACAACAGGATGTGGGTCCACCACCTCAATAAACAACCTCTCTATGTGTACAGTAGGCCAGTCCTAAACACTGTTAGTTTGAAGTCTTAACCACCATGGAGCGTTTTTAAAATAAATTGCTGCTTGCACGGTTTAGAAATCAGGTGGTTGGACTTTGACTAACCTATCGCCATGCGGATGGAATTTGTGCATGGTGTTTCTCATAGTCTCCTCCTCTTAACACTAAAATGGAATGTGCTTGTTGGAGAGAGAGCAAGGGTTACATAAACAGTGAGCTTCTAGGAAGTCTTCCGCTCTGCTGTTTAGTAGTGGTGTGTGGGAGGTGGTTGAGGGAGTGTAGGAGGGAAAGTGTCATAGAGAGGGAGGTGGTTGGTGTTATCTACCATTCACACCATTCGGAGTCGAGTGCTATCTGCTATTGCAGAAGCACTGTGCTAGAGGGCCTTCTGGCGGTCGAAGATACAACCTGTACTATGAAATGGCCTCCTCCCTCCACAAGTTAATTCATGTAAATCGATAAATACTACCAAATGTATTTTGGTCTGTAATGTAACCATTTACTTGACACCTGGAACTGCACACAGATTCAATTGACTTTTAAGCCACTCGTCAAGAGGCCAAACTCTTTGCAGGTTGTGTGTTTTCAAGTTTACACCAAAGCAGTGAATTTTACAGATATTGTTTTGCGTCACTCCTTCTACAATAACGTTGGCGCATTGTGTCAAAGAGCAGCACAGTCTCTCCCAGAAGAGACCGGTGCCCCAAAGACACATGTTCCAAAGGCTGTTTTCTCATTGGTCCAGAGAGCTGTCCCTCAGCACAGTTAGCAGACTAGTCAAGAAGTGTGTGCATTTATACTCTCAGGCAGATATCAGAGCAGAACGGGTCGCGGTTAGCTAAATTCTGGGATGATTTAAGCCATCAGTGAATTGGGACTGGTGTTAGGGGATGTGGGGGGGATATTAACTAGTCGGTTGGTTTTTACAGAAAATGGGCCAATGTAGAGAGGCTAGTAATCAGCTTAGTCAGACTCTAGTCAGTTATTTCTGCCATTTCTATCTCTATGTAGCTGTATTTGTTTCGGTGGCAATGCACTCCCAAGAGCTATTCAGAACAATCACCAGTTTCCTATGTTAGCGCTGGTGGTGTCTCCTCCGTGGGTTAGCTTAATGGTGTGATGGATGGATGGAGGTTGTTTTGGGAGAAATGGAATCAGGCAACAAACTGGTCTGTTGTGTGTTGAGGAGAGCCAGCCAGCCCAGAAGCCCCTTTGTGGACCAGACCAGGCAGTTTTTCCTGGATCTGCTGAATGGAAAGCCACCATACTGCTGACACCACTAATCCTACTGTCAGATATGGACCATTTCACTCTTTCACCTTCCATCTATTTCTCATCCCTCTTTCTCTCGGTCTGAATGGGAGCTGTGCTGGCTGTGCTCTAACAGTGGGCCTCTCATCTGGTCTAGCAGTCGTCCCCCGTCCCCATTTGACTGATTGACTGTCAGTGATATTTTGTCTTTGTCTCTCTGTGTGTTCCCCTTTGCTCATGGTGTTCACTGACAGATCAATGTTCTGTCCCTCCTTAATGTGATATGTTGACAATAAACAGAATTCAGTGAAACGTGAATCCTAATTACTTTCGTTGTCTTATTCATGTCTGTTGTGAGACACCATATCTGTATCTTTAATTATGGAAGCAGTTGAGAACAAGCTGGAAGTAAAATGGTTAAGACTATTTATTTTGAGAATGTCTTAAGCCAGTGTATGAAAGCGGTATGAGATGGTCTATTGGAACTGGGTGAGAGATTCATGCTCACACAGTCCTGACCTGAGATGAAGGGGGCTGTGAGTTTTCTAGCTATGGTGTTCAGCTGGACTGGCCTCCCTCCACCATGGCCTGGTCAGGGTGTATAAGAGGTCACAGTGACCTGATAAGCCACAGTGTAGGTAACGCCGCCCTGAGAAAGACTCCAGATTTAGGGCTGGGGCGACATAGAATGAATTTGAATTTACAGTACCAGTCAAAAGTTTAGAGACACCTACTCATTCAAGGGTTTTTCTTAAATAGTAAAAGTTTCTACATTGTAGAATAGTGATGACGTAAAAAAAGTGTTACCTGTTAGTGATCCCTTCGCGCGCCAATCCCTTTAGCGGGATCGATTTGACAACATCCAGTGAAATTGCAGAGCGCCAAATTCAAACTACAGAAATATCAATATTCAAGATCCACGAAAATATAAGTGTAATACATCAAAATAAAGCTTAACTTCTTGTTAATCCAGCCGCAGTGTCAGATTTCAAAAAGGCTTTATGGCGAAAGCAGACCATGCGATTATCTGACAACAGCGCCCCGCATACAAACACATGAAAATCATTTTCAACCAGGCAGGTGGCGACACAAAAGTCAGAAATAACGATATAATAAATGCCTTACCTTTGAAGATCTTCTGTTGGTACTCCAAAATGTCCCAGAAACATCACAAATGGTCCTTTTGTTCGATAATGTCCTTCTTTATATCCCCAAAATGTCAATTTATTTGGCACGTTTGATTCAAAAATAAACTGGTTCCAACTCGCCCAACATGACTACAAAGTATCTAATAAGTTACTTGTAAACTTGGTCCAAACATTTCAAACAACGTTCCTAATCCAACCTCGGGTATCCTAAAACAAAAATAATCGATACAATTTAAGACGGGGTAAACTGTTTCCTATACCGGATAAAAACAACGTGAAGCGCGTTCCAGTTCACACGCACCAAACAGTAGAGTCCACATGGAGTGACACTTACAAAGAACAGCCACGCTTCTTCATTTCTCAAAAGAAAAACATCAACCAATTACTAACGACTGTTGACATCTAGTGGAAGCCATAGGAACTGCAACCAGGTTCCTATTAAATACGGCTTCTTATAGAAAACCATTATTAAATACGGCTTCTTATAGAAAACCATTAGGAAATACTATGACCTCAATTTTTTCCCCCCCTGGATGGTTTGTCCTCTGGGTTTTGCCTGCCAAATCAGTTCTGTTATACTCACAGACATTGTAACAGTTTTAGAAACTTCAGAGTGTTTTCTATCCAATGCTACCTTGCTATAATTATATGCATATCCTAGCTTCTGGGCCTGAGTAACAGGCAGTTTACTTTGGGCACGCTTTTCATCCGGACGTGAAAATACTGCCCCCTATCCCTAAGAAGTAAAAACAAAAAAAACAAAAATCTAAATACACTGCTCAAAAAAATAAAGGGAACACTTAAACAACACAATGTAACTCCAAGTCAATCACAATTCTGTGAAATCAAACTGTCCACTTAGGAAGCAACACTGATTGACAATAAATTTCACATGCTGTTGTGCAAATGGAATAGACAAAAGGTGGAAATTATAGGCAATTAGCAAGACACCCCCAATAAAGGAGTGATTCTGCAGGTGGTGACCACAGACCATTTCTCAGTTCCTATGCTTCCTGGCTGATGTTTTGGTCACTTTTGAATGCTGGCGGTGCTCTCACTCTAGTGGTAGCATGAGACGGAGTCTACAACCCACACAAGTGGCTCAGGTAGTGCAGCTCATCCAGGATGGCACATCAATGCGAGCTGTGGCAAGAAGGTTTGCTGTGTCTGTCAGCGTAGTGTCCAGAGCATGGAGGCGCTACCAGGAGACAGGCCAGTACATCAGGAGACGTGGAGGAGGCCGTAGGAGGGCAACAACCCAGCAGCAGGACCGCTACCTCCGCCTTTGAGCAGGAGGAGCACTGCCAGAGCCCTGCAAAATGACCTCCAGCAGGCCACAAATGTGCATGTGTCTGCTCAACCGGTCAGAAACAGACTCCATGAGGGTGGTATGAGGGCCCGACGTCCACAGGTGGGGGTTGTGCTTACAGCCCAACACCGTGCAGGACGTTTGGCATTTGCCAGAGAACACCAATATTGGCAAATTCGCCTTTGGCGCCCTGTGCTCTTCACAGATGAGAGCAGGTTCACACTGAGCACATGAGCACATGTAACAGACGTGACAGAGTCTGGAGACGCCGTGGAGAACGTTCTGCCGCCTGCACCATCCTCCAGCATGACCGGTTTGGCGGTGGGTCAGTCATGGTGTGGGGTGGCATTTCTTTGTGGGGCCGCACAGCCCTCCATGTGCTCGCCAGAGGTAGCCTGACTGCCATTAGGTACCGAGATGAGATCCTCAGAGCCCTTGTGAGACCATATGGTGACACATGCACATTTGTGGCCTGCTGGAGGTCATTTTGCAGGGCTCTGGTAGTGCTCCTCCTTGCACAAAGGCGGAGGTAGCGGTCCTGCTGCTGGGTTGTTGCCCTCCTACGGCCTCCTCCACGTCTCCTGATGTACTGGCCTGTCTCCTGGTAGCGCCTCCATGCTCTGGACACTACGCTGACAGACACAGCAAACCTTCTTGCCACAGCTCGCATTGATGTGCCATCCTGGATGAGCTGCACTACCTGAGCCACTTGTGTGGGTTGTAGACTCCGTCTCATGCTACCACTAGAGTGAGAGCACCGCCAGCATTCAAAAGTGACCAAAACATCAGCCAGGAAGCATAGGAACTGAGAAGTGGTCTGTGGTCACCACCTGCAGAATCACTCCTTTATTGGGGGTGTCTTGCTAATTGCCTATAATTTCCACCTTTTGTCTATTCCATTTGCACAACAGCATGTGAAATTTATTGTCAATCAGTGTTGCTTCCTAAGTGAACAGTTTGATTTCACAGAAGTGTGATTGACTTGGAGTTACATTGTGTTGTTTAAGTGTTCCCTTTATTTTTTTGAGCAGTGTATATTTGAGATTCTTCAAAGTAGCCACTCTTTGCCTTGATGACAGCTTTGCACACTCTTGGCATTCTCTCAACCAGCTTCATGACATAGTCACCTGAAATGCATTTCAATTAACAGGTGTGCCTTCTTAAAAGTTAATTTGTGGATTTTTTTCCTTAATGCGTTTGATCCAATCAGTTGTGTTGTGACAAGGTAGGGTTGGTATACAGAAGATAGTCCTATTTGGTAAAAGACCAAGTCCATATTATGCAAAAAAAAAGCTCAAAAAAGCAGAAACGACAGTCCATCATTACTTTAAGACGTGAAGGTCAGACAATCCGGAAGTGCACAAAAACCATCAAGCACTATGATGAAACTGGCTCTCATGAGGACCGCCACAGGAAAGGAAGACCCAGAGTTACTTCTGCTGCTGAGGATAAGTTTTTATTAGAGTTGCCAGCCTCAGAAATTGCAGCCCAAATAAATGCTTCGCAGGGTTCAAGTAACAGACACATCTCAACGTCAACTGTTCAGAGGAGACTGCATCAATCAGGCCTTCATGGTCGATTTTGCTGCAAAGAAGCCACTACTAAATGACATCAAGAAGAAGAGACTTCCTTGGGCCAAGAAACACGAGCACTAGACATTAGACCGGTGGAAATCTGTCCTTTGGTCCAAATGTAAGATTTTAGGTTCCAACCGCCGTGTCTTTGTGAGACGCAGAGTAGGTGAACGGATGGTCTCCGCATGTGTGGTTCCCACTGAAGCATGGAGGAAGAGCTGTGGGGGTGCTTTGCTGGTGACACTGTCAGTGATTTATTTAGAATTCAAGGCACACTTAACCAGCATGGCTACTACCACATTCTGCAGCGATACGTCATCCCATCTGGTTTGGGCTTAGTAGGACTATCATTTATTTTTCAACAAGACAATGACCCAACACACCTCCAGGCTGTGTAAGGGCTATTTGACCAAGAAGGAGAGTGATGGAGTGCTGCATCAGATGACCTGGCCTCCACAATCACCTGACCTCAACCCAATTGAGATGGGTTGAATGAGTTGAACCGCAGAGTGAAGGAATAGCAGATGCAAATGCTCAGCATATGTGGGAACTTCTTCAAGATTGTTGGAAAAGCCTTTCAGATGACTGTCATGAAGCTGGTTGAGAGAATGCCAAGAGTGTGCAAAGCAAAGGGTGGCTACTTTAAATAACTATTTTGTTTACTACATGATTACATGTGTTATTTCATAGTTTTGATGTCTTCGCTATTATTCTACAATGTAGATAATAGTTTAAAAAAAAAAAGAAGACCTTGAATGAAAAGTGTGTAAACTTTTGACTGGTACTGTATATTTTTGCTTCTCGTTCTCATGGTTTGAGGCCTCACGTGCTAAAACAAAATGTTGTCTATTTAAAATATTCAGTGATGGAAAATGGTCCAACTTGCCATTTTGAATGCAATGTAGCTGATACAGTTCACTGTTACATCAGCCTCAAAGGCCTAAATCGTTGGATGGTAATTCAGGAATTTGTGGTGTTACACACACTCCTTAAATAGCACCACATGTGTAGCCCACCCCCCACATTCCCATTAATGTGTGAGAGGAAGCATTTGGGGTGTGCCTGCCTTGCAGCGACTGAGTAACAGCCACCCAGAGTGTGGTCCTCTAACAGCCCCTCTGCTATCCAGGCTGGGGGACAAGAATACAGGGTGGGTGACACTGACCTTGTCTGTTGACCTCACCCTACTCATCTCCCTACAGGCCTCCACTCTCCCCTGGTGTATGGTTGGATGGGTGGGGTTTGGGGTGTATAGGCAGGGTGTGAGAGGGGGTGAGGGCCACTGTGTGGGCTGACAGCCACAGTCCTATTGTGCATGGGGGCCTGGTTACTGTTTGTTCAGATCTGTGTGAAATTCTGCCTATTTCCCCTCCCCCCATGACATTCTTGCCATCTTAGCTGCTTGACTGGAGAGGAGCTGGCTACTTCACTGGGGAGTTTTTGTCAATTCATAGCATAGTTACCCTTGTCTGGTTCTCTTCCACAAAGTTACGTGGCATTTCCTCTAGATCCGTTCTTGTGTGGTGAGTAGCGATCCATAAAGTGCTGCACTGTGTTCAAATGCCCCCAGGGAAAGAGAAAAGAATGAACTGCGCTGTGTGATATTTGGAACTCCTTTTGGAACTCCTCCACAGCTATTGTGTTTTTACGATCTCTTGTGTTTTTAAAAGCCTAAAGATGAGAGAAATTGGGCAAGTAGAAATACTCAATGTGGGCCTCCTGAGTGGCGCAGTGCTAGCTGTGCCACTAGAGATCCTGGTTCGGGTCCAGGCTCTGTTGCAGCCGGCCGCGACCGGGAGACCCATGGGGCGGCGCACAATTGGCCCAGCGTCGTCCGGGTTAGGGGAGGGTTTGGCTGGCAGGGATGTTCTTGTTCCATCGCGCTCTAGCGACTCCTGTGGCGGGCCGGGCACAGTGCATGCTGACTTCGGTCGCCAGTGTTTCCTCTGACACATTGGTGCAGCTGGCTTCCGGGTTAAGCGGGCATTGTGTCAAGAAGCAGGCTGGGTTGAGTTTCTGAGGACGCACGGCTCTCGACCTTCGCCTCTCCTGAGTCCGTTCAGTAGTTGCAGAGATGGGACAAG
This sequence comes from Salvelinus alpinus, assembly GCF_045679555.1. Taxonomy (NCBI): domain Eukaryota; kingdom Metazoa; phylum Chordata; class Actinopteri; order Salmoniformes; family Salmonidae; genus Salvelinus; species Salvelinus alpinus. The sequence goes on from NC_092109.1 coordinate 1,309,817, forward strand.
ACTGTAACTACCAATTGGATACCACGAAATTGGGGTGGAAAAAGGGGTAAATAAAATAAGTAATACTCAATGTGATCATGCTAGCGTAACCATGGCAGGCTCAGTTGGACCATTTTATTTTTGTTCTATTCAAAGGGATGGACAAATGGTGGCAGCCATCTTAACATTCTCATCCACTCATCCCAATTGTAGGAACTATTAATGTTGACAACTAGAAAACAAAAGTTGCAGCTGAAACATTGTTGCAAATAGAAAGTAGTATTAATGATTAGCCTACAACGGAAATATAATTACTAGAACAGGCAAAGCCCATCAGTAATTCTATTTTATATGGATAACAATGGGCTACTCCTGTAATATTATAAAAAGTTCTAAATCCTAATTTCCCCCTGTATTTCTGTGTCATCAGAGAATGGATACCAGTGGTGGGAAAGTGCTGGAGTCTGCCGATGACATCCAGGAGCGTCGGCAGCAGGTGTTGGACCGCTACCGGCGCTTCAAGGAGCTGTCGGGTGTGCGCCGGCAGAAGCTGGAGGACTCCTACCGTTTCCAGTTCTTCCGCCGCGATGCCGATGAGCTGGAGAAGTGGATCCAGGAGAAGCTGCAGATCGCCTCCGATGAGAACTACAAGGACCCCACCAACCTCCAGGTCAGTGCTGATGGATAGGAAGCCAGTTGAGGCTAATAAAATAAAGAATGACTTGGACTTGGGTGGAGCTGTAAGCAGGGCATAGAAAAAAAGTGAATACTGAAGTAAAGATCCTGATTTGATTGACCTTTATGATGCACAAGCCACTTGTTGTGATTTTACTGGCTTTAAGGCTTGCCAGTGGCCATTCAAAACGAAACAGCGTGGCCATAAAACCACACACACAGAATTATCAGTACGTCATAAAACCCTCTTTGCTGTGACCCTTGGCCAGGTATGTCTGTCCTGTCCACTAGTCTTTGTGCCACGCTAACATGCCTCCTCCCCCACAGGGCAAGCTCCAGAAACACCAGGCCTTCGAGGCGGAGGTGCAGGCCAACGCTGGGGCCATCATCAAGCTTGACGAGACTGGCAACCTCATGATCTCCGAGGGTCACTTTGCCTCTGAAACCATCCGCGTAAGACACACACATACACACAGTCCGCTGAGCTATATGCTTAACCAAGATGGAACTACACAATCTACCCTTTTTAACCCAATCATGTCTGGTTCAGTCCTTCACGCCCTACCGGACTTTCCAGAGACCCATAGTCTCAAGTTTCAATATGGCGGAGTATATAAAAGTAGGTGCTTGAGTGCTGTCGACCTCCTGGCTCTTCTGTTTCTCTCACTTTTAGGTTCCCCTCCACTTCTGTCAGATCCATTGTTCTGTTCTGTTTGTTGTGTGGTTATGCGATATTTAAGAATACCTAATGAAAAGTGCATGATTTGTGTGACTAAAAGGAACATTTTGTTCCATTGATAAGCACTTATCTTGGTCTCAAACTACAACCTCAGCAAGTACTTGGCCCATATTCATAAAGCGTCTCAAAAATTGGAGTGCTGATTTAGGATCAGTTTGAACTTTTGGATCATATTGAACAAGATCACTTTGACAGGGTGGCCTGATCCTAGGTCAGCACTCCTTCCGTGAGATGCGTTATGAACACAGGCCCTGATTTCCCATAATGAATAAGGTTATATTGACAGAGGGGACCTGATCCTAGATCAGCACGGCCTACTCTGAGAGGCTGATTATTGGTCTTGGATCAGCTTCCATTCCGTGGTGCAAATTGTCTCCCTTTCTGCCCAAACAGACTCGTCTGGAGGAGCTGCACCGTCTTTGGGACCTGCTGCTGCAGAAGACCAAGGAGAAAGGTGTTCGTCTGCTGCAGGCCCAGAAGCTGGTGCAGTACCTGCGCGAGTGTGAGGATGCCCTGGACTGGATTTGTGACAAGGTCAGTGTCTCAACCTGTAGTCTCACACACACACACACACACACACACACACACACACACACACACACACACACACACACACACACACACACACACACACACACACACACACACACACACACACACACACACACACATCTACTGGAGGCCATGGCCTAAACCATGTCTACAGGACCCTAATAGACAACATGGCCTTACCCTAAATCATGTCCAACAGGAGACCATTGCCATAGGACCCTAAAGACAACCTATCCTAAACATTAGCCTCCCTAAACCATGTGTACAGGATCCTACTAGATAACCTATCCTAATCCAAAGCCGTGTTTAACAGGAGGCCATGGCCACCTCGGAGGAGCTGGGCCAGGACTTGGAGCATGTGGAGGTGCTCCAGAAGAAGTTTGAGGAGTTCCAGACGGACCTGGCGGCTCACGAGGAGCGTGTGAACGAAGTGAACCAGCTAGCGGGCAAGCTGAGCCAGGAGTCTCACCCTGAGGCGGAGCTCATCGTCCGCAAGCAGGAGGAGGTGAACGCCGCCTGGCAGAGGCTCAAGGGCCTGGCGCAGCAGAGGCAGGGCAGGCTGTTTGGAGCCGCCGAGGTGCAGCGCTTCAACAGGTATGTCCAGGACGGACTGTTGTGTATGTTTGGGTGTGAGTGTTTTGGAGTGTGGGTGTCTGTGATAGAGAAGCCACAAAAGACCTGAGAGAATCAAGAAATGTTGATTTCTGACTGGGTGTATGTGCTATGTGGCCTCCAGGGATGTGGACGAGACCATCAGCTGGATCAAGGAGAAGGAGCAGCTCATGGCGTCCGATGACTTTGGCCGGGACCTGGCCAGCGTTCAGGCCCTGCTGCGCAAGCACGAGGGTCTGGAGAGAGACCTGGCTGCCCTGGAGGACAAGGTCAACACTCTGGGGGGAGAGGCTGAACGTCTGCAGCAGACCCATCCCCAGAACGCTTCCCAGATCCACCTGAAGAGGGACGAGCTCATCACCAACTGGGAGCAGATCCGCACGCTGGCCGCTGAGCGCCACGCCCACCTCAACGACTCCTACAGGTTGGTACCACTCTGGCTGCCCTAACAGCGAACACTGTAGCTTTACTGTGTCAACACCGTAACGATACTATGTCACTACCATACCGTTATTGTAACACCACTGTGCTCAACACAGCGACCACCCAACAATAGCATGGTCAAACAACTCCTATATCAGCCATTGGGCCCTGTTTAGTTGAAAGTATGTAGAACCCTCTCTGACTGTCTGTGTGTTTGGCCCCCTGCAGGCTGCAGCGCTACACTGCAGACTTCCGTGACCTGACCAGCTGGGTGACGGAGATGAAGGCCCTGATCAACGCTGACGAGCTGGCCAATGACGTGGCCGGAGCCGAGGCTCTCCTTGATCGCCACCAGGAGCACAAGGTACAGAAACACACTGAAATTAATTAACTTTATTTTAGCAGTTGAAAAGTACATTTTCTTAGATCTTCAATCGGTGATGCACGTTTTTCCTCCAGTGTTGCTGATGTTTACTGTGTGTGTGTGATCCTTAGGGTGAGATTGATGCCCATGAGGACAGCTTCAAAGCCACGGACGAAGCCGGTCAGGCCCTGCTCAACACCGGACACTACGCCTTAGAGGAGGTCAAGGAGAAGGTAGGACTGGTCTTTCTGTCTCCCGTTGTTTCTGTCCTTGGTTTTGGCTTCATACTTTTAACATGGATTTCCACACAGATTCATTGATCCTCCTTTTACCTTGTTTATTTTTATGTGAAGCTGGGTGTCCTGACTGAAGAGAAGGAGTCTCTGCTGGAGCTGTGGGAGGTGCGCAGGCAGCAGTACGAGCAGTGCATGGACCTGCAGCTCTTCTACAGGGACACAGAGCAGGTCGACAACTGGATGAGCAAGCAAGAGGTATATCCATCCACACACAATAATAATAAACAATATACTCACCCAAAAATTATTCTCAAATGGTGGGGTGTGTGATCCTAATAAGTAAGTATGCTTTTTTGTGTATGTCCAGGCTTTCCTTCTGAACGAGGACCTTGGTGACTCTCTGGACAGCGTGGAGGCCTTGCTTAAGAAACACGAGGACTTTGAGAAGTCCCTCAGCGCCCAGGAGGAGAAGATCACTGTGAGTACCTGTCCTAGCCATAACCATAGATCTAGAATCCGCTTTCATTCCTCAAATCTTAAACTTAACCACTGACCTCTTTCTCTTTAGGCCCTGGATGAATTTGCCACCAAACTGATCCAGAACAACCACTATGCCAAGGAGGATGTTGCTACTCGTAGAGATGCTGTAAGTACAGACAGGAAACATTCTGCACATACACATGAATACGATAAGGACCGTAATGTGTCCTATGTTTGCAGCACTTTGAACTCTGTCTGTTTATATCATATTCTGGGTGTTAGGGATGACATTTTATACACATCTGTGTTTCCCCCTGTAGCTGCTGAGCCGCCGCAACGCCCTGCACGAGCGTGCTCAGTCACGCCGCGCCGCTCTGGAGGACTCCTTCCACCTGCAGCAGTTCTTCCGTGACTCGGACGAACTCAAGAGCTGGATCAATGAGAAGATGAAGACGGCCACCGACGAAGCCTACAAGGTACGGTTGGAACCAATGTTTCTTAGCTAGCTACTTTAGCTAGCTACTTTACAGTGGTATACTTTAGCTAGTTAGCTAGCTACTTTTATAATGGGGTTTCAATGCTCAACATGGCTTTCTCCTAGACTGCTACGAGATCCCATTAGGATGCAGTACCACCGTGAACCACACAGATTCTTATTCACAGTACTCTGGCCAAATAGCAACACGTTCCTTACACCATCTCTCTGCTCTCTCTGTTGTCCCCAGGACCCGTCCAACCTGCAGGGCAAGGTCCAGAAGCACCAGGCTTTCGAGGCGGAGCTGTCAGCCAACCAGAGCCGCATCGATGCTCTGCAGAAGTCTGGCCAGGAGCTCCTAGACGGGAAGCACTACGCCGCCGACGAGGTGTCTGTACGCATGGACGAGGTCAGCTCCCAGTGGAAGAAGCTGCTGGAGGCCACCGAACTCAAAGGTGAGACGACGAGAGTGGAGGAGAGGTGAAGTTCGGATGAAGTGTGTGGCTATTATTATAGCGATCGCCATTTTGTGTTTCCCTCAAGTGGAGGTAGTACAAAATGGCGGCAATGCTAGTGAATAAACGCGGTAAAAAGGTCAATGGAATGCAGATCGTGGAGGATATATGAAGGACGCCAGATTGGTGCACATTCAACAAGTCTGATCTAACAAAGTGGTTATTTGTCAAATCCGTCGTGATTGATGCCTTGTAACACGCCCACAATGTGGTTACTAAAATCTGGTTTGGATATATTTGGCTGGTTTATCTGCATAACATTTTAGAAGTAGTCACTTTTCAGGTTTAGAAGAAGTGACTGCTAAATGCTAACACTCGTTCGTATAGCTGGTAGCATAGGTAGCTAAGCTCTTAAGAGTGTTCGGCCAGTAACCGAACGTTTGCTGGTTCGAATCCCCGAGCTGGCAAGGTGGAAAAATCTGCCATTCTTCCCTTGAGCAAGGCAGTTAACCTCCATTAACAACTGCTCCCCGGGTGCCGGTGACATGGATGTCGATTTAAGGCAGCCCCCCGCACCTCTCTGATTCAGAGCGGTTGGGTTAAATGCAGGAGACCCATTTTTGGTTGAATGCATTCAGTTGTGCAACTGACTAGGTATCCCTCTTTCCCATAGCTAGCTTAGAGAAATCGGTGGTGGTAAGTCGCTTTTAACTAATGCAGTTGATTGGTGACGATGACATGAACATGTATTGGGGTTGACATCCATACAAGCATTATACTCCGATTGTTACCTCATATTGTGAAATACACATATTAACAATAGCCTATATGTAGGCTCATTTTTCTGGGGGGGCAATGAGGAGATTTGGGATCTTTCCCACACACATTTCCATGGCATTTACATTATTTTGGACGAGTTTCATTGACTTCTACCGCATCTATTGGAGAGTAACGTTTCAAAGTGAAGGTGCTTTTGTTATCTTGTAATGTGGCTAGCTGTTAGTTACTAGACAAGGTCATTTTGGTGCCCCAAGATTTGAAACAAAACCTTTGAATCCGTTTAAGGAGGAAGGGTATTTCTATCTTAATTTCAACCACTCCTAAACCTCTCCTCACCATGCTCTCCTCTCCCCCAGGCATCAAGCTGCGCGAGGCCAACCAGCAGCAGCAGTTCAACAGAAACGTGGAGGACATTGAGCTGTGGCTGTATGAGGTCGAGGGCCACCTGGCGTCAGATGACTACGGCAAGGATCTGACCAGCGTCCAGAACCTGCAGAAGAAGCATGCCCTGCTGGAGGCTGACGTGGCTGCCCACCAGGTAAAGGGCTTGTTTGACATTGCAGTCGACAGTGCAGGCAACTGCTGACTGATCTACACGTCGCCTTGCATCATATATAGCTACTTATTATAATTTGTAGGTCAGTAAGTCACAATTTACCCATGATGCACCACAGTTTTGATCTGCTCGAACGCGCTCAGTGACTTCCATATCACCACAAGATAACTGACTGACAGCTACCAGGTAACTGGAGAACAACATCACCAGTAGCCTCCAGGTCAGATGTTTTCAGACCCAAAAAGTGAACTACTTAGACACTGTTGCATTTACCTCTGGGACCAGCTGCTAGACAGTGTATCTCCTCATAAGAATCCCATCCATGCCTGGTGGTTTCAAGCGACAGCTGATCTGTGTGTCTTTGATTGTCAGGCACAAATAAACTCAGATTCTATGCATGGGAGCTGCCACTCCAAGTAGCCTCCATAGCCTGGTTGCAGTGACATCATTATGGTCTATAATATTCAGGCATTCAAATAGTTGTGTTGACTTATGCGGTCTGGCTGCGCACAAGGTAAGACTGGCTGACTGACTTAAGGCGTCGGCATGATTTGGTTCGGCTGACACCTAGGCAGACTGAAATAGTGTGCTCGCAAACTCCCTTAAAATGACCTTCCCTTTAAAAACGAGAAAAGCGTCAATAGTACTGTTTCTTCGTCTTGAGACGCCACAGCGTCTCATTCATTGACGTTTTTGGAGAGGAGATCTTTGTCGCACAATTTTACAGCTATGATGGGTATAGTATTTCTCAATTGAAAACAGTTGCATGAGAACGATTAGTCTATCGTTGAATGTCAACATGCTTCATTGAAGTATCCCTACTGTTGACCAATCACCGACGAAGGGATGTAGACTTCTGCTACATACTTCGGCATCCCTCAAGAAAAAAATGTAGTGTGCGAGAACAGCTGAGAAAACCCTTGCCGAAGACCAAAACGTCACAATGTCGTCATGCTATATGCATGAACTGTTTCAGATCGGAAGCCTTAACTGCCACCAGGTAGTTAGTTGGCTGACTGACTTTCCCTCTCTCTCCAGGACCGCATCGATGGCATCACCATTCAGGCGCGTCAGTTCCAGGAAGCCGGTCACTTTGACGGCGACAACATCAAGCGCAAGCAGGAGGCGCTGGTGGCGCGCTACGATGCCCTCCGCGACCCCATGGCCGCCCGCAAGCAGAAGCTGTCAGACTCCCTGCGGTTGCAGCAGCTCTTCAGGGACGTGGAGGACGAGGAGACCTGGGTCCGGGAGAAGGAGCCAATCGCCGCCTCCACCAACCGGGGAAAAGACCTGATCGGCGTCCAAAACTTGCTGAAGAAGCACCAGGCCCTGCAGGCGGAGATCGCCGGCCATGAGCCCCGCATCAAGGCCGTCACCCAGAAAGGAGAGGCTATGGTGGAGGAAGGTGAGTTGTTTCGTAGAAACGTGCATAGGCCCTACTGTCACCTCTTTTCAACTGTTCACCTTTTCACTATCTAGCAGGTTTGGGTCGATTTTAATTCAGTTATTATAGTTTACTTCCTGAATTGACTGAATTGAAACGAATTGTCCAAACCCTTTCACCATGATGCCAATGGTGACTTTAAAACAGTTAGAGTTTAATGGCTGTGATAGGAGAAAACAGGATGGTTGAACATTGTAGTTACTCCACAATACTAATCTAATTGACAGAGTGAAAAAAGGAAGCCTGTCCAAAAAAATGTATCCTGTTTGCAACAAGGCACTAAAGTAATACATTCAAACATTTGTTAGGTTTGGGGAAAATCCAATACAAAACATTACTGAGTACCACTGTTCATATTTTTAAGCATAGTGGTGGCAGTATAATGTTATGGGTATGCTTGTAATTGTTAAGGACTGAGGAGTTTTTCAGGATAAAAAAGAAACTGAACAGAACAAAGCACTGGCGAAATTCTGGAGGAGAACCTGGTTCAGTCTGCTTTCATGGAGACACTGGGAGAGGAATTCGCCTTTTAGCAGGACAAAACCCTAAAACACAAGGGTAAATCTACACTGGAGTTGCTTACCAAGAAGACAGTGAATGTTCCTGAGTGACCGAGTTACAGTTTTGACTTAAATCTGCTTGAAAATCTATGGCAAGCAGTGGCGATTTTAGCATGTAAATCTTGATGGGGCAAATATAAAAAACATTTTTTAGATGCATGCCAGCAAATCCACTAAACAATACATTAATTGCACTATAACGGTGACAAACGGTGCCTACAAAATGTTAAGGCCTACATAAAGCTGTCCCAATAGCAAAGTCCCAACAGCAGTCCCAACAGCAGAGCTTTCTTTTCAGCACCATGGAGTGAATCCTTACCACCGCTACACCTGGCTATCAGCGGAGCCTTGTCTGGCAGCGAAACAGTTCATTCAACCTCATTTATTGCCTTTAAAAAAAACATAGTTTATGCCTGCCTGACTTAAACAAATGTGGTTTTTACTGACAATTGAGATTGAGAGTTTTTTTTGTTGTCTTTTTACTATATACAGTGGGGAGAACAAGTATTTGATACACTGCCGATTTTGCCGATTTTCCTACTTACAAAGCATGTAGAGGTCTGTAATTTTTATCATAGGTACACTTCAACTGTGAGAGACGGAATCTAAAACAAAGATCCAGAAAATCACATTGTATGATTTTTAAGTAATTCATTTGCATTTTATTGCATGACATAAGTATTTGATCACCTACCAACCAGTAAGAATTCCGGCTCTCACAGATCTGTTAGTTTTTCTTTAAGAAGCCCTCCTGTTCTCCACTCATTACCTGTATTAACTGCACCTGTTTGAACTCGTTACCTGTATAAAAGACACCTGTCCACACACTCAATCAAACAGACTCCAACCTCTCCACAATGGCCAAGACCAGAGAGCTGTGTAAGGACATCAGGGATAAAATTGTAGACCTGCACAAGGCTGGGATGGGCTACAGGACAATAGGCAAGCAGCTTGGTGAGAAGGCAACAACTGTTGGCGCAATTATTAGAAAATAGAAGAAAATAGAAGAAGTTCAAGATGATGGTCAATCACCCTCGGTCTGGGGCTCCATGCAAGATCTCACCTCGTGGGGCATCAATGATCATGAGGAAGGTGAGGGATCAGCCCAGAACTACACGGCAGGACCTGGTCAATGACCTGAAGAGAGCTGGGACCACAGTCTCAAAGAAAACCATTAGTAACACACTACGCCGTCATGGATTAAAATCCTGCAGCGCACACAAGGTCCCCCTGCTCAAGCAGGCGCATGTCCAGGCCCGTCTGAAGTTTGCCAATGACCATCTGGATGATCCAGAGGAGGAATGGGAGAAGGTCATGTGGTCTGATGATTCAAAAATAGAGCTTTTTGGTCTAAACTCCACTCGCCGTGTTTGGAGGAAGAAGAAGGATGAGTACAACCCCAAGAACACCATCCCAACCGTGAAGCATGGAGGTGGAAACATCATTCTTTGGGGATGCTTTTCTGCAAAGGGGACAGGACGACTGCACCGTATTAAGGGGAGGATGGATGGGGCCATGTATTGCGAGATCTTAGCCAACAACCTCCTTCCCTCAGTAAGAGCATTGATGATGGGTCGTGGCTGGGTCTTCCAGCATGACAACGACCCGAAACACACAGCCAGGGCAACTAAGGAGTGGCTCCGTAAGAAGTATCTCAAGGTCCTGGAGTGGCCTAGCCAGTCTCCAGACCTGAACCCAATAGAAAATCTTTGGAGGGAGCTGAAAGTCCGTATTGCCCAGCGACAGCCCCGAAACCTGAAGGATCTGGAGAAGGTCTGTATGGAGGAGTGGGCCAAAATCCCTGCTGCAGTGTGTGCAAACCTGGTCAAGAACTACAGGAAACGTATGATCTCTGTAATTGCAAACAAAGGATTCTGTACCAAATATTAAGTTCTGCTTTTCTGATGTATCAAATACTTATGTCATGCAATAAAATGCTAATTAATTACTTAAAAATCATACAATGTGATTTTCGGGATTTTTGTTTTAGATTCCGTCTCTCACAGTTGAAGTGTACCTATGATAAAAATTACAGACCTCTACATGCTTTGTAAGTAGGAAAATCTGCAAAATCGGCAGTGTATCAAATACTTGTTCTCCCCACTGTATATATGTGTATATATGTGTATATATATAATAGTGAAGAAATCTAAACTGAAATAATAACCAAAGAAGTGTTCAACAAATCAAAATATATTTTAGATTCTTCAAATTGGCCACCCTTTGCATGGACAACAGCTTTGCTCACTCTTCGCATTCTCTCAATCAGCTTCCTGAGGTAGTCAACTGGAATGCCTTTCAATTATCAGTTGTGCCTTGTTAAAAGTTCATTTGTGATATTTCTTTCCTTAATGCGTTTGAGCCAATCAGTTGTGTTGTGACAAGGTAGGGGTGGTATACAGAAGATAGCCCTATTTGGTAAAATACTAAGTCCATATTATGGCAACAAAAGCTCAAAAAAGCAGAAACAACAGTCCATCAATACTTTAAGACATGAAGGTCAGTCAATCTGGAAAATGTCAAGAACGTCAAGAAGTTTCTTCAAGTCCAGTCGCAAAAAGCATCAAACGCTATGATGAAATTGGCTCTCATGAGGACTGCCACAGGAAAGGAAGACCCAGAGTTACCTCTGCTGCAGAGGATAAGTTCATTAGAGTTGCCAGCCTCAGAAATTGCAGCCCAAATAAATGCTTCATAGAGTTCAAGTAACAGACACATCTCAACATCAACTGTTCAGAGGAGACTGTGTGAATCAGGCCTTCATGGTTGAATTGCTGCAAAGAAACCACTACTAAAGGACAACAACAAGAAGAGACTTGCTTGGGCCAAGAAACACGAGCAGTAGACATTAGACCAGTGAAAATCTGTCCTTTTGGTCTGATAAGAACAAATTTTGAGATTTTTGGTTCCAACCGCTGTGTCTTTGTGAGACGCAGAGAAGGTGAACGGATTATCTCCGCCTGTGTGGTTCCCACCGTGAAGCATGGAGGAGGAGGTGTGGGGGTGCTTTGCTGGTGACACTGTTAGTGTTTCATTTAGAATTCAAGGCACACTTAACCAGCATGGCTACCACAGCATTCTTCAGCGATACGTCATCCCGTCTGGTTTGGGCTTAGTCCCACTATCATTTGTTTTTCAACATGACAATGACCTAACACACCTCCAGGCTGTGTAAGGGCTATTTGACCAAGGAGAGTGATGGAGTGCTGCATCAGATGGCATGGCATCCACAATCACCTGAACTCAACCCAATTGAGATGGTTTGGGTTGGACCGCAGAGTGAAGGAAAAGTAGCCAACAAGTGCTCAGCATATGTGGTAACTCCTTCAAGACTGTTGGAAAAGCATTCCAGGTGAAGCTGGTTGAGAGAATGCCTAGAGTGTGCAACGCTGTCATCAAGGCAAAGGGTGGCTACTTTGAAGAACCTAAAATATATTTTGATTTATTTAACACTTTTTTGGTTACTACATGATCCCATATGTGTTATTTCAGAGTGTTGATGTCTTCACTATTATTCTACAATGTAGGAAATAGTACAAATAAAGAAAAACCCTTGAATGAGTAGGTGTGTCCAAACTTTTGACTGGTACTGTATTTGTTTAGCACTTTTGAAATGTACAGCGACAGAATTCAGAACATTGGCTGTTCTTACAGTATTCTCCCGTTCAACTGTAGGATAAAAAAAGGGGCCATATAACCAGACAATGAAAGCTCTTACAATATTCAATGATTTCTCTAAAACAGGCTATAGGCTACATGTGCACCACCAAGTCAGAACAGAAGTCTAAGTTTTGAGGGGGAAAGGGACAAAACCCTAATAGTGAGGCACATGGGCAGTGAACTAACAGCTTACTGCACAACGTACGCTTAGTATTTCTTTCTTAGCTACAGTATACATATCTCCCTGGTATATTACATCATTTATGCTGCACCACACAATACATTTTTGGACTCCCCTTGTTGTGCTGTGCTCACTTGAACAGGAAGGTGGTGTGGTGGTCCTTCACATTTTGTCATCATGGTCTGACATTCTGTGGATTTATGGTGCTTTCAAGACAACTGGGAACTCAGGGAAAAAAACAAGGTTGAATCATGACGTCAGTGATCTTCAGGTCGGAGCTCTAGAAAGAGGCCCGAGTTCCCGAATTCTGAGTTGGATGAAACTTTTTTTTCCCCAGTCGGAGCTCTGAGTTTCCAGTTGTTTTGAACACGGCAGAAGTCATGTTGGATTGACAGCACGGCCAATGTATTCAACCCTTTCTGGCCCATGGTGTTGCATGTGAATGTGTATCCTTTTTAAGCTTGGAATAGATATCCTTAAACCCAGAATTTGACCACAGACCCACTCCATTGAATAGCAGGCTAGTGATTGCTTTGCAATGCTTCCAGTTAGCCACTGATTCCTTCCAAACCACTCACTGTTGAATTTGCTATTTCCAACTTATTGTGTAATGTAATGGCTGATGAGCACCGACGATACGTTTTATGTAATATTACAGGGATTCAAAAGAATTTGCCAGAAGATTGCCAACTTGTTTCATGATGACTGCATGTCTAGCTTGCTAGCTAAGATTTTGAAAGTATGACGTTAACATGATCAGTCCAATCAAAGCTATGGTAGATATAACATGATTTGACGTCCATTTGATCTGTGGCCAATGACCTTAAGCGTTCTTGGATGGGCACTTCTAATGTAAATCTATGGCAGGCAGCACCCAAGTGGCTTGAATTTTCAAGCTCTCCCAGTAGATTTTGTGGTGATGTAGTGTCCTCATGAGTGGCACAACTGGAGAACATGACCAATCCCTACACTCCGTATTTTCCACTGGCTGCCCCACCACCACAGAAAGCACTGAGCTAGGCTGAAACACCTGCATTTTGGAGATGCCTTACTCAAGAAAGCAAAAAAGAGACCATGTTTGTATGCGTCTTTATTGACTCAAAGATTTTATTTATTTATTATTATTTGTTTGCTGAACAGGTGGGGCTCAAAACAGGTGGGCTGCCACCAATGGCAAGACCTGAAAAGGGTTGTCTAACAATGATCAACAACCAATTTAACCGAGCTTGAAGAATTTTGAAAAGATTCATGGGCAAATGTTGTACACACCAGGTGTGAAAAGCTCTTTTTAGAAATTGACCCAGAAAGACTCACGGCTGTAATCGCTGCCAAAGGTATTGACTCAGGGCTGTGAATACTTATCTAATAAAGATGTTTTATTTTTCATAAATGTTTTACAAATGTTAGTTGTTGACCAATCCATTTTAATCCCACTTTGTGACACAACAAAATGTGGAAAAAGTCTAGGGGTGTGAATACGTTCTTAAGGCGCTGCAAATAAACAACCCCCCCCTCTCCCTGTGGTCCTCACCAGGCCACTTTGCTGGGGAGGAGGTTAAGGTGAAGCTGGGGGAGCTGAACGGCCGCTGGGACACCCTTAAAGGCAAGGCCGGGCAGCGCAGGCAGGACCTGGAGGACTCACTGCAGGCACAGCAGTACTTCGCCGACGCCAACGAGGCAGAGTCCTGGATGAGGGAGAAAGAGCCCATCGTGAGCAGTCCCGACTACGGCAAGGATGAGGATTCGGCTGAGGCCCTGCTGAAGAAGCACGAAGCCCTGATGTCTGACCTGAGTGCTTATGGCAGCAGCATCCAGGCTTTGAAGGAGCAGGCCCAATCCTGCAGGGTAAGTCTCGAACCCACATTGCATCTTTAGTCTTATCGTGAAATGAATGTGCACCATTTTACAACTTTTATAAATGCCTAAACTAGCTAGCTAACATTCTATGAACAATTCAACTATTTTCCCGTCTTTGCAAACATCTGAGAACCAGAGTACCAACAAATCAGTCATTTCTTTACTACTCCTGGTCTATTATAGACACAAACGGATATTTTCATGTTGCTATTGTCTAGATTGCACCTTTTAAGACTTTTTTCCTTTCCACCTGCAGCAACAAGTTGCGCCCACCGATGATGAGACTGGCAAGGAGCTGGTGCTGGCCCTCTATGACTACCAGGAGAAGAGCCCCCGTGAGGTCACCATGAAGAAGGGAGACATCCTCACCCTGCTCAACAGCACCAACAAGGTGTGTGTGTGTGTGTACAAACAAATTGTATAACAAAAGAAAGTTACCATCTTAGCGAGATGAACAAAAGCCTTGCTCCAAGCAGGGCCAGGTCCACAAATAACTGCTGCTAGTCCATACCCATGATCAGGCACTTGATGTAGAACGGAAATAATTTGATAGGTATAAGCAAGATAGTATGAACTGAATGGGATGCATGTTCATCCCTTATGGGGGACAAAAATAACATGTTTGTCTTGTGTGTCTTCTCTCCTGACCTCTCTCGCCTGCTGAAGGACTGGTGGAAGGTGGAGGTGAACGACCGCCAGGGCTTTGTGCCAGCAGCCTACGTCAAGAAGCTAGACCCCACCCAGTCCTCCTCCAGGGAGAACCTGCTGGACGAGCAGGGCAGCATCGGCCTCCGCCAGGACCAGATCGAGAACCAGTAAGGGCCTCCTTCTACCTAACCCACTTTCTACCTAACCCTTTGCCACTGTAATTTCTGACTTCTGCTCTTACATGCCCCAGTACTCATCTTCAGTACACATCTGTAGTTCTTTACCACCTTTTTACCTCTAACTTAGAACTTAACCTGTTGACCCGACTGGTTTGATTAACTGTTTTTTAAAAACAAATGTACGTTCCTATCTTAGCCTAGCTAATTAACAATTAACCTCTTCAATATCCCAGTTTCTCTCTCTCTCTCCCCCTCCCTCAAATTTTCGGTCTGTTTTTCTTAGTCTCCCTTTAGTCTCTTCCTTATCATAACAGTCCAGTGAGCCAGTAGCACTTCAACTTTTCTGTCACTAACGGCCTTGCCTTTGTCTCTCTGTCTGTTTCTCTGTTTCCCATCCTAACTGCTAATGCCTGCCCGCGCATGTCATGTTTGTGACTGAGTAGGCCGGGGGCAAAGGAGACGTGCAGTGTGTCTGTACGCATGAA
Source organism: Salvelinus alpinus (assembly GCF_045679555.1). Taxonomy (NCBI): domain Eukaryota; kingdom Metazoa; phylum Chordata; class Actinopteri; order Salmoniformes; family Salmonidae; genus Salvelinus; species Salvelinus alpinus. The sequence goes on from NC_092109.1 coordinate 1,325,157, forward strand.
GCAGGTGGAGGAACTGTGAGTAGGACCAGCGTGTCCCTCTAGGTGTCGTGTTTGTGAAGCCACCACGCATTCCCACGAGCAACGCAGCCATTGCCATTCCTGCCAGTCCCTCAATCAATACCCATTTCAATGTCGTGGACCTTGTGACTGGTTCCAGTGCTCGCTCTCTCTCTCTCAACACAAAGGGGATTCTAAAATCTCCATCTTGTAATTTTAGGTACGGCACTCTCCTGGAGCTGGGCGAGAAGCGCAAGGACATGCTAGAAAAGAGCTGCAAGAAGTTCATGCTGTTCCGCGAGGCTAACGAACTGCAGCAGTGGATCAACGAGAAGGAGGGCGCCCTCACCAACGAGGAGGTGGGCTCCGACCTGGAGCAGGTGGAGGTGCTGCAGAAGAAGTTTGACGACTTCCAGAAGGTACGCCGCACACAACGTGCCTGCCGGGGAGTAGGAGAGGGCACTAGCTGACTTACTGTACGTCATCCTTTTAGGCTTTAGTAGTGATGAGGGGAAAAATCGATACAGTAGAGTATCAGAATATATCGTCAAAAATATTATTGCAAGTATCGATTCTCTGCTAGATGGGTAATACATATCGTATCGGGACCTATAGTTGAAGTTTGGAAGAGTCATTAAAACTCGTTTTTCAACCACTCCACAAATTTCTTGTTAACAAACTATAGTTTTGGCAAGTCGGTTAGGACATCTACTTTGAGCATGACACAATTAATTTTTCCAACAATTGTTTACAGACAGATTGTCACTTATAATTCACTGTATCACAATTCCAGTGGGTCAGAAGTACATACACTAAGTTGACTGTGCCTTTAAACAGCTGACAGGCTAATTGACATCATTTGAGTCAATTGGAGGTGTACCTGTGGATGTATTTCAAGGCCTACCTTCAAACTCAGTGCCTCTTTGCTTGACATCATGGGAAAATCAAAATAAATCAACAAAGACCTCAGAAAAAAAATTGTAGACCTCCACAAGACTGGTTCATCCTTAGGCGCAATTTCCAAACGCCTGAAGGTACCACGTTCATCTGTACAAACAATAGTATGCAACACCATGGGACCATGCAGCCGCCATACCGCCCAGGAAGGAGACACGTTCTGTCTCCTAGAGATGAACGTACTTTGGTGTGAAAAGTGCAATCAATCCCAGAACAACAGCAAATGCCCTCGTGAAGATGCTGGAGGAAACGGGTACAAAAGTATCTATATCCACAGTAAAACGAGTCCTATATCAAATCAAATGTATTTATATAGCCCTTCGATCAGCTGATATCTCAAAGTGCTGTACAGAAACCCAGCCTAAAACCCCAAACGGCAAGCAATGCAGGTGTAGAAGGACGGTGGCTAGGAAAAACTCCCTAGAAAGGCCAGAACCTAGAAAGAAACCTAGAGAGGAACCAGGCTATGAGGGGTGGCCAGTCCTCTTCTGGCTGTGCTTTGTGGAGATTATAACAGAACATGGCCAAGATATTCAAATGTTCATAGATGACCAGCATGGTCAAATAATAATAACCACAGTAGTTGTTGAGGGTGCAACAGGTCAGCACCTCAGGAGTAAATGTCAGTTGGCTTTTCATAGCCGATCATTGAGAGTATCTCTACCGCTCCTGCTGTCTCTAGAGAGTTGAAAACAGCAGGTCTGGGACAGGTAGCATGTCCGGTGAACAGGTCAGGGTTCCATAGCCGTAAGCAGAACAGTTGAAACTGGAGCAGCAGCACGGCCAGGTGGACTGTCATCATGCCAAGTAGTCCTGAGGCATGGTCCTAGGGCTCAGGTCCTCAGAGAGAGAGAGCGATAATTAGAGAGAGCATACTTAAATTCACACAGGACACCGGATAAGACAGGAGAAATACTCCAGATATAACAGACTGACCCTAGCACCCCGACACATAAACTACTGCAGCATAAATACTGGAGGCTGAGACAGGAGGGGTCAGGAGACACTGTGGCCCCATCCGATGATACCCCCTTGACAGGGCCAAACAGGCAGGATATAACCCCACCCACTTTCCCAAAGCACAGCCCCCACATCACTAGAGGGATATCTTCAACCACCAACTTACCATCCTAAGACAAGGCCAAGTATAGCCCACAAAGATCTCCACCACGGCACAACTCAAGGGGGGGCGCCAACCCAGACAGGAAGACCACGTCAGTGACTCAACCCACTCAAGTGACGCACCCCTCCTAGGGACGGCATGGAAGAGCACCATTAAGCCAGTGACTCAGCCCCTGTAATAGGGTTAGAGGCAGAGAATCCCAGTGGAGAGAGGGGAACCGGCCAGGCAGAGACAGCAAGGGCGGTTCGTTGCTCCAGTGCCTTTCCGTTCACCTTCACACTCCTGGGCCAGACTACACTCAATCATAGGACCTGTGAGTCTTCAATAAAGACTTAGTTGAGACCGAGTCTGCGTCTCTCACATGGGTAGGCAGACCATTCCATAAAAATGTAGCTCTATAGGAGAAAGATCTGCCTCCAACTTTTTGCTTCGAAATTCTAGGGACAATTAGGAGGCCTGCGTCTTGTGACCGTAGCGTACGTGTAGGTATGTACGGCAGGACCACATCGGAAAGATGGGTAGGAGCAAGCCCAACAAGCATCTCTGTTTTGTCTGAGTTTAAAAGTAGAACGTTTGCAGCCATCCACCTCCTTATGTTTGAAAAACAGGCTTCCATTCCAGCGAGGGCAATTTTGTGCTTCACCATGTTTCATTGAAATGCACAGCTGTGTGTCATCCGCATAGCAGTGAAAGTTAACATTGTTTTCGAATTACATCCCCAAGAGGTAATATATATATATATATATATATATATATAGTGAAAACAATAGTGGTCCTAAAACGGAACCTTGAGGAACACCGAAATGTACAGTTGATTTGTCAGAGGACAAACCATCCACAGAGACAAACTGATATCTTTCCGACAGATAAGATCTAAACCAGGCCAGAACTTGTCAGTGTAGACCAATTTAGGTTTCCAATCTCTGCAAAAGAATGTGGTGATCGATGGTATCAAAAGCACCCTAACGTGTAGGAGCACGAGGACAGATGCAGAGCCTCGGTCTGACGCCATTAAAAGGTCATTTACCACCTTCACAAGTGCAGTCTCAGTGCTATGATGGGGTCTTAAACCAGACTGAAGCATTTCGTATACATTGTTTGTCTTCAGGAAGGCAGTGAGTTGCTGCAGCTTTTTCATTTTTTTTGAGAGGAATGACAGATTCGATATAGGCTGATAGTTTTTATTTTATTTTTTCTGGGTCAAGGTTTGGCTTATTCAAGAGAGGCTTTATTATTGCCACTTTTAGTGAGTTTGGTACACATTTGGTGGATAGAGAGCAGTTTTATTATGTTCAACATAGGAGGGTCAAGCACAGGAAGCAGCTCTTTCAGTAGTTTAGTTGGATTAGGGTCCAGTATGCAGCTTGAAGGTTTAGAGGCCATTATTATTTTCATCATTGTGTCAAGAGATTTAGTACTAAAACACTTAAGTGTCTCCCTTGATCCTAGGTCCTGGCAGAGCTGTGCAGACTCAGGACAACTGAGCTTTGGAGGAATACGTAGATTTAAATAGGAGTCCGTAATTTGCTTTCAAATGATCATGGTCTTTTCCTCGAAGTTCATGAATTTATCACTGCTGAAGTGAAAGCCATCCTCTCTTGAGGAATGCTGCTTTTTAGTTAACTTTGCGACAGTATCAAAAATAAATTTTGGATTGTTCTTATTTTCCTCAATTAAGTTGGAAAAATAGGATGATTGAGCAGCAGTGAGGGTTCTTTGATACTGCTCGGTACCGTCTTTCCAAGCTAGTCGGAAGACTTCCAGTTTGGTGTGGCGCCATTTCCGTTCCAATTTTCGGGAAGCTTGCTTCAGAGCTTGGGTATTTTCTCTATACCAGGGAGCTAGTTTCTTATGACAAATGTTTTTAGGGGTGTGACTGCACCTAGGGTATTGCGCAAGATTAAATTGAGTTCCTCAGTTAGGTGATTAACTGATTTTTGTCCTCTGATGTCCTTGGGTAGGTAGAGGGAGTCTGGAAGGACATCAAGGAAACTTTGGGTTGTCTGAGAATTTATAGCACGACTTTTGATGATCCTTGGTTGGGGTCTGAGCAGATTATTTGTTGCGATTGCAAACATAATAAAATGGTGGTCCAATAGTTCAGGATTATGAGGAAAAACATTAAGATCCACAACATTTATTCCATGGGACAAAACTAGGTCCAGAGTATGACTGACTGTGGTAGTGAGTATGTCCGGAGACATGTTGGTCAAAACCCACTGAGTCGATGATGGCTCCGAAAGCCTTTTGGAGTGGGTCTGTGGACTTTTCCATGTGAATATTAAAGTCACCAAAAATGTGAATATTATCTGCTATGACTACAAGGTCCGATAGGAATTCAGGGAACTCAGTGAGGAATGCTGTATATGGCCCAGGAGGCCTTTTAAACATTAGCTATAAAAAGGTATTGAGTAGGCTGCATAGATTTCATGACTAGAAGCTCAAAAGACAAAAACATAATAAAATTTACGACATAACCTGAAAGGCTGCTCAGCAAGGAAGAAGCCACTGCTCCAAAACCGCCATAAAAAGCCAGACTACGGTTTGCAACTGCACATGGGGACAAAGATTGTACTTTTTGGAGAAATGTCCTCTGGTCTGATGAAACAAAAATAGAACTGTTTGGCCATAATGACCATCGTTATGTTTGGAGGAAAAAGGGGGAGGCTTGCAAGCCGAAGAACACCATCTCACCATCTCTCCTGCTTTGCTGCAGGAAGGACTGGTGCACTTAAAAAAATAGATGTCATCATGAGGAGGGAAAAGTATGTGGATATATTGAAGCAACATCTCGAGACATCAGTCAGGAAGTTAAAGCTTGGTGGCAAATGGGTCTTCCAAATGGACAATGACCCCAAGCATACTTACAAAGTTGTGGCAAAATGGCTTCAGGACAACAAAGTCATGGTATTGGAGTGGCCATCATAAAACCCTGACCTCAATCCCATAGAAAATTTGTGGGCAGAACTGAATAAGCGTGTGCGAGCAAGGAGGCCTAAAAACCTGACTCAGTTACACCAGCTGTCAGGAGGAATGGGCTAAAATTCACCCAGGTTATTGTGGGAAGCTTGTGGAAGGCTACCCAAAATGTTTGACCCAAGTTAAACAATTTAAAGGCAATGCTACCAACTTCTGAGTGTATGTAAACTTCTGACCCACTGGGAATGTGATGAAAGAAATAAAAGCTGAAATAAATCATTCTCAACTATTATTCTGACATTTCACATTCTCTTTAAATAAAGTGGTGATCCTAACTGACCTAAGACAGGGAATTTTTACTCTGCTTAAATGTCAGGTATTGTGAAACTGAGTTTAAATGTATTTGGCTAAGGTGTATGTAAACTTACGACTTCAACTGTAAGTATTGTGATAATATCCTATTGTGGGGACCCTGGCAAATCCTAGCCCTAGGCTAGTGAACCAAAAAGCATTAAAAAAGCCTGTTAGTTGAACTCTGTTTAAAGTGCACTCCACTTGTAAGAGACAAGTTAGTGGTTGTAGGATATACAGTGCATTTGGAAAGTATTTAGACACCTAGGCTTTTTCCATATTTTGTTATGTTACAGCCTTAGTCTTAAATGTATTTCAATCGTTTTTTCCCCTTATTAATCGACACATAATACCCCATAATGACAAAGCAAAAACTTTTTTTTTTGCCAATGTATTGCAAATTCTGAAAACTGATACGACATTTACATAAGTATTCAGACCATTTACTAAGTACTTTGAAGCACCTTTGGAAGCTTTTACAGCCTTGAGTCTTGGGTATTACGCTACAAGCTTGGCACACCTGTATTTGGGGAGTTTCTCCCATTCTTCTCTTCAGATCATCTCAAGCTCAGGTTGGATGGAGATCATCGCTGCACAGCTATTTTCAGGTCTCTTCAGAGATGTTCAATCGGGTTCAAGTCCGGGCTCTGGCTGGGCCACTCAAGGACATTCAGAGACTTGTCCCGAAGCCATTCCTGCATTGTCTTGGATGTGTGCTTAGGGTTGTTGTCCTGTTGGAAGGTGAACCTTCGCCCCCAGTCTGATGTCCTGAGCGCTCTGGAGCAGGTTTTAATCAAGGATCTCTCTGTACTTTACTCCGTTCATCTTTGCATCAATCCTGACTAGTCTCCCAGTCCCTGCCACTGAAAAACATCCCAACAGAATAAGGCTGTAACGTATCAAATTTGGAAAAATTCAAGGTGTCTGAATACTTTCTGAATGCACTGTACTATATTTTAGACAGTTTGAGGGTATTTTCGCATAAGAATCCCATCCATGCCTGGTAGTTCCTAGCAACCGTTAGACTGCTGATCTGTGAGTATTTGTGCCGGTCAATCATAAAAACTAAAATGTTATGTATGGGAGCTGAATGCCGCCGGAGGAGATGGCTGACTTTTTATGGGCTCCTAACCAATTGTGCTATTGGTATTTTTTCACATTATTTGTAACTTATGTTGTGCATACTGTTTCTGCCACTGTCTCTTATGACCGAAAAGAGCTTATGGATATCAGTACTGTGATTACTCACCTCGATCTGGACGAAGATTTTTTTCTTTAACGAGTCAGACGCGAAAAATTTACTTCAGACACTGGACAAGGCCCAAATCCCCATAATTGGCATGAAGAAGAGAGATATCGGGGATGTTGGTCGGGGTGCTTTGTAAGGATCCGATGGCGAGTGGGTAATCCGTTTCTACCATCAGTCCTATTAGCCAACGTGCAACCATTGGATATTAAAATGGATGCACTCCGATCAAGACTACCCAACCAATGGGACATTAAACTGTAATATCTTATGTTTCACCGAGTCGTGGCTGAACGACGACATGGATAACATACAGCTGGCTGAGTTTTCCGTGCATCGGCAAGATAGAACAGCTGCCTCCGGTAAAGACAAGGGGTGGCGGTTTGTGTCTATTTGTAAATAACAGCTGGTGCACGAAGTCTAATATTATACAGGTCAACATTCACAAGGCCGCAGGGCCAGACGGATTACCAGGACGTGTACTCCGAGCATGCGCTGATCAAGTGTCTTCACTGACATTTTCAACCTGTCCCTGACCGAGTCTGTAATACCAACATGTTTCAAGCAGACCACCATAGTCTCCATGCCCAAGAACAACAAGATAACCTGCCTAAATGACTACTGACCCGTAGCACTCACATCTGTAGCCATGAAGTGCTTTGAAAGGCTGGTCATGGCTCACTTCAACACCATTATCCCAATTGCACTCCAAACTTCCCTTTCCCACCTTGTCAAAAGGAACACCTACATGAGAATGCTATTCGTTGACTACAGCTCAGCGTTCAACACCATAGTTCCCTCAAAGCTCATCACTAAGCTAAGGACCCTGGGACTAAACACCTCCCTCTGCAACTGGATCCTGGACTTCCTGACGGGCCGCCCCCAGGTGGTAAGGGTAGGTAACAACACATCTGTCACGCTGTTTCTCAACACGGGGGCACCTTGGGGGTGCGTGCTCAGTCTCCTCCTGTACTCCGTTCACCCATGGCCAAGCAAGACTCCAACACCAAGTTTCTGACGACACAACAGTGGTAGGCCTGATCACCAACAACGATGAGACAGCCTATAGGGAGGAGGTCAGAGATCTGGCACTGTGGTGCCAGTATAACAACCTCCCCCTCAATGTGATCAAGACAAAGATGATTGTGTACTACAGGAAAAGGAGGGCTGAGCACACCCCCATTCTCAGCAATGGGATTGTAGTGGAGCAGGTGGAGAGCATCAAGTTCCTTGGTGTCCACATCACCAACAAACTGTCATGGTCCAAACATACCAAGACAATCTTGAAGAGGGCATGACAATGCCTATTGCCCCTCAGGAGACTGAAAAGATTTGGCATGGGTCCTCAGAGCCTCAAAGTTATACAGCTGCACCATCGAGAGCATCCTGACTGGTCGCATCACTGCCTGGTATGACAACTGCTCGACCTCTGACGGCAAAGCACTTTACCTAGATGTACACTACCTTTCACAAGTTTGGGGTCAATCTTCCCTGAGCCTGTTCACTGTATGATGTTGAGACTGGTGTTTTGCGGGTACTATTTAATGAAGCTGCCAGTTGAGAATTTGTGAGGCATCTCTTTCTCAAACTAGACACTAATGTACTTGTCCTCTTGCTCAGTTGTTTACCGAGGCCTCCCACTCTATTCTGGTTAGAGCCAGTTTGCGCTGTTCTGTGAAGGGAGTAGTACATAGCGCTGTACAAGATCTTCAGTTTCTTGGAATTTTCTCGCATGGAATAGCCTTCATTTCTCAGAACAAGAATAGACTGACGAGTTGTAATCAAACCCACAAATGCTGATGCGCCAGATACTCAAATAGGCTGAGGAAGGCCAGTTTTTCAGCTGTGCTAACATAATTGCAAAAGTGTTTTCTTATGATCAATTAGCCTTTTTAAAATGATAAACTTGGATTAGCTGTTTCCAGCTACAACATTAACAATGTCTACACTGTATTTCTGATCAATTTGATGTTATTTTAATGGACAAAAATGTTGCTTTTCTTTCAAAAACAAGGACATTTTTAAGTCACCCCAAACTTTTGAACGGTAGTGTACATATTACCGAAATTACCTCGACTAGCCTGTGCCCCCGCACATTGACTCTGTACCGGTACCACCTGTATTGAGCCTCGCTATTATTATTTTATTGTTGCTCTTTAATTATTTGCTTTTGTTTATTTTAGTAAATACTTTCTTAACCAACAATGCAGTTTTAGGAAAAATAAATGATAAGGGCTTGCCAGTAAGCATTTCACTGTACACCTGTTGTATTTGGCGCACGTGACAAATAAAATTTGATTTGACTCCAATTAGCTTCCATATTCCGGTTGCAGAGCCATTAATAACGTGTGCATACTAGACCACATGGGAATGTGACGTGCACTGCAGTCCTTCTTAGTTTATACCATACCCATCTCGACCAGTACCTTGGTGAATAAAATGTGTGTGAGTTGTGTAGTGACGGTCTTTCTTCTCCTTGCGTGTCCACCAGGACCTGAAGGCCAACGAGTCTCGTCTGAGGGACATCAACAAGGTGGCATCTGAGCTGGAGTCTGAGGGCCTAATGGCAGAGGAGGCACACATGGTCCAAGCTCAGGTAATGTAGCCCGCTAATGCAGAGATATGTCATATTTCATTGGTCAAAGATGAAAGCCTATAAAGCAATTGTTATTGCGTCAGTATTTGTGTGAAATTATTTTACATTGTTTGAAATATAGCAAAGGTATTCACTTTCCAGGGATACCAGTGTAAAACATTTTTAGCATAACTTTTCTTTTTTTCTCCAGGAACAAGTAATAGTGGGTTCCGTTCCTGGCAAGGTAAAGACGACTCCTGAGTTTCAATACATTTTGATTTCGTTAACAGTATAATGTATCTAGAATGTTTATTTCTGTCACGTATGTAACCCAAATTCCCCTCTTTGTTCCAACAGGATGATACCGACTCCAAAAATGCTTCACCATGGAAGGTAAGAAAGTCTTGACCAATCAACATAGTCTCATGGATATCCAAACAAAGCATTTTGTCTCACAAACTATATCCTTTTAGTCTGACCATGTCTTTTTTTTTTTTCCATATAAGATTGGACAGCATGTAGCTTGTCAATCTGGACTTGTTGTCATTTGAACCTGAGCATGATTGAACTGCATTGGGGTTTTGACACTGTCAAAAATATTTGAATGAATTTGAATCGTGGATTCATGCCCACTAGTTCAGCCCTGTTCATAGGACCTTGCATCAGTTAATGTAAGACATACTTGTTAACAAACAAGAGATAAACAAATGAATGAAAGACCTGGCACTTACCACTCACCATTCAATATATTCTAAGTACTCTACTGTTCACTAGCTACTCTAGTGAACCTGTTTACTTGTTTACTCTAGCTACTTGTTTATAAGGTATTAGTTTCATTGGGTAAACAAAAATGTTAAAGGTAATTTTGACCTTTCTCATTACTGCTAAAACAGGTGAAAACACATATCAGACACATGTTGACACACCCATAGATGGATTTAGCTAGAAGACGGTATTATATGCATCTTTGTTGACGCAGCCTACACATAAACCCAATTATTAACTTTTGCCTTGAGCTGTAGTAACTTAGTCAGCGCTTAAGTTTCCGTCTCCACTGCATGTACGGTGATGGTGGTCCTTTTGGTGGTTTTTGGCCTGCTGGTCTTCTATCGTCATGTTGATGTCTTTTGGGCAACAGTGTAAAGACATGGTCTGTCTTTACCCCCTGCTGTGCTAATATAGTTCCTCTCTTGACTGGTGTGGTGTTTTTGTCCCAATCCCCCTACCTTCCTCCTCCCTTTTCCTGTCCTCCCTTTGTGCTATTTTTTTCACCTTTGATTGTAGAATGTACGCGTGGCTGTTCAAACGACGGCTAACTTTAATACTATCAAGGTAAGCTTTTTAAAGACTAGCCCCCCCCAAATCCCGCCCTCCTCCTCCCTCGCATTTATGTCCTCCTGGCTTGTCTCAAACCTGCATCGTGTACGTTCTGGAGACTAACCCTTTCATCAACGTGGTCATCCTTTGGTTCCATTGTCTTGTTCATCATCGGTCTGGACTCTGTCTACAGTCCTTGCGTTGTATTTTTGTTCTCATCATGTTGCCGATGTCATTGGATGGCCTTGTCCCTCATTCCTGTTTTCATTTGTCTCATCCCGCTCTCCTTTAACCATTATTTGTTTTCGAAATGAAGGATGGCTGGTACAAAAGGCATTGAAATATGCCTCAACACCATATTTTGTTACCCTAGCGTTTTGCCATTCCTTTCTCCATTGTTTCTCCATCCTGTGTATCGTCATTGACATTCATCCATCTCCCAGTCTGACTTTTCTTGTTCCTCGTTACCAACCCCTTTTATCCAACCGCCTCCTTTTACACCAGTCTGTCTGTCAAACACACATGGAGCACAACCTGAATCAATGAGCACTTTACTGATTCACAATTTATATTCACAACTGATATCAGTTTAAGACCCTCATTGCTCAAGATTACCAGGATTGGGCTCCATTCCACTGGACTCCATTGTAACTCAGTCAATTCAGAGAAGAGTTAATTTATTAGATGAATTTTAAGTCATTTTGTTTTGATTCATTGAGTTGAAATGGAATTTATCCCAACCTGGAAGGATATGCAACCATGAGTCTATATATCAAATAATATCCTGAAAATAAGTCATTTATCAATTAATTAAAACATTTTTAATTTAAATCTGCTAAATTGGAGCACTGGGTTCAAGTAACCTTGGCAAAGGCCTCATGGGAGTTAATTGTATCCCGGAGAAGCTCTGTCTAGCTCTGTGATTGGGTGATAACGGTGGTGTGTTTGTAGGAGCTGAACAACCGCTGGAGGTCCCTGCAGCAGCTGGCTGAGGAGAGAAGCAACATGCTGGGGAGTGCCCATGAGGTGCAGAGGTTCCACAGGTACACACAACACACATCCACAGAAGGCATTTGAAGTGCACATACACACTACGTTCAAACAGATGCAGAGAAAACTTGCGCATTAAAGTCTTTACACACACATCTGTGTTTAAGGTGACACATGTATTAGCCTATGTAGGTTCCTGATGAAGACCAAGAACACCTCAAAGAGAAAGTTGGTGGACATTAATATTTTAACACACTGAACAAAATGGCTGGTGTGAAATGAAAAACTAAATGGCTGCTTGTTTTCTTCAGGGATGCGGATGAGACCAAGGAGTGGATCGAGGAGAAGAACCAGGCCCTGAACACAGACAACTACGGCCACGACCTGGCTAGCGTTCAGGCTCTGCAGCGCAAACATGAGGGCTTTGAGAGAGACCTGGCCGCCTTGGGAGACAAGGTGAGCGGAAACACACACACACACACACACACACACACACACACACACACACTTTCAGTTGCCATTTAGATCAGCGGATGGTCAGTATTGATCAAAGTCTTGAAGATGAGGTGAGCAGAAACACACGCGCATGCATTTATCTACTGTGTCGATCGTCCTTCTTCAAGAAGATACTGCGTCTCAGTAAGAGCAGGGCCGTCCAAACACACAGGGACTGAAAAAAGGTTGAAGAATGTAATAACCCTTAGCGGATCTTTGCCTTCCTGTTCCAGGTGAAGTCTCTGGGGGAGACGGCGGAGCGTCTGATCCAGTCCCACCCGGAGGCTGTGGACGACATCCAGGAGAAGTGCACAGAGCTCAACACGGCCTGGAGCAGCCTAGTGGCGCGTGCCGACCAGCGCAAGGACAAGCTGGGCAACTCCCACGACCTGCAGCGCTTCCTCTCCGACTTCAGGGACCTGATGTCCTGGATTAACGGCATCCGAAGCTTGGTCTCCTCAGAGGAACTGGCCAAAGATGTGACCGGGGCTGAGGCCCTGCTGGAGAGACACCAGGTACTGGTATATGAGCACACATAGATGCACACACAAGCACTTGTACCGTCCATCCCCTGTATCTTGTGGACACACCAGGTGAACCCGATTCCACATATGGACACACACAAACATCTAGTCCATCCAATATACACCTGTAATCTTACCATCCTCTCTCCCTCTTTCCAGGAGCACCGTACTGAGATCGACGCCCGTGCGGGCACCTTCCAGGCCTTTGAGCAGTTTGGCCAGCAGCTGTTGGCACGCGGCCACTACGCCAGTCCGGAGATCCAGCAGAAGCTGGAGGCCCTGGACCACGAGAGGGCCGACCTGGAGAAGGCCTGGGTCCAGAGACGCATGATGCTCGACCAGTGCCTGGAGCTCCAGGTTGGAGACAAACATGCGCGCGCACACAGACACAGACAGACACATTCATTCAATCATTAACACTGTAGAACAAACTATGAAATGGTGCTTGGCTCCATACAGGGACACAGCACACACACCAAGCTCGCAAATCGGCAATGTTTGACCGTAATTGAACTATAACTTAATTTAAGTAAATGAAATTACACAGCATAAAACCTCAATAAAAATATATTTTTTAAATGATACAGTCTTAGAAACCCCCCTGTTGCTTACCTTCTGGGGCACGAAAGGGTGGCAGATCATTCCTTAAGCCTTGCAAAAACAAACACCTCGTCTCAGTGGCTTTTGGTTATTTAAACTTAAGGACATGTTGGTGTGTCTACGTTAGTTTAGGTTCCTTTGCTCCAGACTTGACAGTGTGCCTTTGATGAACTAGGCCTAATCTAGTTTGTGTGCTGCCAACCCATGGAATAAAAGTGTAATAATTATACTACACACAACCTCGAGACGACGTCAATTACTAGCCTAGCCAGTATACAACTTATCCTAGTGAGTAATATCTCTCCTCTCCTCCCTCAGCTGTTCAACCGTGACTGTGAGCAGGCTGAGAACTGGATGGCAGCGCGCGAGGCCTTCCTGGCCAGCGACGACAAGGGCGACTCCCTGGACAGCGTGGAGGCCCTCATCAAGAAACACGAGGACTTTGACAAGGCCATCAATGTGCAGGAGGAGAAGATCGCTGCCCTGCAGTCCTTTGCTGACCAGCTGGTCGGCGCTGACCACTACGCCAAGCCTGAGATCTTCAAACGTCGCAACGAAGTCCTGGACAGGTCACTCTAGCTTTCTCTTTAGATGACCATCTGTGCAACTTTGCATGTGCGTATCTGTTAGCGTTATTCCGTTACCATGGAATTGGCCACTGAGACTTTAAAATATATGGTTTGTTAAACTTTGAAATCAATTGTTTTTGTTTGGCATACTTTTTAAAGTCTCGGCGTAATTCCATTACCATGGAATTGCCATAGTGTAACTGCCTGCCCTAGTGTAACTGTGCCTGCCTGCGTTTGTCCTCCCGGTCTGTAGGTGGCGCCGTCTGAAGGCCCAGATGATTGAGAAGCGTTCCAAGCTGGGCGAGTCCCAGACCCTGCAGCAGTTCAGCCGTGATGTGGATGAGATTGAGGCCTGGATCAGCGAGAAGCTGCAGACGGCCACCGACGAGTCCTACAAGGACCCCACCAACATCCAGGTACAGGATTGGCTAAGATAATCACAATGACGGGCTCCATCCTTGGAGTTTCAAGGCTGAACCATAGATATGGATTGTGGGCACACTTGCCACAAAAGACAGATAGCAATCGGTAGCGCCATGAAGGGCATTCAGCATGGGACGTACACCCTCTAACCATCTCTATGGGCTTCCCCTAAGCCCCCTAACCACTGATCTAGGGTCAGTTTACCCTAACCCATAACCATTAGTAGGATAACAAATATCTGATCCTCTGTCAGTGGTTAGGGGCAACTTTTTTACTTAAAAAAAAAAAATCTTGTCAGATGAAATACTTTGACTTGATCAAAAGATCATGATCAAATAATGACTTGAAACACCCTTTTTTCAGAATTTCTGGTGACCCCACCCCATATCTAATGGTTTAACCTTAAAATTGATAAATGTCAATTTTTACATCAACGAATAACCTTGAATTCATAATTAAAACCAATAAATACATTTACTAAAAAAAAAACTAAAAAAAAAGATCTTTCTCAAACATTTGTATGTTGCCATAATTCTGTACTGTAATAAAAAATAAAAAATGTTGGCAACCCCACTGTAATTCCTCCACAACCTGGCCTATAAGGCATTTTATTTTGGTTTCAAAAGATGGTAAACCGATTTTGGGGGAGGGTGGGTGAGTGTTTTGTTAATATAAGTTAAATTACATCTAACTTGTCAGTGGTTTCAATACTGCAGTTTAATACTGTGTAAATGTATTGTTGCTCCCTGTTAATGACTACAATGCCCCCTTACCTGTACCTACTGAACCAACCCCCATGTGTGTCTATATGGGACTGAATCTCTCCTCTGTTTTTGTCTCGTTTATAGTTGTCCAAGCTGCTGGTAAGTTGAGTAGTGTGTCTGCTAAACTAACACCCAAAGTAGGTTTTCTGTCGCCTTGTCTGTTGTAGACACGTGTGTAGAATGCCATCCCGTATTTTACGTGTTCATCTGCACTCGCAAGTGCCTGCTTTTTTTTGTTGTTGTATGGGTTTCATACATGTCTTCATTTTACCCCATCTTGTGCCATCAATGCACATGTTTGTATATGACTGCAGTTGTTTCCATTTTAGCAAATGTCACTTCTTTTTGTTGCTGGTTGTGGCTTCTATATTTTTTTTTGTTTGTCTGCGGTTAGGTCATCTTCAAACTTGCTCCACATATTGTTGCTTTAAAAAAATAAAAAAATAATTGTCCTATAAATCTTGCCAAATGTATTTAGACATGAGAAAGAGAGAGATTGATGTGCCTTGCCTTTTTGTAAGCTCGCCGCATTCATGGTTGTAACCAAAAACCACACTTTAGCCGCAAACACAGTGACATCGAGGATAGCGCCGACACCTCGCATAAGTGTTTGTCTGCTCTCTACCTCTCTCAATCTCCAGTTATGTAAAAACAAAGTGTGGAATTAGTTTTTAAAAGACCCTCTCATCTGGTAGGTATCTTCAAAAACATATTTTGTCGCGGCCCCGTTGTGGATCCGTTCCATCTCCATTTTGTTTGTCACCTTGGTGTGTCTTGTCCGACACATTGTCTGTCCTCATTTGGTGGTGTTTTTTTTTTACCTTGTCAGAATTACATGGCCAGTATTGAATAGAGGAGAATCATAGCCAATTTTGAGTCCTTGAGAGACTTTTTACAACTGGAAAATGTAGCATTGGTTTCATCAACTGCATACACGTATCAACTGCGTTTTGGCCATTTGCTGGTGGAAAGTTACTTTAGGACATCATACATGACAATGACATTAATGCATGCTAATAGTTAACTAACGAGATAACCAGCCAAAACCACACTTTTTTTGAACTGGCTATCTAGTTAGTCTGTTTTACCTGCTGAGCAATTTACTCTCTAGCGTGCTTTTTCTCTCCTGTGGCAACGGCCCACTAGCACACACCATTACTTTTTCATGATTTTCATTGCTGACCAAAAATGATCTATAACTGGGCAAATAACTCACTAGCTATTATTATCAACAAATGTGCAAACGCATCTAAGCTCGCTTTGATCTCAAAAACATATCTCGTGAATGCATGATTGAAAGACTGCTCGTGCCTGTCAATGCAGGCCTACAATAATTATACTCCAATGCGATCTGCAGAGATTGGGAGGACAATGAGCAAAACATCGTATCCAGTTATGATCAGAGTAGCCTAATTGTTTGATATTGTGACTTTTTTAATTTATTTTTTCTGTATTTTTTTATACTTGTTCAAACTGAAATCTATAATCTGCTAGTCCAACATTTTATTTTACTTGCCCCAGGCAAGCGGACAAGCGTTAATGTCGAGCCCTGCATAATCAATAGCCCCAAATAGGAGATATTCACTCTCCAGTCACAAACATAAACATGTGTGAAAAAGGACTGACACTTATGAAGCGTATTGTAAAAAGTGCCATTCTAATATATACAGTGCCTTCGGAAAGTATTCAGACCCCTTGACTTTCTCCACATTGTTACTTTACAGCCTTATTATAAAATGAATTAAAAAAAATATATATATAATCCTCAGCAATCTACACACAATACCCCATAATGATGAAGTGAAATAGGTTTTTAGAAATGTTTGCAAATTTATTACAAATAAAATAAACCAGGCCCTGTATTCAGACCCTCTGCTAACAGACTCAAAATTGAACTCAGGTGCATGTATCCTTGATGTTTCTGCAACTTGATTTGAGTCCACCTGTGGTAAATTCAATTGATTGGACATGATTTGGAATTGCACACACCTGTCTATGTAAGGTCCCACAGTTGTCAGAGCAAAAACCAATTCAAAGTAATTGTCCGTAGAGCTCTGAGACAGGATTGTGTCGAGGCACAGATCTGGGGAAGGGTACCAAAGCATTACTGCAGCATCGAAGGTCCCCAAGAACACAGTGGCCTTAATCATTCTTAAATTGAAGAAGTTTGGAACCACCAAGACTCTTCCTAGAGCCGGCCAAACTGAGCGATCGGGGAGAAAGGCCTTGGTCAGGGAGGTGACCAAGAACCCGATGGTCACTCTGACATAGCTCTAGAGTTCCTCTGTGGAGATGGGAGAACCTTCCAGAAGGACAACCATTTCTGCAGCACGCTACCAATCAGGCCTTTATGGTAGAGTGGCCAGACGCAAGGACTGTGAGACTAGTCAGGATCGAGGCAAAGGTGAACGGAACAAAGTACAGAGAGATCCTTGATGAAAACCTGCTATGGAGCGCTCAGGACATCAGACTGGGGCGAAAGTTAACCTTCCAACAGGACAACAACCCTAAGCACACATCCAAGACAACGCACGAATGGCTCCGGGACAAGTCTCAATGTCCTTGAGTGGCCCAGCCAGAGCCCGGACTTGAACCCGAACGAACATCTCTGGAGAGACCTGAAAATAGCTGTGCAGTAACGCTCCCCATCCAACCTGACAGAACTTGAGAGGATCTGCAGAGAAGAATGGGAGAAACTCCCTAAATACAGGTGTGCCAAGCTTGTGGTGTCATACCCAAGAAGACTCAAGGTTGTAATTGCTGCCAAAGGTGCTTCATCAAAGTACTGAATAAAGGGTCTGAATACTTATGTAAATGTTGAAATAAAATAAAAAATGTTTTGTTTTGTCATTATGGGGTGTTGTGTGTAGATTGATGAGCGGGGGGAAAAAACAATTGAATCCATTGAAGAATAAGGCTGTAACGTAACAAAGTGGTAAAAGTCAAGGTGTCTGAATACTTTCCAAATTCACTGTATACTTTGCCTCTTTATTTGAATGCACTTATTCTATAGAAGAGCATCTGCTAAATGACTAAATTGCCTTTTCAATTGTACATCAACCCTTACCAAACACGTATCTAAGTAGCCTACCGGATTGTGTTTTCACACAATCCAAGGGAAGATGTCACCCATCCAGCACCAACCCACTGGCTCTCTATACACCATGGTTCTCACTCCCTTGTTCTCCCCCGTCTCTTCCCTCCTTCCCCTGCCTGCGCTCACAGAGTAAGCACCAGAAGCACCAGGCCTTTGAGGCAGAGCTGCACGCCAACGCAGACCGCATCCGTGGGGTCATTGACACAGGAAACGCCCTCATCCAGAGAGGGGCCTGCGCCGGCAGTGAGGACGCAGTTCAGGTACCCACACAGTTTTTAAACATCTTACTTGTCCTATACACACATTATAATTGTAAGTATAAAAATGTTCTTTACATACAAAGCCACTTCAAGAACAAAAGCCTTTGAGAAAAACACGGTGATCACATTGCAAACAAATGTTAAATACATTATCTTTCTATGCCATTCAAGCAACGTGAACTGATTATTGCCTAGTTCAACATCTACTGTTTTTGTCAGTAGTTCAAAACAGGGTATCAAACCTGTGCATGTGTTCTTTAGTCGCGTCTCGGTGCCCTGGATGAGCAGTGGCAGTTCCTGGTGAACAAGTCAGCAGAGAAGAGCCAGAAGCTCAAGGAAGCCAACAAGCAGCAGAACTTCAACACTGGCATCAAGGACTTTGACTTCTGGCTATCTGAGGTAAAAACAAATGAGAATAAAATAATTAAAAAATCTAGATCTAAAAATTTGATCACTTTTGTGAAAGGTTCCCATCCACCACACAATTCTCAAAAGTTAAAGATGCTGATATTTGGTTTATCATGAAATCATGTACTGAAAACCCTGATGTTTAATAGGATTTATCTGAGACCTGCACAGATAGTCAGTAAGATTAGAAAAGGAGAGGTTTGATTTGCTGAACAGACACCCAAAAAGACCACCTCTGAGTTTGTTTCCAGCCATTTAGTTAATGTTAGACGGATTTTAAATGGGCTTAAAATAGTTGGATTTGACACGTTAACTTGTTCACCTTGTGCTATTGAAAAAATAAAAGATGCTGAGAAATAATTTTGGGGAAAATGCTCTCTGAAAACAAAGACGATGAACTACCGTTCACTAAATTATTTTTGTTTCCTCTCTTGTTTTTCTCTGCAGGTCGAGGCCCTTCTTGCGTCTGAAGACTATGGCAAAGACCTGGCCTCAGTCAACAACCTGCTGAAGAAACACCAGCTTCTGGAAGCCGACATCTCTGCTCATGAGGTAATGTATCCTATGTCCACATATCTCACTGTTGAACTACAGCCACCACCATCATGGGACTGAGCTTCTTCAGTTGGACCAGGGGAAGGCCTCGTCTGAAAATGGCTGAATGATAGTCTGGCCTCAGCTGGGGTCCTTGATGTACTTAATGTGAGAAATGCTATATGTGAAATCCGTTATCTATACACTTCCGTGTTAAATGATAACTGGCTGAAGGTGACACTGCCTCAGTTTGGTTCGACATTGAAACCTCTGGTCAAGCGTCGCCTATTGAACTTATCATTCTTACATAACGTCTGTCTTTTAATGTTTTTTGTACAAATCACTAACGATATCCACCAGTACGGGCTTGTGCTTTGCGTTGAATGTCTTTCCGTCTGTATACAGGATCGCCTGAAGGACCTGAACGGCCAGGCCGACAGTCTAACGGCCAGCACAGCCTTCGACCCCACCCAGGTCAAGGACAAGCGCAACGCCGTCAACGGACGCTTCGCCAAGATCAAGAGCATGGCTGCCGGCCGCCGCGCCAAGCTCAACGAGTCTCACCGCCTGCACCAGTTCTTCAGGGACCTGGACGATGAGGAGTCTTGGATAAAGTAAGAGCGCCCCCTGGAGTTGTGGAGGAATGGATGCAAGACAATGTCTTGGAGGGTTGTTGGTGTTGAGACATTGAGGTAAATTACTAACACACTCGCTCTCTTTTTTTCTTTCTCTCTTCGTCTCTTTAATCCCCATTCAGAGAAAAGAAATTGCTAGTGAGTTCGGAAGACTATGGACGTGATTTGACAGGAGTGCAGAATCTGAGGAAGAAACACAAGAGGCTGGAGGCTGAGCTGGGGGCCCACGAGCCAGCCATCCAGTCTGTGCAGGACACTGGGAAGAAGCTGTCTGATGACAACACCATCGGCCAGGAGGAGATAGAGCAGAGGCTGGGCCAGTTTGAGGAGCACTGGACGGAGCTGAAGGACCTGGCTGCAGCAAGGTGAGACTGGACACACACACAGGTACATTTTGATACACATACACTAACACACACACATTCTGACTAACGCGCACACATTCTGACACACACATTCTGATACTATCGCAATACTGGTATCGTCCCAGCACAATCTGATACAAACACAAATGAACATGCACACCACACACAGGTGAAACACCATTATCTTAGGCATTCATTGATAATGTTTTTTTTTTTGTATGTGTGATCAGGGGACAGAGGCTGGAGGAGTCGCTGGAATACCAGCAGTTTGTTGCGAATGTTGAAGAGGAGGAAGCCTGGATTAACGAGAAGCTGAATCTGGTGGGAAGCGAAGACTACGGGGATACCCTGGCCGCCGTGCAGGGCCTGTTGAAGAAGCATGAGGCGTTTGAGACTGACTTCACCGTGCACAGGGACAGAGTGAATGATGTGTGTTCCAACGGAGACGAGCTCATCAACAAGGTACGTCTCAGCCAAACACGGACCGTACAAATTATATGTTATGACTAAGAGACCAGGTACCAACTGAACTTGTTGACACTTTTTTTTAAACAATTTACACTTTCACTAGACTGGCTGTTGTCCCAGACTGATTTTAAATGCATATTGTGTTTTCTGTGTCCCTGTCCCTCAATTAGAACAACCACCACGTGGACAGCATCTCAGCCAAGATGACGTCCCTGCGGGGCAAGGTGTCTGAGCTGGAGAGGGCCGCTGCCATGAGGAAAGCCAAGCTGGACGAGAACTCTGCCTTCCTGCAGTTCAACTGGAAGGCCGACGTGGTGGAGTCCTGGATCGGTACGCGAGGGGGGGTTCTCAACAATACTGTTGTGTTGAGTCTTTAAGCTCATCAGTCTCTTGAGGGTGAACTAACTCGAAGTCTTCACAAAAGATGAAAGGATGTGTGTTTGAGTGCATCATTCAATCTGTACGGTCTGGTTGTTTGTGCAGGTGAGAAGGAGAACAGCCTGAAGACTGATGACTACGGACGAGATCTCTCCTCTGTGCAGACGTTGCTCACTAAGCAGGTACGGTGTAGCAATGTGTATCTCCCAAATGAGTGATGCCACGGCCGCCATTTTCTGCCAGAAAGCTCACCACGCATCACCTAGACACATTCTCCCGTGCCTCATGTTCCTTCTTCCCTCCTCGGGTCTACAGGAGACGTTTGACGCTGGTCTTCAGGCCTTCCAGCAGGAGGGCATAACCAACATCACGGCCCTCAAGGACCAGCTGCTGGCGGCCAAGCACGTCCAGTCCAAGGCCATTGAGGCCCGCCACGCCGCCCTCATGAAGCGCTGGAACCAGCTGCTAGACAACTCACAGGCTCGCAAGAAGAAGCTGCTGGAGGCCCAGGATCACTTCAGGAAGGTAGGATATCTTAATGACTACAATTCATAGATTTTTAACATTGGTGTTCATATTATGGTCCATCAAACCCCCCCCCAGGTGGAAGACCTGTTCCTGACCTTTGCCAAGAAGGCATCGGCCTTCAATAGCTGGTTTGAGAATGCAGAGGAGGACCTGACGGACCCGGTGCGCTGCAACTCGCTGGAGGAGATCCGGGCTCTGCGCGACGCCCACGAGGCCTTCCGCTCGTCGCTGAGCTCGGCGCAGGCCGACTTCAACCAGCTGGCCGAGCTGGACCGGCAGATTAAGAGTTACCAGGTGGTGTCCAACCCCTACACCTGGTTCACCATGGAGGCCCTGGAGGAGACCTGGAGAAACCTGCAGAAGATCATCAAGGTGATGAGGGAAGAGGGGTGGGAGGTAGCCTGGTCCCAGATCTGTTTGTGCTGTATCGCCAACAGGGTGGGAAATTAACACTTGTCAAATGTGGGTAGATTTTCAGTAGCCACTTTGGCGGGTGATCACATAGAGCATTTGGGAAACTTTTATTTTAATACAGGGGGGAATCTGCATTTTGTCTGGGAAGCACTTCATCCATTCATCCATCCATCCATCTATATAGGAACGAGAGCTAGAGTTGCAGAAGGAGCAGAGGAGGCAGGAGGAGAACGACAAGCTGCGGCAGGAGTTTGCGCAGCATGCCAACGCATTCCACCAGTGGCTGCAGGAGACCAGGTAGGGTCTGGATCTGTTGTGCTAGGAAGGCAGTGCACTCGCCATTTGATATATTGGTATATTCTAGGAATAGGATGGGAGACTGTTAATATCATTCCATTTTAAAATCCAAATAAATGTACATGCATCACCTTACCCAATAAGAAATCAATGGAGCTACCTGGACTTTAAATGTGCATGCGCTCAGAAATGTATGTCCTGTCTTTCTCTGCCACTGTTGTTCTCTGGCCATAGAGAACATGGTGCTATTCATCGGAGCGACGAGTGAACAGTTGCAGATAGATTTGTATGAAACTGACGTGATACTCTACTCCACCAGAGACATTTTTTTTTGTCTATTGTACACAACACACTTCTGTCTGCAATGCTCTGAATGTTTTTCCTCACTGAATAGGCCACAGGCAAAGCATGATTTGTGTATTTTGGGTTGTGGGTGGATGGGGAGCACTGTTACAACTTCTACACAACCACACAAGTGATCTGTGAATGTTTCAAACTGAAAACGGATCGTACTGAGGATGTACCTGTGCTCACACTGTATTTCTGTGTGTGTTAGAGGGCAATCACGCAATGACCATTGTGTCCCTGCCTAGTGTTTCTAACCATTGTCTCTTTCTCTCCCCCCCACACCCCTTTCCCACTTTTTCCCTCTCTTGCTGCTACCTCGCTGATGCTTGGGAATCACTTCGCTTATCAGGACATATCTTCTGGATGGGTTAATATCACATTTTATTGTCTCGTGTGTGTGTGTGTGTGTGTGTGTGTGTGTGTGTGTGGGGTCAAATCAATATAATGCGAAGATGATGAAATCAAGATCTGAAAGATGGGTAGATTGGAGTGATGGCGCTTTCCACAAATCAGGTTTGTTGATGAGCCACTGCAGGTTTGGTATCAAGTCGGTGGCAAAATGTTGCATCATACATGTTGTTTACATAGAACCACCAGGTAACTGTCACCACGTGAAGAAATTGAAGGTAAAACTGGACCACTTTCACTTTAGGGAATCTATATTTTGTGTATGCCTTGTCCTTTTTTGTAAAATGTTTTCATCTTTGAATAATTTCCTTGTGTATGGTGCTCCCTTTTCTTATCTATTATTATTTACTCTCTTTTTATATCCTCCTTCTCTGAATAGCATAGCTTATCGACGGGTTGTCCGTGTCTTTCAGTATGAAGTCAGTGATGATCTTTCCGAAAGGTCTTTTCCTTTCTCCTTTTTCTCCTATCATTACTTCCATCATGCACTCTGGATTGCGTGTCTTCATGCTCTTTTAAAACCCACCATTTGGGCTCGGTGTGCTCAGTTTCATCTCTACTAACTTGACTGCAATGTAGCTCGCTGAAACGAAGATCAACCTCATTGGTCTGCATACTCTTTTCAAGTCTGACTACATTGAGCACTGTTTTTAAAGGAGTGACTTTCACCATCTTTTGGGGATTTTTTTTATTTCACCAAATTCAGGGGTGGAAACTGCAAAACGTGTTTTTGGACACTACTTGAAACATTAATTTCTTTCTGAGCTGAATTTGTTACTTCATTCGCAACAGATTCAGAGTAAAATGTTGTTTCCAGCCCTGTGCACTGTAGCCCTAACCTCCATGGTATAGATTACCACAGCTATCAGTTGGCTTCTTTGGCATGGATTGATTGGCTTTGTGCAAAGGCCAGTGTATTTTGGGATTTCTTGTAGTTTTTCTTCGTACTTTTTGAGTCATTTTCCCACCATTTGAGGTAAGTCCAGTGACATTTCTAGGGAAATGGATGGCTTTGAACATTTTGAGTGTAAGGAAACGGTTGTTCTTTTTACTACTGTTTTGTACTTCTGTTTCCCTACTTTTTTTAATTTACCAAATGTTTCCAGCCTTATGTTCTCTGAAATTTGAAGATGGTTTCATAAAAACATTTACTTTGCTTCTTTACAAAAGTCATCGGTTATTTGTTTCAATTAGTAAATTACAAGATTTGTTTGGAATCTCTTGAAACGCCACTGGTATATTCAAATGTATGAATTTGATCTTATTCATAGAGTAGGAATGAAGTTGGATCTGTGGTTAAGAACCCAAGGGTTCCTACCAGTGGTGGAAAAAGTACTCAATTGTCATACTTGAGTAAAAGTAAAGATATATATTTTTTATAGAAAATGACTCAAGTGAAAGTCACCCAGTAAAATACGACTTGAGTAAAAGTCTAAAAGTGTTGAGTTTTAAATATACTTAAGTATCAGAAGTAAATTCAATTGCTAAATATACTTAAGTATCAAAAGTAAAAGTATAAACCATTTCAAATTCCTTATATTAAGCAATCCAGACGACACAAATGTATTTTTTTTTACGAATAGCCAGGGGCACACTCCAACACTCAGACATAATTTACAAACCAAGCATTTGTGTTTAGTGAGTCCGCCAGATCAGAGGCAGTAGGGATGACCAGGGATGTTCTCTTGTGAATTGGACCATTTTCCTGTCAAAATGTAACAAGTACTTTTGGGTGTCAGGGGAAAATGTATGGAGGAAAAAGTACATTATTTTTATTTTTGAATGTAGTAAAGTAAAGTACAGATACCCAAAATAAATCTACTTAAGTAGTACTTTATTTTTACTTAAGTACTTTACACTACTGGTTCCTACTACCAAATTGGTGCGTGTGCATTTGTCTGAGACTGCGTGTGTGACTGACTGGATCACCTGATCTTGATGGCTATGGCATGTTGTTTATCCCAATATTTCATCAGCCTAGAATTCTCCTCTCCCCTGACACTTGTGTATATATATCTAGGTCCTGTATGGTAGAAGAGTCCGGAACCTTGGAATCACAGCTTGAGGCAACCAAGGTAAGAAAGAAACCCTTGTCATTTATGCTGTAGACAATCATTTTGGCGATTTCATTGCATAGCCTCACCTGTGTGTCACTCGCACTCTGTAGCGTAAGCACCAGGAGATCCGGGCCATGCGCAGCCAGCTGAAGAAGATAGAGGACTTGGGAGCGGCCATGGAGGAAGCCCTGATCCTGGACAACAAGTACACAGAACACAGCACGGTGGGCCTGGCCCAGCAGTGGGACCAGCTAGACCAACTAGGCATGAGGATGCAGCACAACCTGGAGCAGCAGATCCAGGCTAGGTCAGAGAGAGGGAGACGCACACACACACACAAAAACATTCTTACACACTACACTCCCATGTTGATAGCCCTTATAGATGTTCAAGCAGTAAACCTATTTTGGCCAAAGCGTTCCTTCATTCCTAATCTGGTCATATCTGTTTCACTGCAGGAACACCACTGGAGTGACAGAGGATGCCCTGAAGGAGTTCAGCATGATGTTCAAGTGAGTGGCGGCCATTTTCACTGTACCTTTTGGTCATACCAAGTAGCTTAGGTGAAGGAACAAGACAGTGTAGGGGGGAAAAGGAGCTTGCAAGGCTGAAATGCAAAGAAGCTCTCCCTTTGCGCTTAGTTAGGTGAAGGAACTTAATAACCTCAACCATTTTCTCTTTCCCTTTGCTCCCCAGGCATTTTGACAAAGAGAAGTCTGGCCGTTTAAACCATCAGGAGTTCAAGTCGTGTCTGCGCTCGCTGGGTTACGACCTGCCAATGGTGGAAGAGGGAGAACCAGACCCCGAGTTTGAGTCCATCCTCGACACGGTCGATCCCAACAGGTCAGGAACCCGAGCTCTATTCAGATTCAGTCAACTTTACTTGGGGGTTTTCATCAAGCCAATCACTTGTTGGAATACTATTTGAAAAACTATTATTTTGTTCGATAAATTCCGTCGTTATATCTCCAAAATGTCCATTTATTTGGCGCGTTTGATTCAGAAAAACACTGGTTCCAACTCGCGCAACATCTAATAAGTTACCTGTAATCTTGATCCAAACATTTCAAACAACTTTCCTAATACAACTTTAGGTATTTTTTTACGTAAATAATCAATCAAATTTAAGACGGGATAAACTGTGTTCAATACCGGACGAAAACAAAGTGGAGCGAGCTTTCAGGTCGCGCTCCCCAATCACAACAGTACACTAGACTCGACCCTCGTTCTGAACAGCCGTACTTCTTTATTACTCAAAAGAAAAACATCAACCAATTTCTAAAGACTGTTGATATCCAGTGGAAGCGATAGGAACTGCAAGCAAGTGCCTTAGAAATCTAGATCCACATCGAAAACACTGTCACCTCAACAAACAAAACAATCCTGGATGGTTTGTGCTCGGGGTTTCGCCTGTCAAATAAGTTCTGTTATACTCAGACATAATTCTAACAGTTTTAGAAACTTTAGAGTGTTTTCTATCCAAATCTACCAATTATATGCATATCCTAGCTTCTGGGCCTGAGTAGCAGGCAGTTTACTTTGGGAACGCTTTTCATACAAAATTCAGAATGCTGCCCCCTATCCTAAAAAAGTTCAACCTTCCCAAGAATGTTACTTTATTATTACTCAGAATGGGTGTGTTAGTGGTTTTGATATTTCTTTGATTCTTTGGGTTGTGGTTTTGATATTTCTTTGATTCTTTGGGTTATGGCTTCCTTTCTTCTGCTGCTTTATTATGGCTAACTGGTTTTGTGTGTGTGTGTGTTCCAGGGATGGCAACGTGTCCTTGCAGGAGTACATGGCTTTCATGATCAGCCGCGAAACAGAGAACGTAAAGTCCAGCGAGGAGATTGAGAGCGCCTTCCGAGCCCTCAGCGTCGATGCCAAGCCCTACGTCACCAAGGAGGAGCTCTACCAGGTACTTATACGTCAACCTTCCTTACACCACATTCTGACTCCAGGCTGTTTCTCAGTCACAGTGGCTATGGAAAAGAGGCTATTGAATAGGACCAGCATATTCATTATGAATATGAGCTGCAGCCATAAAAGTTGTGCATTTATAAATGGCTCTTAAATAACTTAAAAGTGCATAAAACCTCTGAGTGAAGAAATACCTGCCCATCTCCTAACTTACAATCTCTTCTTGTTGCTCCCCTTTTTTTAGAACCTGAGCAAGGAACAGGCAGACTACTGCATCTCGCACATGAAGCCCTACCTAGACAGCAAGGGCCGGGAAATGCCCTCTGCCTTCGACTTTGTTGAATTCACCCGCTCGCTTTTCGTCAACTGATCCCTTGCCTGCCAGTAACCAATCGGGATGCGTTTGCCGCACACACACAAATACACGTCTGAAACGGCATGATTCTGACACTTGAATACTCCATAGTTATATCTCTCACTCTTTGTGCTTCGCTGCCTAGTGAATCTGTCTGCATTTGAATGTTTTAGTGCTTTCGCTGGATTTAATAACCCATAGACGGTCTGCTGTAACATCACAATAAGGACTGTTGTGTGCTTAATAAACGCTACTGGTTAGAACTGGAAACGTCTTCTCTGTACCTTTTTATTACAACATGAATTCACTTTTGTTTTAGTTCAGTGTAACAACCAATGGAGATCTGAATAACCAGTCTTCAGTACCTATGAAGTAATAAATAAATACACATTTTGATGTTTCACCATCTCAAAAGCATTTTAACTCATTTAACCAGGAAAAGCCCATTGAGACCCAGTCTCTTTTTCAAGGGAGACCTGGCCAAGAAGGCAGAAACAATCAAACATGATCCAGCCTAAAAAAAAACATTTACACTATTCCATCAAAAAAATGTATTCATTCAGTGGCACTAACATATCTAGTTGTAGACTATTCCATGCCTCTGGTGCACAAGACGAGAACGCAGTCTTGCCTAATACTGTAAATGTCCTGGGGAATATAAGCAACCAGCTAGCAGACCGGGTATGGTAACTGCTGGTGGTGAAGGAGACCAGACCACCGAGGGAGTTTACCCAAAAGGGTTTTGTAGATGAACGTGTACAAATGTAGCTTTCTGTGCATATAAAGTGAAGTCCAACCCACCACTTGGTACAAGGTGCAATGGTGGGTGAGTGACTTGGCATTTGTAATAAAGCGCAAGGATGCATGATAAACAGTCCAGTCTCTGTAAGACAGCCCACCTGCATATACAACAAGTCACCATATTCAATTAGAGAGAAAAGTGGCCCGAACAAGCTTCCTAGTCATAAGTGGGAAGCAAGCCTTATTACGAAAATAAAAACCCAAATTCAATTTAAGCTTCTTCACAAGATTATCCATATGAACTTTAAAGGACAACTTGTCATCCAACCGTACACCTAGGTATTTATAGGATGACACTTTTTCAATGGATAAGCCATCAGATGTGACAATGCTAACCTTCTCTGGCTGAGTGCGAGCTCTGGTAAAGGTCATGAATTTTTGTTTTTTACATTCAAGACCAGTTTGAGACCATAAAGGGAGGCCTGCAGTGACTGAAAAGCAGTCTGGAGCTCTTCAACAGCCTGAACCAGAGAAGGAGAATATATGACTACCAGCTGTACATAGATGCAACTTTGACGGTTGTATCCCATTTCCCAGATCCGTAATAAAAATTGAGAACACAGGAGCTAAAATGGAACCCTGGGGCACACCTCTATTAATCTCAAGAAAGCTAGATTTACGATTGTCAGCATATACACATTGTGTTCTGTCAGAAAGAGATCTCCTAAGCCAATTTACTGACCCTTCACAGAGACCAATGTTACTGAGTCTAACTAGCAACCATTCATGGTCAATTGAATCAAATGCATTTGATAAAACAAATAGAGCAGCACAATGCTGCTTTTAAGATGCCATTTGCCTCCTAATCGAATGAATTCAGAGTAATTTAGCTTGTGCAGGACATCAGCGAGTTAAGTGCGCAAAAACAACTTTACTGAGACAGAAAATAAACATAACAAATAAAATCACTTAGGTTTAGCTCGGTCTTTCTCCTCTGCTGTGGCTTGGTGTCGGTCTCTCCCGCGGTGTGCCACCGTGCTCCTTTTATTTGGCCTCCACGGGCACTTTCCTCTAATTACCTCCACTTAGAGCTGTCCGTGTCGGGGTGCCCAGCTCCCGTATTCCCAGCAGAGGGAGCCAACGTCGCCTCACGTACCTCCCCTCTATTACCATCCCCCGGGGTAGACCTCCTGGGATACCACAATACGTTCACTTTAACCAACAACTGCCCGAGTTACACCAGGAACGCACAATCCCTCCATCAGTGCTCAGACTGTCCGCAATAGGCTGGGAAGGCTGGACCGAGGGCTTGTAGGCCTGTTGTAAGGCAGGTCCTCACCAGACATCACCGGTAACAAAGTCACCTATGGGCACAAACACAGTCGCTGGACCAGACAGGACTGGCAAAAAGTGCTCTTCACTGACGAGTCACAGTTTTGTCTCACCAGGGGTGATGGTCGGAATCATGTTTATCGTCAAAGGAAAGAGCGTTACACCGAGGCATGTACTCTGAAACGGGATCGATTTGGAGGTGGAGGGTCCGTCATGGTCTGTGGCGGTGTGTCACAGCATCATCGGACTTAGCTTGTTGTCATTGCAGGCAATCTCAGCGCTGTGCGTTACAGGGAAGACATCCTCCTCCCTCATGTGGTACCCTTCCTGCAGGCTCATCCTGACATGACCCTCCAGCATGACAATGCTACCAAATCAAATCAAATCAAATCAAATTTTATTAGTCACATACACATGGTTAGCAGATGTTAATGCGAGTGTAGCGAAATGCTTGTGCTTCTAGTTCCGACAATGCAGTAATAACCAACAGTAATCTAACCTAACAATTCCACACTACTACCTTACACACACACACAAGTGTAAAGGGATAAAGAATATGTACATAAAGATATATGGATGAGTGGTGGTACAGAACGGCATGGCAGATGCAGTAGATGGTATAGAGTACGGTATATACATATGAGATGAGTACTGTAGGGTATGTAAACATAAAGTGGCATAGTTTAAAGTGGCTAGTGGTACATGTATTGCATAAAGATGGCAAGATGCAGTAGATGATATAGAGTACAGTATATATACATATGAGATGGGTAATGTAGGGTATGTAAACATTGTATTAAGTGGCATTGCTTAAAGTGGCTAGTGGTACATTTTTACATAATTTCCATCAATTCCCATTTTTAAAGTGGCTGGAGTTGAGTCAGTATGTTGGCAGCGGCCGCTAAATGTTAGTGGTGGCTGTTTAACAGTCTGATGGCCTTGAGATAGAAGCTGTTTTTCAGTCTCTCGGTCCCTGCTTTGATGCACCTGTACTGACCTCGCCTTCTGGATGATAGCGGGGTGAACAGGCAGTGGCTTGGGTGGTTGTTGTCCTTGATGATCTTTATGGCCTTCCTGTGACATCGGGTGGTGTAGGTGTCCTGGAGGGCAGGTAGTTTGCCCCTGGTGATGCGTTCTGCAGACCTCACTACCCTCTGGAGAGCCTTACGGTTGTGGGCGGAGCAGTTGCCGTACCAGGCGGTGATACAGCCCGACAGGATGCTCTCGATTGTGCATCTGTAGAAGTTTGTGAGTGCTTTTGGTGACAAGCCGAATTTCTTCAGCCTCCTGAGGTTGAAGAGGCGCTGCTGCGCCTTCTTCACAACGCTGTCTGTGTGGGTGGACCAGTTCAGTTTGTCCGTGATGTGTACACCGAGGAACTTAAAACTTTCCACCTTCTCCACTACTGACCCGTCGATGTGGATAGGGGGGTGCTCCCTCTGCTGTTTCCTGAAGTCCACAATCATCTCCTTTGTTTTGTTGACGTTGAGTATGAGGTTATTTTCCTGACACCACACTCCGAGGGCCCTCACCTCCTCCCTGTAGGCCGTCTCGTCGTTGTTGGTGATCAAGCCTACCACTGTAGTGTCATCCGCAAACTTGATGATTGAGTTGGAGGCGTGCATGGCCACGCAGTCGTGGGTGAACAGGGAGTACAGGAGAGGGCTCAGAACGCACCCTTGTGGGGCCCCAGTGTTGAGGATCAGCGGGGTGGAGATGTTGTTACCTACCCTCACCACCTGGGGGCGGCCCGTCAGGAAGTCCAGGACCCAGTTGCACAGGGCGGGGTCGAGACCCAGGGTCTCGAGCTTGATGACGAGTTTGGAGGGTACTATGGTGTTAAATGCTGAGCTGTAATCGATGAACAGCATTCTCACATGGGTATTCCTCTTGTCCAGATGGGTTAGGGCAGTGTGCAGTGTGGTTGCGATTGCGTCGTCTGTGGACCTATTGGGTCGGTAAGCAAATTGGAGTGGGTCTAGGGTGTCCGGTAGGGTGGAGGTGATATGGTCCTTGACTAGTCTCTCAAAGCACTTCATGATGACGGAAGTGAGTGCTACGGGGCGGTAGTCGTTTAGCTCAGTTACCTTAGCTTACCTTACCAGCCATACTGCTTGTTCTGTGTGTGATTTCCTGCAAGACAGGAATGTCAGTGTTCTGCCATGGCCAGCAGAGCCTGGATCTCAATCCCATTGAGCACGTCTGGGACCTGTTGGATCGGACAGAAATGTCTGGGAACTGGCAGGTGCCTTGGTGGAAGAGTGGAGTAACATCTCACAGCAAGAACTGACAAATCTGGTGCAGTCCATGAGGAGGAGATGCACTGCAGTACTTAATGCAGCTGGTGGCCACACCAGATACTGACTGTTACTTTTGATTTTGACACATTGTTCAGGGACACATTATTCAATTTCTGTTAGTCACGTCTGTGGAACTTGTTCAGTTTGTCTGTTGTTGAATCTTATGTTCATACAAATATTTACACGTTAAGTGTAAATAAACGGTTGACTGAGAGGTTTCTTTTTTTTTTGCTGAGTTTATGAACTGTAACTCAGCATAATTGTTGCATGTTGTGTTTATATTTTAATTCAGTACATATATCCTATATAAAGGGAGAAGCTTAGGCCTAACCCCAGAGATAGATATATGCCGGTGGCATGCTATGACTCCAACATGCATTTCTTTGTCAGATGGCTACTGCGTCTACTATACAGATATAGACGTACAGAAGGAGGGTAAATTCATTAATTTTCTATCCGAATATTTTGTATAAAGATAAGCATAATATTGTTAGATTATAGGAGTAACTCTGATAGGCTAGAAACAGTCTTCCTCACCTCAAGCTCAACTGTCGGAGTCAGTTGGAGCACCGGGGCACAATGCCTTCATATCATAGGCTGCATTAGCTAAAGCTTAATAATAGCCACACCATACCCTCACAAACTTTTCTAAACTTTATTAGGGTAATATAAAAAGTCAAGCCATTGTTTATAGGGAAAATACGAGCAGAAGAGCAAACGTAAACCAGGGAAAAAACACAATACCCCCGTGTCCCCCCAGAAAACACACCCCCTCAAAGCAAAAAATAAATAAAATAAGTTTAACCCTCTATTCTGGACTCCCCCAGTAAATATTTTTTTGTAGACAAAGATCCTATTGAAAATGAATGATCCCCCATTCAAACCCAGTATTAAAGGTACCCTTTAAAGTGGACAAACTGGCTGTCTCATAACTATAAAATAATGCTTGAAATTGCATTGCATGATCTTGAAAATATATGATTATCAGTAGAAGGTTCTGGACAGTCAGTCACATAATACAACACATTAGTTGAGACAAGCTGCCCCTGTATGGAGAATATGTTGTGGGGTTAAAGTTCACCATGTTACAACTTGATGTTAGATGGTTCCTCACCCTGAAAATAGTCTGAGCCATGAAAAACTGTAATCCATAGTACAGTTCTTTAAACAGCCATTGCTAACTTCTGCAGCCGCTAGCAACACAAAAAAATCAGTGGATGTGATGGGGGCATGTTAATAATTTTTGGTTAAAATGGCCAGATGACCTTTAACAAACCAAATCTGAAGTTGATTTAAAACATTTTATACATGCTCACATGCCCCACATCACCCACATATTTTTTTGTTGCTAGTGGTAGCTAATGTTAGATGAAGTTTGTAATGGCGTTTTAAAAGAAAACTGGGTGAGGAACCATCCAACATCAAGTTGTAATAGTGAACTTCCCATTTAAGGACCTGGCTCAAGGGCCCAAACGGTAGGGTCAACTTTAAGCCACAGGTCCAACGTTCTTAGCCACTAGGCTACCTACCACCCAATTCTTTCCCGATGAGCGTAAAGTTGATATTTTACTCCTACACAACACAAATTGTCGATACGCTCAGACACTACCCTACGCATGAATGTATTACATTTATTTATAGTTACAAAGCAATTGGTACACTTAAATGTTAACATGAACAGTTTTCCAGTAGAAAAGGCGGAGAAGAACACCAGTGTAGATTCCATATGAGATTATACATGGTCTTTATTTTCTCTATAAATAACCTGTTAATTAGCCAAGCTCAAAATTACAAGAGGAAATTTTGTTTTGTTTTTATTAAAAATTTAATTTTTCAAACCTCATGGGTGTCTGTAAAACATTACAATGAAAAGTCAATCAACAAACCCAAATGTGTCAAATGCCCATTCGACCCACCAAACCCCATTTAACTGTCTACAATAACTGTGTCATACCAAGATATCGACCCCAAAACATTTACAACAGTTGACAGGAAGAAGCTGATGCTTTCCATTAGTACAACACATGACGAAGAAAAAAAGCTGTCAACTCCAGGAGGCCCCCCAAACGCTGCGTTAAAGAAAATGTATATATATATTTTTTTAAAGTGTCTAGAGATGCTATTATCATTGCACCATGACTCCTCTTTATTCAACTCACAACTTTAACAGAAACCTTATTTATATATCATACATATATAAATTGCTATTAGAAATTATTTGTCTATATGACGACGTGCAGAATGCCAGTACTTTTATTTTATTTGTCTTCGGAGACACGTGTAGTAGTTATGACAGAGATTGCCACTAGCTTTCTGATGTGGGCATGGCCTGGAAATTAACGCATCTATAGACATGGTATGGACAGGCGGACACTTGTAGAACAGGAGAGCACAAAATACAAAAATAAAATGAAAACAAATATTCTTGCTCCCAAGGGTTGAAGGATGATTGAAAGGAAAGAACAGGGAATGGTGTAGGTTGGAATGTTCCTTTCAACCTTAATCATCCTCGCCATCATCCTGTAGAAGAGACACACATTTACTCGCATGCCTATAAAGACTAACATTCCAGACAAGTGGCAGACACACCTTACATTACAAGTGGCAGTCTTCCACTACATAAACATTTATAAAAAAGGCAGGGACAGTTTTACAATTGTGGGATTTTTTTTTTAAGGGGGTGACTGAAATCTACCATACCTCTCCATCCTCTTCATCATCTTCCTCGCCTTCATCCTCATCTCCTTCCTCATCGATGTCTTCCAAGCCCTCTTCGTCATCATCATCGTCGTCGCCTTCCCCTTCCTCGTCATCCATGTCAGGGACCTGGTAGAGTTGAGAGATGATATTAATGAGTTCCAAACACAGCACAAACTAACAACGATGTAGGCATGAGCTGATCTTCAGTTTGGAATTGAGGCATCCAGTTGAGATGTCTAGGTGGCTGGATATGGTTGTCAGTCATGTTCATTTGAACCCTATTTTAATATCTATGGTCATTCTATACACTACATTTCTGAAATGACCCTCAACACCATTTATTTATTTTAAAAAATATATAAAAAAAATCACCTATTACAGATCACCCTTTGGTCTAATTCCATGGCCCTAATGCAAATATATTTTGGATAACTAAGAAACACAGTGAATACTTTACCTGGCCTACCAGAGCAAGATTAGGTTGACACCATGGGAGTCAACAAAGAACTATAGACAATAGCATGGAATCATACCAGGTAATACTGTAACGGGTTGGGCCAGATGTCATCCTTGACGACCTCTCCTAGTTCGTCTGCCCCTGCGTCGGAGTGATCTGTGAACCAGGTAAAGAAGCTCTCTGGTTCTTCGTGTTGCCTCTTCTTACCCGCTTTGTTTGGCGTTTGGCTGGCACGCTTCGTCAAGTCCTGAGATCAAAGGAAAACACAAAATAATCACAAGCAGCAACACCATACATTTTGCTTTGATTTCCTGCAGCATGACATACAGCAATTGAAATGTACATTTTGTTTTATAGACCATTTACTTTTTAGGTTGCAGATGTGTAAACATACCTTTCCAGCCTTCCATTTGATTTCAGTTGACTTTGAAGATGGGTCCCCACTTTCATTCAAGTGAAACTCTTTGGAGAGAATTTTGTTCTCAAAGTACGGGTTCTCATCGAAGTACTGAGAAATAAACCAAGAACCTGGTTAACTAATGCACTGTTCTGTTTATATAACATGCACAATTCCTACGAAGCTTAAAATACTCACAAAATCTATTCTGTAACCCGACTTGATGTCCTCAAACTCAGTCACCTCCACCCTGGTAAGGTAATGAAGTGCCTCCTCATCCTCCTCACCAAGAAGGGCTGAAACTGACAACACGAATACAACCATAGAACGTTTGTCAGTGGACAGCAGAAGTTTGTATACCAACAGCTTAACCATCAGACTGCGATAATGATGGTTGGTGGGCAACAAAAATGCGTGTGCAGAATCCCACCATGTACAATAAGTCTTCATTCGTCAAGAACATGAAGTAGTAAAAGAGTATAATATCTGCATTTACCTTGTGGATGGTTAACAAATGTTGTGACCCAGAAGTTGGGGATTTTTGCTATGAGTTCTGACCGCTTCTGGAAGAATGGCTGGCGTAATTTATTGTACTTCTGCTCTACTTTTAAAATCTCCTCACTGGCCTGTTCGTTCAATCTAAAGGGGAGAAAATCATGCAAAAAAATATACTTAAGATTATAGTCATAGGGTACAAGGGCAGTCTTGAAAATGTGTGAGGATAATGAACTCACCTGTCAATTTCATTCTGTACTTCGTCAATGTGTTCAATAGCTTCCTGTTGCTCTTTTTCTGAAGAGAGATGAAATTCCGTCTTAATTTTGTTCAAAGACAATGACTAAATTGGATGTGTAGAAAATATTGCTGGCTGTAAATAAACAGTGTAAACACGCAATCTGTCTGGTACATAAAAACTTCAGCATGAGGTACCCATGAGATAAGTAGCTAAGCATACCAACATATTTCGTAGTATCTTGAGCTATCAAGAAGTTAGCTCGCTAGCTAAGGTAGCCAAAGCACTGATGCAGCTTCCTGCAGTTTCTCAAGGCCGCGTGGTTTGAATGAAGGGGGGCCGCACGCTTGGGACTGTTTTCGCCCCTCGCCGACAGCCTGTTACATTCTAGCGGATGATACTAGTATTTTAATAACGCAATATTTAGCTGTTATCTTTAATTCCGTGCCCGTCCTAATACTGCAATTTCTTGATTTATTTCCATTCCTGTGTGCAAACCGCAATGGCGGAGCAACAATGAATGTTGGGCCTCACGAAAACAAACGTTATCTAGTTAGCGCATTTGTTAGTTTACTAACTGGCTAGTTCGTAAACAACTCACGTTAGATAACAAAAAAAACGTGTACAACAATGTAACATGTACAATGTAGTTAACCTTAACAAGTTAGTTACTTTAATTTGTAAGTAAACGCGCGAATCCCTCCCAAACATGCGTGGCACAATGAGCTTGTGCAAAGCACAACATGGCCTCCAACGTTGTAACGTTAGCATAGCGGGCTAGTCAGTAAGCTAACGTTAGGTCGCAGATCCATTCTCACTAGTCCTGTGCGAGCAATCAAAATTATTTGGCTAAAACCTTAATCAAGAAGCATTTCGTTTCAGGCTAACTAAACGAGTGATAGCTAAAACAAATGAATACGCCATGGCTATTGCCAGATAAAAACAACTGAAAATGGCGTTGTAACATTACAGGAGGCCGCCATTTCTTACCGGAGGTCTCGTCCGCTCCATCATGATTCGAGTTCTCCTTTCTACCGACTTTCGCCGCCGAGGCTGACATGATTTTCGAACACCTTAGATGTTTGAGACAGAATATATATTCCCAGTTGTTCAGATGTCTCCTCGGGAAAGAGAAAAGTTACGTTCCACCTTCAATGGTGGAGAGTGCGAATAACGCGCGTGTCGTGAACAAGAGAGGCTTTGCTCATGCACACACACCCTTGCCAGAACGCGCCTTCCGAAAGTAGGGGGAAAAAACTCCGCCCCAGACAGAACGGGTAATCGCATAATTTCCACTCGAGGAAGTGTTTACCGGTTTCCACTAGTTACAACAGCCAAAATTGTCTAGATAATAAACATTTATGAAAACAAAAATGTAGGGTTAGGTATAAGGTTAGAAGTGAGGTTAAGGTTAGACTACTAATAAACTGGGTTTATTACTGTAATTACCGGGCTAGATCACAAATGAACAATTGTCCAGACAGAGGCTTGAGTTTACGAATTGACGGTTTATTAACCCAACTTTACACAGGCTACTGTTTGGCCGTTGCCCACGCCAAATAAATGAATGATACCCCACAAACCAGCCGTGATCTTCTATTGTGAAACTCAGACGTAAGAGGAAGAACAATGGCTAAATCTGATCTTAACTTCCAATAGCAGGTTGATTGGCATGTCGGACCCCGTGAACACTGGGTACTGGTAAGTACAACACAACCAACTAATAGCCTAACACATAACACACAGCTGTCTGTGCGGGTCGCTACATTACTTTGTTGCTGGGTGTCCAACTTGGTGTCTGCACTGCTGTAATTCAACTTGTGGACCTGGCCAGAGTGGAAGTGTTGTTTAGAAATCTCAGATGGCGGGTTTCTTCAAAAAACATCAACAAACTTTGATATATCAAGATGAGGACACTGCTCTCAGATAAAGAGTATCCCACTTTTTACAAGCATGTTGAGGCCAGAGATAGCCAGACTAGTAGATTGGGCTACGGAACAGAAGTTGGGTATTGGAGAAAGGCCATCAGTGCGTGTTCTGCAACCAATATAGCGGAAGAATGCGTGGCAAGAGCGTGGTGAACGGATATATGTGGTTATGGCTGGCGTGGAAGAAGAAGAGCCGAGTGCAGAGGAAATATGTGTGCTGAGGAAAAATGGCGCCAAGTATAAACTGTCCTTTCCTGTCTCTGATGGCTAAGAAATTGAACCCGACGAGAGTGATGATGAATTACCTGAGATTGGCGGTGAAGAGTCCGAGCCTCACCCCGATGGTCATGCAAAGGATGATTCTGGACCAGTGGGAGTGACATTTTTGGAGAAAGTGGATCCCTGCCTTTTAGCTGACCCACATGTAGTCTCTGGCTGGGGCGGCAGGTAGCCTAGTGGTTAGAGCGTTGGGCCAGTAACCGAAAGGTTGCTAGATTGAATCCCTGAGCTGACAAGGTAAACATCTGTCATTCTGCCCCTGAACAAGGCAGTTAATCCACTGTTCCTTGGCCGTCATTGTAAATAAGAATTTGTTCTTAACTGACTTGCCTAGCTAAATAATGGTAAAAATGCGGGTACTGTTAAATAGGTGAAGGTAGCTTGAAGTGGACTTGTGAGGATTTTCTGTGTTACTTCTGCCTAGAGGGAGGGGGTTGCTCGTCACGACAAGTCCTGTGACGTGCTTTGCTCTACGGAGCAGGGCGCCTTCGAAAGGAGTGATTAATAGGGTGGCGTTGAGGTGACGCAAATGAAATTGAAGATTCCCTAAGACGCCCACTGTTTGGTGATACCCAGACCCAGTGGCGAGCGTGGTAAAACTGAGCAGACACTGTCTGTCCTTTTGAGGTTTGAAGTGACTTTGTCTTTATCTGACAAAGTCATGTTGAGATACAGTGCATTTGGAAAGTATTCAGACCCCTTCAATTTTTCCACATTTTGTTACGTTACATCATTATTCTAAAGTGGATGAAATAGTTTCCCCCTCTCACCAATCTACACACAATACCCATAATGACAAAGCAAAAACAGGTTTTTATAAATTTTTGCAAATTTACAAATATTAAAAAAATGCAAATATCACATTTACATAACTATTTAGACCCTTTACTCAGTACTTTGTTGAATCACCTTTGTTAGCTATTACAGCCTCAAGTATTCTTTGGTATAACACTATAACACTATAACTATCACGACTTCCACCGAAGGTGGCTCCTCTCCCCGTTCGGGCGGCGCTCGGCGGTTGTCGTCACCGGTCTACTAGCTGCCACCGATCCCTTTTTCTTTTCTGTTGGTTTTGTCTTGATTGTGTTCACCTGTTGCTTATTTTGGTTCATTTACAGTCTATTTAAACTTCTAGTGCCTGCCTGCTTTTGTGCGGGCTTATCCTTACTGTCAGTGGTGAAGTTGTTTTTCGCCTGCGTATTTGTTTTATGTTCTTTTCCTGGTTTTTGGAGACATACGGGATTCATGGTCATTGCCTGATTGTTGGCGAGACCAAGCGCAATAAAGGCATTCATTTGGAAGTATTGCTCTCTGCGCCTGACTCTACACCCACCACTCCAGAAGCCCGCACCAGAACATGGAGTCAGCAGGAGCAGCCGCACCCCCCCTCCCCTCCATGAAAGAGCGTGTCCTCCATCACACAGCCATCCTACACCGGATTGGGACGGCGATGGATCAGATGATGGAGAGAATGGAGAGGAGCGGCCTCCCTACTTCGTCTCTAGCTCCTCTTCAGCCTGCGCTACCTACTTCTCCGGTGTCGTCCGGACCCAGCGCTCTTCGGCTCACGCTCCCGAGGGGGTACGATGGAACGGCTGCTGGGTGCAAGGGGTTCTTGCTCCAGCTAGAGCTTTACTTGGCTACTGTTCGCCCAACTCCCTCGGGAGAGGAGAGTGTGAGCGTCCTCGTCTCCTGCCTGACGGGCAGAGCCCTGCAGTGGGCAAACGCGGTCTGGGAGGGTCCAGATTCAGCGAGGGACCATTACCCTGAGTTCACCCGCCGTTTCCGGGCTGTGTTCGACCACCCACCGGAGGGTCGAGCGGCGGGTGAACGGCTGTTCCACCTTAGGCAGGAGACGAGGAGCGCGCAGGACTTCTCGCTGGAGTTTCGGACCCTGGCCGCTGGAGCGGGGTGGAACGACAGGGCCCTGATGGACCACTACCGGTGTAGCCCCCGGGAGGACGTCCGCAGGGAGCTAGCTTGTCGGGACACCACCCTCACACTAGACGAACTGATTGACATGTCAATCCGGCTGGACAACCTGCTAGCTGCTCGCGGGCGTGCAGAGA
The DNA here is from genome assembly GCF_045679555.1 of Salvelinus alpinus. Classification (NCBI taxonomy): domain Eukaryota; kingdom Metazoa; phylum Chordata; class Actinopteri; order Salmoniformes; family Salmonidae; genus Salvelinus; species Salvelinus alpinus. The sequence goes on from NC_092109.1 coordinate 1,365,418, forward strand.
GGGTTCTGTTTGTTCCACCCTCCAGCACTCCCGCTCCAACATCCATGGAGTTAGGGGGTGCTGCATCTATGGCGACCGGTGGAGGACCCTCCTCCTGCACCAGTTGTGGTCGGAGAGGGCACACTGCCGACCGGTGCTGGAGGAGCTCATCTGGGAGTCGAGAGGGCTGGCATAGCACTGCTCCGACACCCCAGGTGAGTCAGCACCAGACTCACCCAGAGCTCCCTGTTAGTCATATGTTTGTACTAATCTCTTTTCCTGAGTTTTCCCCCTCTTCCCAGCATAAGGCGCTAGTCGATTCAGGTGCAGCTGGGAGTTTTATGGACCACGGTTTAGTGCATAGGTTAGGGATTCCGTTGGTGCAGATAGGCCAACCCTTCCCCGTGCACTCCCTAGATAGTCGACCATTAGGGTTAGGGCTGGTCAGGGAGGCCACGGTTCCACTGGACATGGTACCGCAGGGCGGTCATAAGGAGCGGATTAGTCTCTTCCTCATTGATTCTCCTGCGTTTCCAGTGGTGCTGGGGATTCCCTGTTTGGCTATTCACAACCCCAAGATTTCATGGAAACAGGGGCCTCTAAAGGGGTGGTCAGAGGAGTGTTTAGGTAGGTGTATAGGAGTTTCCATCGGTGCAACGACGGTGGAGAGTCCAGAACAGGTTTCCACTGTGCGCATTCCCTCAGAATATGCCGATTTGACTGTCGCTTCCTGTAAAAAGAAGGCGACCCAATTACCACCTCATCGACGAGGGGATTGTGCGATAAACCTCCAGGTAAACGCAGCACTTCCCAGGAGTCACGTGTACCCGCTGTCACAGGAGGAGACGGTGGCTATGGAGACATATGTCACTGAATCTCTGGGACAGGGATACATTCGGCCCTCCACGCAACCCGTCTCCTCGAGTTTCTTTTTTGTGAAGAATAAGGAGGGAGGTCTGCGTCCTTGCATTGATTATAGAGGTCTAAATTCCATCACAGTGGGGTTTAGTTACCTGCTACTTCTCATCGCTACGGCGGTGGAATAATTTCACGGAGCACGCTTTTTCACAAAACTGGATCTCAGGAGCGCGTATAACTTGCTGCATATCCGGGAGAGAGATGAGTGGAAGACCGCGTTTAGTACCACATCTGGCCATTATGTGTACCTCGTCATGCCGTATGGGTTGAAGAATGCTCCAGCCGTCTTTCAATCCTTTGTAGACGAGATTCTTAGGGACCTGCACGGGCAGGGTGTGGTGGTTTATATCGATGCATGTGTCTCTGGTGCGCAGGGTACTTGGGCAACTGTTGGAGCATGACCTGTACGTCAAGGCTGAGAAATGTGTGTTCTCCAAACAAGCCGTCTCTTTCCTGGTGTATCGCCTTTCCACATCTGGGGTGGTGATGGAGTGTGACCGCGTTGCAGCCGTGCGTAATTGGCCGACTCCGACCACGGTAAAGGAGGTGCAGCGGTTCTTAGGGTTTGCCAATTACTACCGGAGGTTTATCCGGGGTTTTGGCCAGGTGGCTGCTCCCATTACTTCACTGCTGAAGGGGGGGCCGGTGCGTTTGCGGTGGTCAGCGGAGGCGAGCAGAGCGTGTAGTCGTCTGAAGGCGCTGTTTACCGATGCTCCTGTATTGGCTCATCCGGACCCCTCTTTGGCATTCATGGTGGAGGTGGACACATTCGAGGCTGGGGTTGGAGCCTTGCTATCACAGCGCTCGGGCACGCCACCGAAGCTTCGCCCCTGTGCTTTTTTTCCCGAGGAAGCTCAGTCCGTCGGAGCGAAACTATGACGTGGGGGACCGGGAGTTGCTGGCTGTGGTAAAAGCTCTGAAGGTGTGGAGACATTGGCTTGAGGGGGATAAACACCCTTTTCTCATCTGGACTGACCACCGTAATCTGGAGTATATCCGGGCAGCGAGGAGACTGAATCCTCGCCAGGCAAGTTGGGCCATGTTTTTCACCAGATTTCGTTTTACCATCTCTTTTTGACCAGGTTCCCGTAACACTAAGGCCGACGCACTGTCCCATCTCTATGATACCGAGGAGCAGTCCATCGATCCTACTCCCATACTTCCGGCCTCATGTCTGGTGGCACGGGTGGTATAGGAGGTGGACGCGGACATCGAGCGGGCGTCACGGTTAGAACCCACGCCACCACAGTGTCCAGCGGGCCGGAAGTATGTGACGCTTGGTGTTCGTGAGAGATTGATCCGGTGGGCTCACACGCTAGCCTCCTCGGGTCATCCGGGAGTTGAGAGGACGGTGCGGGGCCTTAGGGGGAGGTACTGGTGGCCCACTTTAGCTAAGGACGTGAGGTTTTATGTCTCCTCCTGTTTGGTGTGCGCTCAGAGTAAGGCTCCTAGACACCTGCCTAGAAGGAAGTTACTGCCCCTCCCCGTTCCACAACGGCCTAGGTCACATCTGTTGGTTGACTTCCTCACCGACCTTCCCCCGTCTCAGGGGAACACCACGATCCTGGTTGTTGTGGATCGGTTTTCGAAATCCTGCCGTCTCCTCCCGTTGCCCGGTCTCCCTACGGCCCTGCAGACTGCGGAGGCCCTTTTTACCCACGTCTTCCGGCACTACGGTTTAGATTTTTTGTAACATTATTTTAACATTATGCATTATGGACAAAGCTGCAAAAATGATTGATTTCTTATCATACACATAGTGTTTTACTTTATTTTATTTTGATGGTAAAATCTGAAAACCAGGGCCTCCCGGGTGGCGCAGTGGTCTAGGGCACTGCATCGCAGCGCTAGCTGTGCCACCAGAGTCTCTGGGTTCGCACCCAGGCTCTGTCGCAGCCGGCCGCGACCGGGAGGTCCGTTGGGCGACGCACAATTGGCTTAGCGTCGTCCGGGTTTGGCCGGTAGGGATATCCTTGTCTCATCGCGCTCCAGCGACTCCTGTGGCGGGCCGGGCGCAGTGCGCGCTAACCAAGGGGGGAGGGTGCACGGTGTTTCCTCCGACACATTGGTGCGGCTGGCTTCCGGGTTGGAGGCGCGCTGTGTTAAGAAGCAGTGCGGCTTGGTTGGGTTGTGCTTCGGAGGACGCATGGCTTTCGACCTTCGTCTCTCCCGAGCCCGTACGGGAGTTGTAGCGATGAGACAAGATAGTAATTACTAGCGATTGGATACCACGAAAATTGGGGAGAAAAGGGGGTAAAATTAAAGAAATAATAATAATAATAATAATCTGAAAACCGTAAGTCTTGATGTTTCTGCCGGGACAGTAACATTGCTGCCATGACGTTAATATCTCACAAGCTGTGATTTGTTGGTTCCCACAGTTCACACCTCAGGTTCCCACTTAGTAAATTCCTTTTATCCTCTAGGCCAAATATTATGGATATACTGACAGGATGCATGTCTCTACGCCCTAACAATGGGATATGTTGTCCACAAAGCGGCACGGCGGGCTGTCTAGCTCCCACCTATCTTTTCTTTGGATTGGTGGATACATCTCATTATTGTAATCATTTTTTGAATATTTGATGAGGGTTGTTGACGTCAACCGCCTGTATTCAATAGATAGAGATGCTATGCTACTAGCCTCATGCCATGAATATGCATAGCCATCTTGAGGCGACCCCGATATAAACTATTTTTCTCAAAGTTGCCAGGATGTCACATGTCCTACTTATATCAGTGCACTCCTAACAACTTAATTAAGCATTACAAAACTTCTATTTGACCAAATAAACCTCACATAGCAGATAAGCCATACATTTTTTTGTTGATCAAATTCGACACTCATTGACCTCCATACAAAAACTCCTTGCTCGGCTAGGCTAGTGACAAGGGACACACTCTTGTCACGGGCGGTGCCATACTTCACGATGGGTGTAGATTTCAGAGTGTATATGTGCGCACGCAGCGTCGAGAAGGAGCCAAGCACTTGCTCAAGATTTTTATAACTAACCCATTAACTAGTTCATTGTTTATCTGTGGCCTAACTACAGTCATGGATGTTACCGTTTCATCAGGGAGCCACAAAGATGAAGTAATGTCTTCGCTGAATTCACGTTATGTTTGCTATTTCATGCAGCCACAGAATAGATAGAAGCTAAACCAATGATTTTGTATTCAAATTTGACATTGTTTAAAAATTCGGAGATATCAATTCATGCAAAGTAATGACAATGGGTGTGTTTTGCAATGAAGGTCTACAGTATTCTCAACAGCACTTTGTAAGGTAGCACCATGGTTTAGCCGGAGGACAGCTAGTTTCCGTCCTCCTCTGGGTACCTTGACTTCAATACAAAACCTAGGAGGCTCGCGGTTCTCACCCCCTTCCATAGATTTACACAGTAATTATGACAACTTCCGGACGACGTCCTCAAACGTATCAGAGCTCTTGCAGCATGAACTGACATGTTGTCCACCCAATCAAAGAATCAGAGAATGAATATTGTACTGAAAGCATAAGCTACAGCTAGCTAGCACTGCAGTGCATCAAATGTGGTGAGTAGCTGACTCAAAGAGAGAAAGACAATAGTTGAACAGTTTTGAACAAATACATTTCTTAAAGAATGAAGGAGAAGCAAGCGAGAGAGAGAGAGTTAGCTATATTAAGTTGTATTTTTTTCATTTTCACATTCTTAGCTAGCGAATGCAGACAGGTAGTTTAGCCTACTCAAACACCCAGCTCAACAGAGAGGGATTCTATGTTAGCTAGCTGGCTATGGCTATCCAACACGGGAACTCTTCCTAGTAAAGGTAAGCTTTTGGTTTTATTAATTTATTGCCACCGGTGCCCGCCGGTGTAACTGCTAAACTACTTGCTGTTGACTGTACACTATACTGCATGATTGTAGCGGGTTTACTAACGCGTTAGTTCTAGTAGTATGTTGACCATGACATTAACATGGTGACAACGATGTAGGCTGTGTGTAGCCGTTAGTGGTTATGATATGATAGTTTGGGTTGGAAAGTTTTTTTTGCCTGGTCACAGACAGCTGATCACAGACACCTGGAAGTCCACAAGCTAAGGGAAAAGGTGAGAGGAGGAGAGCGCGTAGATACGATAAGTAATTATACAACGATCAAAGGGATCGTGCTGTTAGTATGTGACTGTTATGAGAGTGAACTGTGTTTTCGTGTGATCAGGGGTGTATTCATTCTGCCGATTCTGTTGAAAAACTTTTCTTAAACGGAAGCAAACGGAATGAAATGGGGATAAACATAACTGAATTTGTCCAATATAAACTCTTGTTTGCAACTGTTGGGACTAATGATCACAGCCTCGATCAGCTAGATGCAGGTAAGAGTGTGCAAGAAGGTATTGAATGTTTCAATGTCTGTCACCATGATTACTCAAATTTCTCTCGGCCGGTGCACCTACGTTGTAAACTTTTTTTCATAAGCTAGGTTATATTAACCTCATAATGTGTTTCAGCCTAGCTTAGTGCTTTCTGCAGTGGTGGGGCAGCCAGTGGAATATACGGAGCATAAGGATTGGTAATGTTCTTTAGTTGCGCCATGATTGGCTCAGTGTTCTGTCACTCATGGGGACACTAAGTCACCGCCAAATATAAGGGTAGAGTTATGTTAGAAGTGCCCATCCAAGAAGACTCAAGGTCATTGGCCACAGCTAAAATTATGTAGCAGTCATCATCATGAATCAAGTCGACAATCTACTGGCAAATAATTTAATTCCTGGTCATATGAAGAGAAATAATGAAGAGAAATTATAGATGAAACGTATCGGTGCTCATCGGCCATTGGACATAAACATTACACAACAAGTTGGAAATCGCAAATTCAACAGTGAGTGGTTTGGAAGGATTCAGTGGCTAACTGCAAGCATTGCAAAGCAATCACTAGCCTGTTATTCAGTGGACTGGGTGTGTGGTTCCAAGTCTGGGTTTAAGGGTCTCTTTTCCAAGCTTTAAAGGATAAACATTCAACATTGGCCATGCTGTCAATCCAGTATGACTTCTGCCACGCTCAAAACAACTGGAAACTCAGAACTGGGAAATCTGATTTCAGTGAGTTCAAGAAAACTGGGAACTCACGAAAAAACGAGCTCCGACTGGGAAAATACGTTTTGAACGGTCATCCAACTCGGAATTGCAAGTCGGGAACTCGGGATTCTTTCTAGAGCTCTGACCTGAAGGTCACTGACGTCATCGTGATTCAACCTTTTTTTGTTGTTGTCTTGAAAGCACCATAAATACAGAGAATGCCAGACTTAGATGACAAAGTTTGATGACAAAATTTGCCCATGAAGGACAATTTCATATGATATGTTACAAATTATTATTTGTATATGTTACGGAATGCAATTCGTACAATATGTTATGAATTTGCAAAACATACAATATGTTACGAATTTTCAAAACGTATGGTATGTTACGAATTCCAATGTGTGGCTAACGTTACAGTAGCTAGGTTGCTAGGAGGCTAATGCTAACGTTAGCTAGGTGGCTAATGTTAGTTAGGCTAATGTTTAGGGTTAAAGTTCGGGTTCTGGTTCTGGTTAGGGGAAGGGTTAGCTAACATGCTATGTAGTTGTAAAGTAGCTAAAACGTACATATTGTGAAGTATAGGGAGAGAGAGATGTTCACACACATACAGCTTGTAGCTAGGTCTACTACTGTACAACTCACATATCATACCATATCAATGTATTTAGGCATGATCATTGTTGTATTGGTCTGCATTGTTTTGTAGTACAGTCACTGAAAAGGAGTGAGAAAGGGTAGGCTGGACTCGCTAGTTAATCTGATTTTGTTAATTTAAATGCAAATAATTGATCTCAGTGATAGACAGTATACAGGTATTTTGCATGCTGACTAACCAATGACATGGAAATGAGATTAATACTAGTCATGATCATTTTCATATATTTCATTAAAGTAAACTTAGTAGTATTGGCCTGACAGAGGCATTGATGCTAGTGGCTGGCTAGTAAGCAAAACTTTACGTTACACATCAGTCACTGGGGAAAACTGGTCCAGCCGCTTGGTAGCTATCTATTGTTAGTTCAAATAAAGAAAAATGCTGTACTAATATGAATGTGCAGTTGTAAACTAACTATAGTGATCAAAAATATAAACGCAACTTGCAACAATTTCAAAGATTTTACTGAGTTACAGTTCATAAGGAAATCAGTCAATTGAAATAAATAAATTAGGCCCTAATCTATCCATTTCACATGACTGGGAATATAGATATGCATTTGTTGGTCACAGATACCTTAAAAAAGGCATGCCAATTGCATGCTCCCTCAAAACTGGAGACATCTGTGGCGTTGGGTTGTCTGACAAAACTGCACATTTTAGAGTGGCCTTTTATTGTTCCCAGCACAAGGTGCACATGTGTAATGATCATGCTGTTTAATCAGCTTCTTGATATGCCACACTTTTCAGGTGGATGGATGATCTTGGCAAAGGAGAAATGCTCACTAACAGGGATGTAAACAAATTTGAGCACAACATTTGAGAGAAATAAGCTTTTTGTGAGTATGGAACATTTCTGGGATCTTTTATTTCAGCTCATGAAACATGGGACCAAACTTTACATGTTGCGTTCATATTTTTGTTCCGTGTATAAACCCACCACGTGGATGCGCACCAGACAGTCCTTGCACTTTGAAACCCACGCTCATCGTGACGTATTTCATATTTTATTACGATCCCGAATCAGCAGCTGCAGAGGCAGCGGGTACTCCTCCTGGGGTCCAAACAGGAAACAATACAATAAATAAAACACATAATATACATAAATACACATACATACACTCGGGCTCCCGAGTGGCGCAGCGGTCTAAGGCACTGCATCTCAGTGCTAGAGGCATCACTACAGACGCTGGTTTGATTCCAGGCTGTATCACAACCGGCCGTGATTGGGAGTCCCATATGGTGGCGCACAATTGCCCCAGCGTTGTCCGGGTTAGGGCTTGGCCGTCATTGTAAATAAGAATTTGTTCTTAACTGACTTGCCTCGTTAAATAAAGGGTCAATAAAAATACAAATACATAGCACATTTACATTACAATTTAGCCATCCAGAGCAACCCACGCCTAGTGCATTCATCTTAAGATAGCCAGATGAGACAACCACATATCAAAGTTGTATCCCAACCACGTATCACATACATACTACATTGCAAAATGCACAAAAATATCTGTGCTTCTCTTCACTGTCTCCACTGGGTTGTAAGGTGTTATTTTATCTGGTTTTATTACTAGCTTGAGTTACCTAGGGTGGCAGAGAGTTCCATTAAGTCATGGCTCTATTTAATACTGTGTGTTTCCCAGCCTCTTTTCTGGACCTGGGGACTGTGTGATACCGATGAGTGTCAGTTTGGTACCTTCAACACCTCGCACAAAGACAAATAGTGATGCAGTCAATCCCTCCTTTGACTTTGGTAACTGCCAATCCATGATAAGACAGAGGAAGTTAATCCATAAAACCTACGTTTTTTCAGCAATATGTTATGATCAATGATATCAAAGGCTGTATTAAAGTCTAACAAAACAGCTCCCACAATCTTCTTATTAATCTATTTACATTTTAGTCGTTTAGCAGACGCTCTTATCCAGAGCGACTTATAGTTAATGCATTCATCTTAATATAGCTAGGTGGGACAACCACATATCACAGTCATAGTAAGTACATTTTTCATCAATGATGTAGCTACCAGAAAAATGGGATTATGTAAGATACTCTTTGGGTTTTAGATGTTTTCGGAGGATGGGCAGGGACTCTGCTGTCCTAGCTTCAGGGGGATGTTGGTTCCACCATTGGGGTGCCAGAACAGAGAAGAGCTTGGGAGCTGCCCTCCCGTAGGGGTGGGAGGGCCAAGAGACCAGAGGTGGCAGAACAGAGTGCTCTGGTTGGGGTGTAGGGTTTGAGTATAGTCTGAAGGTAGGGAGGGGCAGTTCCTCTTGCTGCTCCGTAAGCAAGTACCATGGTCTTGTAGTGGGTGCGAGCTTCGACAAGAAGCCAGTGGAGTGTGCGGAACAGCGTGGTGACATGGAAGAACTTGTGAAGGTTGAACACCAGGCGAGCTGCAGCATTCTGGATAAATTGCAGGGGTTTGATGACACAAGCTGGGAGCCCAGCCAACAGTGAGTTGCAGTAGTCCAGAAGGGAGATGACAAGTGCCTGGATTAGGACCTACGTTGTTTCCTGTGTGAGGTAGGGTCATACTCTACGGATGTTGTAGAGAGTTAACCTGCAGGAGTGAGTCACTGCTTTGATGTTTGCAGAGAACGACAGGGTGTTTTCTATGGTCACGCCAAGGTTTTTTGCACTCTGGTAGGGACACACCGTGGCGTTGTCAACCGTGATGGAGAGGTCTTGGAGCGGGCAGGCCTTCCCCGGGAGGAAAAGTAGCTCTGTCTTGTCGAGGTTGAGCTTGAGGTGTTGAGCCTACATCCAAGCTGAGATATCTGCCAGGGATGCAGAGATACGTGTCGCCACCTGGGTGCCAGAACAGGGAAGGAGAAAAGTAGTTGAGTGTCATCCGCATAGCAATGATAGGAGAGACCATGCGAGGATATGACGGAGCCAAGTCACTTGGTGTATAGAGAGAAGAGTAGAGGGCCTAGAACCGAGCCCTGGGGGACACCACTAGTGAGAGTACGTGGTGCAGACACAGATCCTCTCCACGTCACCTGGTAGGAATGGCCTGCCAAGTAGGATGCAATACCAAGAGTGTGCACAGACTGAGACTCCCAACCCTGAGAGGGTAGTGGGGGGGGGTCTCTGATGGTTCACAAGGTCGAAGGCAGCAGATAGATCTAGGAGGATGAGATTTAGCTTTGGCAGTGCGGAGAGCCTCCGTGACACAGAGACGAGCCGTCTTGGTTGAGTGACATGTCTTGAAGCCTGACTTGTTGCTCTGAGAGTGATAGCGAGAGAGTTGGTCAGAGACAGCATGCTCAGTGTTTTGCAAAGAAAAGAAAGAAGGGATACCGGTCTGTAGTTTTTGACATCAGAGGAGTCGAGTCATCAGTCAATCATCAGTCGTTTGTGTCAGTGCCGAGCATGTTGAGTGCCCTTCCTTATAAGCATGCTGAAAGTCTGTTGTTGATTTGTTTTCTGTAAAATAACATTGTATTTGGTTCTAACACAATTTTTTCCAAAAGTTTACTAAGCACCAATAACAGGCTGATTATTGGTCTGCTGTTTGAACCATTAAAGCAGGTGTGCCCAACCTTCTCCGCTTCAGTCTCTTCTAAGCATGAAATAGCCTCCACTGTAGGCTTTTTGCTCGAATAGATCACACAATCTTCATCGCAACATCCATCACCTCTTTCATGTTTAACATCTTTCCGCACAAAGATTGCTGATAAATTACGCAGGGATGACTAAGAAAGTCTGGGAAAGAATCATCATGTTTGCACAATGCAACGAACCCACTAATGAGGCCTACCATAGCAGGTGTTCCATCGGTAGTAACGGAGACAAACTTACAAAAGGATAATTGGAATTTGTTAGCAAACTCCATAAAAGCTTGAAAAATATCTTTGCCCCTTGTATGTCCTTACAGTGGCAAAATGGCAAGTAGTTCCTCCATTGTACTCATGTTGTCAAATACCATTCTGATGAAAATGCATAACTGTGCCACATCTACCATATCTGTGGACTCGACAAACTGGAGGGAATAACACTTGCAGTTGTCAATATCATTGTTCAGTTGATCCTCGAGGTTCTCTGCTATTCCCTCACATCTTCTTACCACCGTATTTCTGGACAACTGAATGTCATTGATGGCAGCCATAATTTCGGTCTTATTCTTAAACAGCGAGTGTTCAGCCTCAATAAATGCTTCCTTGATCATCTCCCCATCTTTGAACAACTTTTAATGCTTAGCAAGAATGTGACTCACAATAAGGTGCAATGGTTGCCGCATTCCCTTTGGTCACAGGCATTGTGAAAATTGACTTCTGCGCTGCCAGTAATTTTTTTGGTTATTGTACCTTTCTTCTTTGTAATACAGTCTTTGCTGGAAAATCTCTTTCCTGGGTTTTGTGTGTGGTTTTAAAATGTTGTTCTATGTTACTTTGGGATTGCGATGCTATTATGGCAGATGAGGCACACACATTTTGAGTTTGACACGAAAAAATAATCCTCCCATTTCTTGTGGAAATTATACATTTTCTGTTTTTTTGTATCCTTCCCTTCACTCATTATTGCAGCTATTGACTACACAACTTAAGAACAACTTAAGAACGAATCTGGCTACACAGTTAGCTAGCTAGCTACCCGCCTGGCATCACCGTGACTTCGACTTAGAGTTGGCGGGCGGCATCTGACCGCACTAATTAGGCATACGTCAATAAGTGAGCAGGGACTGGTCATATTTTATGTAAATCACGTGACTATCAATCAAATTTCATTTATAAAACCCTTCTTACATCAGCTGATGACACAAAGTGCTGTACAGAAACCCAGCCTAAAACCCCAAACAGCAAGCAATGCAGGTGTAGAAGCACGGTGGCTAGGAAAAACTCCCTAGAAAGGCCAAAACCTAGGAAGAAACCTAGAGAGGAACCAGGCTATGAGGGGTGGCCAGTCCTCATCTGGCTGTGCCGGGTGGAGATTATAACAGAACATGGCCAAGATGTTCAAATGTTCATAGATGACCAGCAGGGTCAGCAAATAATAATAATCACAGTGGTTGTCGAGGATGCAACAGGTCAGCACCTCAAGAGTAAATGTCAGTTGGATTTTCATAGCCGATCATTCAGAGAATCTCTACCGCTCCTGTTGTCTCTAGAGAGTTGAAAACAGCAGGTCTGGGACAGGTAGCACGTTCAGTGAACAGGTCAGGGTTCCATAGCCGTAAGCAGAACAGTTGAAACTGGAGCAGCAGCACAGCCAGGTGGACTGGGGACAGCAAGGAGTCATCAGGCCAGGTAGTCCTGAGGCATGGTCCTAGGGCTCAGGTCCTCCGAGAGAGAGAAAGAAAGAAAGAAAGAGAGGAGAGAAAGAAAGAAAGAAAGAGAGGAGAGAAAGAAAGAGAGAAAAAGAGAGAAAGAGAGAGAATTAGAGAGAGCATACTTAAATTCACACAGGACACCGGATAAGACAGGAGAAATACTCCAGATATAACAGACTGACCCTAGCACCCCGACACATAAACTACTGCAGCATAAATACTGGAGGCTGAGACAGGAGGGGTCGGGAGACACTGTGGCCCCATCCGACGATACCCCCGGACAGGGCCAAACAGGCAGGATATACTCACACCCACTTTGCACAGCCCATATCGGAAAGATAGGTAGGAGAAAGCCCATGTAATGCTTTGTAGGTTAGCAGTAAAACCTTAATATCAGCCCGTGCCTTAACAGGAAATATAACTGCCAGTTTTGGAGCAGTGGCTTCTTCCTTGCTGAGCGGCCTTTCAGGTTATGTCGATATAGGACTTGTTTTACTGTGGATATAGATACTTTTGTACCTGTTTCCTCCAGCATCTTCACAAGGTCCTTTGCTGTTGTTCTGGGATTGATTTGCACTTTCGCACCAAAGTACGTTCATCTCTAGGAGACAGAACGCATCTCCTTCCTGAGCGGTATGACGGCTACATGGTCCCATGGTGTTTATACTTGCGTACTATTGTTTGTTCAGATGAACGTGGTACCTTCAGGCGTTTGGAAATTGCTCCCAAGGATGAACCAGAGTTGTGGAGGTCTACAATTTTTTTTCTGATGTCAAGCAAAGAGGAACTGAGTTTGAAGGTAAGCCTTGAAATACATCCACAGGTACACCTCCAATTGACTCAAATTTTGTAAATTAGCCTATCAGAAGCTTCTAAAGTAAATTTCTTAACTGACTTGCCAAAATTATAGTTTGTTAACAAGAAATTTGTGGAGTGGTTGAAAAACGAGTTTTAATGCCTCCAACCTAAGTGTATGTAAACTTCCGACTTCAACTGTGTATACAAATACAGCCAGCCTATTTATGCAAATAGGTCATATATAATTTTCTTTATTTGAACAAAACATTTAAAAAATACCTGATCAAATAAGAACATTTATATATGAGTGTATTCTAGGAAAAAAATGTATGTAATACCTGAATTCCCACCAAAATCCTTGAACTTATTTTGTACATGCCAGTAAAATGTTTTTAGGTGCTATAAGTCAGTATCTGATGGATTATAAAAATTCTAAAAGTTTAGAGCATCTTCATCCATTGTTCAACTGTTGCATTCATTATGATTGTTTTTAAAACCTTTGAACAATTTTGATGACTGTTGCTATGTTTTGTACGTTGAATGTGGCAAAAAGTCCTGCAGGTCACGTCCTACATATTTCTTTATATTCCTTTCGAAGTCGGGTAGGATGATCATTTGGCCAATATTAACTCTGGGTGGTTGGCATTGATAATGGACTGGGGCACGCATGCAGGAGTTGTAGAGAGTGACAGAACCTGTGAGGGTGACTTCAGGTTAGTTAGTGTAGCTAGGTCATAGACTATGACTAAGAAGCATTGGTTGTGAGGGACATAGAGGGACACACACATCCTTGGGCTTTGATGGACAGTAAAAGGGTTGCAGAGGAGTTAGAGCTGATCAAGCATGGTGCACAGAGACCACTATCTAACAGTCAATCCCCAGCCACCATAAACGATCACATACAGCAAGTTTTACCATCCTAAGGTGCCTTTTGTTTGCCAAAATGGCATATGTCCTTATAGGGATGTATTAGCACAATTTCCCAGACCAATGCATGAGTCACTCCAGCTTGTCATGTGTGGTTGCATCCTCCCCATACACCATAATGTTACCAAGTCAACATACACTACATGACGAAAAGTATGTGGACACCTGCTTGTCGAACATCACATTTCAAAATCATGGGCATTAATATGGAATTGGTCCCCCCTTTGCTGCTATAACAGCTTCCACTCTTCTGGGAAGGCTTTCCACTAGATATTGGAACATTGCTGTCGGGACTTGCTTCCATTCAGCAACAAAAGCATTAGTGAGGTCGGGCACTCACTCTAAATGTTGGGCAATTAGGCCTGGCTTGCAGTCGGCGTTCCAATTAATCCCAAAGGTGTTCGATGGGGTTGAGGTCAGGGCTCTGTGCAGGCCAGTCAAGTTCAGCCTCAGAACATTATTCTTCCTCCACCAAACTTTACAGTTGGCACTATACATTGGGGTAGATACCGTTCTCCTGGCATCCGCCAAACCCAGCTTTGTTCGTTAGACTGCCAGATGGTGAAGCGTGATTCATCTCACCAGAGAAAGCGTTTCCACGGCTCCAGAGTCAAATGACGGACGAGCTTTACACAACCCCAGCTGACGCTTGTGCATGGTGATCTTAGGCTTGTGTATGTTATACACCTGTCAGCAACGGGTGTGGCTGAAATAGCCGAATCCACTAATTTGAAGGGGTGTCCACATACTTTTGTGTATCTAGTGTATAAGGCAACTTCGGAGCAGACAGCCAGGATGGTGGACATGATTGTCTGGAAGAAGCAATGTGCCAGCTCAACTCAAATAGGATAAGAGTGCACCGGAACATCCCAATATGCATCACAAATACAGTGATCCAGCAGAAGGTTATTGGATTCAGGCAGATGTATTGGACTAGCAATGAATCAAAGCTTACTTTGATAAGGAGGTGACTGAAGAGCCCAATCTTTAAAGTTATACCACAGTGGGGGCAAGTTGTAGAGCTAGAGAGAGGGTGAATTGGAATTCTTGGTGTTGCCAATCCAATTAGTCTGCTGCCTTTTTATATATCCAGACAAAACTGTTCTAGTGTATATGGTGAGCACATTGGATTCCTCACATAGTTGAAGTACACAAAAATAGCCTTGAGTACAGGTCGTAAGTGCAGTACACACATCTGAAAAATGTATTTCACTTAAAGTGTGTACATAATACAGTTTATTAAACCACCATTTAATTGTACTGTGGCAGCCATATTGGATTTGGAGTCAAATCTAGGGAGGAGGGGGGGTAAAGTAATTGCAACGGTAGAGGCTGAACATATAAAATCCACAGAGAAACCTTTGACTGGAAAAAATTACAGTTTTCAGTGTCTGAGCCCAGTTGCCTTAGAGCCGATTACAATGCCCACAACATAAAAAAAAAACTTGTAACTGTATGCATTTTTGTCAGGCAGGACCATACAGCACTGAATGAGATCAATGTTATGTAACAGCTACCAAAAAGTGAAGATATTTCTGCCTATTGTATCTGTGTGTTTACAGGTCTATATTTCCAAGATGCATCAAGATATCCTAATGCTGTTTGTTTGTGTATGTAAAGCAGACAACTGACTACATGTATTCCACATTTTAGTAATATCAGACAGTGCAATTTTGGGTTACATGAGTATGTGGACATCCTCCCTCCAGCCAGGCATTCTGTTTTCCATATAGCAAATTGCAAGAGCCACATCATCAAGAAACATGTTACTGTATGTATTTCTATCAGACATGACCATACTGCACTGAATGAGAGAACATTTGACTCGGTAAGTTGTCTGTTAAACACAAATATTCATAGATGATATATACTGTTTGAGTTAAGGGGGGGGTCACAATATCTATTAACTTAACCACTTGGTTTTATACAACCATCCATTTCATATATGGATGACCTTAGAGATACCTCCGGTAGGGGTGTCTCAAGAACTAAAACTATTTGAGGATTGGCCATTATCATATTAGATAGCATCCCATGGCATATGATAAAAAAATATAAAAACATTGTTGTGGACAATGTTGGTCCTATGAATTGTCATTTAAAAAAATCACACTACTGTTCAAAAATTGATCAGAAATACAGTGTAGACATTGTTGTAAATGACTACAGAGATAAAATGTAGCATAGTCTTGTTTGATAAAATCTATTTTTATTTTCAAATGTAGTTCTACAGTTTGAACCCCTGCGGTCTCTGGCTCCACACCCAACCCGCCCGGCCATCTATAAGTGCGAAAGTTAGTGTATAAGCTAATGTTCCATCATGTATGACATTCCTGGGAGTGTGTAAACTGAAATGTTTTACCATATCATTTTTGTATGTTTTCTATAGTTATGTCCTTGAAAATGTATCAATTGACCAATTCGGCACATTTTGACAGACTTCATACAAAACACTGTGCAGTATTGTAATGCTCCACTGGATAAATCTGAAACTTTATACACACACTGCTGCCATCTAGTGGTCAAAATCCAAATGTCACCTAAACTGCAATATTGTATTATGGCCTTTCTCTTGCATTTCAAAGATGAAAAAAAAACCACATTTGTTTATATTATCTTCTACCAGATCTAATGTGTTATATTCTCCTACATTCATTTTACATTTCCACAAACTTCAAAGTGTTTCCATTCAAATGGTATCAAGAATATGCATATCCTTGCTTCAGGTCCATTTTAGGCAGAAATGAAAAAAAAAAAGGGTCAGATCATTAAGAGTTTAATTGACAATATAGTGAATATATTTTTCGTATACGAAAGAGTAAAGCAGAGCACACAAGATTCATTACGCATTTCTCTTCTATCAAGATTCTCACTTGGATACCTACATGTTTAATTTCTCTCGTCTGAAGCACTTCATTCCAAGGGTCATTTTGAGGATGGACAAGCAAACTATTTAACCATCCTTTAGGTTGTTAAACGTGACAGACAATAAAAATGCTGAACAGAGGAATCCAGCAGAAAGTAAATAGCAGCTCTTAATTTCACAATCTCATATACATTACCAAAAAAAATAAAAAATCATACATTTCGTGACATTAACAGTGAACATACATAATTTCTTTCTTGTTACAGTGGAGAGTTGAATAGAGTTTATTTCATGACCGAGTGGCACATCTGTCTACTCTACGATGTGTTTATCTGAAAACGGTGTCTTGTTTTGACTCCTAACATCCTTGATCAAACCAGTGATGTAACACCTGCAGGATAAACAAGACAAGGTCAATTGATTCATAAAATAACTATCTGTAAATCATATTCTAAAAACAGTCAGGGCTCGGAAAAGGATAAATACTAAAGAATATACACAAACGAGAAAACAAAGCATTAAACTGAACAAAGCATGCACATCCATGTATTGTGTGGTGTGTTGAAATATGCATAGCCAAGCCTAGCCTGATCTTCTAGATCTGATACATATCCAAATGGCATTCCCAATAGCATAATAAAAATAAAACAAAAATGTAAATATCTTCTGGGTATACCACAGAACTCTAGATCACTCCCTTGAGCAGAAATTTTGTACACATTCATGAGCTCTGTTTGAATACCCATACTAACATACTGTATACTTAATGAGTATATACACTACATACTATTAGTTCATTTTAGTATACTGTAAAGGAACAGTATGCTTTCAGTTGAGCGCACTAGCTCTTTGCCTGTCTTCCGGAAGTTGATTCTGTTGCTATGCAACCTCTTGCTAGCATAACAAATGACTGGTTAGACATTTTAAGACATCTGGTGTGTTCTTAAATGCAATCTGGAGTGCCAGAGTGTGCTCGTAAATTCAGAGCGTTTGATTTGAGCGTTCTGACCTTACAACGGCAGTCAAGCACCCAAGCTAACGTTGGCTAGCTTGCTAGCTACTTCCAGACACAAATGAGACCACTCTGACCATTTTACTTAACCTAGCAGAGCTGGTTAGGCTGTTTATGTTATCCAGAGCTGCTGGCAACAATTTAATTATGCTTTTTTGACGACATTTACTGATACCGGCCATATTCAATGGGTGTTGAGCGCTCGTAAATTCATTATTCTGCGCTCTGGTACACTCAGACGAGAGTGCTCTTAAATCGGAGTAGATAGCCAGAGCGAATTTACGAAAGCATTTTGGGCCCTAAAGTACAGAAATTGTGTCCTCTGCGTGTATACATCATATTTTGGCGAATTTAGTACGACATCCGGGAACTTTTGGCATACTAACTATATCCATACTATGACCAATAAGCATACTATATACTCAATTCACGTCACAAATAGTACGAGTATTCGAACACAGCTATGGTCTATTTTATTCTACATCACTAACTTAACACACTGATACAATTGGGTGTTCATAACTACCAATCATTAATGAGTACCTTACCGTGTGAGCCTTTGCACTGTTTGAGCGCCTCATTGAAGCCCTCGCACAAGCTGAGGTCTGCCTCAGTGGTGGCGCAGTTCAGGAACTGTCGCACCTCAAACATGCATGGGCGAGGCTGGGAGGAGACAGGTCGAGCGGCGGCCTCCTGTAAATGGCACAGACACACACACTTGTCAAATATACTGTAGACATCTGATTTGACTTCAGTGTGACAGTCATTATCTCCATGCTAGCTCAGATACATTATGAAACATTCCCACCTGTCCTTTATATCTTTGACATAACAAATCAAATTTTATGTCATATGCGCCAAACACAACAGGTGTAGACCTTACAATGAAGTGTTCACTTACAAGCCCTTAACCAACAATGCAGTTAAGAAAAAAAGCGTTAAAGTATTTACTAAAATAAACTGAAGTAAAAAAAAATATATAAAGAAATAAAAATGAAGAAAAATAACAATAAAATAATAATAGCGAGGCTATATACAGGGGGTACCGGTACAGAGTCAATGTGCGGGGGCACCAGTTAGTCGAGGTAATTGAGGTAATATGTACATCTAGGTAGAAGTAAAGTGACTATGCATGGCTAATAAACGGAGAGTAGCAGCAGCGTAAAAATGGGGGTGGGGACAATGCAAATAGTCCAGGTAGCCATTTCATTAACTGTTCAGGAGTCTTATGGCTTGGGGTTAGAAGCTGTTTAGAAATCTTTTGGACCTAGACTTGGAGCTCCGGTACCGCTTGCCGTGCGGTAGCAGAGAGAACAGTCTATGACTAGGGTGGCTGGAGTCCTTTTTGGGCCTTTCTCTGACACCGCCTGGTATAGAGGTCCTGGATGGCCGGAAGCTTGGCCCCAGTGATGTACTGGGTCGTACGCACTACCCTCTGTAGTGCCTTGTGTCACGGAGGCCGAGCAGTTGCCATACCAGGCGGTGATGCAACCAGTCAGGATGCTCTCGATGGTGCAGCTGTAGAATTTTTTGAGGATCTGAGGACCCATGCCAAATCTTTTCAGTCTCCTGAGGAGGAATAGGCATTGTCGTGCCCTCTTCGACTGTCTTGTTGTGTTTGGACCATGATAGTTTGTTGGTGATGTGGACACCAAGGAACTTGAAGCTCTCAACCTGCTCCACTACAACCCCGTTGATGAGAATGGGGGCGTTCTCAGCCCTCCTTTTTCTGTAGTCCACAATCATCTCCTTTGTCTTGATCACGTTGAGGGAGAGGTTGATATCCTGGCATCACACATAAGGTAGTAAAGGAGTGCAATTACTTGATAGAAGATTTCAAAGTTGCATAATGTTGCTTGTTTACTGACGAATGTCTGGTTTGGCCATTCCAAGTACCGTGCTGCATACTTTCATGGAAATTCAAGGCAAATTTAAATTATCGATACATTTCTGCATAATGCACCTTTTGAATTAGTTCAAAAGATTTCAAGAGATTTCATAGAACAAGCTATCTTTTATGTTCCTTGTTTACTGCATCTAGGGCATTCCATTGCTGTGGCTAGGCTACATGATGTTCTGCTTTCAAAACCTCAATGGCAGGCTTACATGATATAATACTAAGTGATCAAATTCATCAACAATAATTGTATAAATGCCAGAACTAATCTTGATGGAGTAATGCCACTTTTCAGACATCCCATGGGCCAGACAATCCTTTAATAGTTTGCTTCATCCAAAACTCTTTCTAGCTGTTGTAATACTGTCAGCGCTAGATTAAATTGCCTCAGTCATCGTGTAGAGTCAATGTCTGACATCAAGGAGTATAATGTGACACTTCTTAGTGAGTGAATGGGTCGCTTGCATGACCTCACTTAGCTGAAGGGAGGAGTTTGGGCTTTCTAGGACAGGTCTAGTTCCATTTTCAGAAAAGCTATCAAGAAATCAAACTGTGATATATCAAACTGCGACGTCACATCTGTAAATACCCCAAATACCTGCCTCTGTGTTTTGGGCACATAACAGAGAGAGTTCCCTGTTTTTCAATGGCACAATACTGAGTGTCAAACAATGTCGTTAGGTCCAATTCTGTTTCCTAAAATGTAAATTTGAAAGCTGAGAAGTCAAACCCCTTAGGGCAGTAGCTTATCTCTCCAGTGCTGCCAAAGTCAGAGACATCCTCTGCTGTCCAACAATCCACACCA
Organism: Salvelinus alpinus; assembly: GCF_045679555.1. Classification (NCBI taxonomy): domain Eukaryota; kingdom Metazoa; phylum Chordata; class Actinopteri; order Salmoniformes; family Salmonidae; genus Salvelinus; species Salvelinus alpinus. The sequence goes on from NC_092109.1 coordinate 1,385,606, forward strand.
ATTTAGTACTGTCAGAACAACCTATCTTTCTTTGGCTGTTGTTCTTTTCAGACAAGACACTCATTGTCAGGTGAATCGAATTTAGGTAGGAGTTCAGGTAGGCTTTGCCAGTACAACGGCCCAACATAAATCACCTCCTTATCCACTGTTCTGGTGAATGGAATAACCTATGGTGAAAATCTATCAATCCCTATCACCTGTCAATGTTCCTGAAGAAGAGGAAGCCATTTAGAAGTATTGGAAAATGGCCTATTTCCATTCACAGGCTCTCACTGGGCCCCCTGCCCTGCTCACCTGGTATGTGCTGGCGGCGGGTGTGGCTGATTCAGCGCTGCTGCCACCACTGAAGGCGCCTGTGAGGGCACTGCCCATGACGTGGCCCATGGCCGAGCCCACTGCAACCCCTGCTGCGGTGGTGGCCATCTGGGCCATGAGGCCGGGCCCTTGGGGCGCGGCAGGAGCGGCGAGGGCTGACGGGGGTGGAGCGGCCGGGGCATGATGGGCCGGGGATGAGCTGGAAATATAAAAGAGCACACAATGAAGAGAACATGGCCTCTAAAATGGAACATCAACATACCCAAGGGGGAGGGGGGGGGGGGGTCAGACTGATGTAACATAATTTTGCTCTGACATCACTTGCACGGATTACAATTGTTATTTTGTTGAATCAGACAGCCTTGCATTACCTGATACATTACATTATCTACATCAGGGGTTCCCAAACTTTTTCACCCGGGGCCCCCCTTCAGCATTGGGGAACATCCTGCGCCCCCCCCTGCGCGCGCATACCATGTCTATTTCTATGGGAAAAGCACTGTTCATGACACAAACTGTTCACACCCCTTTTGTTGGTGGAGAAATGTATTGCAGGTTTAAAGCTTATTTCCTGCAATTCTACACATTTTGTCATAGGGTGCTAAGAAAAGGTTGCAGTTTCAAAGCAAATTTTCTTGCAATTCTATACATTTTGCAATGTCTAATGTGTGTCATATGATATGAGTGACAAATTACAACAATATTTATGGGCAAAAAAAAATTTCTAAAATGTTTAGCTGACATGGGCTAGTTGATCTGGAAATTTCAGACAAGTTATAAATAGCTCTAAGATATGCAATGACTAACATGGCAAAAATAACTGATGACGCACTACCCAATTTAAAAATTGCACCTTGTGCATTCTACTATGACAACTTTCAAGAGTAATTTTAAAACCTGGGAACCACTGATCTACATGATCATCACCAGACTCTTCATCAACCATCTCCCTGACCACCACCTTCCTCTGATCAAGCCATGAGTTGTCCCTCTCCATCTTCAGAGGATGCATGCATTCAAAGACTTGGCCTCCATTGGTTAGTAAACAGCTGATCTCTAAATCTTATACCTCCACATAGATTATTATCACCAAGAAAGAATATGTGCAGGAAAACAGTAAGACTGACAATAAGAAACAGCAATTATTTAAAATTGATGGCATAATTTGTTCTTTGGTTTATGCAAACTTTTCTAGCAAATGCTGACCTTCTACCCACTGCCCTTGGGGTCAAGAACTGAAAAATGACCCACAAATTTATCTAAGAACCTTTGTGATGCAGACAACTATTAGGAAAAGTGTCAGTCATATGGCAGTAGTTTTAGGGCTGTGTTTCTAAAACAGCTGTGTGTCATTCAATTACAATTATGCATATTAGCACTATAACCAGTTAACTGCTATGCAAACGAGGCTGTTAACATTTTAATAAACCGGCATCTGACCTAGTTGCATAATCGTTCAAAACACATTACCTAGTTGGTGGTGCCGAAGAACGACTGGCACTGCGACTTCCTCTAGCCATTTTTTATGCAGATAATATGTTCTTTACAACTTCAAACTGTTTCAGCCAGGATAGTCTTATCCTCTTCTGAAGCCTCTTGTAACGCAAATAGATCGTATGACAGCACGCACACGTGCCAATGACCTTGTGTGGATTGCGCATGCGCAAACATACCTGTAAATTCTCACTCATGCGTAGAGGCGATTACCTATTTACTGAAGTTCAGTACGTTTTTTTTTTATCACATAACAAACAAAATATGTAGTTTGTTCATTCTAAAACTGACATCAGAACGGTAAACAGATAAACGGTAAACAGATTATGAAAATGTTTTACTAGACATTTCTCTGACTAATACGATGGCAAGCATGACAATCTTTCAGTGACGTTCCAGTGTCCCCAAATATCTGTTGGACTGCCAATGGTCAAAATTGTATTCCGTAACAAACAAAGTATCTTGCTACATGTAACATTTCAACAGATAAATTGTAGAAAAATATGACAATGTTCTACCAATATCTGTCGGTCACTCGCTGATGTATTGCCTTTGGCCACTTGATGGCGGTGAAAGTCCGTCAGAAAATAAGTCAACCCTCAGCAATTTATCGAACTATGATTAGAATGAAGATTACATTTCAAAGTTTTTCTGTTATATAATAACTCCCATCAGTTGTTAATTATCATTTATTTTTATATAGACAACTAATTAACTAAACAATTAAACAAATCTGTGAGTTCTGTAAAACCTTAATTGAAAGGAATATCATCATCATGCAGAGGCAGTCGAGTCAACAATCAGCACGTGGTGGCAAGAATACTTCAACTGCACAACTTTAATATGTCCTGACATGTTCCCCAACTTTGCGACTACTAAATATGTTTTTTACATTCAGAACTACTGACTAAAACGTTTACAAAAGTACTGGAGAACTTGTCTTGTTTATAGAAACCCATAGAATTATATTGTAACATTTTGTATAATGTATAATGTATAGTATCCCTCGATCATGTGTAGTACTTACTATATAATTGTGTAGTTTAATGTAGAATACCAGAGTAAATAGTACCTTATTATCAAAAAAAAACACTGAAGTAAATACTACAGTAATGTCCGCAAAAACACAACACTTTTTTAACTATAATAAATACTACAGTATTTCATTTGCATATACCTCCCCTCCCCCATATCAAAATTTGTGCCACCATTAAGTGAGAAACCTACAGGTAACTGCCAAAATAAAGGAAAGACCACCATAACTGGCAGCTTCATTAAATAGTTGCCGCAAAACACCAGTCTCAACGTCAACAGTGAAGAGGCGACTCTGGGATGCTAGCCTTCTAGGCAGAGTTGCAAAGTTCCATATTTCAGACTGGCCCCCCAAAAATTAAAGATTAAGATGGGCAAAAGAACACTGGACAGAGGAACTCTGCCTAGAAGGCCAGCATCTCGGTGTTGCCTCTTTCCTGTTGACGTTGAGACTGGTGTTTTGCGGGTACTATTTAATGAAATAATCATACAAATTATGGATATTAAACATTTAGGTACATACAAGTGTCTTATATCGGTTGAAAGCTTAAATTCTTGTTAATCTAACTGCACTGTCCGATTTACAGTTGCCATTACAGCGAAACCATGCCATGCGATTGTTTGAGGACGGCGCCCCACATCACAATATTTTTCCACCGGCACAGGTTTCATAAATTCACAAATAGCGATTAAATATTCACTTACTTTTTGAAAATCTTCCTCTGATTTGTCATCCAAAGGGTCCCAGCTATAACATGTAGTGTCGTTTTGTTAGATAAAATCCTTCTTTATATCCCAAAAAGTCAATTTAGTTGGCACCATCGATTTGAGTAATCCACTCGTTCAACATGCAGAGAAAGGAATCCCAAAATCTACCGCTAAACTTTGTTTCAACATGTCAAAATACATTTCTATTTACTCCTCAGATACCCTAAAATGTAATTAAACTATAATATTTCTTACAGAAAGACATATGTTCAATAGGAAACCGATTTTAGCAGGTGCGTCTTGTCTTCATCACACGCCCAAACACGAATTTCCAAGACTGTGTCCTTGTACTAAAACTCATATTTCTTATTTGTTTTGGAAGTTACAAGCCTGACCTTGAACATAGACTGCTGACACCCTGCGGAAGCCATAGGAATTGCATCCTGGGAGCTAGACTTCCGAATGCACCTATACTTTCCATTGTAAGAGCACGGCCTCAAAAACAAAATTCTGGTTGGTTTTTATTTTTATTTTCTCCTACCATATCTATTGTGTTATAGTCTCCTACATTATTTTAACATTTCTACAAACTTCAAAGTGTTTTCTTTCCAATGGTACCAATTATATGCATATCCTGGCATGAGCAACAGGCAGTTTACTTTGGGAACGTCATTCAGGTGGAAATTGAGAAAAAAGGAGCCCTAAGAAGTTATTGAAGCTGCCAGTTATATCGGTCTTTCCTATATTTTGGCTGTTACCTGTAGGTTTCTCACTTAATGGTGGCACAAATGGTGATATGGGGGAGGGGAGGTATATGCAAATGAAATACTGTAGTATTTCTTATAGTTTAAAAAGTGTTGTGTTTAATCAGAACAACAATTTTCAGCTGTGCTAACATAATTGCAAAAGGGGTTTCTAATGATCAATTAGCCTTTTAAAATGATAAACTTGATTAGCTAACACAATGTGCCATTGGAACACAGGAGTGATGGTTGCTGATAACGGGCCTCTGTACCCCTATGTAGATATTCCATTAAAAATCAGACGATTCCAGCTACAATAGTCATTTACAACATTAACAATATCTGCACTGTATTTCTGATCAATTTGATGTTATTTTAATGGACAAAAATTTTAGCTTTCCTTTCAAAAACAAGGACATTTCTAAGTGACCCCAAACTTTTGAACAGTAGTGTATTCATATAGAAACTGGGTGGTTCCAGCCCTGAATGCTGATTGTCTGACAGCCGTGGTATATGAGACCGCATACCATGGGTATGACAAAACAGAGAGATCCTTGATGAAAACCTGCTCCAGAGCGCTCCGGACCTCAGACTGGGGGCGAAGGTTCACCTTCCAACAGTACAACGACCCTAAGCACACAGCCAAGACAACGCATGAGTGGTTTCAGAACAAATCTCTGAATGTCCTTGAGGGGCCCAGCCAGAGCCCGGACTTGAAACCTATCAAACACCTCTGGAGAGACCTGAAAATAGCTGTGCAGCGACGCACCCCATCCAACCTGACAGAGCTTGAGAGGATCTGCAGAGAAGAATGGGAGAAACTCCCCAAATGGCACGGCTGTCAATGTTTTGGTCCTTAAATTAAACTGGTATACTTTTTTATTTATCACAATTTTCTTTAACCAATTTTGGTCTTTAATGCAGGGCCCGCCAGACAAGTTCCTTACTTTCCCCCACCTCCACTTGCCTCTTCCATTTTTGCGGTAATACTGCAATTAGTTGATTGTAACTTTGGGAGAGCAGATATTTCCATATATTTTTGTTAGCTGCATGTGTGACAACTACACCAGTCCTATTTATGATATAATTTACAAAGATTATACCTTTTTTAACCTCTTTCAGCTAGGGGGCACTATTTTTATGTTTGGAAAAATAACGTTCCCAAGGTAAACGGACTATTTCTCAGGCCCAGATGCTAGAATATGCATATAATTGACAGATTAGGATAGAAAACACTCTAAAGTTTCCAAAACAGTCAAAATATTGTCTGTGAGTATAACAGAACTGATTTTGCAGGCGAAAACCTGAGGAAATCCAACCCGGAAGTGCCTTTTATTTTGAAAAATCCCTGTTCCATTGCTTGCCCATCCTTGCCCATGGTGTTTATACTTGTGTACTATAGTTTGTACAGATGAACATGGTACCTTCAGGCGTTTGGAAATTGCTCCCAAGGATGAACCAGAGTTCCACAGGTACACCTCCAATTGACTCAAATGATGTCAATTAGCCTATCAGAGACTTCTAATGCCATGACATAATTTTCTGGAATTGTCCAAGCTGTTTAAAGGCACAGTCAACTTAGTGTATGTAAACTTCTGAACCACTGGAATTGTGATACAGTGAGGTATAAGTGAAATAATCTGTCTGTAAACAATTGTTGGAAAAATTACTTGAGTCATGCACAAAGTAGATGTCCTAACCGACTTGCCAAAACCGACTTGCCAAAACTATAGTTTGTTAACAAGAATTTTGTGGAGTGGTTGAAAAACAAGTTTTAATGACTCCAACCTAAGTGTATGTAAACTTCTGACTTCAACTGCACATTCAAATTGGAACTGACCGCGTTTTAACTACTTTGCAGATATGAAACAAACAGACAGTCATAATATCAGTCAAAATATCAAATTCCCACATTATGCTAAAATATCAACTTCATAAGAGGTTTTAAAAATAGGTTATATTTGACTCAAAATTACATGTAGAGTAATGTCACGACTTCCGCCGAAGTCGGTTCCTCTCCTTGTTCGGTCGGCGGTCGACGTCACCGGTCTTCTAGCCATCGCCGATCCACCTTTCGTTTTCCATTTGTTTTGTCTTGTTTCCCCACACAACTGGTTTACATTGCCCTCATTACTTGTCATGTAATTAACCCTCTGTTCCCCCCATGTCTGTGTGTGTAATTGTTTATTGTGTAACGCAGAGTGGTTAGTGTTAATTATTTAATGAAAGTCAACAAAACACTTCAAAATACAAAACAACCAACAAACGTGACAAAACCGAAACAGTCCTGTGTGGCACAAACACTGACACAGGAACAAACACCCACAAAACACACGTGAAACCCAGGCTGCCTAAGTATGATTCTCAATCAGGGACACCGGACTGAGGGGCAGCACCGGACTGAGGGGCAGCACCGGACTGAGGGGCAGCACCGGACTGAGGGGCAGCACCGGACTGAGGGACGGATCCTGGCTGGCTGGCTCTGGCGGATCCTGGCTGGCGGATCCTGGCTGGCCGGCGGCCGGCGGATCCTGGCTGGCCGGCGGCCCTGGCGGATCCTGGCTGGCCGGCGGCCCTGGCGGATCCTGGCTGGCCGGCGGCCCTGGCGGATCCTGGCTGGCCGGCGGCCCTGGCGGATCCTGGCTGGCCGGCGGCCCTGGCGGATCCTGGCTGGCCGGCGGCCCTGGCGGATCCTGGCTGGACGGCGGCCCTGGCTGGTCCTGGCTGGACGGCGGCCCTGGCTGGTCGAAGGAGGACACGTGCTCTTGAGCACCGAGCCCACCCAACCTTACCTGGTTGAATGGCCCCCGTAGCCCTGCCAGTGCGGCGAGGTGGAATAGCCCGCACTGGGCTATGCTGGCAAACCGGGGACACCATTTGTAAGGCTGGTGCCATGTACGCCGGCCCGAGGAGATGCACTGGAGGCCAGATGCGTTGGGCCGGCTTCATGACACCCGGCTCGATGCCCAACCTAGCCCGGCCAGTGCGGCAAGGTGGAATAGCCCGCACTGGACTAAGCACGCGTACTGGAGACACCGTGCGCTTTACCGCATAACACTGTGTCTGACAAGTACGACGCCCTCTCACTCCACGGTAAGCACGGGGAGTTGGCTCAGGTCTCCTACCCGGCTTTGCCACACTCCGCGTGTGCCCCCCCCCAAGAAATTTTTGGGTCTGACTCTCGGGCTTCCGTGCTAGCCGCGTACCTTCATACCGCCGGTTCCTCTCTCCGGTTGCCTCCAACTCCGCCTTGGGACGGCGATATTCTCCTGGCTGAACCCAGGGTCCTTTGCCGTCCAGGATCTTCTCTCAAGTCCACGAGTCCTGTGTCCTCTGTTGCTGCTGTCGCTGCCCTTTACCACTCCGCTTGATCCTTTGGTGGTGGGTGTTTCTGTAACAGCTGTCCTCGCTGACAGAAGGAGAGGACCAAAACGCAGAGTGGTTAGTGTTAATTATTTAATGAAAGTCAACAAAACACTTCAAAATACAAAACAACCAACAAACATGACAAAACCGAAACAGTCCTGTGTGGCACAAACACTGACACAGGAACAAACACCCACAAAACACACGTGAAACCCAGGCTGCCTAAGTATGATTCTCAATCAGGGACAACGATTGACAGCTGCCTCTGATTGAGAATCATACCCAGCCGAACACAAACATCCCAACATAGAAAATCACACATAGACAAACCCACCCAACTCACGCCCTGACCAACTAAATAAATACAAGACAAAAGAAAACAGGTCAGGAACGTGACATATTGTCAGGTTGGCACTGTTCTGGCTGGTTTGCGCCGGGTTATATTTTACACCCGTGGTTTTGACAGCCTGTACTTTGTACTTTGTTATTTTTGAACTATGTGCTGCCTAACTTGTTCTGAGGGCATTTGTTTTTGTGTCGCGGTTACGTTCTATTCATATATTGCCTCAGTAAAGTGCCTTGTCCACTCATCTCTGCTCTCCTGCACCTGACTTCCAATGCACCAGCTACACCCACACCTTGACAAGTAAGTAATTGTCAGCAAAATAGATGGATGCTGTTCAATGCGTGATTCATATAAATCACAAATAGGCTACATTTCTCAGGTAGTCCAACAAATATTGCCTGCCCCGGTCTGCTAACTGCTAGCCCCTGCTAACTGCTGGCTTGCCAGCCCCGGTCTGCTAACTGCTAGCTTGCCAGCCCCGGTCTGCTAACTGCTAGCTTGTTTAGCCCCGGCCTACTAACTGTTAGCTTGTTAGCATCGGCCTGCTAACTGTCTGAATCGCCGTGTCCCCAGTCAGCCCAACCACTCACTGGACCCATGTGTTCACTTGGCTACTCATGCCTCTCTCTAATAGCAATATGCCTCGTCCATTACTGTCCTGGTTAGTGATTACTGTCTTATTTCACTGTAGAGCCTCTAGCCCTGCTCAATATGCCTGAACCAACCATGTTGTTCCACCTCCTACATATGCGATGACATCACCTGGTTTAAACGTCTCTAGAGACTATATCTCTCTCATCATTACTCAGTGCCTAGGTTTACCTCCAATGTACTCACATCCTACCTTACCTTTGTCTGTACACTATGCCTTGAATCTATGCTATCGTGCCCAGAAACCTGCTCCTTTTACTCTCTGTTCCCGAACGTGCTAGACGGCCAGTTCGTATAGCATTTAGCCGTACCCTTATCCTACTTCTCCTCTGTTCCTCTGGTGATGTAGAGGTTAATCCAGGTCCTGCAGTGCCTAGCCCCACTCCCCAGGTGCTCTCATTTGTTGACTTCTGAAACCGTAAAAGCCTTGGTTTCATGCATGTTAACATTAGAAGCCTCCTCCCTAAGTTTGTTTTACTCACTGCTTTAGCACACTCAGCCAACCCTGATGTCCTAGCCATGTCTGAATCCTGGCTTAGGAAAACCACCAAAAACCCTGAAATCTCCATCGCTAACTATAACATTTTCCGCCAAGATAGAACTGCCAAAGGGGGCGGTGTTGCAATCTACTGCAAAGATAGCCTGCAGAGTTCTGTATTTCTATCCAAGTCTGTAACCAAACAATTCGAGCTTCTACTTCTAAAAATTCACCTTTCCAGAAACAAGTCTCTCACTGTTGCCGCTTGCTATAGATCTCCCTCTGCCCCCAGCTGTGCCCTCGATACCATATGTGAATTGATTGCCCCCCATCTATCTTCTGAGCTCATGCTACTAGGTGACCTGAACTGGGACATGATTAACACCCCGGCCATCCTACAATCTAAGCTTGATGCCCTCAATCTCACACAAATTATCAATGAACCTACCAGGTACAACTCCAAATCCATAAACACGGGCACCCTCATAGATGTCATCCTAACTAACTCTCCCTCCAAATACACCTCTGCTGTTTTCAATCAAAATCTCAGCGATCACTGCCTCATTGCCTGCATCCGTAATGGGTCTGCGACCAAACGACCACCCCTCATCATTGTCAAACGCTCCCTAAAACACTTCTGCCAGCAGGCCTTTCTAATTGACCTGGCCGGGGTATCCTGGAATGACATTGACCTCATCCTGTCCGTAGATGATGCCTGGCTATTCTTTAAAAGTGCCTTCCTCACCATCTTAAATAAGCATGCCCCATTCAAAAAATTTAGAACTAGGAATAGATATAGCCCTTGGTTCACTCCAGACCTGTCTGCTCTTGACCAGCACAAAAACATCCTGTGGGGTTCTGCATTGGCATCGAATAGCCCCTGTGATATGCAACTTTTCAGGGAAGTTAGGAACAAATATACACAGGCAGTTAGGAAAGCTAAGGCTAGCTTTTTCAAACAGAAATTTGCATCCTGTAGTACTAACTCAAAAAGGTTCTGGGACACTGTAAAGTCCATGGAGCATAAGAGCACCTGCTCCCAGCTGCCCACTGCACTGAGGCTAGGAAACACTGTCACCACCGATAAATCCACTATAATTGAGAATTTCAATAAGCATTTCTCTACGGCTGGCCATGCTTTCCACCTGGCTACCCCTACCCCGGTCAACTGCCCGGCACCCTCCACAGCAAACCGCGAAAGCCCCCACTATTTCTCCTTCACCCAAATCCAGATAGCTGATGTTCTGAAAGAACTGCAAAATCTGGACCCCTACAAATCAGCCAGGCTAGACAATCTGGACCCTCTCTTTCTAAAATTATCTGCCGAAATTGTTGCAACCCCTATTACTAGCCTGTTCAACCTCTCTTTCGTATCGGCTGAGATCCCCAAAGATTGGAAAGCTGCCGCGGTCATCCCCCTCTTCAAAGGGGGTGACACTCTAGACCCAAACTGCTACAGACCTATATCTGTCCTACCCTGTCTTTCTAAGGTCTTCGAAAGCCAAGTTAACAAACAGATCACCGACCATTTCGAATCCCACCATACCTTCTCCGCTATGCAATCTGGTTTCAGAGCTGGTCATGGGTGCACCTCAGCCACGCTCAAGGTCCTAAACGACATCATAACCGCCATCGATAAGAGACATTATTTTGCAACCGTATTCATCGACCTGGCCAAGGCTTTCGACTCTGTCAATCACCACATTCTTATTGGCAGACTCAACAGCCTTGGTTTCTCAAATTATTGTCTCGCCTGGTTTACCAACTACTTATCTGATAGAGTTCAGTGTGTCAAATCGGAGGGCCTGTTGTCCGGACCTCTGGCAGTCTCTATGGGGGTGCCACAGGGTTCAATCCTTGGGCCGACTCTCTTCTCTGTATACATCAATGATGTTGCTCTTGCTGCTGGTGATTCTCTGATACACCTCTACGCAGACGACACCATTCTGTATACTTCTGGCCTCTCTTTGGACATTGTGTTAACTAACCTCCAGACGAGCTTCAATGCCATACAACTCTCCTTCCGTGGCCTCCAACTGCTCTTAAACGCAAGTAAAACTAAATGCATGCTCTTCAACCGATCACTGCCTGCACCTGCTCGCCCGTCCAGCATCACTACTCTGGACGGCTCTGACTTAGAATACGTGGACAACTACAAATACCTAGGTGTCTGGTTAGATTGTAAATTCTCCTTCCAAACTCACATTAAGCATCTCCAATCCAAAATTAAATCTAGAATCGGCTTCCTATATCGACTTCCTATATCGACTTCGGTGATGTCATCTATAAAATAGCCTCCAACACTCTAATCAACAAACTGGATGCAGTCTATCACAGTGCCATCTGTTTTGTCACCAAAGCCCCATACACTACCCACCATTGCGACCTGTACGCTCTCGTTGGTTGGCCCTCGCTTCATACTCGTCACCAAACCCACTGGCTACAGGTTATCTACAAGTCTCTGCTAGGTAAAGCCCCGCCTTATCTCAGCTCACTGGTCACCATAGCAGCACCCACTCGTAGCACGCGCTCCAGCAGGTATATGTCACTGGTCACCCCCAAAGCCAATTCCTTCTTTGGTCATCTTTCCTTCCAGTTCTCTGCTGCCAATGACTGGAACGAACTGCAAAAATCTCTGAAGCTGGAGACTCATATCTCCATCACTAGCTTTAAGCACCAGCTGTCAGAGCAGCTCACAGATCACTGCACCTGTACATAGCCCATCTGTAAACAGCCCATCTATCTACCTACCTCATCCCCATACTGTATTTATTTATTTATCTTGCTTCTTTGCACCCCAGTATCTCTACTTGCACATTCATCTTCTGCACATCTACCAATCCAGTGTTTAATTGCTAGATTGTAATTACTTCGCCACCATGGCCCATTTATTGCCATAACTCCCTTATCTTACCTCATTTGCACTCACTATATATAGACTTTTTGTTTTCTTTGTTCTACTGTATTATTGACTGTATGTTTTGTTTATTCCATGTGTGTTGTTGTATGTGTTGAATTGTTATGCTTTATCTTGGCCAGGTCGCAATTGCAAATGATAACTTGTTCTCAACTAGCCTACCTGGTTAAATAAAGGTTAAATAAAAAATTAAATAAAACATTGCTACCAGTGTTGTAAATCACAGCTGGCCTGGTACATTCATTGTTTTCTGTTTCTAGCCATTCGGGATGCACCGTTTCAGTCTCAAATACTTAATATTGGACAAAAATGTGTTAATGTATCTAAGGCTGGGAATGTCAATACATCAATTTAGCGAGGACAATGAGTCAACAAGTCAGCAATAATGTGGCTAATAGCCTAGCTTATATCTTTATGTAGCTATTTAGCAACCTAAAAGCACAGAGCCTAACGTTAGCTAGCTGCTGGGTGGATGTCATGAGTGGGTGAGTGGCCAACTTTTCCCCCCCGTATTGTTTTTCGGTGGCTACATCTAGAGATGCAGGTGTCATTTGGTTAGCTAGCAAGAAATGTCCATTACTTTGCTAGCTAGCTATGCTGAACTTCATCCACAGTTAGGATATATCTTAGTTGTCAATCAAATGTATTTGGCATCTATCAAATGGGTGGGCAGGCAAGTTCCTATTCAGTTGTCAAAACATGGGTTGGGACGAGCATGCATTGACTGGCAGTCTGCACAAGAATGAGCAGGCTACTATTCCCCATTGTTTATTAGTGCAATTTTGACTGCCAACTACAAGGACTTATCTACTGTTGCCTTGTTAGATTTTAGCTCGGCTCTCGCTGGCTAACATTATATGTTCATATACAACTGAGGGAGAGAGTAGAACTGATCAATAGGACTGTAAAGTTCCCAAATATAAGAGAACTCCCGTGGTATTTACATATTTGCAGAAATCCATTCAGGTGTATTTTGTGGCTTTTGAAGAATGCTTTGATCTAATGCCAAGAGTGTGCAACAAAGCTGTCATGGCAACGGGTGGCTACTTTGAAGAATTTTAAATATAACATATATTTTTTATTTGTTTACACTTTTGTGGTTACTACATGATTCCATATGTGTTATTTCATAGTTTTGATGTCTTCACTATTATTCTACAATGTAGAAAATAGTAAAAATAAAGAAAAACCCTTGAATAAATAGGTGTCCAAACTTTTGACTATGTGCAACAATTTAAAGATTTTATTTAGTTGCAGTTCATAAAAGGAAATCAGTCAATTGAAATACATTCATTAGGCCCTAATCTATGGATTTCACATGACTGGGAATACAGATATGCATCTGTGGTCACAGATACAGGGGAAAAAAGTTAGAGTGGATCAGAAAACCAGTCAGTATCTGGTGTGACCACCATTTTGCTCATGCAGCGCGACACTTCACCTTCGCATAGAGTTGATCAGCCTGTTGATTGTGGCCTGTGGAATGTTGTCCCACTCCTCTTTAATGGCTGTGCGAAGTTGCTGGATATTGGCGGGAAATGGAAAACACTGTCGTACACGTCGATCCAGAGAATCCCAAACATGCTCACTGGGTGACATGTCTGGTAAGTATGCAGGCCAAAAACTGGGACATTTTCAGCTTCCAGGAATTGTGTACAGATCCTTGTGACATGGGGTCATGCATTATCATGCTGAAACATGAGGTGATGGAGGTGGATGAATGGGACGAGAATCGGCCTCAGGATCTCGTCACAGTATCTCTGTGCATTCAAATTGCCATCGATAAAATGCAATTGTGTTCGTTGTCCGTAGCTTATGCCTGCCCATATCTTAACGCCACCGCCACCATGGGGCACTCTGTTCACAACGTTGACATCAGCAAACCGCTCACCTACACGACGCCATACAAGTTGTCTGCCATCTGCCCGGTGTCGTGGAAATTCTAATCAAGTAAGAGAGAAGAGACTTTGAATTTCTTGAAACAATCAACCTTCATTATTGCAATAATGAATCAATATTGAGCTGGTCAACGCCCTCCCGTAGGTGAGCCCAACAATACAGAGAACGTAAGGGGTTTATATAGAAACCCCAAAACTGGTTGGTTTCACCCCTCCCCGGTAGATCGGGGCATAATAAGCTACCTTGTTTTCTTCTTGTGGCTATGAGTATCGGGTGTGTGAGGTCATAGTGCACAAACAAGTGCAGTTTGGCAGTTCTGTTACTCCTTTCTCCTACCCAAGCTAGCCTCTGTTCTCTTCATATCTCCACACAGCTGTTCCCTTGGAAGATAGTAAAAGAACAGGATGGGCTGAAGAACTGTGGTCACTCTCAGAGACTCTTTGTCTTGTGTCCAAGTTACTCAGAAGCAAAAATGATTGGAAACAATACAGGTCTATTCTTTTCCTCAGGTTAATCTCTATCCCATGTTCATGACTACATGCTGTGGGGAGTGAACTTGGAAGAGAGGAAACCATCCTTTCTCAGAAGCACAACATTGGTAGAATAGAAATGTCTTACTATTGTTAAGCATATAATTGTGAACTATTAATATTAAACAAATCAGGTAAATACATATTTTTTCTCTCACATTCCCCTCTTAAGAAATCCAGTTTCTTATAAAAAAATGTAAGGGTACAAGCATTACATGATTATTGTTAACTTCTTCGGGATCGGTGTCCTATCCAAGGGACGGTTGAGCTAACATAGGCTAGTGCGATTGGCATGATGTTGTAAGTAACAAGAAAGTTTCCCAGGACATAGACATATCTGATATTGGCAGAAAGCTTAAATTCTTGTGAATCTAACTGCATGTCCAATTTACAGTAGCTATTACAGTGAAATAATACCATGCTATTGTTTTGAAAAGTTATTAATAAACAAATTAGGCACATTTGGGCATTCATGATGCAACATTTTGAACAGAAATGCAATGGTTCATTGGATCAGTCTAAAACTTTGCACATGCACTGCTGCCATCTAGTGGCCAAAATCTAAATTGCACCTGGGCTAGAATAATACATTATGGCCTTTCTCTTGCATTTCAAAGATGATGGTATAAAAACAATATTTTAAAAATTGTTGTTTTTTTCTTTGTATTATCTTATACCAAATCTAATGTGATATATTATCTTACATTCCTTTTATATTTCTGCAAACTTCAAAGTGTTTCCTTTCAAATGGTATCAAGAATATGCATATTCTTGCTTCAGGGCATGAGCTACAGGCAGTTAGATTTGGGTATGTCATTTTAGGTGAAAATGGGGGGGAAAAGGGGTGGATCCTTTTAACTTCTTATGGCTGCGGGGCAGTATTGAGTAGCTTGGATGAAAAGGTGCCCAGAGTAAACTGCCTGCTCCTCAGTCCCAGTTGCTAATATATGCATATTATTAGTATATTTGGATAGAAAACACTCTGAAGTTTCTAAAACTGTTTGAATGATGTCTGAGTATAACCGAACTCATATGGGAGGCGGCAACCTGAGAAAAAATCCAACCAGGAAGTGGGAAATCTGAGGTTAGTCGCCCCTATCGAATACACAGTGAGATATGGGTCATTTTGCACTTCCTAAGGCTTCCACTAGATGTCAACAGTATTTAGAACCTTGTCTGATGCTTCTACTGTGAAGTGGGGCCGAATGAGAGGGGATTGAGTAAGGTCTACCATGACCTGAACATGCGCTGAGCATGTGAGAGCGAGCGAGCTATTTGGACAGAAATGATGGACATTACCGAACAAATCAAACATTTATTGTGGAACTGGGATTCCTGGGAGTGCATTCTGATGAAGATCATCAAAGGTAAGTGAATATTTATAACGTTATTTCTGACTTCTGTTGACTGCACAATATGGCGGATATATTTTTGTCTTGATTGGGCTGTGAGCACCGACCTCAGATTATTGCATGGGTTGCTTTTTCCGTAAAGCTTTTTTGAAATCTGACACAGCGGTTGCATTAAGGGGAAGTGGATCTGAAATTCCATGTATAACACTTGATCTTTGATCAACGTTTATTATGAGTATTTATGGAAATTGATGTGGCTCTCTGCAAAATCACTGGATGTTTTTGGAACTACTGAACAACGCGCCAATGTAAACTGAGATTTTTGGATATAAATATGAACTTTACCGAACAAAACATACATGTATTGTGTAACATGAAGTCCTATGAGTGTCATCTGATGAAGATCATCAAAGGTTAGTGATTCATTTTATCTCTATTTCTGCTTTTTGTGACTCCTGTCTTTGGCTGGAAAAATGGCTGTGTTTTTCTGTGATTTGGCTGTGACCTAACATAATCGTTTGTGGTGCTTTCCCTTTTTGAAATCGGACACTTTGGTGGGATTAACAACAAGATTACCTTTAAAATGGTATACGATACTTGTATGTTTGAGGAATTCTAATTATGAGATTTCTGTTTGAATTTGGCGCCCTGCACTTTCACTGGCTGTTGTCATATCGATCCCGTTAACGGGATTGCAGCCATAAGAAGATTCAAGCATACATTTAAACAAACAACATCCTTCTGGTGCCTGACATTTCATCCATGCTAAACAACCTTCCTTTGTGTTGCTGAGTTTTATACCTTCCTTATCAAAACACAGTCAATCTGGAACAGAAAATGGAACATAAAAATAAAATCACACACAAACTTCATTACAGCAAATGGGACAATCATCCCGCTGACAACGAGCTCAGCGGTAGAAAATGTCCATCTCGTTTAGAACCCTTCCTACACCAGTGACAGAGACCCCTCTTTGGGCACTTTGTACATACTGTGTGGAAAATGAGCTCCACATCTGTGTCCTTATGCTCAGGATTGGTGTCCTCATCAGTAATGTAGTCAGGAATAGGGAATAGGTCAGGGAAATCATTCAGTTTACAAATGATAATTAAAACCCAATTAAAATTTGTCAGAGAAATTCTATAGTAAGAGAGAGACTGTAGATTCTTCCAACTGCTTTATTATAAGATTTGCAAAAATGAAGCAATCAACATCACCAAGAATGGTTCAGAGTTGAAAGGTTAACAAACATAGCCGGGTCTCTGCTTTTATAGAGAAAATACAACCCCTTTCTGTATACGTGGCAGTCAGCATATAGTGTGTAAAAGGTAATTAGTTGTCTGTGCAGACTTAAGATAGCACGAGGTTGATAGCCCGAGGGCTCAAGAGACTATTCTTTAAGCAGTAAAACAAGGGATAGCATGACTAATTATGTAATTTCCACAACATTATCCAACCCAAATGTAGAATGACATTGCTCGTGATTCATGTTGGTTCTATCACAAAAAAAACTCAACTTAACACACACCGATACTGGCAGAATGTACATTTACATTTGACATACAGTATATCCATCTTATAATTATAGTATTCTCTTTTCTCATCACGGTCATAATTACAGATCAGTATCTCAATGCATTCTTAGTTTAATTTACTATAAATTTCGCAGTGTGTAGACCTCCACAATCAACTTGATACCCCAAATAAACAATTTTGGGGTATCAAGTCTAAATCAATTACAGGCACAGTTGACCAACCCCTTCTCCTTCAAGGCACTCATTCTTCCGATGTGTCTTCATTGTCTTCTTCAGATAGCTTCACAGTTCGTCTTCCCAATGGCATACATGTTCAAAGTGGATGGCCCATGATAATGTCCCGATTTCAATGTCTGAGGAATACTCAGATTTTCCCAAAAATACTGTCTCACCTGTGTCGCCACGGCATCTACCACCCATTATGTTTTGTCCATTTTCCAACCAGTATACCAGCCACATGAGAGAAGTTTGAAACAGATCTCTCTCCATGCTCCCTCCACGTGGACTCATGTCACACTCCTGAGAGAAAACGCAGTTGATAGCTTTGACTGGATAATGTGTGCAGGTTGCTGGCTTGGACTCAGGTCTTACGGTAGAAGTGGTGAAGGACCATACTGAATGCCATTTTCACCATTACTTCAGCCGGTCAGAGGGGGTTGAGGTTCACACTGTTCTCGGGCGAATTATCCCTCCCATGCATATAGATAACATATTATTTACTGTATGACAAATGACAAATTATTCACTGTATGACAAATTATTACTACTACCCATATTGTTAATATAAATTTCTAAACCAGAAGTCAAAGAGAATAACAACACACAGTTGAAACCATTTTTTTTCCCAAATGGGCTTTTATTCCCCTATCATCTTGTCGATCTCACTGCAGAGTTACAGGATCAGGGAGTTTAGACCGCTAATCCTTAGGAAGAAATTTCAAACCATTCAGCAGACCCAATCTGGTGAGATTTGTTATTGAAGCAAAACAACAAACAAAACAAACAGCCATACACTTCTGCATATATCATTTGATACACTTCTATATTTCACTCGAGGTGGGTAAAATTTAGTACTGTCAACCATTACCAACATCTCTTTTTTCCTTTTACAGGCAGGCATGTTAAGAAAATCTATTTGCATATTTACCGAAAGGCCCCAGGGGACAGGTAATTCCCCCTTTGGACACACATTGTGATTCATGCGACCAAAAATAGCAAACATCAACACTGCCTGTTAAATCAAAATAACAAATCAAATGTGAACCCTTGATAACTCCTTTTTAACTTAATTGAATCCCATAAGGTAATTCAAGTAATAGTAAAATTGACTAGCGACAGTTGTCCCTCATTCAGGGGCAGCGCACCCTCTCTGTCCTTGTCATGGTCTACTCATAAAATGAAAACTTCAGAAAATTTGTGTGCCCTTTAAGATGTATCCTTTCTAACCCGTGAAAAACCCACTAAACCAAATGAAATAGACTCCATATGATGTATTAAACACAGTGTTAACACCACTAATAAATATTCAAAACGTAGGGTAAAAACAAACAAATAGCCAGGCCTTACATAATTTGGGAGCTCCCTTAACAACAAGTAGACTTCCATCAGTACTGGAAGAAAAAAATCTTACTTAAAACTTCTCTGGGATATGTGGGATGCTAACGTCCCACTTGGTCAAAAGCCAGTAAAAATGCAGAGCGCCAAATTCAAATATATTACTATAAAAATCAAACTTTCATGAAATCACACATGAAAGACACCAAATTAAAGCTACACTTGTTGTGAATCCAGCCAACATGTCTGATTTCAAAAAGGATTTATGGCGAAAGCACACCAAACGATTATGTTAGGTCAGTACATAGCCACAGAAAAACCATTTTAAAGGTAATCTTGTTGTTAATCCCACCAAAGTGTCCGATTTCCAAATCACAGAAAAACACAGCCATTTTCCCAGCCAAAGATAGGAGTCACAAAAAGCAGTAGAGATAATAGAGATAAAATGAATCACTAACCTTTGATCTTCATCAGATGACACTCATAGGACATCATGTTACACAATACATGTATGTTTTGTTCGATAATGTGCATATTTATATCCAAAAATCTCAGTTTACATTGGCGCCATGTTCAGAAATGCCTCCAAAATATCCGGAGAAATTGCAGAGAGCCACATCAAATAACAGAAATACTCATCATAAACTTTGATGAAAGATACATGTTTTCCATAGAATTAAAGATACACTTGTTCTTAATGCAACCGCTGTGTCAGATTTAAAAAAAACTTTACGGAAAAAGCAAACCATGCAATAATCTGAGACGGCGCTCAGATAAACATTTCTCCGCCATGTTGGAGTCAACAGAAATACGAAATTACATCATAAATATTCCCTTACCTTTGATCTTCATCAGAATGCACTCCCAGGAATCCTAGTTCCACAATAAATTGTTGTTTTGTTCGATAATGTCCATTATTTATGTCCAAGTAGCTACTTTTGATAGCACGTAGAGTACACATATCCAAACGCTCGAGCAGATCCAGGCGAACGTCGGACAAAAACTTCAAAAAGTTATATTACAGGTCGAATTAACTTGTCAAACTAAGTAGAGAATCAATCTTTAGGATGTTGTTATCATAAATATTCAATAACGTTCCAACCGGAGAATTCCTTTGTGTCTATAGAAGTAATGGAACGCATGTCGATATAATGTGGAATGCGCATGACCAGGAACTGGCACTCTGCCAGACCACTGACTCAAACAGCTCCCATCCGGCCCCACATCACAGTAGCAGCTTCATTCAACGTTCTACAGACTGTTGACATCTAGTGGAAGGCGTGGGAAGTGCAAACAGATCCATATCCCTCTGGTATTTCAATAGGCGATGAGTTGAATCGAGCAGCCTCAGAATTCTCACTTCCTGTTTTGATATTTTCTCAGGTTTTTGCATGCCATATGAGTTTAGTTATACTCACAGACATCATTCAAACAGCTTTAGAAACTTCAGAGTGTTTTATATCCAATAGTAATAATAATATGCATATATTAGCATCTGGGACAGAGTAGGAGGCAGTTCACTCTGGGCACGCTATTCATCCAAAGTGAAAATGCTGCCCCCTATCCTAGAGAAGTTTAAGACACATCAGATAATGCAGTGTCCCATCAAGTGGAATAAACACCTTTAAAAATAAAACAAATCAGAGAATCCCTTTCTGGTAATCATACCAATTGTAACGGCTGTCGTCTTCCTCCTCGAGGAGGATAAGTTAGAAGGATCGGAGGACCAATGTGCAGCGTGGTAATTGTTCATCTTGTTTAATAAAAGTGAACACTCAAAATACAAAAATAACAAATGTGAAAAACCGAAACAGTTCTGTCTGGTGCAGACACTGTAACGGCGTTCTAGATCTTCCTCCTCAGACGAGGAGAGGAGAGAAGGATCGGAGGACCAATACGCAGCGAGGTATGATGACATAATGTAATTTATTGAAAGACGAACACGAACACGAAAACACTTGGAAAATTACAAAATAAGAAAACGACGTAGACGAAACCTGAACATGGAACTTACATAACTACACGCAGAACTCACGGATAGGAACAGACTACATCAAACGAATGAAACAGCCAAAACAGTCCCGTGTGGTGCACATACACAGACACGAAAGACACAGGAGACAATCACCCACAAACAAACAGTGTGAACAGCCAACCTATATATGGTTCTCAATCAGAGGAAAACGTCAAACACCTGTCTCTGATTGAGAACCATATAAGGCTGATTACAAGACCTAAACATAGAAACACAAAACATAGAAATGCCCACCCACACTCACGCCCTGACTGACTAACACATACAAAACAACAGAAAATAGGTCAGGAACGTGACATAACCCCCCCCTCAAGGTGCGTACTCCGGACACACTACCAAAAGTCTAGGGGAGGGTCTGGGTGGGCATCTGACCACGGTGGTGGCTCAGGCTCTGGACGAGGTCCCCACCCCACCATAGTCAATCCCAGCTTCCGTAGCTTCCTCAAAATGACCACCCTCCAAATAACCCCACCTAAATTAAGGGGCAACACCAGAATGGGGGGCAACACCAGAATGACTGGCGGATCCTGGCTGGCTGGCTCTGGCGGATCCTGGCTGGCTGGCTCTGGCTGGTCATGGCTCGCTGACGGCTCTGGACGCTCATGGCTGGCTGACGGCTCTGGCTGGTCATGGCTGGCTGACGGCTCTGGCTGGTCATGGCTGGCTGACGGCTCTGACTGGTCATGGCTGGCTGACGGCTCTGGCTGGTCATGGCTGGCTGACGGCTCTGGCTGGTCATGGCTCGCTGACGGCTCTGGACGGTCATGGCTGGCTGACTCTGGCTGGTCATGGCTGGCTGACGGCTCTGGCTGGTCATGGCTGGCTGACGGCTCTGGCTGGTCATGGCTGGCTGACGGCTCTGGCTGGTCATGGCTGGCTGACGGCTCTGGCTGGTCATGGCTGGCTGACGGCTCTGGCTGGTCATGGCTGGCTGACGGCTCTGGCTGGTCATGGCTGGCTGACGGCTCTGGCTGGTCATGGCTGGCTGACGGCTCTGGCTGGTCATGGCTGGCTGACGGCTCTGGCTGGTCATGGCTGGTTGGCGGCTCTGGCAGATCCTGTCTGGTTGGCGGCTCTGGCAGATCCTGTCTGGTTGGCGGTTCTGGCAGATCCTGTCTGGTTGGCGGCTCTGGCAGATCCTGTCTGGTTGGCGGCTCTGGCAGATCCTGTCTGGTTGGCGGCTCTGGCAGATCCTGTCTGGTTGGCGGTTCTGGCAGATCCTGTCTGGTTGGCGGCTCTGGCAGATCCTGACTGACGAATAGCTCTAGCGGCTCCTGACTGACTAACGGCTCTGACGGCTCGGGACAGACGGGCGGCTCTAATGGCTCTGTGCAGACGGATGGCTCAGATGGCGCTGGGTAGACGGATGGCTCAGATGGCGCTGGGTAGACGGATGGCTCAGATGGCGCTGGGTAGACGGATGGCTCAGATGGCGCTGGGTAGACGGATGGCTCAGATGGCGCTGGGTAGACGGATGGCTCAGATGGCGCTGGGTAGACGGATGGCTCTGGCTGATCCTGTCTGGCGGAAGGCTCTGGCTGATCCTGTCTGGCGGAAGGCTCTAGCGGCTCCTGTCTGGCGGACGGCTCTAAAGGCTCATGGCAGACGGGCGGCTTTGAAGGCTCAGTCCAGACGGGCAGTTCATGCGGCGCTTGGCAGACGGACAGTTCAGACGGCGTTGGGCAGACGGGCAGTTCAGGCGCCGCTGGGCAGACGGCAGACTCTGGCCGGCTGAAACGCACTATAGGCCTGGTGCGTGGCGCCGGAACTGGAGGTACCGGGCTAAGGACACGCACCTTTAGGCTAGTGCGGGGAGCAGGAACAGGACACACTGGACTCTCAAAGCGCACTCTGTGCCTGGTGCGTGGTACCGGCACTGGTGACACCGGGCTGAGTGCACGCACATCAGGACTAGTACGGGGAGAATTACCAGTGTATACAGGGCTCTGGAGACGCACAGGTGGCCTAGTGCGTGGTGCCGGAACTGGAGGCACTGGGCTGGAGACACGCACCATAGGCAGAGTGCGTGGAGGAGGAACAGGGCTCAGGAAACGCACTGGAAGCCTGGTGCGTGGTATAGGCACTGGTGGTACTAGGCTGGGGCGGGAAGGTGGCGCCGGAAATACCGGACCGTGCAGGCGTACTGGCTCTCTTGAGCATTGAGCCTGCCCAACCTTACCTGGTTGAATGCTCCCCGTCGCCCGACCAGTGCGGGGAGGTGGAATAACCCGCACCGGCCTATGTAGGCGAACAGGGGACACCATGCGTAAGGCTGGTGCCATGAATGCCGGCCCGAGAAGACGCACTGGAGACCAGACGCGTTGAGCCGGCCTCATGACACCTGGCTCAATGCCCAATCTAGCCCTACCAGTGCGGGGAGGTGGAATAACCCGCACCGGGCTATGCACACGTACAGGAGACACCGTGCGCTCTACTGCGTAACACGGTGTCCGCCCGTACTCCCGCTCTCCACGGTTAGCCTGGGAAGTGGGCGCAGGTCTCCTACCTGCCCTTGGCCCACTACCTCTTAGCCCCACCCCCAAGAAATTTTTGGGTAGTACTCACAGGCTTTTCGGGCTTCCGTGCTAGACGCGTCCCCTCATAACGCCAGTTCCTCTCTCCGGTTTCCTCCGCTCTCCGAGCTGCCTCCAGCTGTTCCCATGGGCGGCGATTCACTTCAACTTTAGCCCA
Source organism: Salvelinus alpinus (assembly GCF_045679555.1). Lineage (NCBI taxonomy): Eukaryota > Metazoa > Chordata > Actinopteri > Salmoniformes > Salmonidae > Salvelinus > Salvelinus alpinus. The sequence continues at coordinate 1,409,252 of NC_092109.1, forward strand.
TGGTCCCTTTCCTTCCATGATTTCCTCCCAAGACCAGAAATCCTGCTTCGTGCGCTGTCCGTTAAACCGCTGCTTGATCCGGGTTTGGTGGGTGATTCTGTAACGGCGTTCTAGATCTTCCTCCTCCTCAGACGAGGAGAGGAGAGAAGGATCGGAGGACCAATACGCAGCGAGGTATGATGACATAATGTAATTTATTGAAAGACGAACACGAACACGAAAACACTTGGAAAATTACAAAATAAGAAAACGACGTAGACGAAACCTGAACATGGAACTTACATAACTACACGCAGAACTCACGGACAGGAACAGACTACATCAAACGAATGAAACAGCCAAAACAGTCCCGTGTGGTGCACATACACAGACACGAAAGACACAGGAGACAATCACCCACAAACAAACAGTGTGAACAGCCAACCTATATATGGTTCTCAATCAGAGGAAAACGTCAAACACCTGTCTCTGATTGAGAACCATATAAGGCTGATTACAAGACCTAAACATAGAAACACAAAACATAGAAATGCCCACCCACACTCACGCCCTGACCGACTAACACATACAAAACAACAGAAAATAGGTCAGGAACGTGACAGACACACAAAGACTGAAGACAACCACCCACAAAACCCAACACAAAACAGGCTACCTAAATATGGTTCCCAATCAGAGACAACACAAAACACCTGCCTCTGATTGAGAACCATTTCAGGCCAAACACAGAAATAGGAAAACATAGAAATACAAACATAGACTGCCCACCCCAACTCACGCCGTGACCATACTAAATAAAGACGAAACAAAGGAAATAAAGGTCAGAACGTGACACCAATCTTATTCTTACCTGTTGCATTAATGAAGTCAAAAAATCAAACCTGTTTAACAAATCTGTTAGAACCTTAAAAAATTTGGTGCTGGTTTATCAGCTTAACATCGGTACTAAAACGTTTACTTGGATCTACCTTTATTTTAAATACTGTTCCTCGTAATGGAAATAGATAGTTTTAAATGACATTACCTTCTTGCTTAAATTCAGTGGTGTTACCCAAACTATAAAATTGAGTAATAAAGGTAAAGTAATAATTGGAAATTGTAAAAAAAAACATCTCCCACTCATCAATTCATACTTCTGCTCCAAGTGTCCCATTTTGTCCCTTTAGGTTCAGTGAGTACTACTCACTTTCATTTGCGGCTTACCTATTTTGGCAGTCTCAAGGCTCAATCCCTCTATTCATCATTTAACCTTGTATAGAAACCTCAGCTTCTTCAATTTACTAAAACATGTCATTATTATTGAGTGCTATCCAAAAACCACTAATAACATATTACCATTCCTATACTGTCAACACTCATAAAAGTTCACATCAACCATCTCTATCAATGTCTTTGCCACTGTCACTTTGTAAAGTTTAGAAAATAAAACAAAACAAACATGATAATTCTCTCATTATTAGTGTTATTCTATATTTTATTACCAACCTCTGTTGGATATTCACTTTCTGCTTATAACTTCAATTTAATGTTGTTGTAGCCTTGCTTTATTATGCATGTATTAATGGCCATGTTTAGTTAATTAAATTGAAAGTTGTCAATTGTGATTATGGTCACAGCTCTATCGCAATTGCCGTTCAGCTATTATTAGAATGCATTAGATTTAGGTAACAGTCCGTCAGATTAGGCTACAGGTAATAAAACGAACACTGGCTGTTGTTGACAAGCATATATTCAGTTCATATCCATATTATTAATATTTGATTCAGTGATTGAAATTACAACCAGTCAGAAGGTGAGTGTAGCTGGTGCATGAAGTCAGGCGCAGGAGAGCAAAATGAGTGAGCAACGTACTTTACTCAACAAATAAAGGCACAAGGTAAACAAATACACTTGACCAAATACAAACGGTAAGTATATTACGCACGGGTGAAAACAGCACCCGTCGAAATACCAGCCTTCATGAAACAAAATGACCATTGAAACAATCACACACAAAAAACATGGGGGAAACAGCAGGTTAAATTCATGAACATGTAATTGGAGAATGAAAACCAGGTGTGTAGAAAACAAATAAAAAAACAATGGAAAATTAAAGGTGGATCAGCGATGGCTAGAAGACCGGTGACTTCGACCACCGAACGCTGCCCGAACAAAGAGGGACCGACTTCGGCGGAAGTCGTGACACACCCCATTCTCTGTAGCCTATTCCAGCAGGCCATTGGGCAACACAAGATTGGAAACAATACAAGGCTATTCTGTTCGGCAAGTTTATCTTTATCCTATATGCTTGACAACACGCCTAGACCAGCTGCGGGAGTGAACGTGGAAGAGAGGAACCATCCTTTCTCAGAAGCACATTATTGGTAGAATAGAAATGTCTTACTATTGGTAAGTCTATAATTGTTAACTAATAATATTAAACAAATCAGGTAAATACGTCATTTTTCTCTCACACCGGTACAGTTGAAACCGGGATTCATACATGAAGAGCACACTTCTCCAGTGTGCCAGTGGCCATCGAAGATGAGCATTTGCCTACTGACGACGCCGAACTGCAGTCAGGTCAAGAACCTGGTGAGGAGGACGAGCACGCAGATGAGCTTCCCTGAGACGGTTTCTGACAGTTTGTGCAGAAATTCTTTGGTTGTGGAATCACACAGCTTCATCAGCTGTTCGGGTGGCTGGTCTAAGACGATCCCGCAGGTGAAGAAGCTGGATGTGGAGGTCCTGGGCTGGTGTGGTTACACGTGATCTGCGGTTGTAAGGCTGGTAGGATGTACTGCCAAATTCTCTAAAACGACGTTGGAGGCCGCTTATGGTAGAGAAAGGAACATTAAATTCTCTGGCAACAGCTCTGGTAGACATTCCTGCAGTCAGCATGCCAATTGCACGCTCACACAAAACTTGAGACATTTGTGGCATTGTGATGCATGACAGAACTGCACATTTTAGAGTGGCACAAGGTGCACCTGTGTAATGTTCATGCTGTTTCACCAGCTTCTTGATATGCCAAACATATCAGGTGGATGGATTATCTTGGCAAAGGAGAAATGCTCACTAACAGAAATAAGCTTTTTGTGCATATGAAACATTTCTGCGATCTTTTATTTCAGTTCATGAAACATGGGACCAACACTTTACATATTGCGCTTCTATTTTGTTCAGTATGTATTTCCACACTATGAGGGTGGAATAATTATAAAATTGCCCTTTTAGTTTTAACTTCTTATGGCTGCAGTGGCAGTATTGAGTAGCTTGGATGAAGGTGCCCATTTCAAACGGCCTGCTCCTTAGTCATAGTTCCTAATATTTGCATATTATTATTAGTATTGGATAGAAAACACTCCAAAGTTTCTAAAACTGTTTGAATTATGTCTGTGAGATTAACAGAACTCATATTGGCAGGCAAAATTCTGAGTTAAAATCAAAACAGGAAGTCAGAAATCTGAGGTTGTCTGTATTCACCAGAGTCCCTAAAGAAATCCAATTGACTTATGACTGAGGAACCCCCTGCCTAGGGGTTCCACTAGATGTCAGCAATCAATAGAAATTCCAATGAGACTTCTATGATGTTGTGGGAGAGAATGAGAGCAGAATCAGTCAGGTGTCCATCAAGCAGCCATGCGCTAACTGACGTTCCATTGCTCACGCAGACAAGAAGGAATACTCCGGTTGGAACTTTATTGAAGCTATATGTTAAAAACATCCTAATGATTGATTCAGTACTTAGTTTGAAATGTTTCTTCGACCGGTAATATCACATTTTGAAGTTTTTGTCCGATATAACGCTGACCAGAATTAGCGTTTGGATATGTAAACCAGAGGCGCTAACAAAAGAAGGTATTTGGACCTAAATAACGGATTTTTTAGAACAAAACAAACATTTATTGTGGACCTGGGATTCCTCTTGTGCTTTCTGATCTAAATCAACAAAGGTAATGAAATATTTATCATGTATTTTATTGTTTATAGTGACGCTCTCTTTGCAGCTGTGGTATGCTAGTTTGAGCGCCGTCTCAGATTATAGCGTGCAATTATTTTTCCGTAAAGTTTTTTTAAAATCTGACATAGCGGTTGCATTAAGGAGAGGTATATCTATAATTCAATGTTTATAACTTGTATTATCATCTATATTTATGATGAGTATTCATGTTGAAACGATGGGCTATGCAAAGTCACTTGATGTTTTTGCATTTACTGAATCTTGTAGCCTCAATGTAAACTCAGATTCTTTGATATAAATATGAATTTAATCAAACAAAACACACATGTATTGTGTAACATGAAGTCCTATGAGTGTCATCTGATGAAAATAATCGAAGGTTAGTGATTCATTTTATCTCTATTCTGGTTTTTGTGAAGCTATATTTTGCTGGGAAAAATGGCTGTGATTATTTTTGGTTTTGTGGTGACCTAACATAATCGTTTGTAGTGCTTTCGCTGAAAAGCCTATTTGAAATCGGACACTTTGGTGGGATTAACAACAAGATTACCTTTAAAATGATATAAGACACATGTATGTTTGAGGAATTTTAATTATGAGATTTCTGGTTTTTGAATTTGGCGCCCTGCACTTTCACTGGCTGTTGTCATATTGGTCCCGATATCGGGACTGCAGCCATAAGAAGTTGCTGTTTGAAAAGACTGCCTGAAATTTCTGCCTGTTTTGGAGGGATGGAGTTTTAGCCTGCTTGGTGACATCACCAAGCAGTTCATAGACCAATAAGAAAGAGGGTCCCATACCTCTCTACCAATAACAACTAGTTTTCAGTTTCCCCCTCCCGACTCAGACCACTCTCAGACAGCCCTAGCAAAGTTCTTGCTTGAGCAATTGCACTTTGCTAAAAAGCAATTTTGTTTATTTTTGACCATTTAAATTGTTTTCAATCACAGTAAGGTACTGTACTTCATTGTTACACAGAAATTATTTAATATTGAGATAAAAATGGCTGCATTGGACATTTTATAGGCTACCCTAATAACTGGAAAAAGTATCTTTGCAAGTAAACAACTTGAGTTATAAAAACAAATCTCCATCAAAGTAATCTATAAATCAAGGGTAATAAACATGTTATTAAAACATGTCTCCAACCGATCAAACTCTACAGCCTGGTCTCATAGACTAAACATAACATAGTAAATGTAAATCTGGAACAATCAAATGAGTATGAATAGTTACGTTTGTTATGATTACTTAAAGACAGAAGGTTACTTAAGGCAAAATCAAAAGGATGATGGTTTGTCGGGGTGGATGGGTAGGTGTATAATGCAAACATCTAGCAGCCCAAAGTTTGCATATTCAAATCTCCTCAAAAACAACTTCAACATCTTAGCTAAATAGCAACTACTTCCTACTTTTTAGCTACTTTGCAACTACTTCGCATGTTAGCTAACCCTTCCCCTAACCCTCTAACCTAACTCCTAACATTAACTTTAACCCTAACTCCTAGCCTAGCTAATGTTAGTCAGCCAGCTAAAGTTAGCCACCTAGCCAACGTTAGCAACATCAAATTGAAATTTGTAACATATTGTACATTTTGCAAATTCGTAAAGTATTATACAAATGGTGGTCTCAAATGAATACATAACATGCGAAACCTAACATATCATACTAAATGGAGTGTCTCGGATTTACGTACAGAATAATATGAAATTCTCTGAGACCAGGTTGAACTCTAGTGGTCTGTTAGCCTAGAGACTACATTAGCACACGCTTAAGGAATTCTAAAAGAGAAGGTTCACAAGGCGCTTGAGGACATGGATGCAGCTGTCAAGGGGTTAAATCACGTGGGCGCCTGTGAATTTATCACTTAGGCCCATAAAAACATGTAATTTGAAGAAAGAGAACAAAGAAATGAGGGAGTATAAAATCCCCCTGCGAGACACTTCTCCGTCATTCATTTCTTCTGCCCTTGCTATCCCCCAAAGTGTGCTCCAGCCCAGTCAAACTGCGAGTCTGCTCCGAATCAAAAGATGATGCTGCTTCCTTGGGTTTACTGTAGCGTCTTGGCATATCACCTCTTGCTCTGCATTCATTCTATGCCAGTACTGGAGGGGAGAGCCAGCAACAGGTATAAAGCAGTGGCGGTGAGTGAATTACGATATAAATGCAGATGATATGGAATTCTTTACATTTTGCAGAGCAGTCGCGTTTTATGAGTCGATATTATGGAGTCTGTATGTGGGTCCAAAATCACTCTCTGTGTGTGTTTTGAGAGGGAGAGAGAGAAAAGGAGAGGGAGAGAGAGCACATGCATAAATGTGCACAATGCAAGCACCATTTTCTTGTGAAGGTCTTTAGTAAATCAGTAACTTTGTTGTGCAATTTACAGGTATTCATGGCAAATTATTTTTATTCAAATTATTTGCAGCTATAGGCTACATGTCAATCAACTGGTACTGAAATACGCTAGTATGCAAAGGCCATGCATGTGCTCTTAAAACATGGGTTTCTTACACTGCTTGATTTAGATACAGGTGTGTGTGTGTGTGGGAAGCTGAGGGTGACCTTGGTGGAATTTTGACAGAGATTGTATGCCAATGTATGAATAATTAAGGATGCAACCTATTTTCCCAGTGATTTGTAACAGACCATTAGTGACACACTAATGACATGGTAACAAACTGGGTCAAGCCTTTACACCTTGATAGCCCTCAATATTTTCAATTGGTGGACAGACATGACAAAGGAGAAGCCCTAGACACAATACTTGCCTCTCAGATTTCACATTGGAGCTGGGCTTTGTGTACAGTTAATGACAGCATGAAGTGGCCCTTCGCTGAGAGAGAGATAACATAAGGACTCTTGAGTTATTTATACAGAAGGAGTGTGGGAGTGGTTTGGAATGCTTCAGGCCAATCAGGTGGAAAAATACTTAGGTCTGAACTCTGAAGATAAATGCTTTTCTTATTCCATTTAATGCTTGGCTATTGTAGGAGGTGACTATGTACACTGAGTTTACAAAATATTAGGAACACTCTTTCCTGCTCTTTCCATGACATAGACTGACCAGGTGAATCCAGGTGAAAGCTATGATCCCTTATTGATGTCACTTGTTAAATGCACTTCAATCAGTGTAGATGAATGGGAGGTGACAGGTTAAAGAAGGATTTTTAAGCATCTCCATTTAAGAGACAATGGAGACATGGATTGTGTATGTGTGCCATTCAGAGGGTGAATGGGCAAGACAAAATATTTAAGTGCCTTTGAACAGGGTATGGCAATAGGTACCAGGCACACCGGTTTGAGTGTGTCAAGAACTAAAACGCTGCTGGGATTTTCAAGCTCAACAGTTTCCCGTGTATCAAGAATGGTCCACCACCCAAAGGACATCCAGTCAACTTCACACAACTGTGGGAAGCATTGGAGTCATCATGGGCCAGCATCCTTATAGAATGTTTCTGACACCTTGTAGAATCTATGTTCTGACAAATTGAGGCTGTTCTGAGGGAAAAAGGGGGTGCAACTCAATATTAGGAAGGTGTTCCTAATGTTTTGTACACTCAGTGTATGTGACAAGATTGCGCTACTAAGCGCAAGATTTAGATTGCGCTACTAAGCGCAAGATTTTTCACCCAATGATAGACAGAGAGCTGTTTCCTGTAGAAAAAAGTGGTATGTGGGGGAGAAGTCGAACCTGAATAGAACACTGCTACTCATGGGGCAAGAGTTAAGAGTGTCTCAGCATGAGCCCAACATGAGGGTAGGCCTCCAGCAGTATGACATGATTTATGTTGTAGCCAATTGGAGATAACAAGTCACTTCTCCTATTTCTTACATGCTGGCCAGACCGCACGCACGCGTGTTGATTTTGTCCACCCACACAAGATGCGATTAGGACACGCAGGTTGAAATATCGCAACAAACTCCGAACCAACCAAATATTAATTTGGGGACAGGTCAAAAAGCATTAACCATTTATGGCAATTTAGCTAGCTAGCTTGCTGTTGCTAGCTAATTTGTCCTGGGATATAAACATTGGGTTGTTATTTTACCTGAAATGCACAAGCTCCTCTACTCGACAATGAATCCACAGATAAAAGGATAAACCGAGTTTGTTTCTAGTAATCTTTCCTCCTTCAGGCTTCTTCTTCTTCTTTCGACTTAATATGACGGTTGGCAACCAACGGTATCAACGGTATTACCACTACCGGTTGGAGTCTGGACCTCAGTTCATCTTTCAATCACCTACGTGGGTATATGCTCCTAATAGCCAATGAGGAGATGCGAGAGGCGAGTTCTATTTTAGCGCCTGGATATGCAGACGTGTGCGAGCAGTGTGGGTGCAATTATTGAATAACATGTATGCGTACATTTATTACATTTATACAACGCTTGCGCACGCGACGTGAGCAGTGTGGTCAAATCCCCCCCCCCAAAATGTTATAACATTTGATTTGTCACACAGCAGATGTTATTGCGGGTGTAGCAAAATGCTTGTTTCTAGCTCTAACACTGCAGTAATATCTAACAGTAATATCGAACAATTTCACAACAATACACACAAATCTAAAGTAAAGGAATGGAATTAAGAATATATAAATATTGGGCGAGCAATGTCAGAGTTAGATACAGTAGAATACTGTATACTCCTTTGTTTTGTTGACGTTGGGTGAGAGGTTATTTTCCTGGCACCACACTTCCAGGGCCCTCACCTCCTCCCTGTAGGCTGTCTCGTCATTGTTGGTAATCAGGCTGAGAATTCGTAGGCGATCGAATAAACCCCCACTTCATTCCATTCTGCTAGCAAACGTACAATCTTTGGAGAATAAAATTGACTTTCAAAACTGTAATATCTTATGCTTCAAGGAGTCGTGGCCGAACGACGACACTATCAACATACAGCTGGCTGGTTATACGCTGTACCTGCAGGATAGAACAGCGGCGTCTAGTAAGACAAGGGGCGGCGGACTATGTATTTTTGTAAATAACAACTGGTGCACGATATCTAAGGAAGACTCGAGCTATTGCTCTCCTGAGGTAGAGTATCTCATGATAAGCTGTAGACAACACTATCTACCTAGAGAGTTTTCCTCCGTATTTTTTGTAGCTGTTTTACATACCACCACAGTCAGAGGCTGGTCTAAGACAGCATTGAATGAGCTGTATTCCGCCATAAGCAAACAAGAAAACGCTCACACAGAGGCGGCGCTCCCAGTAGCCAGGGACTATAATGCAGGGAAACTTGAATCCGTGTTACTAAATTTCTATCAGCGTGTTAAATGTGCAACCAGAGGGAAAAAAACTCTGGACCACCTTTACTTCACATACAGAGACGCATACAAAGCTCTCCCTCACCCTCCATTTGGCAAATCTGACCATAATTCTATCCTCCTGATTCCTGTGTACAAGCAAAGATTAAAGCCGGAAGCACCAGTGACTAGATCAATAAAAAAGTGGTCGGATGAAGCAGATATTAAGCTAGAGGACTGTTTTGCTAGCACAGACTGAAATATGTTCCGGGATTCTTCCGATGGCATTGAGGAGTACACCACATCAGTCATTGGCCACATCAATAAGTGCATCGATGACGTCGTCCCCACAGTGACCGCTGCCGCTTTCAAGGAGCGGGACTCTAACCCGGAAGCTTATAAGAAATCCCGCTATGCCCTCCAACAAACCATCAAACAGACAAAGCATCAATACAGGACTAAGATTGAATCGTACTACATCGGCTCTGACGCTCGTCGGATGTGGCAGGGCTTGCAAACCATTACAGACTACAAAGGGAAGCACAGCTGAGAGCTGCCCAGTGACACGAGCATACCAGACGAGGTAAACTACTTCTATGCTCGCTTCGAGGCAAATAACACTGAAACATTCATGAGAGCACCAGCTGTTCCGGACGACTGTGTGATCACGCTATCCGCAGCACTTCCGTTGCTCCTGAAAGCCAAATTAATAGAGATCCTGGTCATGGTGCTACAGTATGTTGTTACATAATCAAATTGAGGACAATCAGCAATCTGATGTATACTTATGGCTTATTGTATCCTGGATTCACACCTTTCCAGTACTCCTCACATTGGAATACAAAAGAAGCCATCCACCCATGATGGGCTATTAGCAGGACAATAGACTCTTGCCAAGAAGGAGAGTAGGAAAGGAGCATAAAAAAATACTGCACAGTAGCCTAATAAACATATGCATTTTGAAATGGTAAAAAAAAAAGATATATTCAATAACATATTTCTACCACGGTAGATGCTGTGTTTTTGATTGACGGTCAATATTAAAAACAGTCAAGTGCATTCTCTCCATCGCCCACATGCACTTTAAACATTTGGATAATTAAGCATTTAAAGGCTGACATTGGTTGATTTTAATACTTCTGACAGCCACAATTCTAACTCCATCCATAACTTTTGGACTTTTCTTCAGGGATCAAGGTAAGACCCAGATGCAGACTGTCGAAGTAACAAAGTTAATTGTGGCAACAGGGGCAGGCAAAGATAGGTCAAGGCAGGCAGGGGTCGAAAATCTAGTGTAAGGTACGGACGGCAGTCGAACACAGGGCCGGGGACAGGCAGAGTCCAGTAATCCAGAGGTGGAGCAAAGGTACAGGACGGCAGGCAGGCTCAGGGTCAGACAGAGAGGTCAGGCGGGGGGGTACAGGGTCAGAACAGGCAAAGGTCAAAAACCAGGAGGACGAGGAAAGAGAGGCTGGGAAACGAAAGGAGCTGACAGGAAAAACGCTGGTTAGCTTGAACGAACAAGACGAACTGGCAACAAACAGACAAAACACAGGTATAAATACACAGGGGAAAATAGGGAGGTTTGGGCGACACCTGGAGGGGGGTGGAGACAAGCACAAGGACAGGTGACACAGATCAGGGCGTGACACTTTTAAACATTCCCAGAAGGCATGGATTATTATAACCTACATCAGGACTAAAACCTATGGGTTTAACCTTCTGAATTAATGATTATATTGAAGACAGAAGCCGCCTTTTAATGAGTTCCAAGAGCCGATCTGTTATCCAATGATTACTATTATTAACCCTGCATTATAATTATATAAAAGCCCTTTAGATATTCTCTGTAAGGTTTCACATTTCTAAATCAATATCACAGACCAGATTTGCCCTAACAAAAAATCCCCCTTAGATATTAATTTTGTATCCTCCAATCCTCTAAATTGAAATAGATCTACGTGTATATTTTATTGATCTGTATTTTCATTTAGAAGCCGACCTCGAGTTCAGAGAGCCGTGTCATACCAATTATTATTATTATTATTATTTTTTTTAAATCGAATTCAATAATATATTTGTTCCACTGTAAATACTGTGTTTTTATTTACAGTAGTGATGGACAGCTGGAGGCATTTTGAAAACATGTTGTTTTCAAACACTTGTTTTTCACAAGGGCTATCAGCAGGACAATAGACACGATGTGGTCCCAAAAACACCTCTCTGACATAGGGTCCAGCATATCTCTTGATAATGTCATTGAATGTCTCGCCAGATTTGATCCATGCCTGGGCCTGCAGCACGCAAAGTTCTTTGTTTGTCAGACGAATCATTGGGTCAAAACTACAGAACAGTACAAAACAAGAGAACACACATGGTTAATGTTCTGGGGGATTAAAAAATATATATACATATGTATATAAAATGGCTTACAGAGTCAAACTCTTTCCATAACTCAAGTTTCTTCAACTGTCTTCTGACTGTGATTAGAGCGATGTTGAGCCGTGATGCTAGTAGATTCCAGATGGTCTTTGCCGATTGCTCATCATCTTCAACCATCAGCGAGTCGATGGCTTGAATAGTCTCGCTTGAAATGGAATACAATGTAAAAATGAGCAGCATAAAGTAAAGACTTAAAGTAAAGCATTATTTTTAGCATTATTAGGCCTACTTTACAGTATTGTAGCCTACTGTACCTGTTCATTTTCCTGGGCTTCGCGTTCGGCGTAACACAGGCGAATAGCACTGTCCGTGACCATAATCCCAAAAGTCTAACAGTATTTTACCGACATGTTTAATTATTCAAGGCTCCTTTCTCTTCTCTGTGCTGGAGTTCTTTTAAGAATACAAAATAAGCCATCCACCCTTGATGGGCTATCAGCAGGACAATAGACTCTTACCGAGTCTGTCACGTCTGCTCCCGCTCTTCCCTCCCCCTGGCGCTTGAGGGCGCCAGGTTGCCCTGCATCACGCACTCCTGCCGTCCATCACGCACACCTGCCTTCCCTCGTCACACGCATCAGCGTTATTAGACTCACCTGGACTCACTTATCACCTGTTCATTTCCTCCCCTATATTTGTCAGTTCCCCAGCTCTGTTCACCGCTGCTGCATTGTGATGTTTTTGTCTTTAGTATTAGTTTGCTGATGCTGTTCCTGTCTCATTCCATGTCCGTCTTTATTAAATGTTTTACTCCCCGTACCTGCTTCGTCTCTCCAGCATCAACTCATGTGAGAGTCCACCAAATGCATTGTTTTCTAACCACATCTGGATGGATTCATGTCATCGAATGACAGAAACATTGGAATAAAGTAGGCTAATGATGGCAACAAATTGTTGCTTACTGGAACACCCAAAGTCGTCAAATTGTTATAATAGGATGTGTACTAACCTGCTTGTGGTCAACTATTTCAGCACCGTTTCGCGCTGCTCCGAGACAAGCATGGGCACTAGTCTTGATAAATCAATGAGATTTTTATTTTATTTTCATTTTCTCCGTTTGGGTATTGGTTAGCCTACAATTAGGGTGTGTAAATGTTGGGATTATTTTGCTCTTCACTCGCAGTCACTTAGTAGCCTACTCCCACCGGAGTAGTCACGTTGTACATCGCCATATTTTCCGGAAACCCTGAGGGTTTAGTTTTTCTTGGAATAGAAACACCATAATATTAATCAAATTAAGTAAGCTAAATTTAAAATCAATCCCATATTCTATGTTCTTAAAAAAAAGGTTTTACATTTTCTAGTACAGCCAATATTAAAAACAGTCAAATGCTTCTCAAAGATGCCCTCTGGTGGTCAAACTAGCACTAACTAGCATTAATGGCAACAATGGCTTACACTTAAATAACGTGCCATAGAATTCTGCAGCAGCCCGCAAGCTGTGCTGCAGTACTATGCACAAGTTAAAGGAAGAACCACTGTAATGGTGCAACACATTTATCCAAACAGGTGTCTGGACAGGGTTGATCTTTAGGCATGGAGGTTTACATACGTTGTCTTTTTATAGTAATGTAATGTTGTATTGTAAATAACCTTTGACATCGTTATCTTGTGACGTTGATGTTGTCTCCTCTATTTTAATGCTATGCTAGCTTCCACCTCAACTCTGCCTGAGAAATACCAGTTTGCGTTCTTCTCCACTGCGCATGTTTGGGAATGGCTCAACTCATGCTCTTTCTTTTATTCCGGATGATTTGTAATAGTGGAAGTGGCCTTGCTCATGCTTACAGAAAGCTGTGTGCCTTTACGCATCAGTTTGGACATCTTCCACACCAGTGGAGGGTGGTGGGAGGAGCTATATGAGGATGGGCTCATTGTAATGGCTGGAATGGAATACCTGGAACGGTATCAAACATATGGTGTTACGAATCCCTTTGGCCCGGCAGTCTAGGGGGGATGGTAACGAGACCCGTAACATAACTCATGCAAAGTATAATAGTGAAAACGTAACAGTAAGAACAAAAAACCACAGACAACTAAATTACCGTCAAACACTCATGGTTTATTTGTAAACACACGGGGAGCGGGTATTCCTACGGGTAGTGTATGCCCATGGGCAACTTGTCTTGGTACCCCATTTCCCACTATCAAACAAACATTCAAACACCATAACAAAACCAATACTCACAGGATAATGGACAAAGTGAAATGTAGTTGCAAACACAAGAGATCTACAGAGAGATTGCATGACAGAGAGATTGAGCTCCTGAGAGAATAACTGAATGGGTTTTTAAACCAAGGGAAAGGGGTTGTGTTTGGGTAATAGAAACAGGAGGAGGTGTGTCTTCTGATTGGGGAATGATGATTGCCACCTGTGAGGGGAGAAGGAGAGAAAAGAAATACACACACAGGATACACACACACAGGATACCTGTATCCGTAACATATGGAAACCACATGTATGACTCTGTTCCATTTATTCCATTCCAGGTATTATAATGAGCCTGTCCTCCTATAGATCCTCCCACCAGCCTGTACTGTTCCACACTTTATTCGTAGTGATTTGTCTGAAAATGCTCAAAATATTTTATTATATAATAAAAATCGAAAAGGATTGCATTATATTCAAGGGATCAGATTCTTATTTAGTAGGCCAATAGGCCTAAACAGTTTTGCCAAAGGAACAAAAATGCGACATGCTGGGAGAACGAGAGTGTTTGGTTTCGTATAAATCCTCGATCAGTTATATTCCAGAAACTGAGTCTCTTTCATTCATTGAGGGTTGATAGACCGATATACTAGCATTACAGGATTTAAACTTAACTACAAATGTATTGGGGATGCATGGGAAGAACTATGATTGAGTCTCAGCAGAAGAGCGTGTATGGTAAGGTATAATGTGTAGGCCTAATTTTCAACTGTACTTTCATTATTATTATAAAAAAAATGTTTTACTTCCAACAATAATACCAATATTACACAGGGACATTCCTGTGTAGACAATGAAAAAATGCAAAATAATAAAACACCAGGCAAGTCATTCATTTGTAAACTTGGAAAAGCGGGAACAACATAACACAACAAAGCATTATTTTATAAGTCCAAGTAAAGGAAGTGGATTTACTTAGTATTTATTTTTTTTAAAAAAAATTTCACCTTTATTTAACCAGGTAGGCTAGTTGAGAACAAGTTCTCATTTGCAACTGCGACCTGGCCAAGATAAAGCATAGCAGTGTGAACAGACAACAACACAGAGTTACACATGGAGTAAACAATAAACAAGTCAATAACATGGTAGAAAAAAAGAGAATCTATATACAATGTGTGCAAAAGGCATGAGGAGGTAGGCAATAAATCGAATAATTACAATTTAGCAGATTAACACTGGAGTGATAAATCATCAGATGATCATGTGCAAGTAGAGATACTGGTGTGCAAAAGAGCAGAAAAGTAAATAAATAAAAGCAGTATGGGGGTGAGGTAGGTAAATTGGGTGGGCTATATACCGATGGACTATGTACAGCTGCAGCGATCGGTTAGCTGCTCAGATAGCAGATGTTTAAAGTTGTTGAGGGAGATAAAAGTCTCCAACTTCAGAGATTTTTGCAATTCGTTCCAGTCGCAGGCAGCAGAGAACTGGAAGGAAAGGCGGCCAAATTAGGTTTTGGCTTTAGGGATGATCAGTGAGATACACCTGCTGGAGCGCGTGCTACGGGTGGGTGTAGCCATCGTGACCAGTGAACTGAGATAAGGCGGCACTTTACCTAGCATAGCCTTGTAGATGACCTGGAGCCAGTGGGTCTGACGACGAACATGTAGCGAGGGCCAGCCGACTAGGGCATACAGGTCGCAGTGGTGGGTCGTATAAGGTGCTTTAGTAACAAAACGGATGGCACTGTGATAAACTGCATCCAGTTTGCTGAGTAGAGTATTGGAAGCTATTTTGAAGATGACATCGCCAAAGTCGAGGATCGGTAGGACAGTCAGTTTTACTAGGGTAAGTTTGGCGGCGTGAGTGAAGGAGGCTTTGTTGCGAAATAGAAAGCCGACTCTAGATTTGATTTTGGATTGGAGATGTTTGATATGAGTCTGGAAGGAGAGTTTGCAGTCTAGCCAGACACCTAGGTACTTATAGATGTCCACATATTCTAGGTCGTAACCGTCCAGGGTGGTGATGCTAGTCGGGCGTGCGGGTGCAGGCAGCGAACGGTTGAAAAGCATGCATTTGGTTTTCCTAGCGTTTAAGAGCAGTTGGAGGCCACGGAAGGAGTGTTGTATGGCATTGAAGCTCGTTTGGAGGTTAGATAGCACAGTGTCCAAGGAAGGGCCAGAAGTATACAGAATGGTGTCGTCTGCGTAGAGGTGGATCAGGGAATCGCTCGCAGCAAGAGCAACATCATTGATATATACAGAGAAAAGAGTCGGCCCGAGAATTGAACCCTGTGGTACCCCCATAGAGACTGCCAGAGGACCGGACAACATGCCCTCCGATTCGACACACTGAACTCTGTCTGCAAAGTAGTTGGTGAACCAGGCAAGGCAGTCATTAGAAAAACCGAGGCTACTGAGTCTGCCGATAAGAATATGGTGAGTCGAAAGCCTTGGCCAGGTCGATGAAGACGGCTGCATAGTACTGTCTTTTATCGATGGCGGTTATGATATCGTTTAGTACCTTGAGCGTGGCTGAGGTGCACCCGTGACCGGCTCGGAAACCGGATTGCACAGCGGAGAAGGTACGGTGGGATTCAAGATGGTCAGTGATCTGTTTGTTGACTTGGCTTTCGAAGACCTTAGATAGGCAGGGCAGGATGGATATAACAGTTTGGGTCCAGGGTGTCTCCCCCTTTGAAGAGGGGGATGACCGCGGCAGCTTTCCAATCCTTGGGGATCTCAGATGATACGAAGGAGAGGTTGAACAGGCTGGTAATAGCGGGTGCGACAATGGCGGCGGACAGTTTCAGAAATAGGGGGTCCAGATTGTCAAGCCCAGCTGATTTGTATGGGTCCAGGTTTTGCGGCTCTTTCAGAACATCTGCTATCTGGATTTGGGTAAAGGAGAAGCTGGGGAGGCTTGGGCGAGTAGCAGCGGGGGGTGCGGAGCTGTTGGCCAAGGTTGGAGTCGCCAGGAGGAAGGCATGGCCAGCCTTTGAGAAATGCTTGTTGAAGTTTTCGATTATCACGGATTTATCGTTGGTGACCGTGTTACCTAGCCTCAGTGCAGTGGGCAGCTGGGAGGAGGTGCTCTTGTTCTCCATGGACTTTACAGTATCCCAGAACTTTTTGGAGTTAGAGCTACAGGATGCAAATTTCTGCTTGAAAAAGCTGGCCTTTGCTTTCCTGACTGACTGCGTGTATTGGTTCCTGACTTCCCTGAACAGTTGCATATCGCGGGGACTCTTCGATGCTATTGCAGTTCGCCACAGGATGTTTTTGTGCTGGTCGAGGGCAGTCAGGTCTGGAGTGAACCAAGGGCTATATCTGTTCTTAGTTCTGCGTTTTTTGAACGGAGCATGCTTGTCTAAGATGGTGAGGAAGTAACTTTTAAAGAATGACCAGGCATCCTCAACTGACGGGATGAGGTCAATATCCTTCCAGGGTACCCGGGCCAGGTCGATTAGAAAGGCCTGCTCGCAGAAGTGTTTTAGGGAGCGTTTGACAGTGATGAGGGGTGGTCGTTTGACCGCGGACCCGTAGCGGATACAGGCAATGAGGCAGTGACCGCTGAGATCTTGATTGAAGACAGCAGAGGTGTATTTGGAGGGCAAGTTGGTCAGGATAATGTCTATTAGGGTGCCCATGTTTACGGATTTAGGGTTGTACCTGGTGGGTTCCTTGATGATTTGTGTGAGATTGAGGGCATCTAGCTTAGATTGTAGGACTGCCGGGGTGTTAAGCATATCCCAGTTTAGGTCACCTAACAGAACAAACTCTGAAGCTAGATGGGGGGGCGATCAATTCACAGATGGTGTCCAGGGCACAGCTGGGAGCTGAGGGGGGTCGGTAGCAGGTGGCAACAGTGAGAGACTTATTTCTGGAGAGATTAATTTTTAAAATTAGAAGTTCGAACTGTTTGGGCATAGACCTGGAAAGTATGACAGAACTTTGCAGGCTATCTCTGCAGTAGATTGCAACTCCTCCCCCTTTGGCAGTTCTATCTTGACGGAAAGTGTTATAGTTGGGTATGGAAATCTCCGAATTTTTGGTGGCCTTCCTAAGCCAGGATTCAAACACGGCAAGGACATCAGGGTTGGCAGAGTGTGCTAAAGCGGTGAGTAAGACAAACTTAGGGAGGAGGCTTCTGATGTTGACATGCATGAGACCAAAGCTTTTTCGATCACAGAAGTCAACAAATGAGGGTGCCTGGGGACATGCAGGGCCTGGGTTTACCTCCACATCACCCGAGGAACAGAGGAGTAGTAGGATGAGGGTGCGGCTAAAGGCTACCAAAACTGGTCGTCTAGAGCGTTGGGGACAAGGAATAAAAGGAGCAGATTTATGGGCGTGGTAGAATAGATTCTGGGCATAATGTGCAGACAGGGGTATGGTGGGGCACGGGTACAGCGGAGGCAAGCCCAGGCACTGGGTGATGATAAGAGAGGTTGTATCTCTGGACATGCTGGTCACAATGGGTGAGGTCACCGCATGTGTGGGAGGTGGGACAAAGGAGGTATCAGAGGTACGGGGAGTGGAACTACGGGCTCCATTGCAAACCAAAACAATGATAACTAGCCTGAACAACAGTATACAAGGCATATTGATATTTGAGAGAGACATACAGTAAGGCATAAAGTAATTGCAGGTCTTGATTGGGAGAGCTAGCTAAAACAACAGGTGAGATAACAGCAGCTAGTCAGCTAACACAGCAACAGCAGGTAAAATGGCGATGACTAGGCAGAGAGGGTCGGATTAACTACACACAGAGCCTGAGTTAAAACACAGAGCCGACAGATAAAACACAAATAAACAGAATGGAGTACCGTGAATTAATGGACAGTCCAGCAGGCATCAGCTATGTAGCCAAGTGATCATAAGATTGATAGTGATCATACAAAATTGATACTCTTGTCAAGCCAAAGGCCTTTTGAAATGAATTTCCTATTCATTTTAATAACTCTATTCCAAATCACTATTTTATGGGTGTAAAAATTGTGCTTAAATATCATTTTCCAGAAAGAGAAAATAAAAATGCTGGTCAAAATTTCACAGGTAATTTTGGAGGGTCAAAATCACATTTCATTAGAAATTCAACTCCACCAAGTTAATTATACAGACTGTTAGGGATAGGATAACACATAGTAGGTAGAATTAGATAAACACAATTTCAACCATTTGATCTTAAAAATACCCACTAACAACTCAAAATCAATAGCCTGTAAACCTCCACCTTCCGGTTACTGGCCCAACACTCTGTCCACTAAGCTACCTGCCGCCCCACATCATAGTCGTTCACTAATTGAGATTTACAAATATGTTTTATTTCTCCAAATAAATCTAAATATATAATTATTTTACCCCTTTTTCTCCCCAATTGGTAGTTTCAGTCTTGTCCCATCGCTGTAACCCCCATATGGACTCAGGAGAAGCAAGTCGCACCAATGTGTCGGAAGAAATGCCATACAACTGCGATGCAGTGCCTTAGACTGCTGCGCCACTCAGGAGGCCAGAATGGACTTTTTTGATGTTATTAGAAGAAAGAAAAAGGGACTGACTTGGGTAAATTATTCTAGATAGACCATCAGTCTTGGACAAAAGAATACGACCGAAAATGGAGATATCACGTTGCATATCTTTAAGACGTTCCACTGTCTTAAAGAAACTCTCATGGAGTTAATTCTACTATCAATGTTTAAAGATTCTCTATCTGAAATGTTTTTAGTGATAACAATTCTTAAATATTTGGAGGTAGTGTTGATGGAGTCACAGCAATGAATTGTCATGAGAACATCTTTTGATTCTGTCAATAGCAAATGGAATAGCCACTCTATTCTTTAGGAAAAGGGCAGTATCATCAAAAAATACGGATCCCTTTTGAATTATCAGATTTGCTATGAAATACGGCTAATAAATCTATGGATAAAATAAATAAAAGAAGGGACATTTGACAACCCTGTCTAATTCCTCTAGCAAAAGAGAAACAAGAGGATGTTCCATTATTCATAGCCACCAAACTGCTAGTATCATTATACATCATCCTTATCAGTTTACAGAAAATCTCCCCTAACCAAAAGTAGAGATAGTTCTAAATAAAAAGTTGTGCTCTAAAGTGTCAAAACAATATAAAGCCATCTTCTATGAACTCACTAATCTAAAATATCTAATACCAATCGTATACGGTTATGAATACTCCTTCCTTTAATGAAGGCTGATTGAGTTTCACCGATTATATCATCAAGGCCTTTTTTCAGCCTATTAGCATAGACACGGGCTAGTCAGTTGCCAACAGCATGATTGGTCTCCAATTGCCCAAGTAAAGAGTTTGTCTTTGGTTTGGGTATAAGAACTATTAGTCCCTGTCTCAAAGGAGGTCAGAGAGCATTAGCAATACCCTCTTTGTAGACCCAAAGCAGTCACTCTCTAATATCAGGCCAAAAATGTTGATAGAATTCAGGAGTCAGGCCATCTGGTCCAGGAGATTTATCTATAGGCATTTGCTTAATGGGCTAGTAACTTTAAAAAACTCAGTAGTATCACAGAGTTTCTTAAACATTTCTTCTATAGGCTTAACAGAGTTATTAACTGAATCAAAAAAGGTCGCCTTCCAAGTCGCCTTCCAAAAGATGACTGATACAGTGTACTGTAGAAAGAATGTATATCCTTATTAATCATTTCAAGATCATCAGATATGTCATTAACATAAATGGATGAAATACTATTCCTAGTCTGCCTACTTGTCTCCAAATTAAAGAAATACAATGTATTTTTTCCCCTTTTTCAATCCATTTGGCCTTTGAGTGGATGAATGCACCATGTGCCTTATCGTTGTATATGTCATCCAGTTCACTTTGGTCTTTAGCAAGCTCTGTCATTTAAATCAAGTTTATTCCTCAGCCTGTTAATATCACCAATAATAGCCATCTGCTTGGAGAATATTTTTAAAGCTAGCATTTTACTAGTAGTGATGGCCTGACATCGAATTCTGAATTTAATCATTTCTCATTTGTTAGTAGCAGAATCGAGACAGGTCTCTCTGATAAGATCTTTAGACTGTAAACAAAAATACTAATTATTTAAAAGAAAATAGTTACATTTACAGTATGCTTTAGAACATTTGTCAGTATCAAAACAAAAAGAAAGAATGATGAAACAAGGTACTGAGGAAATACTACATTCACTGACAAGATTAGGAAGATACAATACCAACCAATAATCAATTCTAGATTTTAATTGTCTGTTGCTAGTTGTAGTGTTAAACCAAGAAAATTGTTTTGAAGCTGGATTCTGAGAATGCCAAATATTGGAAAGGGGCTACAAACGGGGCTAAGGTGACTGTCAATTAGTATAGTAGGTAGGGCTACTGTAACGGCAGCCTTCCTCCTCTTCACGAGAAGAGAAGGTGTAGCAGGGATCGGACCAACACGCAGCGTAGCCAGTGCTCAACATGTTTAATAAACGAAACTGTGAACACTTACAACAATACAAAAATAACAAACGTGGCAAACCGAAACAGTCCTCTCTGGTGAAACGAACACAAAGACAGGAAACAACCACCCACAAAATCCCAACACAAAACAAGCCACCTAAATATGATTCCCAATCAGAGACAACACAAAACACCTGCCTCTGATTGAGAACCATATTAGGCCAAACATAGAAACAGACAAACTAGACACACAACATAGAATGCCCACCCAGCTCACGTCCTGACCAACACTAAAACAAGTAAAAAACACACAAGAACTATGGTCAGAACGTGACAGCTACACTTAAGTTTTCATGCAAAGAAGAACATTGGAAGCGAGATTTGTGCTCCTTGCATGTCATGCACATATTTAAAGTCCACCCTACCCAGCAAACTGTCGTTAAAAAGACGTTGAAAAGACGAATATGCCCGACGGCAAATATACGTTCGGTTTTGGTTGAAAGTGAAAATTTAAAAGATGTATTTTTCATGTCGTTGAAAAGACGTCCGTCTACAGCCCGTTTCGGTTGAAAGGTGAAAATATGTATTTTTCAGGTTATTGTTTTAACGACTTGCAAAGAAACATATTTTCAATGTACTTGTAGCCTATACACATGGACGCAGTAACCCCAAAAAATTATCTGTAATTTTTTTTAATTAACAGTCACTACTCATTACATTACTCCAGTATTTGCACAACATTCAGTCAAAAAATACTGTCGAGTACAGTGATAAGACAAAATACATTTAAGTTCAAATTAATTTAAGGAATTATATTAATTGAATAATTATCCATCAAAATTATAATATATAATATATTTTGCTGCATTAGCAACGGCCCTGTGTGGAGGTGACGTGGAAACCACCACCCTCGGCTCTACCAGGAGCATGCTTGAGGTAGTCTGCCACAGCTCTCCGAATATCATGGTCAGTGGCCTTGCTGTTCCATTTCTTGACTGCAGCCGTAACACCAAAATAAACACAGTAAATTATAGAAAAGACTAATGGATATGGAGAATCTTACAGGTTCCCCACGGCACTTAAATCAGCATTCAGGGCTCAAACTACTGGTTTATTATCAACCAATGGTGGCTATTTTGTGTTGTTCAGTAAATGATAATTACATTTATTCAGAATAATTTAGAAGTGGATAAATGTGTTTTCTTTTCCATGTCTATCAAAGACAAAAATCTATTTCCAAGATAATTTTGGTTAAAGTTGTCCTTCTCAGGGGCTGACAATTGATTAGGGCTCAAACTTGCACACAGTGTAGAAAAGACGAGGGCTTGTTTGGATGGCGCAATTTGTTTCTTTCACTCCTCCCTAATAGACTAATAATCACATTCACTGGTAAACTCTGAACACTGTACCCTAATATATTTGTCAGTATGCGGAGATCGCAAGTAAAAAATGTAACTTGAAATGGGGGAATGTTTAGCCGACTGGTCGTTCAGGAGACATAGGCAATGTCAGACGTATGGAAGACATTTGACTTGAGCTCATAGAAAGAGGAAGTAGTGCTGTAGGCTATGGTACAGTGTAAACAACACAAAATACATTATAGGTGTACTAGAGAGTTGATCTGTACTAATGAAAAAATTATAAAGCCTTTACTATTATTATTTAGGCCATTGTATACTGTAGGCTATTTATTCAAGAGAATACTTGACTGCATTTAAATACATGACTAGTGGGTTGTGTGATGAAATTAAGTAATGATAAGGCCTAATTGGTAACAGGCCAGAAAGCTAAACAAAACCAGCCTAATGACATACTCGAGAGTCTGCTCTAACGAAGAAAAAAAAATGGTAAAGCATTTATTAGGGCTACAGCATAGCAAAACTAAAAAAACAGAATTTGAGAAAATGTCACGCTGGGCGGACCGTTATACATTTTATCAGGAATCAAGGTAAGACCTAGGTGCAGACTGTGTCGAAGTAACAATGTTTATTACAGCAACAGGGGCAAAGGTACAGGACGGCAGGCTCAGGGTCAGGTCAGGCAGAGGTTGGTAATCCAGAAGTGGGGCAAAGGTACAGGACGGCAGGCAGGCTCAGGATAGGCAGAGTGGTCAGGCGGGTGGGTACAGGGTCAGGACAGGCAACGGTCAAAAACCAGGAGAACGAGAAAAGAGAGACTGGCGAAAGCAGGAGCTGACACAAATGTTGGTTGACTTGACAAACAAGACGAACTGGCAACAGACAGAGAACACAGGTATAAATACACGGGATAATGGGGAAGATGAGCGACACCTGGAGGGGGGTGGAGACAATCACAAAGACAGGTGACACAGATCAGGGTGTGACATATTTAAGCATTTAGGGCTACAGCATAGCAAAATTTTAAAAAACTGAATTCGAGAAAATATCACGCTGGACGGACCGTTATATATTTTTTGAACTTGCAATAGGTTAAAAGGCCATTAAGGTCACATGATGACGTCATTCAAAATTGCCATGCTCCTAAAACCATTTTTCTCAAAAAGGGACCACACAAATTACCACCATGTAAATGAATAATTGGTTTAGAAGACAAAATAAGAATCTAGACTATTTCCGCTAGCGGAACCCCTCGACAACATTCCGCTGAAAAGGCAGCGCAGGATATTCAAAAATATTTTTAGAAATATGTAACTTTCACACATTAACAAGTCCAATACAGCAAATGAAAGATAAACGTCTTGTTAATCTACCCATTGTGTCTGATTTCAAAAAGGCTTTACAGCGAAAGCACAACATATCATATGATTATGTTAGTTCAGAGCCATGTCAAATAAACACAGCCATTTTTCCAGCCAAAGATAGAAGTCACAAAAAGCAGAAAGAGCTAAAATGAATCACTAACCTTTGATGATCTTCATCAGATGACACTCATAGGACATCATGTTACACAATACATGTATGTTTTGTTTGATAATGTGCATATTTATATCCAAAAATCTCAGTTTACATTGGCGCGTTACGTGCAGTAATGTTTTGATTCCAAAACATCCGGTGTTTTTGCAGATAGCCACAGAAATCCCAGAAATACTCATAATAAACATTGATAAAAGATACAAGTGTTATTCACAGAATTAATGATAGACTTCTCCTTAATGCAACCACTGTGTCAGATTTCAAAAAAACTTTACGGAAAAAGCATAATCTGAGTACGGCGCTTAGAGCCCAATCCAGCCAAAGAAATATCCGCCATGTTGGAGTCAACAGAAGTTAGAAATAACATAAATATTCACTTACCTTTGATGATCTTCATCAGAATGCACTCCCAGGAATCCCAGTTCGACAATAAATTACTGATTTGTTCCATAAAGTCCATCATTTATGTCCAAATAGCCACTAGTTGTTAGCGTGTTCAGCCCAGTAATCCATCTCATGAGCACTACGTCCAGACAAAAACTTGAACATTTCCGTTACAGGTCGTAGAAACATATCGAACGATGTATGGAATCAATCTTTAGGATGTTAACATAAATCATCAATAATGTTCCAACCGGAGAATTCCATTGTCTGTAGCAAAGCACTGGAACGAGAGCTAACTCTGTCGGGAGCGTGCGTCACGAGTGTGAGACACTCTGCCAGACCCATGACTCATTCAGCTCCCATTCCCCCCTCCTTTATAGCAGAATCCTGAAACAAGTTTCTAAAGACGGTTGACATCTAGACATCCGCTTGAGGCTCCCCCCACTTCGGTGGCGCCTCTGGTGCAGGGATCGTCGCCGGGACCTCCGGACCGTAGATCGTCATCGGGGACTCCAGGCTAGGAACCCCCCCTGTAAGCTGGGGACCGTCGCTGGAGGCTAGCACAGAGCGCACCGAGCTGTGAATGCGCATGGGAGACACAGTGCGCATCACCGCATACCACGGTAAGCACGGGGAGTTGTCTCAGGTCTAAACCCTGACTCCGCCAATCTCTCCGGCTGCCTCTCGTGCTTTCGTTGTTCCCGTGACTCCTGGTCTCGTCGCCGTTCCTCACTCGCTGCTTCCGCCTGTTTCCACGGCAGGCTCTCATGCCCTGCCATTACCTCCTCCCATGTCCATGATGTCCTCCACTCCGGGGCACGCTGCTTGGTCCGTTGGTGGTGGGATCTTCTGTTACGCTCCTCGTCGGATGATAAATGACCGGACAAAGGTGCAGCGTGGTAGGCGTACATTTTCTTTATTAAATGTTCCACCAAAAAAACAAACGACAAAACAAACGTAAAGCTTCGGAGTGCAAACACATGGAACAAACAAAGACAAGATCCCACAAAACCCAAAAGGAAACTGACAACTTAGATCTGATTCCCAATCAGAGACAACGATAGACAGCTGCCTCCGATTGGGAATCAAACACACCAACATAGAAACAGAAAACCTAGAATGCCCACCCTAATCACACCCTGACCTAACCAATTAGAGAAATAAAAAGGCTCTCTAAGGCCAGGGCGTGACAGAGTACAACTACCGAGTCGATGTGCAGGGGTACAAGGTAATTGAGGTAGCTACAGTTCCTTCAGAAAGTATTCATACCCCTTGACTTATTCCAAAAAAAATTGTGTTACAGCCTGAATTCAAAATGGATTGCAATAAAAAAAAAAATCTCACCCACACACAATACCCCATAATGACAAAGTGAAAACATGTTTTTAGTCATTTTAGCAAATTTATTGAAAATGTAACTAGGCCACTCATGAACATTCAATGTCTTCTTGGTAAGCTACTCCAGTGTATATTTAGCCTTGAGTTTTAGGTTATTGTCCTGCTGAAAGGTAAATTTGTCTCCCAGTGTCTGTTGGAAAGCAGACTGAACTAGGTTTTCCTCTAGGATTCTGTTTAGCTCTATTCTGTTTATTTGTATCCTAAAAAAAATCCCTAGTCCTTGCCTATGGCAAGCATACCCATAACATGATGCAGCTACCACCATGCTTGAAAATATGAAGGCTGTTGATTGTGGCCTCCTTCAATGGCTGTGCGAAGTTGCTGGATATTGGCGGAAACTGGAACACACTATCGTACACTTAGATCCAGAGCATCCCAAACAGCTCAATGGGTGACATGTCTAGTGAGTATGCAGGCCATTTTCAGCTTCCAGGAATTGTGTACAGCACTTTGAGACATGGGCCCGTTCATTATCATGCTGAAACATAGGGTGATTGCGGCGGATGAATGGCATGACAATGGGTCTCAGGATTTTGTCACAGTATCTCTGTGCATTCAAATTGCCATCAATAAAATCCAATTGTGTTCGTTGTCCGTAGCTTATGCCTGCCCATACCATAACTCCACCGCCACCATGGGGCACTCTGTTCACAACGTTGACATCAGCAAACCACTCGCCCACACGACGCCGAAGACCCTGGTGAGGACAACGAGCTCGCAGATGAGCTTCCTTGAGACAGTTCTGACAGTTTGTGCAGACATTTTTCGGTTGTGCAAACCCATAGTTTCATCAGCTGTCTAGGTGGCTGGTCTCAGACGATCCCGCAGGTGAAGAAGCCAGATGTGGAGGTCCTGGGTTGGTGTGGTTACATGTGAACTTCGGTTTTGAGGCCGGTTGGACACACTCCCAAATTCTCTAAAACGATGTAGAGAAAGGCTTATGGTAGAGAAATTAACATTAAATGATCTGGCAACAGCTTTGGTGGACGTTCCTGCAATCGGCATGCCAATTGGTGGGGTGGGGGTGGGGGGGGTGGGGGGGTGCAGAAATGAAACAGACCAAACCATTATCAATTTCTATTGGTCTATTAGAGAAGTCCTTATCAACCAATGGAACGGAAGAAGAATTCCTCACTACCGGCAGACTGTCAGAACATAATTTCTAATAGTTATCTATGTGGGACTGATACCAGTGTGGAAGAGCTGGTCACTTTTAAAGGACTTGGTGAATGATTACCTTGCCAATAGGAATATTGAATATTATTGTCTTGTGCGAGTTTCCTACTAATACAGGATGTGGTAGGAATCGTAAGGGACATCATCATTACACCTGTTAATACTTAATTAATACTTATTTTCTATAACTTTGTTTGAAATCTATTTCTTATTTCAACAGCAAGTACAATATGCCCTTTGTGTTTTATAGAAATGCAAGATGTTTAATGTGAATTACTTTATGCTTACTGCTAATGTTTTTTATACTGTCTATTTTTTTATGTTTTCTATTGCTTTCTAAAAATACATTTTAAGTATATTTCTTTTAAAATGGTCTAGGTGGAGTGTAAGAATATTTCAAAGATAAATACACACCGCAGAGGACAGGAGGTCTAAAGTACTAAAAGTCAACAGTACTAACGGTCAATAGGGAATCCTCAATGGAAATAGTTGCTTTTCAGTCAATATCTGTTAGGAATGTCAGTCCTGAACTTATAGCTATGTGTAGCATGTCCTCATTGGTCCAACCTGAAATAGGATACTTGTGATTTGGCCATTGGCCCAGTTTTATTGCAAGGAATTCTAATTGGTCAACCACAGGCTAGGGCTGGGTTATAAAACTACATCCTGTCCCTTTGTTCTGTGGAGAGAATCACTGAGGCTAATCACTGGGGAGAATCACTGAGGACAGGGAAGAAATGATCTACCATCTACTTCCAAGCATGATTTGTCTGCTTTGAATAAACCTATTTTCCTCCCCCTGATTTGCTTTGGAGTCTGTGTTATTGAAGAATAACATCAACTGCTAACAGTAAGCATGTGACCGCATGTTGTGTGTGTGTGGGCGCATGTAGTGTGTGTGTGTGTGTGTGTGTGTGTGTGTGTGTGTGTGTGTGTGTGTGTGTGTGGGTGTGTGTGTGTGTGTGTGTTGGGGTGTCAGTGTAAGTATTTGTGAGTGTGTGGGTAAGATCCAGTCTGTGTGCATACAGTCAGTGCAAGAGAGTTAGTGCAAAAAAAGAGTCAATGCAGGTAATAGCTATTTGATTAGCTGTTTAGCAGTCTTATGTCTTGGGAGTAGAAGCTGTTCAGGGTCCTGTTGGTTCCAGACTTGGTGCACTGGTACCGCTTGCCGTATGGTAGCAGAGAGAACAGTCTATGGCATAGGTGGCTGGAGTCTGACAATTCTTTGGGCATTCCTCTGTTATAGAGGTCCTGGATGGCAGGGAGCACGGCCTCAGTGATGTATTGGGCCGTACTTACCACTCTCTATAGTGCCTTGCGGTCAGGTGCCTTGCTGTTGCCATACCAAGCGGTGAGGCAGCCAGTCAAGATGCTCTCATGGTGCAGCTGTAGAACTTTTTGAGGATCTGATGCCATGCCAAATCTTTTCCGCCTCCTAAAGGAGAAGAGGCGCTGTTGTGCCCTATTCACAACTGTGTGGTTCTTTGTGGACACCGAGGAACTTGAAGCTTCCTGTTGTCGTGACGTTGTATTAGTTAATGTGACGACTGTTGCTCATCGAATGATTAAAAGTTTCTAATTGCGTGATTAACTGAATCACGCAATTATTAACTCATTAACCTGGGGCACCATGGGAAAATACGTTTTTATTGAGTTTCTATTTCCCAAATTAACTCAAAGAATATCGATTTTACAACAGCCGCTAATTAATCAGTTACCTCTACAGTCTCGTTCTGAACGTCGCATCATCCGAGAATCTGCACGGACCCGGGTCTCACCAATGAGTTCGTACCACACCAATCTTAGTTGACTATTTATTTACTAGAAAGCTAAAATGATGATAAAAGATACACATACACAAAAACACATTCTAGGCTATTGATTAGAACTTAGTATAACGGGCCAACACACTATGGCGCGTGTTACCCAAAATGGGGATTTAAAAGAGAGAGAAAGAGAGAAAGTACACGAGAGAAATATACATTTGTGTGAATTTGTCAGCTATGCTTATTCTAACCCTAATCTTGCCCCAAACTGCCGCTCTTATGGGTCAGAATATAATGACGTAATTACGTGTGGAAGGTCTCCATGGATTTCCCGCGTGGACCGTTCAGGCTGCTCAATGACGCACTTCTCCGGCGCACCTCTCTAGTTGTCCTCACGATGTCAGTGTCCTTTTTGGCTTACTGGCCTGTTCCCTTGCCCTGGCTCTGGAAGGGATCTTCTGATGACAGACAGCTCCGTGGTGTTTAGAGCTCACAGCGTAGGAATGAAACAGTGTAGATACCACGATTCGATGGGGCGTGGAGGCTAGGTGGTTCGGCTTGAATTCACCCGCTTAGACACAGCTACTCATCAGTAGCTTGGGTAGAAAAAGATTTCTTTGTCTTCAAACTTGTTTTGGGTTTGTTGACTTTTTAGACCTTTGGCTGCAGCTCGGGTCACTTAGTCTGATCTGTTAATTCTGCACTCACAGGTTTTATACCCTCGGGTCAGAAGTGGGCGTAACCGCCTTTAGGGCAATTCTCTGGGGGTACCAAGTTAAAAGGCAAGGTCTAGATTTGACTCAAATCAAATTTTAGACAACTAGCTTCACATTTCATCTTTACCAAAACATTCTCTTTGATTTGGACATTTTCCACACAACGTACAATGTATAAACATCAAACATATACGAGGAAAACTCTTAACGTTACAATGTTTTCATAATAACGTCATCTATTAACCTTTAATAACAAAACAAAAATGACATACATTTTCATATTCCATCTATCGTCATGACCACCATTGTAGCTGACGGAAACCATTGTTCCAAAGTCCCTTTATTGCATGTTTAATGTTCTGAGGCTGGTTCTCCATAGGAGAGGACAAAGGAATGTTGTCTGTGGCCTAGGATTTACCATGGGCGTGAGGGGTCATAAAACCCCCACATCTTCAGACCCCTAGATCTCTCCTCCTCTGTTGGGGTTGAGAGATAATCTGTAGGGTTGTGGTCTCCTGTAACCTGACCTGATCAGGACAGTCATGACACTGTAGTCTATGATCAGCTCCTTTGTCTGGCTGACGTTGAGAGAGAGGTTGTTGTCCTGGCACCACATTGACCTCCCCACTATAGGCTGCCTCATCGTCGTCAGTGATCAGTCCTACCACCTTTGTGTCATCAGCAAACTTGATGATGGGGTTGGAGTCGTGCACAGCCATGCAGTCCTTGGTGAACAGCGAGTACAGGAATAAGCACACAACCACGAGGGGCCCTTGTGTTGATGACCAGTGTGGCGGATGTGTTATTGCTTACCCTCACTGCCTGGGGGCAGCCCGTCAGCAAGTCCAGCATCCAGTTGCAGAGGGAGGTGTTCAGTTCCAGGGTTGTGACCTTGGTGATGAACTTGGAGGGGACTATGGTGTTGAACGCTGAGCTGTAGTCAATGAACAGCATTCTTACATAGGTATTCCTTTTGTCCAAGTGTGTGAGGGCTGTGTGGAGTGCAATAGAGATTGCGTCGGGGCGGTATGGAGTGGGTCCAGGGTGTCTGGAATGATGGTGTTGATGTGAGTCACGATCAGCCTTTCAAAGTATTTCATGACTATAGATGTGAGTGCTGCGGCGTTCTTGGGCATGGGGACTATGATTGTCTGCTTGAAACAAGTTGGTATTAGTGACCAGAACAGGGATAGGTCAGTGAAGACACTTGCCAGCGCATGCTCTGAGTATGCGTCCTGGTATTCTGTCTGGTCCCGCAGCCTTGCGAATGTTAACTTGTTTAACCTCTCTTGGGTACGTGAGACGTTATCGTCCCACCTCTTCAACAGCCAGTGAAACTGCTGGGCGCCAAATTCAAATACAGAAATACTCATTATAAAAATTCCGAAAACAAAACATATTTTACATAGGTTTAAAGATGAACTTCTTGTGAATCCAACCACGGTGTCAGATTTTAAAAATGCTTTACGGCGAAAGCATACCTTACGATTATTTGAGAACATAGCCCAGCAGACAAATCATTACAAACAGCAACCAGCCAAGTAGAAGAGTTACACAAGTCAGAAATAGAGATACAATTAATCCCTTACCTTTGATGATCTTCATATGGTTGCACTCAGCAGACATTCATTTACTCAATAAATGTTCCTTTTGTTCGATAAAGTCTCTTTATATCCAAAAACCTCAGTTTTGTTCGCGTTTTCTTCAGTAATCCACAGGCTCAAACGCAGTCAAAACAGGCAGACAAAAAAATCCAAATTGTATTCGTAAAGTTCATAGAAACATGTCAAACGATGTTTATATTCAATCCTCATGTTGTTTTTAGCCTAAATAATCAATAATATTTCAACCGGACAATAACGTTGTCAATATAAAAGGTAAACAAGAAAGGCACTCTCGGTCGCCCGCATGAAAAAGCTCTGTGACACTTTAGGGTACACTCATTCAGACTGCTCTTACTTCCTCATTTTTCAGAATACAAGCCTGAAACAATTTTTAAAGACTGTTGACATCTAGTGGAAGGCATAGGAACTGCAATTTGAGTCCTAAGTCAATGGATACTGTAATGGCATTGAATAGAAAACTACAAAACCAACAAAAAAACTACTTCCCGAATGGATTTTTCTCAGGTTTTTGCCTGCCAACACTTATCTTTCCAACTAGTTTTCGCAGTCTTCATCAACAACTGAGGCGTGCTACAGAAGAGTCTGCACTTTCTTTTCAAACGACTTTGCTGACTTTAACTGAATGATAAACAGACAAGAGTTACCATGGTAAAGCATAGATCAACGGTCAGAGGGAAGCCACATACATGCTGTATATTGAAAAGGGAGCATGCCGATGCTCCTTAAAAAACCTGTCAATTGAGAAAGAAATATGGTTAAAAGCAACGCTGACAGCTCCACTTTGAGAGATACTTTGAGAGTGTTATCTAGTGATCAGTGATATCTGAACATGTAGATGCTTGTGCAGATAATTGAAGATTAAGAGGAGCTTTGCTGGAGCTTGGCACTTGGCAACAAGTCTACATTCTTATGCCATAATTCTTCAGAGGTAAGAGATCTCCACATTTCAACAGACTTATTAGGGAGATTCCGAACCTTGAAGCTTAAGGCACTTCACAATTCAAGCCATTGGCAGCAGGATACGTACTTAAGTCAAGGTTACAAAATAGATCCATTTGTTGGAGTAGTCTGGCAACATAGACCGAACTCTGAGTTTACCACAGAGCTCTTTAAATATTGGAATTTTCCTTAAAGCTGTTGGAACGTTCACTCGTGGGATGAATCTACACTACAGCATTTGTTCCAAAACTTTTTTGGTCTTGTTTCCCACCTGAATTCTTTCAAAGTTCTCTTTGATCCACAGACTTAAGCGAACCCAAACCAAATGCACAGATTTTTGGAATGACAACCAATTCATTACTTCACTAAAAAGCAGCTTAGTATTAGTAAAAAGCAGGTATTGACAGTGGTGCATCTATCTCTCATCTCCCATCGTCTGCATCCTCTTCCTGCTAAACCATTTCTCCTCTCAGTGTAATTACTAGGTTTGTGTACAACCTCTCAAGGTGTGCAGAATGCAGATCTCTGTGGCTCTTTGTGCATAAATATTGATCCTAGAAGGATTTCCTCCAGCATGCACATTCTTTGTCTTAAGTGTGGCCTACTTGTATCTGCCAAAGGATGCCCGAGTTAGTGGGGATAGTGCATATCACATATTATTTGAAGCCTCATATACTCTGTGCAGTATGTTCTCGGTATGTGGGAGGAAAGTAAATGTTACATATTCCTGTTCCCTGCATGGATTTGAATGGAAGCCACAAAGGGTGCAATGAAAGGTCAGTGCCTTCATTTAAATATTTTAGCAGACACTCTTATCCAGAGCGACTTACAGGAGCAAATAGGGTTAAGTGCCTTGCTCAAGGGCACATCAACAGATTTTCAGCTAGTCGGCGTCGGCATTCGAACCATTGGTTACTGGCCCAACGCTCTTAACCGCTAGGCTACCTGCCGCCCTTCAGAAAGTATTCACACCCCTTGACTTTTTCCACATTTTCTTCTGTTACAGCCTGAATTAAAAATGTATTACATTTAGATGTTTTGGTCACTAGTCTACACACAATACCCCATAATGTCATGTTTTTTAAAACTTATTAC
Organism: Salvelinus alpinus; assembly: GCF_045679555.1. Lineage (NCBI taxonomy): Eukaryota > Metazoa > Chordata > Actinopteri > Salmoniformes > Salmonidae > Salvelinus > Salvelinus alpinus. Next base: position 1,442,459 of record NC_092109.1, read on the forward strand.
AAAATAATAATAAAAAACTGTAAAACTGAAATATCTTGAGTCAGTAAGTATTCAACCCCTTTGTTATGGCAAGCCTAAAGAAGTTCAGGAGTCAAAATGTGCTTAACAAGTCACATAATAAGTTGCATGGTTTTAATAATAGTGTTTAAAATGATTTTTGAATGACTCTCATCTCTGTACCCCACACAAACAATTATCTGTAAGGCCCATTTCAATTTCAAGCACAGATTCAACCACAAAAACAGAGTTTTTCCAATGCCTCGCAAAGGGCAACTATCGGTGGGAAAAATAAAAGACAGACATTGAACATCCCTTTGAGCATGGTGAAGTTATTAATTACACTTTGAATGGTGTAGCAATACACCCAGTCACTACAAAGATACAGGAGTCCTTCCTAACTCAGTTGCCAGAGAGGAAGGAAACCGCTCAGTTGAATTTAAACAGTTACAGAGTTTAATGGCTGTGATAGGAAAAAACTGAGGATGGATCAACAACATTGCAGTTATTTCACAATACTAACCAAATTGGTAGAGTGAAAGGGAGGCTGTACAGAATTAAAAAATATACCAAAACATGCATCCTGTTTGCAATAAGGCACTAAAGTAAACATAAAAATATGTGGCAAGTTAACGCTTTGTATTCAGGACATGAAGTTATGTTTGGGGAAAATCCAACACACACTGAGTACCACTCTTTGTATTTTCAAGCATAGTGGTGGCTGCATCATGCTATGGGAATTCTTGTCATCGGCAATGACTCGGTTTTTATGATAAAAATAAATGGAATAGAGCTAAGCACAGGCAAAATCCTAGAGAAAAACCTGGTTCCTGAGTGGCCTAGTTACAGTTTTGACTTAAATCTTCTTGAAAATCTATGGCAAGACTTGATAATGGCTGTCTAGCAATGATCAACAACCAACTTGACAAAGATGGAATATTTAAAAATAATAATAATATAATAATAATATGCAAAGATTGTACAATTCAGGTGTGAAAAGCTGTTAGAGACTTATCCAGAAAGACTCTTGGCTGTAATCGCTGCCAAAGGCGATTCTAACATGCATTGAGTCATTTATCAAATCAAGATATTTTACTGTTTTTTTTTTACAGACTATTTTTGGGTAGATTGTTGACACAAAAAAAAGACAATTAAATCCATTTGAATCCTACTTTGTAACAAAACAAAATGTGGAAAAAGTCGAGGGGTGTGAATACTTTGATGGCACTGTACCTCAGCACGAGTCTGTAGCCGTCTTGGTTGGACCAAGCAGTTTTTTCCATAAACTAAAGCAACCTCCAGTAGTTACAGTAATACCAAACCTTACATTATAATTGAACACCAATTGTTTTCAGGTTGGTAAGGTAACAGCATGATAAGCCACTTTCATGACAAACTCGTTTGCTGTGCACCAGACCGACATCCAGATGTTGTCTGTATGATGAGGGTGAGAGGGAGTTTCCTAACACCTGCTGCCCTCACTACAGCTGTTTGTTCGGGTAGGAGGGAGGGGTTGGGGAGTCGGAGGGGTAAGGTGGCGATTTATTAGGTAATGAATGATATTAACAAAAGCCCCTTAAAAGCAACAGACGCTACTGGAGAGATGAAACCCAAGAGCCCTGGGCCGCGTTTCCCAAAAGCATCTTAAGGCTTAAAGTTCATCGTTAAAACCATTTCTGACAATAAACTTGGCCTTTTAAGATGCTTTTGGGAAACCCTGCCGTGGTCTATACACAGCACATTTTGTCATTGTCTTTCAGGGATGTTCCTACAGAACATCCCTGAAAGACAATGTCAGCTCTCCTCTCCTGGGTTTTGCAAAGTATGAACTGAAACACTGCAGCTCTACATTGTTCGACTTTGAATTTTTAAGCCTTTGTTGTTGAAATGTAACCCAACACCTGCCACCACATGTCTGACTAAAACAAGTCACCCCATCAGTTCTATTGGACTACCGTGAGCTCATCCAACTAATCTGTGTGCAATATGACGAGGTGCCACCCAGGGTTGGGGTTTATTCTGTCAACTCAGTTCATGTAAGAAATACATCCAAATTGTGAATTGGGGAAAAGTCATCGCTGAAAATGTGGAGCCATCTAGGATCAAGTCAAGCGGTGGAGGTGCAGTGAGTGTCAAATCAAATTGTATTTGTCACATGCTTTGTAAACAACGGGTGTAGACTAACAGTGAAATGCTTACGGGCCCTTCCCGACAATGCAGAGAGAAAGAAAATAGAGAAATAATAGAAAAGTTAAACACATAATAAAAGTAATAATAAATACACAATGAGTAACGGAAGCTTGGCTATATCCACGGGATACCAGAACCGAGTCGATGTGCAGGGGAACGAGGTAATTGAGGTAGATATGTACATATACCTAGGAATAAAGTGACAGATAATAAACAGTAGCAGCAGTGTATCTGATGAGTCCAAGAAGTGAGTGCAAAAGGGTCAATGCAGATAGTTAAATAGTTAACCAAAATGCTACCTGGACTAACTATTTATCAATCTTATGGCTAGTTGAAAGAAGCTGTTCAGGGTCCTATTGGTTCCAGACTTTCCATGCGGTATCAGAGAGAACATTCTATGACTTGGGTGGCTGGAGTCTATGACGATTTTTAGGGACTTCCTCTGACACCGCCTGGTATAGAGGTCTTGGATGGCAGGGAGCTCAGCTCGGCCCCAGTTACTTACTGGGCTGTACGCAGTACCCTCTTTAGCGCCTTGCGGTCGGATGCAGCCAGTCAAGATGCTCTCAATGGTGCAGCTGTATAACTTTTTGAGGATCTGAGGGCACTTGCCAAATCTTTTCAGCCTCCTGAGGGGGAAGAGCCGTTGTCGTGCTCTCTTCACAACTGTGTTGGTGTGTGTGGACCATGATAGATCCTTAGTGGTGTGGACACCAAGGAACTTGAAATTCTCAACCCGCTCCACTTCAGCCCCGTCGATGTTAATGGGGGCCTGTTCGGCCCTCCTTTTCCTATAGTCCACGATCAGCTCCTTTGTCTTGCTCACAGGGAGAGATTGTTGCCCTGGCAACATACTGCCAGGTCTCTGACCTCCTCCCTGTAGGCTGAACAGTTACACGTTGACAGTCATAGTCATATGTAAAACATATTTATGGAGCGTTTGGTGACGTTCATCTCCAACATCTATTAAAGATGAATTCCTCAACTGAATAATGAGCAAATGATGGTGCACTGTTTTATTGTTTCATGTTAAAGACATGGCATGGCAGCTTATGGAGTGAATGTTTTGTAATATGGTGAATTATACGAACTTGTTTTGCCAAGATTCATGAAATACGAATTTATGAGTACAAAACGCTCATTGAACAATTATATCATTCTATCCAACCTTGATGGGCTATCAGCAGGACAAATAGACTCTTACAGAGTCCACAAAATGCATAGTTTTTTTAAACACATCTGGATGGATCCATAACGAATTGCTATGGGAGTAAATATCACTGAATGACAGAAATATTGGAATAAAGTAGGCTAATGAAGGCAACAAATTGTTGCTTACTGGAACACCCAGAGTCATCCACTTGTTATAATAGGATTTGAAGCAATAGCCTACCTGCGTGTGGTCAACTATTTCAGCACCGTTTCGCGCTGCTCTGAGACAAGCATGGGGACTGGTCTTGATAAATCAATGAGATTTTTATTTTCACTGAATCTCCGTTTGGGTATTGGTTAGCCTACAATTAGGGTGTGGAAATGTTAGGATTGGATGTTAGCTCTTCACTCGCAGTCACTTAGTAGCCTACTCCCGACCGGTCACGTTGTATAGCGCCATATTTTCCTAATGGGAACCCTGAGGGTTTTGTTTTTCTTGGAATAGAAACACCATAATATTAATCAAATTAAGTAAGCTAAATTTAAAATCAATCCCATATACTAGGTTCTTACATTAACATTTTCTAGTACAACCAATATTAAAAACAGTCAAATGCTTCTCAAAGATGCCCTCTGGTGGTCAAACTAGCACTAACTAGCATTAGTGTCAACAATGGCTGATACTTAAATAACGTGCCATAGAATTTTGCGGCAGCCCGCAAGGTGTGCTGCAGTATAACACAACTTTTAAAGGAAGAACCACTGTACCACAACGACTGAAATGACTACAACATTTAAAAAAAGAGCTGCAGTTAGTTTCAAAGTGAGTGGCAAGGAATACGTTAGTCCTAAATATTTCTGAAACATTGTATTTGGGACAAATCATTCACTTAACCCTAAATCTTGTAATACATAATGTGGAAAATGAGCAAGTTGAGGTGACTAAACTGCTTGGAGTAACCCTGGATTGTAAACTGTCATGGTCAAAACATTGATATAACAGTAGCTAAGATGGGGAGAAGTCTGCCCATTACAAAGCACTGCTCTACCTTCTTAACAGCACTATCAACAGGGCAGGTCCTACAGGCTCTAGTTTTGTCGCACCTGGACTACTGTTCAATCATGTGGTCAGGTGCCACAAAAAAGGGACTTAGGAAAATTGCAATTGTCTCAGAACAGGGCAGCAAGGCTGGCCCTTGGATGTACGCAAAGAGCTAACATTAATAATTTCCATGTCAATCTCTCCTGGCTCAAAGTGGAGCAGAGATTGACTTCATCCCTACTTGTATTTGTGAGAGGTATTGACATGTTGAATGCACCGAGCTGTCTGTTTGAACTACTGGCACACAGCTCAGACACCCATACATACCCCACAAGACATGCCACCAGATGTCTCTTCACAGTCCCCAAGTCCAGAACAGACTATGGGAGGCGCACAGCACTACATAGAGCCATAACTACATGAAACTCTATTCCATATAGAGTAACTGTTGCAAGCAGTACAATTAGATTTAAAATCAAGATAAAAATACACCTTATGGAACAGCGGGGACTGTGAAGCAACACAAACATAGGCACAGACACATGCATGTAGATATGTTGTAGTGGTGGAGTAGGGGCCTGAGGGCACACGGTGTGTTGTGAAATCTGTGAATGCATTGTAATGTTTTTAAAATGGTATAAACTGCCTTAATTTTGCTGGATCCCAGGAAGAGTAGCTGGGATCCATAATAAATACAAATCATTTACTTTCTTTGAACGGTACTTAGTTGCATATACCTCTGTTCACAGGGATGGCCTCAGAAGACCCACAACTATGGCCTGAAGAAGAGGGGCAGATTTGGCCATACTCAGGACATACTGAAGGAACGATTGCGCCCGTCGGGAGGTGTCTATCCAGAGACTGTGCTTCCAGGGAATGGAACAGAGTTGGTCTGGAACCGGCCTCGTTGCGGCGTTCCAGACTATCCTACTCAGAAGCAAGGTGGTGTCTCGGACTACCACATGCGGAAGGGGGAAACCTTTGGAGGAAAGCAGCGTCAGAAGCGATTCGTTCTCTTTGGGGGGCGCTGGGACAAGACTGACCTCATCTACAAGTAAGGGTCTTCTTCTTGGGTCGCTCTAGAGTCTAGACACACTCATACATTGCTTTTTCAATGGGGTCTACTATTTTGGGGGAGTTTTCTGGGGAACCTTTATACGTGGCATGCACTCAATATGTCACTGATGTCTTAGTAGTTTAGCCAGCATGCGCAGAGATAGAAAGGCAATCCCCGTCAAGATAGACTGGTTCACTTCTACATTACACTGGCTGACAAAGGCCGCTACAGGGGGTATTTTCTTCTGAATGAAAGGTGGGTGATGGGGAAATATGTATCGTGCTGGTCCCCATCCTAACTTCTTTTATATGCTCAAAAACAGTAATTATTTGGGTGAGATCACCCAGGTTTCAGCTACTGTGAGGAGGGAGGAGCCTTTACATTTAAAGGTCCAATGCAGCCATTTTATCTCAATATCAAATCATTTCTGGGTAACAATACAGTAAGTTATTGTGATTATTTTAAATTAAAATGGTCAAAAATAAACAAAAATAGCTTCTTAGCAAAGGGCAATTTTTCAAGCAAGACAATAATGTTGCTAGGACTGTCTGGGAGCGCTCAGAGTGGGGAGGGGAGAACTAGCTGTTATTGGCAGAGGTTTGGAACTCCAAAGGCCAAAACTCCATCCCACCAAAACAAGCTGAAATCATAATGTTCACAATTGCACAGTATTATTCCTACCTCAGTGTGGAAATATACAGTGTATTGGGAAATTATTCAGACCCCTTCACTTCTTCCACATTTTACACAAATATCCGCAGCGTTGAAGGTCCCCAAGAACACAGTGGCCTCCATCATTCTTAAATGGAAGAAGTTGGGAACCACCAAGACACTTTCTAAAGTTGTCCACCAGGCCAAACTGAGCAATCGGTGGAGAAGGGCCTTGGTCAAGGAGGTGACCAAGAACCCGATGGTGACTCTGACAGAGCTCCAGAGTTCCTGTGGAGATGGGAGAACCTTCCAGAAAAACAGCCATATCTGCATCACTCCACCAATCAGACCTTTATGGTAGTGTCTAGACAGAAGCCACTCCTCAGTAAAAGTCACATGACAGTGGACTTGGAGTTTGCCAAAAGGCACCTAAAGGACTCTGACCATGAGAAACAAGATTCTCTGGCCTGAATGACAAGCGTCACATCTGGAGGAAACCAGGCACCGCTCATCACCTGGCCAATACCATCCCTACGGTGAAGCATGGTGGTGGCAACATCATGCTGTGGGGATGTTTTTCAGCAATAGGGACTGGGAGACAGGTCAGGATCAAGGGAAAGAGGAACGGAGCAAAGTACAGAGAGATCCTTGATGAAAACCTGCTCCAGGACCTCAGACTGAGGTGAAGGTTCGCTTTCCAACAGGACAACGACCCTAAGCACACAGTCAAGACAATGCAGGGGTGGCTTCGGGACAAGTCTCTGAATGTCCTTGAGTAGCCCAGGCAGATCCCAGACTTGAACATCTCTAGAGAGACCTGAAAATAGCTGTGCAGCAACACTCCCCATCTAACCTGACAGAGCTTTATAGGATCTGCAGAGAAGAATGGGAGAAACTCCCCAAATACAGGTGTGCCAAGTTTGTAGCGTCTCGAGGCTGTAACAGCTGCCAAAAGAGCTTCAAAGTACTCAGTAAAGGGTCTGAATACTTATATCAAAAAAGGAAATATTATATTTACGTATATAAATGTGCAAAAATGGCTAAAAAACGTTTTTTTGCATTGTCGTTATGGGGTATTGTGTATAGATTGATGAGGGGGAAAAAACAATTTAATCAATTTTAGAATAAGGCTCTAACATAACAAAATTTGGAAAAAGTGAAGGGGTATAAATACTTTCTGAATGCACTGTATATAAATCACAGGAAAATCCCTTTTTTACTGCACTGGGCCCTTTAATCCAAAACGAAAGAAATTTCAGTGATGGATAACTAACTTTGTTGTTCACTTGCAACTGCTGTCTTAAGCTCTGCTGTAGACATCAATAATATAATATATGTGACCCGTTTCAGGAAACTAGGCTATGTCGCGGGTCACTACTTCACAGGAGAGCCGTTTGAACATAACCTTTTTTATAAATCAAAATGTTGTTTTTTAGGCAGAAATTTATTTTCGAACATGTGAACATTCATATGCCTTAATAACAAACGTGTATGCGATCTGTAAATACGAATACAATTGTTAAATTACGAGCCTAGTTGATTTAGCCACAGAAAAAAGACGGCAACCTTCCCGTTAGCCATGATTGGCTGAGATAAGAGTGCTGGTCATGCCGAGAGATGAGTTTGGATTGGTGCCATAACGCACGCTTCTGTCTATTTGAGCTGGTCAGTATGTGTTGGTAATCCTGTCTAATGCAGCTTTTTAAAAATGTATTGCGTAGTAAAACTGCAGAAGTGTTGCTCTCCACTTTCTGGAGTACTGAGTTTTGAAATCAGTGGAATCCGAGTGATAGCGAAGGAGATGGAAAAAAACCCTGTCTCCAGATTAAATCTTCAGACTAAGGGCAACCATGGCATTCGTGACAGGAGACGCATCCATCTATGATGTATACGGATGGGTAAGATAGTCTAGCTAGCTATATTTTAAGATATTAAGTGTTTCTAATCTTGAGTGTACTGTTAGCTAGCTAACGTTAGCTGGCTGGCTCACGTTACGTGTATGATCTTATTATTCGTATCTCAGAGCCATTTGCTTGGCTAGTTATAGCCTAATGTTAGCTAGGTAACATTGAATCTGGTAGGTTAACGTCGTGAGTTGGGATTATGGTTCATTGTTTAGCTAGCTACATGTCTTAACAAAAGACTACACTATGCAAGTAATCATTTCGGGTGCGTTTGTCAATTCAGTCTGGCCATCTACTCCGATTTCAGAGCGCACTCGACTGAGTATGCCAGAGCACAAAATAACTAATGAATTTACGGACGCTCAACAAACGTTGAATATGGCCGGTGTCAGTAAACGTCAACAAAAAAGCGTAAATAAATTGTTGCCAGGAGCACATTTACAGTCACCAATGCTCTGGATAACATGAAAACAGTCTAACCAGCTCTGCTAGGGCGAGTAGAATGGTCAGAGTTTGGGTGGGGGCTAAAGCTTAAGAGGGTGTGAACGATGATGAATGGGTGTAGACAAGGAAGAGCTCTCCATTAGGTACCAAGACATTCAAAGGCCATTTTCTCAAAAGTGAGGTTACAAGTTTATCAACTTTCAAAGCAGAATTACTTTTCCATTGTTCCTCAAATGCAGTGTAGGATATACCATTTTGTAGCTCTGTGTCTCTGCTTTCATCCAATGTAAAAAACACCATTTCAAATGTTGCTACATAAGACCGAATCAAGGCGGTCGGTCACATATGCAATTTAGCAGACACCTTTATCCAAACCAACTTAGTCATGCATGCGTACATTTTACGATTGGGTGGTCCGGGAATCAAACTCACTACCCTTGCGTTACAAGCATCATGCTCTACTAACTGAGCTACAAAGGACCTCAAAGGAGAGGGTGCCCAGTCTATGTGTATTCAGTGTTTAGCTGTGCTTATGATAAAATTTCAAAAACAAACGTAACAGAAAACTAGGAGGCACTACTTCAATTTAGTTTGGTATTTCTTTGCCTTTGAAGCATCTTTTGATTGACACGATGAACCCTGTGCCATCAGGGTCGTTTGGTCCCCTCCTTGTGTTTTGACTGCCTCGGCTCTTCCATTGCAGTTAAAAGACAGGCCTAGCCAGACATTGGCCACCCTCCTACTCTGTCATTAGGAGTCTGGCAGTTGTGACCTGAAAAACCCACAGCCATTTACATGAGTCAGAGCACTCAAGCATGTTACAGCAGAGCAGCCCACATATTTCCCAACATCTGCACATACAGCTCAGCAGGGAGGGGGGCTGGAGAGGGGAAAGGTCAAGCTAGTAGTTACTTCCAGGAGAGTGTTATCAGAGCAGAGCCAAGAAGAATAAGTCTTTGTTGTTGCGGCACTCAATTTCCATTTCAACACTACAGTAAGTGTCACTCTTGAGAGAAAATCTAGACGATGTAAAAACATAGAGAGAAATAATGGTGTAGAATAAAAAAAATAGAGAGCTCATGTTTTCATGTGAAAAATGCCATATGTATTGATCAAACGTAAAAATGCTGAGTATAATCAACCACCCTTCGCCAAACACCAAAATATTGCCTCATTAGTCATCATTACTCATGTTCCCTTTGAGGTAACCACTTACTAAGTTTCCCTAAATATGGCTTCATGGTCATTTTGCTGATTGTCAACAGGTACAGAACCTCCCGTGCCCTTTACTCCCTCACACACAATAATTTCTGCACACACAGCTGAGTGGCCTCTTTTCAAGAAAGAAATGATTTACAGCACAGTAAAGGGTGTGTACTGTACTCTGCTGGCTCATCACATTTTTACCTCAGGAGACACACAACATCACAGAGCGGGACCTGCATCTTTTGCCCCTCGAGCCAGCAATCAGCACTGTTGTTCCCACTCCTCTTCTCCCACAGTGCCTGGCTGTGGTGAGGACCAAGTCGAGCGACTGACTCCAGGGGGGGTCATTACCAGGCCAGTGTTTTGCTGTCTCCTCTGTGTTGACTTTGTTGTACAAATAACGGACTGTAGCATTAGCAACACAGTGACTGTTCCATAGTCGTCTCTAACTCCTCCCAGAGCACAACTTTGAAGTGGAACTGACAGTGTTTTAATTACTTTGCAGATATGAAACAGACAATCATCATATCAGGCAAAATATCAAATTCCCAGTTTTTGCTACAAAACCAACTTTATAAGAGGTTATAAAAATAGGTTCTATTTTACTCAGAATTCCATGGCGTACAGTAAGGCGTTGTTGGCAGAGTAGATGGATGCAGTCCAATGCATGATTAATATAATTCAAAAATACATTTCTTGGTAGTCCCAAAAATATTGCTATCAAGTTGTAAATCACAGCTGGCCTGTCACATTGTTTGCTGCCTCCACCCATTCGGAATGCTCTGTTTCAGATTCAATGACTCAATATTTTGAATAAACGGACGACTGTAACTAAGGCTGGGAATGTCAATACAAGTCCCAGCAAGCACTGACAATGAAGAACCCAAAAACGAAATCTTCAACAAAACACCACGCAAAGGAAAAACATGTACACCAATTACAACATTTCAGCAGTAGCCTAGGCTGGCTACTCAACCACAATACATTGAGTGTACCATACAGCAATGCTGCATTCATTATTTATTTAGCAAGCTAAAACAGAGAGCCTAACATTAGCTATCTAATAGGAGGATGCCATGTCATTGGAGGAGTGGGTAAGTGACCGACTTTTCCCCCTCATATCGTTTCAGTGGCTACAGCTGAAGATACAGCTGTCATTTGCTACGGCCTGAAAACACACACTCCAGTTCAAAGTGCAGGCCCGTGTGGCAAATAGCTTATTTGCACATAAGCCTGATGTAGCTCTGATTGGCTATGGCGCATCGGTCTGCGTAGACTCCGGTCTTGGACAAGACAGATGTTTTGTTTACGGCAGTGTCTATTAAATGTCCAAACCCACGGCCGCCTTCCCACTCTATATTGCTGTAGAATTTTCACAAATGCCTTACTATACAGTACCAGTCAAAAGTTTGGACACAGCTACTCATTCCAGGGTTTTTCTTTATTTTTTTACTATGTATAAAAGTAGAGAAGACATCAAAACTATGAAATAACACATATGGAATCATCTAGTAAGCAAAAAAGTGTTAAACAAATATATTTGAGATTCTTCAAAGTGACCACCCTTTGCCTTGATGACAACTTTGCACACTCTTGGCATTCTCTCAGCCGGCTTCATGAGGTAGTCACCTGGAATGCATTTTAATTAATAGGTGTGCCTTGTTAAAAGTTCATTTGTGGAATTTCTTTCCTTCTAAATGCATTTGAGCCAATCAGTTGTGTTGTGACAAGATAGGGTTATCTTCTGTATACCACCCATATTTGGTAAAAGATCAAGTCCATATTATGGCAAGAACAGCTCAAATAAGAAAAGAGAAACAACAGTCCATCATTAATGTAAGACATGAAGGTCAGTCAATCCGGAAAATGTCAAGAACTTTGAAAGTTTCTTAAAGTGCAGTCGCAAAAACCATCAAGCCCTTTGATGAAACTGGCTCTCATGAGGACTGCAACAGGAAAGGAAGGCCCAGAGTTACCTCTGCTACAGAGGATAAGTTCATTAGAGTTACCTGCCTCAGAAATGTCAGCCCAAATAAATGCTTCAGAGTTCATGTAACAGACACAGATCAACATCAACAGAGGAGACTGCGTGAATCAGGCCTTCATTTTAATTTAACCTTTATTTAACCAGGAAGGGCTCATTGAGATTTAGAATCTCTTTTTCAAGAGCGTCCTGGCCAAGATAGGCAGCACCAAGTCATTACAAAAATTACAGACAGACATGAAAAACTACAAGTCATCTAGTAAAAACCATTGAATTCACAAGAGTATAACAATATCAAAAACAGCAAATTAAAAACATTGACAGGTCAGGGAATCAGCCTCAAAATCCTTCATCAGTGATTTAAAAAGTTCTTCCAGTTTAAAATTATTTTGTAAGGTGTTCCAAGACGATGGCGCAGAGTACATAAAAGACCTTTTACCAAATTCAGGTCGGACATTTGGAACAGTTAGCAGGATAAAGTCTAGCGAACGAAGAGAGTACCCACCACATTTCTGAACAATAAAAATGCCCAAATAAAAAGGTAGTAAACCCCAAATGGCTTTCATGGTCGAATTCATGGTCGAATTGCTGCAAAGAAACCACTACTAAAGGGCACCAATAATGTCACGCTGGTATGAAGGGATCGGGAGACAGGCACAGGAATGCGTAATAGGGTTTTTTATTTCCCAAATGACAGCTTGCCGTGTAAAGTCACGTGGAAGAAGACCAAACACGTATACAAAACACAGGGGAGAAACCCAAACAAAAGAGCGAGGAGTACCTCGAATAAATACACGATTGCATAATGATTATCCCACGGGACGAGACCCGTAATCATCTGCACAATATACCTGGCACGAAAGCCAAAAAAATATAGCACAGGTACTCACACGACCAACGGACATTGAACCTATAATCAACAGGACAATGGTGAACAAAGGGCACACTTACACAATTACTAATCAAATAGGAATAGGGACCAGGTGTGCGTAATGACAGTTCTGGAGGGATCCGTGACAAATAAGGAGAGACTTGCTTGGGCCAAGAAACACAAGCAATGGACATTAGATCGGTGGAATTCTGTCCTTTGTTCTGATGAATCCAAATTTGAGATTTTTGGTTCCAACCGCCATGTCGATGTGAGATGCAGAGTAGGTGAATTGGATGATCTCCGATGGTGAGGTTCCCACCGTGAAGCACGGAAGAGGAGGTGTGATGGTGTGGGGGTGCTTTGCTGGTGACAGTTGGTTATTTATTTAGAATTCAAGGCATACTTAACCAGCAAGGCTACCACAGCATTCTGCAGCAAAAGGCCATCCCATCTGGTTTGCGCTTAGTGGGACTATCATTTATTTTTCAACAGGACAACGACCCAACACCTCCAGGCCGTGTAAGGGCTATCTGACCAAGAAGGAGTGTGATGGCGTGCTGCATCAGATGACCTGGCAATCACATGACATCAACCCAGTTGAGATGGTTTGGGATGAGTTTGACCACAGAGTGGAGGAAAAGCAGCCAACTAGGGCTCAGCATATGTGGGAACTACTTCAAGACTGTTAGAAAAGCATTCCAAGTGAAGCTGGTTGAGAGAAAGCCAAGAGTGTGCAAAGCTGTCATCAAGGCAAAGGGTGGCTACTTTGAAGAATCTAAAATATAACATATATTTTGATTTGCTGAACACTTTTTTGTTTACTACATGATTCTATATGTGTTATGTCATAGTTTTGATGTATTCACTATTAGTCTACATTGTAGAAAATAGTCCAAATAAAGAAAAACCTTGAATGAGCATGTTTGTGCAAACTTTTGACTGGTACTGTACGTCGTTCCCCAAAACGTCATACATTCATGAAAATGACCATATCTAAGTGCTTGATTGTCATATTTTTTAAAGGTGTCATATTCTTTCTGAAGGTGTATATGATTTTAATAAGATTTCATGTTGGCGTCAGGTGCTGTAGGTGGAATCGGGCCCCGGCATGCATCACCCTCGTAGGGTTAGGGAGATTTATTTAGGTAGATTGGGGTTATACAGTGACAGCACAACCTGGTCTCTCCTGTCTGGGCATGCATGTAGGGCCTCCACACAATGAGACACAATCAATTTCTCTAACGCACCCAACTACCCACACAAGCCATTATGAAATCTAAAATGAAGAATGAAAGTGATAGCCCCCATGGCTGGTATTAAGGGAGGTAGGAAAGAAAATGTCTGCAGGGCAGAGGGGCAATGGATTGCGAATGAAAGAGGAAGTGGATAATGGCACGAGATGGAGATTGAGACAAAACATGTCACGGTTGTTTAAATGTCCTCCATAGGGAGTAGCCTGGGGAAAACAAGCGCTGCCCTTTCTGTCTGTCAACGCCTGTCATAATAATGCAGGTCTTAATGTTTGGAAGCACAAACAACCTCAGTCAACTCTCCCTTTAGCCTTCTCCGGTAATCCACATCAACTGTGAACAAGTGAAGTTATGTTGCTATGTACTGCACATGACCTATGCCTTGAATTATGAATCCGAATACATGATTATGAATAAAGAGTGTTGGTTGGTTAGTTGGGTCAGTATGCAAGAACCTCTATCTCATAGTCTTTGTTCATGTTGCTGTATACGAACCATGCCATCATGGTGTCAGTTGATCTGCCATTGTGCAGACAGTTGAGCTACTCCATAGATCCCATTCAGCAACGTATGATATCAGATTCCTTTGTCAGCTCCAACCCGCCAGTCAAGCTAGGCAGCATCAGACTGAGCTTTGCGCCCAGTTTACTGCAGCCTCTCTCTCACAACAGCCAGATTATCCCGGGCCGAGGCCAGGGTCACCTCGTGCCCATAAAGCAACCAGAGAAATGCCCCCTGCAAAAGAGGATTATGGGTAGAACACAAAGTTGCCAATCACACCGGTGGTCCCTGACACAAGTGTGTGTGTGTGTGTGTTGCAGGATTATGCGCTACCCTTGGCAACTGAGTAAGGAGAAAGTGCGTCGAATCCTACAGGAGGCGCTGCTTGTGTGGAGTGACGTCACGCCCCTGAAGTTCACCGAGGTCAGCAGTGGGAGAGCTGATATCATCATCGACTTCACCAGGTAATCATCATACTAGATGATAGATGTTCTAAGTTTGTATTTGTGCATTTTGGGCTTTGTGGTCAGAGGCGAAAACAACTTGTATCTGCTAACACTATGAGAACCTGAGGCATCCAAAGTGCCAGGCTTGGGATCAAGATCAACTCTTTTTCAACTCACTTATTTCAGGAAATCAATAGAAAGTTTAGGAAATTAAGACAAAAATGCCCCATCAATTAGTAGGACAGTTTTTAAATATACTTTCAATATACCAGCATAACTGCATGACTCAACTAGAAATTAATCACAGTATTTGCACACTTCAGCACTGCCATACAGTATACAGTACCAGTCAAATGTTTGGCCACACCTACACGTTCAAGGGTTTTTCTTTATTTTTTCTGCAATGTAGAATAATAGTGAAGACATCAAAACTATGAAATAACACATATGGAATCATGAAGTAAACAAAAAAGTGTTAAACAAATCAAAATATATTTGAGATTCTTCAAAGTAGCCACCCTTTGCCTTGATGACAGATTTGCACTCTTGGCATTCTCTCAACCAGCTTCATGAGGAATGCTTTTCCAACAGGCTTGAAGGAGTTTCCACATATGCTGAGCACTTGGTGGCTGCTTTTCCTTCACTCTGTGGTCCAATATATCCCAAACCATCTCAATTGGGTTGAGGTCGGGTGATCGTGGAGGCCAGGTCATCTGATGCAGCACTCCAGCACTCTCCTTTTTGGTCAAATAGCCCTTACACAGCCTGGAGGTGTGTTGGGTCATTGTCCTGTTGGGGAAAAAAATGATAGTCCCACCAAGCACGAACCAGATGGGATGGCGTATCCCTGTAGAATGCTGTGGTAGCCATGCTGGTTAAGTGTGCCTTGAATTCTAAATAAATCACAGACAGTGTCACCAGTAAAGCACCCGCACACCATCACACCTCCTCATCCATGCTTCACAGTGGAAACCACACTGGCTCTAATTAACATCCTAGGTCTGTAAGCCATGCTTCAGGGTGGATTCCCCCCCCTGAAGCAGAAACAGGTTTTTAAACACTCTTCAACCTGCACTTGAATGTTACAAAGCAGGACTTGTTTGCTGCGGTTAATGTGAATGAACGTCCTCAGGGCAAACTTTTTCCACCCTCATCTGATTTTTTTGTTCTGGCACGAGCACAACAGAATTATATTCCCTTGTCTTAAATGACTGTATCCACCTACACACCAGACCTACAGTGCCTCCAGAAAGTATTCATACCACTTGACTTATTCCACAGTTTGTTGTCAAAAGGCAAAATGGTTTAAATATATATTTTTCTCACCCATCTACACATAATACTCCATAATGACAAAAAGGAAACAGGTTTTTAAACATTTTTGCAAATGTATTACAAATAGAAAACAGAAATACCTTATTTACATAAGTATTCAGACACTTTGCTATGAGACTCGAAATTGAGCTCAGGTGCATCCTGTTACCATTGATCATCCTTGAGATGTTTCTACAACTTGATTGGAATCCACCTGTGGTAAATTCAATTGATTGGACATGATTTGGAAACGCACACACCTGCCTATATAAAGTCCCACAGTTGAAGACAAGAGTGCATGTCAGAGCAAAAACCAAGCCATGAGGTTGAAGGAATTGTCCGTAGAGCTCCGAGACAGGATTGTGTCAAGGCACAGATCTGGGAAGAGTACCAAAAAATATCTGCAGCATTGAAGGTCCCTAAGAACACAGTGGCCTACATCATTGTTAAATGGAACAAGTTTTGAACCACCAAGACTCTTCCTAGAGTTGGCCGCCCGAGGAAAACTGAGCAATCGGGGGAGAAGGGCCTTGGTCAGGGAGGTGACCAAGAGCATGATAGTCACTCTGACAGAGCTCATCTGTGGAGATGGGAGAAACTCCTAGGACACCCATCTCTGCAGTACTCCACTAATCAGGCCTTTATGGTAGAGTGGCCAGACGGAAGCCACTCCTCAATAAAAGGCACATGACAGCCCGCTTGAAGTTTACCAAGCATCACGTCTGGAGGAAACCATCACTGCTCATCACCTGACCAATACCATCCCTACGGTGAGGCATGGGGGTGGCAGCATCATGCTGTGGGGATGTTTTTCAGTGGCAGGGACTGGGAGATTAGTCAGGATTGAGGGACAGACAAACGGAGCAAAGTACAGAGAGATCCTTGATGAAAACCTGCTCCAGAGCGCTCAGGACCTCAGACTGGGCCGAAGGTTCACCTTCCAACAGGACAACGACCCTAATCACACAGCCAAGACAATGCAGGAGTGGCTTCGGGACAAGTCTCTAAATGTCCTTGAGTGGCCCGGCCAGAGCTCGGACTTGAACCCGATCGAACATTACTGGAGAGACCTGCAGCAATGCTCCCCGATCCAACCTGACAGAGCTTGAGAGGATCTGAAGAGAAGAATGGGAGAAACTCCCCAAATACAGGTGTGCCAAGCTTCTAGCATCACACTCAAGAAGACTAGAGGCTGTAATCGCTGCCAAAGGTGTTTCAACAAAGTACTGAGTAAAGGGTCTGAATACTTATGTAAATGTTATAGTTCAGTTTTTTATTTGTAATACATTTGCGCACATTTCTATAAACCTGTTTTAGAATTTTTTTTCATCAATTTTAGAATAAGGCTGTAACTTCCAAGTGAAGGTGTTTGAATACTTTCCGAATGCACTGTAAGTATTCACACCCCTGAGTCAATACATGTTAGAATCATATTTGGCAGTGATTACAGCTGTGAGACTTTCTGGGTAAGTCTCTACGAGCTTTTCACACCTGAATTTTACAATATTTGTACATTAGTCTTTTAAAAATCCTTTGTTCTCTGTTAAGTTTGTTGTTGATCATTGCTCGACAGCCATTCTCAAGTTTTGTCATAGAATTTCAATCTGATTTAATTAAGGCAAAACTATAACTAGGCCTCTCAATGTCATCTTGGTAAGCAACTTGTGTTTTAGGTTATTGTTCTGCTGAAAGGTGATTTTGTCTCCCAGTGTCCGACTGAACCAGGTTTTCCTCTAGGATTTTGCCTGTGCTTAGCTTTATTCTATTTATTTCATCCCAACAAGTGCTGATGACAGGCCTCCCCTGACATGATGCAGCCACCACCATGCTTAAAAATATAAAGAGTGGGACTCAGTGATATGTTGTGTTGTGTTGGATTTGTTTTTTACAGTATTACTTTAGTGCCTTAATGCAAACAGGATGCATGTTTTGGAATAATTTTATTCTGTACAGTCTTCCTTCTTTTCACTCTGTCATTTAGGTTAGTATTGCGAAGTATTTACAATGTTGTTGATCCATCCTCAGTTATCTCCTATCACAGCCAGTAACTGTTTTAAGGTCACCATTTGCCTCATGGTGAAATCCCTGGGCGGTTTCCTTCCTCTCCGGCAACTGAGTTAGGAAGGACGCCTGTATCTTTGTGGTGACTGGGTGTATTGATACACCATCCAAAGTGTAATTAATCATTTCACCATGCTTAAAGGAATATTCAATGTCTTCTTTTTTATTTTTATCCATCTACCAATAGGTGCCCTTCTTTGCGAGACATAGGAAAACGTCCCTGGTCTTTGTTTGAATCTGTGTTTGAAATGAACTGCTTGATTGAGGGACCTTGCAGATAATTGTATATGTGGGGTACAGAGATGCGGTAGTCTTTTAAAAATCATGTTATACACTACTATTGAGTGAGTCCATGCAACATATTATGTGACTTGTAAAGCACATTTTTATTCCTATTTAGGCTTGCCATAATAAAGAGGGTGAGTACTTATTGACTCAAGACATTTGAGCTTTTCATTTTGTATTAATTTATAAACATTTCTAAAAAGATAATTCGACTTTGGCATTATGGGGTATTGTGTGTGGGCCAGGGACACATTCTAAATTGAATCTATTTGAAATACTGACTGCGATGACAGCATTACTTTGATCAGTTACTGTACAAAAGGTCCAATGGAGCCTACTTGAACATCTGAGCCGAGAACCCAGCAAATAGTCAGTGTCAATTTCCACTTCTAGTGAATCTTAATTCATCTCAAAATGGATACATCCCTGGTACGTACAGTACAAACTTAATAACAAACACGTGAATCAGATTTGTACGGAGCCCCTAAAGTGATGTTATGACTTTTGAAGTGGTCATGAGGTGAACTTTGTCTTAAACAAATGGGTGACCATTTGCCTTGTGCCTCTGTTTGTTGTGTAGGTACTGGCATGGTGACAACCTGCCCTTTGATGGTCCTGGAGGCATTCTGGCTCATGCCTTTTTTCCCAGAACTCACCGGGCAGGCGACATCCACTTTGACTATGACGAGAGTTGGACTGTGGGCAACAGCATGGGTGAGTGAATAGCATAAATAAGCAATTTATGATTCTATAGGTACAGATTTAGGATCTTATTTTGATCACCCTGTTGCAGGATACATTTCCTGGACATTTAAAACTTGTAGTGTATTTGAGGTTTAAAAAGGCTTCTGAAGTTTGTCATTTCCACTTAGAAATATTTGACTTGATTTTACATTATGACAACCCCTACAAAAATGTCCATTAATTATAATCCAAATAATAATTAACATTTATTGTTGCTGCAGGATTATCTTCTTTCTGTTGCAAAATTTATCAAATTAGGATCCTACATCTGTAGTAGTTTATAAGGGAAGATACTGAATAAACACTGCCAAAGATACTGCAAAGTTACTGCCTAAATCTTGCTCAGGAAAGTTTGTTTAAAGCCCTCTGTCTCACAGTCACTGTCCTATGTCCCATGGTGGTCCCTCAGGCACGGACCTCTTGCAGGTGGCGGCCCATGAGTTTGGCCACGTTCTCGGCCTCCAGCACTCCCTGGTCGACCGAGCCGTCATGTCTCCCTTCTACAGCTTCTCATACCCGTTGGAGCTGAGTGACGATGACAAGCAGGGCATCCAATACCTGTACGGCCCACCGCGGAAAGCCACGCCTGTCATCACAGAGACCAATGAGATCGAAACCACTGTGGTGAGGACAAAACATGAATAGAAGTTCAACTTATTAGTGATCACATCCATTGTTGGGAGCATACACAGTGCCTTCAGAAAGTATTCACACCCCTTGACTTTTACCACATTTTGTTGTGTTACAAAGTGGGATTAAATTGTCAATGATCTACACAACATACTCTGTAATGTCAAAGTGGAAGTAACATTTTAACAAAATGAAAGTCAAGGGGTGTGAATACTTTCTCAAGATACTGTAGGTAGACACTGAAACATTATCTGGCTCATTCGCAATGCTTGTTTCAGTGGCCCAATTCATTCTCTTGACAAAAGTTAAGATTCAAGAAAGTGTCTTGCCTTCCAATAGGCTGAGTTGAGCTTCTGCCATTTTGCTTTTGCATGACAACATGTGCTCACTGTGGGTCTCTCTCGCCATGACTTGGCCACAGCCGGACCCCTGCAGGACTAACTTTGATGCAGTGTCCATGATCAGAGGTGAGCTGTTCTTCTTCAAGTCCTGCTATGTGTGGCGTATCCGCGACGGCCGACTGCAGGCGGGGTACCCGGCGCTAGCAACGCGCCACTGGAGGGGGATCCCCAATAACATCGATGCGGCCTACGAAGACAAGACTGGAAACAGCTGGTTCTTCCAAGGTGGGTTCCACCATAAAAACAGAATAACTGCCATACTCTGGGGGCCTTTACCCATTCGAGTAAGTCTATGTCTGTGGACTCCACTGCTCTGTTGGTAGCAGTTGCTTTTAAGCGCTGATATTTGGAAGGCATTGTAAGGAGTACAGAAGTAGCTCGTCCAAGGGCAATAAGTTCCAAGTTGTCCTGATGGTGGCGCTGAACTGCCATAGGATTTGAAACAAGGCTGCTTGCAGCTATATATTTTTTGTTGTTGAAAGGAGATAGTATTTTATGACAGGACCGCTTGTAGCAAATATGCTAGGGGTAAAGAAAGGAAGGGCACAGACAGGAGAGGCCCAAGGTGAGAATTGCCCCTTTGCCAGTTGGTATGTATGGTCCAGAGTCGGAGTTTAGACTGCTATACCAGACTCTGACACATTGGTAGCGTTCTGAGTAGGACCGAAAGTGTGCATTTTGAGAGCCATTTTTATGAAAGTTAAGTTAGGTCAAACTTCTAAAATGAAAGTATTGGACAGCAGATCACGAGGGGGGAAATATGCAGAAGGGCTCAGCCAGTGTTTGGGTGGGTAAATTAGGTCCACAGCTCCTACAAACAGCAGCAGTAGGGAGAAAGATACAGGGTCAGATATTATTCCATCCCACAAAACGTTTACATTACAATTGGGAGTAGAATAATCTGTTCCTAGATCTGTTTCTTAAAAGACATGGGTAATGTTTGGTGTGTTCTCATTTGTGTCCCCTGTGTGTGACATCATTAACAGGTGACAGTTACTGGGTGTTTGACGCAGAGAGGAAGATCACAGGGCCGGACTCGTTGAGTCGGCTGGGCCTCCACGTGTCGGACATCCAGGCAGCCCTCATGTGGGGCGAGGACAAGGCCCAGAAGACTTACCTCTTCAAGTCGGGCACCTACTGGCGCTTCAGCCCCCTGGAGAACCGGGTGGATACAGCCCACCCACGCAGCATGCAGGATTGGGGGGGCATCCCCATGGACATCGACGCTGCCTTCCAGGACCAATATGGTGAGTCGTACTTCCATTACTGTAAGAAGAAAAGATAAGTTAATAATGTATTTTCAGCAAACTTAACATGTGTACATTTTTGTATGAACATAACAAGATTCAACAACTAAGACATAAACTGAACGAGATCCACAGACATGTGACTAACAGACGTGGAATAATGTATCCCTGAACAAAGGGGGGGTCAAAATCAAAAGTAACAGTCAGTATCTGGTGTGGCCACCAGCTGCATTAAGTACTGCAGTACATCTCCTCCTCATGGACTGCACCAGATTTGCCAGTTCTTGCTGTGAGATGTTACCCCACTCTTCCACCAAGGCACCTGCACATTCCCGGACATTTCTGGGGGGAATGGCCCTAGCCCTCACCCTCCGATCCAACAGGTCCCAGACGTGCTCAATGGGATTGAGATCCGGGCTCTTCGCTGGCCATGGCAGAACACTGACATTCCTGTCTTGCAGGAAATCACGCACAGAACGAGCAGTATGACTGGTGGCATTATCATGCTGTAGGGTCATGTCAGGATGAGCCTGCAGGAAGGGTACCACATGAGGGAGGATGATGTCTTCCCTGTAACGCACAGCATTGAGTTTGCCTGCAATGACAACAAGCTTAGTCCGATGATGCTGTGACACACCGCCCCAGACCATGACGAGCCCTCCACCTCCAAATCGATCCCGCTCCAGAGTACAGGCCTCGGTGTAAAGCTCATTCCTTCAACGATAAACACGAATCCGACCATCACCCCTGGTGAGACAAAACCACGACTCATCAGTCAAGAGCACTTTTTGCCAGTCCTGTCTGGTCCAGCGATGGTGGGTTTGTGCCCATAGGCGACGTTGTTGCCGGTGATTTCTGGTGAGGACCTGCCTTACAACAGGCCTACAAGCCCTCAGTCCAGCCTCTCTCAGCCTATTGCGGACAGTCTGAGCACTGTTGGAGGGATTGTGCGTTCCTGGTGTAAATCGGGCAGTTGTTGCCATCCTGTACCTGTCCCGCAGATGTGATGTTCGGATGTACCGATCCTGTGTAGGTGTTGTTACACGTGTTCTGCCACTGCAAGGACGATCAGCTGTCCTTCCTGTCTCCCTGTAGCGCTGTCTTAGGCGTCTCACAGTACGGACATTGCAATTTATTGCCCTGACCACATCTGCAGTCCTCATGCCTCCTTGCAGCATGCCTAACGCATGATGAGCAGGGACCTGGGCATCTTTCTTTTGGTGTTTTTCAAAGTCAGTAGAAAGGCCTCTTTAGTGTGCTAAGTTTTCATAACTGTGACCTTAATTGCCTACCGTCTGTAAGCTGTTAGTATCTTAAAACCTGTTTGGGAAAGGCGTCCCGCTAGCGGCAAACCTGGCCAACATCCGGTGAAATTGCAGAGCGCAAAATTCAAAAACAGAAATATCCATAATGTAAATTCATAAAACATACAAGTGTTATACATCAGTTTAAAGATTAACGTCTTGTTAATCCAGCCGCCGTGTCAGATTTCAAAAAGGCTTTACGGCGAAAGCATACCATGCGATTATCTGAGGACAGCACCCCGCGTACAAAACCATACAAACATTTTCCAGTCAAGTAGAGGAGTCACAAAAGTCAGAAATAGCGATAAAATTCATCACTTACCTTTGATGATCTTCATATGGTTGCACTCATAAGACTCTATGTTACACAATAAATGTTTGTTTTGTTCGATAAAGTCCCTCTTTATGTCCAAAAACCTCAGTTTGTTGGCACGTTTCGTTCAGTAATCCATTGGCTCAAAGGCGGTCACAACAGGCAGATGAAAAATCAAAATAGTACCAGTAAAGTTCGTAGAAACATGTCAAATTATGTTTATAATCAATCTTCAGGTTTTTTTCTGTCTAAATAATCAATCATATTTCAACCGGACAATATAAAGGAACAACAACGAAAGGTGCGCTCTCGGTCGCGCGCACCAAACAGGTCTGGGACTTTCCACTGTCCACTCATTCAAAGTAGTCATTCTCCCTCATTTTTCAGAATAAAAGCCTGAAACAATGTCTAAAGACTGTTCACATCTAGTGGAAGCCATAGGGAATGCAATCTGGGTCATATCTGTTTATATGGTGGATAGGCGTTCAATGGAAAAACACCCATTTCAAAATAATGGCACTTCCTGGATGGATTTTCCATATCATATAAAATCTACCAATTATATGCATTTCTGGGCCTGAGTAACAGGCAGTTTACTTTGGGCACGCTTTTCATCCGGGTGTGAAAATTCTGCCCCCTTTCCCAAACTGGTTTAATGACCGTTCCACAGGTGCATGTTCATTAATTGTTTATGGTTCATTGAACAAGCATGGGAAACAGTGTTTAAAACCTTTACAATGAATATCTGTGAAGTTATTTGGATTTTTACGAATTATCTTTGAAAGACAGGGTCCTGAAACAGGGACGTTTCTTTTTTTGCTGAGTTGAGTAGTATGTACAGGATACACATGGTATACACCGCCCAACGAAACGCTTACTTCCAGGGTCCTTCTCGACAATGCAACAACAATAAGAAATAATAAAATATAAGTATAAGAACATAAAGTAAATGGCTCAGTAAAATATAATAAACATTTTAGTATAAGTATAATACACGAAGGCACAATTTATAGTTCAATATTTACACGTGTTTTAGGGGAAGGGTGGTTGGGGCAGGTGTTTCAATTGTACAGTATTTTGCAATAATAATAAGAGTCTGGTAGCAGCAGTTGTGATGTGTGTGTAGAATGAATGTGTGTGGATGACTGTATGTCTGTGTGCATGAGTGAGTGCATGTGAGTGCAGGTGTTGAGTCCAGTTCCCTCATGGATTTGCAGAGCTCGTACCTGCTTGCCTTGTACGTGTCGCGAGCCACCGAGTCATCAGGGTTTATTTTGCTGACATTGAATGCATTTAAAGTGACACTGACATTGTAAGTGTGTGTTTGTGTTACATGATAATTATGTTGAACTGCAGTGGACTAAATGTTGATCCTTTGTCCTCTTGACAGGATATGCTCATTTCCTGAGTGGGATGCAGTATTGGAAGTTTGACCCGGTGGAGGTGACGGTTTTGGAAGGATACCCACGCTATATCGGCATGGACTTCTTTGGCTGCCCGCTTCCTATTATCAATAAAGCCCAGGAAGAGTCCATATCGCCCGAAGAGGTGAATGGAATATCACGGCCAAATTAATTCGTTTGCTCTTAAGACTGATGTCATTACAATGGGACTTTAGACTGATATAATTATATAATTGCGTAACATCAGCAGGTTGAATGCAGCTATTAGTCAATTAGAGGTGAGGACTTGGTTGAAACTTTCATTATGAACCCAGTCTGAGGTCCGTGGCTGTCTGAAGACCACTAGAAATTGAGGTCATATTTCAACAGATGAATTGGGTATATTTCGTTCTATCATCATCCACAATATGATATTTTCTGGTGTAAAATCAACGCACAGGCTTTCAGAGATACGTTAAAGAGCACACGGCCAGCTCTGCTGAATATATATATATATATTTCTACATGATGTATAGCCTTGATTCTTATTTATTGTTGTTCATTTGTTGTCAAACGTTTTTTTATCCACAGATGAGTCTCAATAATTTTCCTGTGCAGTCCCGCTTTCTTTCATGCCATTGTTTATCAGGTGTAGCAGTGTAAACCTATTTGACAGGGACCCACATTTTCTCTCCAGACTCATTGAGCTCTCTATTTCACACACAGATGCTCAAACAGACTCAACGAGGAAGGTAAATGTGTACCTCAAAAACATTGCTTTGCCTTTAACAGTTAAAGGTTACATTACACTCCAAAATCAAAGTTTGTCAGATGTTTTGATACCTTAAAAGTAGTGTCCTAGGTCGTTGATTTCAACAGAACATCTGTTTTGTACATCCCGCTATACGCCACAATCCAAAATGAATGGAAAAGATAAGCACCATTCAATTTACTGTGCTTACCTTTTCAATTTATTTGGGTTTGATGCATATTTTTATTTTACATTTAACTAGGCAAGTCAGTTAAGAACACATTCTTATTTACAACGACGGCCTATCCCGGACGACGCTGGGCCAATTGTGCACTTCCCTATGGCACTCCCCATCACGGCCGGATGTGATTCAGCTTGGATTCGAACCAGGGATGCCTCTTGCACTGAGATGCAGTGCCTTAAACAACTGTGCCACTCTGGAGCCGATATAGCTAGAGGGTTGTGAATTCATCCTGACTTTAGACAAACTTTGAGGCCTGAAGAGATGACAAAGTTTATTTTCGAGTGTAATGTCCCTTTAACACAACATTGATATGATGATTTTACAGTGGTGGAAGCCAAGCATCGCATATCAACAGTTTTCACAGTGATACCTCATCAGGTAAAACGTCCTTCATGTTCTTCTCTGACTACTCCAAGATGATGCTGTAAACCTTATTCATGTTGTAGCGTGTAGCCATTTGTCATGCAGCTAGCGTCAATGAGAAAGCCATTGGTGTTGCAGTGTATCAGTGCAGGCCACTGATACTATTTCCTCACTTTTTTATACATTGTGATCAATCAATCAACCATATTTATTTATAAAGCCCTTCTTACATCAGCTGATGTCAGAAAGTGCTGTACAGAAACCCAGCCTAAAACCCCAAGCAGTAAGCAATGCATGTGTAGAAGCACGGTGGCTAGGAAAAACTCCCTAGAAAAGCCGAAACTTAGAGAGGAACCAGGCTATGAGGGTGGCCAGTCCTCTTCTGGCTGTGCCGGGTGGAGGTTATAACAGAACATGGCCAAGATGTTAATAAATGACCAGCAGGGTCAAATAATAATTATCACAGTGGTTGTAGAGGGTGCAACAGCACCTCAGGAGGAAATGTCAGTTGGCTTTTCATAGCCGTTCATTCAGAGTATCTCCACCTCTCCTGCTGTCTCTAGAGAGTTGAAAACAGCAGGTCTGGGACAAGGTAGCAAGTCCGGTGAACAGGTCAGGGTTCCATAGCCGCAGGCAGAACAGTTGAAACTGGAGCAGCAGCACGGCCAGGTAGACTGGGGACAGCAAGGAGTAATCAGGCCAGGTAGTCCTGAGGCATGGTCCTAGGGCTCAGGTCCTCAGAGAGAGAAAAAGCGAGCAAGAGAGAGAATTAGAGAGAACATACAGGACACTGGAAAAGACAGGAGAAATACTCCAAATATATTAGACTGACCCTAGCCCCCAGACACAAACTATTGCAGCATAAATACTGGAGGCCGAGACAGGAGGGGTCGGGAGACACTGTGGCCCTGTCCGACGATACCCCCGGACAGTGCCAAACGGGCAGGATATAACCCCACTCACTTTGCCAAAGCACAGCCCCCACACCACTAGAGGGATATCTTCAACCACCAACTTACCATTCTGAGACAAGGCTGAGTATAGCCCACGAAGATCTCCCCCACGGCATGAACCCAAGGGGGGTGCCAACCCGGACAGGAAGATCACGTCAGTGACTCAACCCACTCAAGTGGCACACCCCTCCTATGGATGGCATGGAAGAGCACCAGTAAGCCAGTGACTCAGCCCCTGTAATAGGGTTTGAGGCAGAGATTCCCAGTGGAGCGAGGGTAACCGGCCAGGCAGAGACAGCAAGGGCAGTTCGTTGCTCCAGTGCCTTTCCGTTCACCTTCACAATCCTTCACACTCCTACACTCAATCATAGGACCTACTGAAGAGATGAGTCTTCAATAAAGACTTAAAGGTCGAGACCGAGTCTGCATCTCTCACATAGATAGGCAGACCATTCCATAAAAATGGAGCTCTATAGGAGAAAGCCCTGCCTCCAGCTGTTTGCTTTGAAATTATAGGGACAGTAGGGAGGCCTGCGTTTTGTGACCATAGCGTACGTGTAGGTATGTATGGCAGGACCAAATCGGAAAGATAGGTAGGCGCAAGCCCATGTAATGCTTTGTAGGTTAGCAGTGAAACCTTGAAATCAGCTCTAGGCTTAACAGGAAGCGTAGAGAGGCTAGCACGGGAGTAATATGATAATTCTTTGGTTCTAGTCAAGACTCTAGCAGCCATGCTTAGCACTAACTAAAGTTTATTTAGTTCTTTATCCGGGTAGCCGGAAAGTAGAGCATTGCTGTAGTCTAACCTAGAAGTGACAACAGCATGGATTCATTTTCCTGCATCATTTTTGACTGAAAGTTTCATATTTTTGCAATGTTACGTAGATAGAAAAAAGCTGTCCTTGAAACAGTCTTGATATGTTCGTCAAAAGAGAGATCAGGGTCTAGAGTAACGCCAAGGTCCTTCAGAGTTTTAATTGAGACGACTGTACAACCATCAAGATTAATTGTCAGATTCAACAGAAGATCTCTTTGTTTCTTGGGACCTAGAACTATCTCTGTTTTGTCCGAGTTTAAAAGTTGAACATTTGCCGCCATCCACTTCCTTATGTCTGAAACATAGGCTTCCAGGGAGGGCAATTTTGGGGCTTCACCATGTTTCATCGAAATGTACAGCTGTGTGTCGTCCTCGTAGCAGTGAAAATTAACATTATGTTTCCAAATGACATCACCAAGAGGTAAAGTATATAGTGAAAACTATAGTGGTCCTAAAACGGAGCCTTGAGGAACACCGACATTTACAGTTGATTTGTCAGAGAACAAACCATCCACAGAGACAAACTGATATCTTTACGACAGATAAGATCTAAACCAGGCCAGAACTTGTCCGTGTAGACAAATTTGGGTTTCCAATCTCTGCAAAAGAATGTGGTGATCGATGGTATCAAAAGCAGCACTAAGGTCTAGGAGCACGAGGACAGTTGCAAAGCCTCGGTCTGACACCATTAAAAGGTAATTTACCACCTTCACAAGTGCAGTCTCAGTGCAATGATGGGGTCTAAAACCAGACTGAAGCGTTTCGTACACATTGTTTTGTCTTCAGGAAGGCAGTGAGTTGCTGAGCAACAGCTTTTTAATTTTTTTTGAGAGGAATGGGAGATTCAATACAGGCCAATTTAGTTTTCGTATTTTCTGGGTCACGGTTTGGCATTTTCAAGAGAGGCTTTATTATTGCCACTTTTAGTGAGTTTGGTACACATCCGGTGGATAAAGAGCCATTTATTATGTTCAACATAGGAGGGCCAAGCACAGGAAGCAGCTCTTTCAGTAGTTTAGTTGGAATAAGGTCCAGTATGCAGCTTGAAGGTTTAGAGGCCATGATTATTTTCATCAATGTGTCAAGAGATATATTATTAAAAAACTTGAGTGTCTCCCTTGATCCTAGGTCCTGGTAGTGTTGTGCAGACTCAGGACAACTGAGCTTTGGAAGAATATGCAGATTTAAAGAGGAGTCCGTAATTTGCTTTCTAATGATCATGATCTTTTTGTCAAATAAGTTCATGAGTTTATCACTGCTGAAGTGAAAGCCATCCTCTCTTGGGGAATGCTGCCTTTTAGTTAACCTCGTGACAGTATCAAATATAAACTTTGGAATGTTCTTATTTTCCTCAATTAAGTTGGAAAAATAGGATGATCGAGCAGCAGTGAGGGCTCTTCGATACTGCGCGGGACTGTCTTTTCAAGCTAGTCGGAAGACTTCCAGTTTGGTGGAGCACCATTTCTATTCCAATTTTCTGGAAGCTTGCTTCAGAGCTCAGGTATTTTCTGTATACCAGGGAGCTAGTTTCATATTACAAATGTTTTTAGGGGTGCAACTGCATCTACGGTATTACGCAAGCTTAAATTGAGTTCCTCAGTTAGGTGGTTAACTGATTTTTGAACTCTGACGTCCTTGGGTAGGTGGAGAGAGTTCTGGAAGGGCATCTAGGAATCTTTGGGTTGTCTGAGATTTCATAGCACGGCTTTTGATGATCCTTGGTTGGGGTCTGAGCAGATTATTTGTTGCAATTGCAAACTTAATAAAATGGTGGTCGATAGTCCAGGATTATGAGGAAAAACATTAAGATCCACAACATTTATTCCATGGGACAAAACTAGGTCCAGAGTATGACTGTGGCAGTGAGTAGGTCCGGAGACATGTTGGACAAAACCCACTGAGTCGATGATGGCTCCGAAAGCCTTTTGGAGTTGGTCTGTGGACTTTTCCATGTGAATATTAAAGTCACCAAAAAATAGAATATTATCTGCCATGACTACAAGGTCCAATAGGAATTCAGGGAACTCAGGAACATGGTATATGGCCCAGGAGGCCTATAAACAGTAGCTATAAAAAGTGATTGAGTAGGCTGCATAGATTTCATGAATAGAAGCTCAAAAGACAAAAACGCTGTCGTTTTTTGGGGGGTAAATTGAAATTTGCTATTGTGAATGTTTGCTCCGCCTTTGCGGGATGCGTGGGCGACATGGTCACTAGTGTAACCAGGAGGTGAGGCCTCATTTAACACAGTAAATTCATCAGGCTTAAGCCAGGTTTCAGCCAATCACATCAAGATTATGATCAGTGATTAGTTCATTGACTATAACTGCCTTGGAAGTGAGGGATCTAACATTAAGTAGCCCTATTTTGAGATGTGAGATATCACAATCTCTTTCAATAATGACAGGAATGGAGGAGGTCTTTATTCCAGTGAGATTGCTAAGGCAAACACCGCCATGTTTTGTTTTGCCCAACCTAGATCGAGGCACAGTCACGGTCTCAATGGGGATAGCTGAGCTGACTACACTGACTGTGCTAGTGGCAGACTCCACTAAACTGGCAGGCTGGCTAACAGCCTGCTGCCTGGCCTGCACCCTATCTCATTGTGGAGCTAGGGGAGTTAGAGCCCTGTCTATGTTCGTAAATACGATGAGAGCACCCCTCAAGCTAGTGTAACAGATGTGAAATGGCTAGCTAGTTAGCGGGTACGCGCTAATAGCGTTTCAATCGGTTACGTCACTTGCTCTGAGACTTGAAGTAGGGTTTCCCCTTGCTCTGCAAGGGCCGCGGCCTTTGGGGAGCGATGGGTAACGATGCTTCGTGGGCGACCGTTGTTGATGTGTGCAGAAGGTCCCTGGTTCGCGCCCGAGGTTGGGGCGAGGGGACGTACTAAAGTTATACTGTAACACTAGGATGGAACCCGTCACTCCTCAACAGGCCAGGCTTGGTCCTGTTTGTAGGTGAGTCCTAGAAAGAGGGCCAATTATCTACAAATTCTTTTGGGAGGGGCAGAAAACAGTTTTCAACCAGCGATTGAGTTGTGAGACTCTGCCGTAGAGCTCATCACTCCCCCTAACTGGGAGGGGGCCAGAGACAATTACTCGATGCCGACACATCTTTCTAGCTGATTTACAGGCTGAAGCTATGTTGCGCTTGGTGACCTCTGACTATTTCATCCTAACATCGTTGGTGCCGATGTGGATAACAATATCCCTATACTCTCTACACTCGCCAGTTTAAGCCTTAGACAGCACTATCTTCAGATTAGCCTTAACGTCGGTAGCCCTGCCACCTGGTAAACTGGATGATTCGTTTCAAGTCTAATACTGCGGGTAATGGAGTCGCCAATGACTAGGGCTTTCAATTTGTTAGAGCTAGGCTTTGGCGTCTCAGACCCCGTAACGGGAGGAGGAGATGACTCCAACCCATTGCTTAATGGGGAGAACCGGTTGAAGTTCCTGTCGGCTGAATAAGCGACACCGGTTGAGCATTCCTACAGCATTTCCCTCCAGAAGCCATGAGAAAATTGTCAGGCTGCGGGGATTGATACTACTATCTGTACTTATTGGTGGCACAGACGCTGTTTCATTCTTTCCTACACTTTAATTACCGTTGCCTAACGATTGCGTCTGAAGCTGGGCTTGCAGCACAGCTATCCTCGCCGTAAGGCAATTGTTCTCCTGTATATTATGAGTACAGTGACTGCAATTAGAAGGCATAATGTTAATGTTACTACTTAGCTTCGGCTGGTGGAGGTCCTGACGAACCACGTCCAGATAAATCGTCCAGGGTGAAAAAGTTGAATGAAAAAAGTAGAGCGAGGGAAAAAATGTAACTATAAAACGGTAATTTAAAAAGTAAAAAAT
Organism: Salvelinus alpinus; assembly: GCF_045679555.1. Taxonomy (NCBI): domain Eukaryota; kingdom Metazoa; phylum Chordata; class Actinopteri; order Salmoniformes; family Salmonidae; genus Salvelinus; species Salvelinus alpinus. The sequence goes on from NC_092109.1 coordinate 1,473,829, forward strand.
GTAAATTTGGCAAGTAGCAACAAACCGCACAGCAGCACGTAAACAAGTCTACAAGCTGTGACTGGATTTGTCATTGATTGCAAGATAACTATTTCACATAGCTGAGGTGAAAGAGCCCTTACTTGCACTGGTTGTTTTTGGCTGCAGAGCATTGTCTGTTGAAATGTCTCCCAAACACAGTATTTTAACCATGTGTATGTAAGTATCCCAGATATCCATCTAACCATCCACCTTTCCTTTTTTTTTTTTTTTACTTGAATATATTTTTACGATGTAAATAATTTTGTATAAATGCTGTATAATACTTTGATACCAATAAAAAATATCTTGGTTTGAATAAAATAACATTTTGTTTTGCAAATGAAGTGTTTCACTAAATTCACTTAGTATTTTATTGAGATCCCCAATTAGCCGCTGCCAAGGCAGCCAGTGGCTGCTCTTCCTGGGGTCCAAACCGGAAACAATACAACAAATAAAAGACATAATATACACTGAATGTACAAAACATTAGGAACACCTGATCTTTCCATGACATAAACTGACCAGGTGAAAACTATGATCCCTTATTGATGTCACCTGTTAAATCCAATCAGTGTAGAGGAAGGGCAGGAGACAGGTTAAAGAATGATTTTTAACCCTTGAGAGAATTGAGAAATGGAATGTATTTAAGTGCCTTTGAATGGGTTATGTTTGTAGGTGCCAGGCGCACCAGTTTGAGTGTGTCAAGAACTGCAATGCTGATGGGTTTTTCATGCTCAACAGTTTCCCATGTGTATCAGGAATGGTCCACCACCCAAAGGACATCCAGCCAACTTGATACAACTGTGGGAAGCTTTGGAGTCAACATGGGCCAGCGTCCCTGTGGAACGCTTTTGACACCTTGTAAAGTCCATTCCCCGACGAATTGAGGCTGTTCTGAGGGCAAAAGGGGGTGCAACTCAATATTAGGTAGGTGTTCCTAATGTTTTGTGTACTCATTGTACATAATATTACATAATCTCCAGCCTCTGCCTCATGCTTTATAAACAGGAGATGACTCTTCACGGTCCACATTGTGCCTTAAGGTCATTTTCTGTTATTTTAAATATAGTTTTATTGCTAGCTTCAGTTACCTGGGGTGGCAGAGTTCCATGTAGTCATGGCTTTTTTTAAATACTTTGTTTGCCAGCCTCTGTTCTGGGCCTGGGGACTGTGAAGAGACCTCTGATTACATGTCTTGTGTTGTACTGATGTGTCCGAACTGTGTGCCAACTGCTTGAACAGACAGTTCAGTACCTTCAACACCCCGCACAAAAACCAATAGTGATGCAGTCAATCTCTCCTCAACTTTGAGCCAGGAGAGATTGACATGCATGTTACTGACATTCGCCCTCCGTGTGCATCTAAGTGCAGTATGTGCTGCTCTGTTCTAGACCAACTGCAATTTTCCTATGTCCCTCTTTGCCACAAATGACCACACAACTGGGCAGTAGTCCAGGTGCGACAAAACTAGGACCTGTAGGACCTGTCTGTTCGACTGAGATGTTAAGAAAGCAGAGCAACGCCTAATCGCGGACAGACCTCTTCCCATTTTATCAACCGTTGAATATATGTTTGGACCATGACAGCTTGTTACCTAGGGTTACACATAGCAGTTTAATCTTCTCAACTTGCTCAATCACCACATTATTCAATAATAGATCTAAATTAGGTTTATTTAGAATTGAGTGGGTGATTTGTCCCAAAAACGATGCTTTTGGTTTCTGCGCTATTTAGCACCAGCCTGTTGCTAGTTAGCCATTCTAAACTGGCTTGAGCTCTATGTTAAGGATGTCAGTTGTTTATTTTACTGTCGTAGCCGATGTGTATACTGGTTAGTCGTCAGCGTACATAGACACACAGGATTTATTCCAGGTCAGTGGAAGATCATTAGTAAAAACAAAATCGCATATCTGACACACGATAAGGAATTACGTCTGTTGAAATATTATGACTAACAGTAGGGGACAGACCCGGAGGCGTTACATCTGCCTTCACTAACATTGAATCTCTCAAAGTTGTGGAATGATTATTAGCAGAAAGACTGCATATGGGGGCTGGTTATAACATGCCATATAACATGAATACCATGCCACAAATTGCAAACATCTAAAACTGTTATCACAGTGCTGTATCAGTAATGTTATTAATCATTGCAACATAATACATTTGGATTGCATCAACTGCATCCTATTGAAGTGCAGGCATTATTGTAAGGATTGTTCCGGGCCAATGTGGACTGTGCTCATGTTTTTGTTCATGAGCTGAGGGCCCAAAGCAGATCTGGTACCAATCTATCCTCCTCACTGAGGTCCAATTGTGTTGAAATGGAACCCAGGTTCTATTGTGAAAGAGAAGGGAAGTGCTACTAAGGTACACAATAGTACATTTTGGTAGACAGAAGGTGCTCTTTGGTAAAAGGGGTAAATTGGTCATCAAAAAGAAAGGAGGCCCAAGGCACTCTTTATATAATTAATTAAAATGCCTTAATTTGTATGGCATGTTCAATAGAAACAAAGTTTTAAAAATCCGACGCGTTTCGGCTGTATATCCTTCGTCAGGGAGTACAAAGAAATAATACAATGTCCTCTTTTGAACAGCTTTTCCAACTGGCCCTAATTTGAAGAGGGAATGGTTACAACATTTATTGGACACACCTAGGTGTTTTGTAACCACTCCCTCTGCAAAATATGTGAAAAATAAATTATTTTTTGTCCCGAAAACTAAGCGTTATGTCTGGGGCAAATCCAACACAACACAGCTGAGTACCACTCTTCATATTTTCAAGCATGGTGGTGGCTGCATCATTCAATTGGTATACTTGTAATCGTTAAATAGGCTTGACGATCTATGGCAAGACTTGAAATTGGCTGTCTAGTAATGATCAACAATCAACTTGAGAGCTTGAAGAATTTAAAAAATAGTAGTGGGCAAATATTGTACAATCCAGGTGTGCAAAGCTCTTAGAGACTTACCCCAAAAGACTCAGCTGTAATCGCTGCCAAAGGTGCTTCTACAAAGTATTGACTTAGGGTGTGAATACCTATGCAAATTTGATATTTCTGCATTTAATTTTCAATAAATGTGCAAACATTTCTAAAAACATGTTTTCACTTTGTCATTATGGGGTATTGTGTGTAGATGGGTGAGTTTTTAAAATCCATTTTGAATTCAGGCTGTAACAGAAAAACGTGGAATAAGTCAAGGAGTATAAATACTTTCTGAAGGCACTGTATTATATTGTTATTTACAATAAAAAGGGACTCCAAAATGACATACAATTGAAGTCGGAAGTTGACATACACCTTAGCCAAATACATTTAAACTCAGTTGTTCACAATTCCTGACATTTAATCCTAGTAAAAAGACCCTGTTTTAGGTCAGTTAGGATCATTTGCACATTTGTGGCCTGCTGGAGGTCATTTTGCAGGGCTCTGGCAGTGCACCTCCTTGCACAAAAGCGGAGGTAGCGGTCCTGCTGCTGGGTTGTTGCCCTCCTACAGCCTCCTCCACGTCTCCTGATGTACTGGCCTGTCTCCTGGTAGCGCCTCCATGCTCTGGACACTACGCTGACAGACACAGCAAACCTTTTTGGCACAGCTCGCATTGATGTGCCATCCTGGATGAACTGCACTACCTGAGCCACTTGTGTGGGTTGTAGACTCCGTCTCATGCTACCACTAGAGTGAAAGCACCGCCAGCATTCAAAAGTGACCAAAACATCAGCCAGGAAGCATAGGAACTGAGAAGTGGTCTGTGGTCACCACCTGCAGAACCATTCCTTTATTGGGGGTGTCTCGCTAATTGCCTATAATTTCCACCTTTTGTCTATTCCATTTGCACAACAGCATGTGAAATTTTATTGTCAATCAGTGTTGCTTCCTAAGTGGACAGTTTGATTTCACAGAAGTGTGATTGACTTGGAGTTACATTGTGTTGTTTAAGTGTTCCCTTTATTTTTTTGAGCAGTGTATATATATATATATATACACACACACACCTGTATATAGTCTCGCTATTGTTATTTTACTGCTGCTCTTTAATTACTTGTTCCTTTTATTTCTTATTCATTTTCATATTTTTTTAAACTGCATTGTTGGTTAGAGGCTTGTAAGTAAACATTTCACTGTAAGGTCTACACATGTTGTATTCGGCGCATGTGACTAATACAATCTGATTTGACAGGTGTGTGCGTTTCCAAATCATGTCCAATCAACTGATTTACCACAGGTGGACTCCCAAGTTCTAGAAACATCTCAAGGCTGATCAATGGAAACAGGATGCACTTGAGCTCAATTTCAAGTCTCATAGCAAAGGGTCTGAATACTTATGTAAATAAGGTATCTGTTTTTTTTTGTATTCATTTGCAAACATTTCTAAAAACCTGTTTTTCATTTTGTCATCATGGGGTATTGTGTGGTGATTGAGTGAAAAAAAACAATTTCATCCATTTTAGAATAAGGCTGTAACTAACAAAATGTGGAAAAAGTCAAGGGGTCTGAATACTTTCCGAATGCACTGTGCCTCACAGTGAAAAATAATAATAGCCCACTTGATTGTGCAACTTGCTGACTCAACAAGAATTTGTAGAGCAACATATAATATTAATTTCAAATATCTGGTTTATGTTATTTTATTAAAAAAGGAAACTAAAAAATGTACTAAAAGAGTGTTTCTATTAACAGACAGATCAAGTCAGCATTGTCTATCATGAGAGATATGAGTGCATCAAAGCAGTATTATAGGTAGAGCTCACTTAGATGGTGAGTCCGTAGAATCGACAAAGGCTACATTTCATACGGACAAATACACTCTTACCCATGGCACCTTTTATATACCACGTCGCCTCATCTCATCAGAAAGGAGTAGCGGTTGAACCACTAGAGGGGCTAGAAATGGATAAGGCTCCTTGAACAGTCCCTGATCTGGGATCAGATGTCATTTTTCTAATTAATGGGAGTAGAGATGTGACATTATGCTTGATTGTCATGCTAATCCAGTACCAGAGTTAGTTTAATATTATGGGGGCTGTAAGAAGGGACCAGTTGAATGTCTATTGTCACGTTTGTTTGTGTGTGTGTCTCCACAGACACACACACTCCACATAGGAGTTGACTGTTAGCTGACTAGAAGCAGTGGTGTGCCACAAAACCTTTCCTAATCTTGATAAAAATGTTTGAACACTCTGGAATTTTGATTTGGGAGCACCTGTGCAAGTCAGATAATACATTAAATGGTACATTGTTACATCTGTATCGTTGTTCCAAGTCCAGAGCGCTCAGGCTGTTACATTTGTATCATTTGAGGGGCTCGCATCACGAGCAAAGTCATTTTTATTATTTTACTGAGTCTGTGATAACCATTAGCACTTGTAAATTTGATTAATTAGGCTTAGCGAGAGTAATTTATTTCTTAATATATGGCTCTGGGCTTAGCTATACCACAGCCTCTTGCCATAAAAACAAACGGAACTTGGCTTTGGTTGCACCTCTAGCACAGACCGTTCAAAACGAAATACCTATTTACCCAATACCTACATTTTATTCTTTCTGGCTCAGATTTGCGGGATGCTCTTAAAGGGGTATACACAAGTGAACCATCATGTGTAAGGAACTATGAAAATACTTAAAACAAACCCTATTTAATAAACATTTGTCACAGAAAATAGATGATATGCAATATAGATCAGATGGAGGTCATTACCACTAAATAAATTAATAGGGCCATTTTTGGTGTGCCGCAGAATTGTATATCCCATCAAGATGTGCCACGGTTCAAAAAGGTTGGGAACCACTGGACTAGAGACTCTGTAGTAGCTTATTGGTGCTTCTCTCTACCAGGCGGGGGCAGTGTTGGCAAGTCGTCTCATGCGCCTGAAAGTAAAACACATTAAATAGGTTACTATCGGAAAGGGGGATACCTAGTCAGTTGTGCAACTGAATGCATTCAACTGAAATGTGTCTTCCGCATTTAACCCAACCCCTCATGTGGCAGATGGGCTGGCATAGATACAACGCAGTAGAAAACATTCTTAGATGGGAAATCTGATGATGTAGGACAGTGGTTTTCATACTTTTCTGACCAAATACCCTATTCCAAATTATAACTGGTTTTGCACGGATCAGTTTTCAATTGTCTGAGTGGTGTAGACCAAAATAAATGTGTCTGATTTTGAGGAAAAACCTGAATCTTGTTGTCTCTTCCTGAACATTTAATTAGTCCACTGTTACTACTACAATCCCTCCAAAAATGGTGCATGACAGCAGTCAAGTGTTCAAGTTAGAGAACAATACAGAGCAAAGTACTTTCTGTCCAGAGCAAAAAACTGTCATGATGACGTATGTTCAATCTTAAAATCTGACGGATGACATGCACAATTATTTGGGATTGTATTAACAGCGGAATAATGAACAAAATACTAAAAACAGTTTGAGTGTAGTATTCCTTTTCTACAACAGTGGACATAGAGATGTCGAGGAGACGAGGGCGCTAGTCGGGAAAGTAAGTCTATCTCAATTGGTCTTTCTGTGATTCCTCGCATCCCATCTCCTCACAAGTATTGGGGGAGAAGGTTGAGGGAAGATGGAGGAAAAATGGAAAGATGAATTGAGAAAGAACTAGGTTTTGAATGCCAGGCTGTCTCTCTCTCACCTGGTGTTCCTGTCCTGGTCCCTGATCTTCTTCTCCATCTCTGCGTCTGTCAGGGTCTCCAGCAGAGGGCACCATGTGTCAGCGTCGCCTGTGTGGCGGATGGCAATCTCCACCGTTGGCAGGGGGTTCTCACTGCAGAAAATGACATCAGAGCGACAGGAAATGAGACGCAAAACTAGGAAGAGAGTGCCCAGAATGGGACATGCTGCAGTCATGGTGTGTTGAAGAAGTGGGAGAGCAAATAAGAGGCATCTTGGAGGAGAAAAACAACATGGTCGCCCTTGTCACGCTTGTGTTAGTGCCATTTTGATGAGGAATAGACATACCCTTGATCCAAACGGACAAAAACACAACTTATTCAAACTTTTAAAAATGGTTTTGGGAAATTTCGTATTCAAATTGTGTGACGATCATGTTTTTTTTAACGAAGATGCCATCTTGATAAGTAAAGCACAGATTCCCCACTAGCACACTCAGCCAAAGCAATGAAAACAGTCATACAGCATCCATCAATCAAACCCTGCTCAGCCCACTACGACATTTTACATACCTGTAGTCAAAATGCCTCAATTTTTATTTTTAATCCCCATGTTATAAGGGCTTCTAAACTAACACATGCCTTTTCAGTTTGACAAATGAAGAACTGGGAGAATAGATAAAGGCATCAGTGGAACCGTTTTGTCTGATACCTTCTGGATTTCTGATCCTCTCTCAACATAGTTACAACAATAAGCCACACAGTTTTCTGTGTTCTACTGAGCCATTTACTTTATGTTCGTATTCTTATCTTTTATTATTTCTTCTTGTTGTTGCATTGTCGAGAAAGAACCTGTAAGTAAGCATTTCGTTGGACGGTGTATTCCATGTGTACCCTATACATACAACTAATACAACTTGAAACTTGTGTGTAGTGCAGTTTGTAGACCAACCAACAGTGATAACTACATAGTTTTCCCTGACTTGGCAGAAACAGAATATCATACAACTTCATAGGCTTTTTTCTACTCATAATACAAGTACAAATGGTTTCCTTTGGGTGGACAAGCCCTGCAAAGTCAAGTCAACAGATGAGAGAGAGAGATAAAGTGTAAATGTACTCAGCTTCCCAAGGCAGATCATGTCAAGAGAACGTGGGTGGTGAGGGTTTAGCTTGGGGGGAGAGGGGTAGTAGTTCGAGTAATTCAAAAGAATATTGACCTGAAATCAGCCCTATAAAAAGACAGACAAGTGGGGGAAGAGAGTAGAAAAGATCATTAATTTGCAATGCTAAACAAAAAGGCATGTTAGAAAAACTCTCCAGTCCTCATTTACACACAATCAATGACTTGAAATGACTCAAAAGCATTGGCATTAGGGTTGGCAATCGATTAGTAATTTCTCCATTTGCTATTTCAGTTCATTTCATGAAATGTCCATTGGTGAAATGGAATCGGCCACCACTGTTTGATAAGCAGGTGACACACAATGGAACAGCCCATGTGAACAAAACATCTCAAATTAACAGAGCCAAGCTAATGCGATGAGAAACCATGCAGGGCAGAGTGGGGGAGGAACAACACACAAACAAACAGGCTGTACTGTACGGTGGTTCCTCCTTTAAAAGTTGCGTCATACTGCGGCACTGTCGATCGCGTGCTGGACTTTGGGCTAGAATGTTGAGGGTTCGAAACCTGCTCCCTGCTCGTTTCATTACATTATTATGCCGGTCTCAGAGCAAATAGCCTGGATTGTTACTCCCATCTCGTTCCTCCCTCTCTTCCACGTGTCATTCAGGACGCTTGTGGGCGTGCTGGTAGGATGTACTGTTTTTTTATTATGTTTTTATGAATTACAAAATCAGGTGTCTAGTCTATTGCATAATTACAATGTGTAATCATTACATATATGCAGACACAGCATCATTCAAATAATGGCGTTTGATACACCTGGTATTGAATGATAAAAAAAAAAATCGTGATTTTCGTAAATTAACTTCATGACAAAAAAATATGCACAATCGTTTGTCTCTACATTAACTAACATATTCCTCTCAATTGTACGTTTTTAGCTTGACTCGTTATGACGTTATAACTACTTACATTTGCTTCCCCCGTAATGTTTTGTTAGCCATCTTTGCTGAAGTAAGTCACCAGGGACAAGAGGCTCGCGTCAAATTCATCATTGGAACCACTCAATAGGATTGGTCATATAAACACCTTGGGACTCAAATGCATAATGAGTGCTCTAACTCCCCCTTGTGGTGCTCTGGAGCAATGAACCCGTGACGCTGGGTACCTCTAAGCCCCGCTGTGTAAGCTCGCAACTTTTAAAGGAGGAACCACTGTATGTCTGTCTGTGTCACTGGCTGGGAGAAAATCTGTACAACGTTAAGGCATTTCAATATGTAAAACGATCGCCATTAGACGCTAAAGGGACCGTTTTAGTGTTTAGTTGGCTGGAAACTCCCTATGGATGAAGCTTTTGTTTTGGTGGAAAAACACATGGTACCCGTGCTTGTGAATAATGGATGAAGGCTAAAGGGTGTGTGTGTGTGTACACTCTGTGGTGTATACAAGATGCAGGCTGTCTGTGTGTTTGAAATTAAAATCCTTAGCAGCCAACTTTTAAACCCCTCCCCACACACTCTTAAGACACCACACAACACATGCAAATGCCTCAACCTGACCTCATGTTCATGTCACTGTGAGATATCGTTAATCTTACAGAACACATACAGTTGAAGTCGGAAGTTTACATAGACTTAGGTTGGTGTCATTAAAACTCGTTTTTCAACCACTCCACACATTTCTTGTTAACAAACTATAGTTTTGGCAAGTCGGTTAGGACATTACTTTGTGCATGACACAAGTCATTTTTCCAACAATTTTTTACAGAGATTAATTCACTTATCATTCACTGTATCACAATTCCAGTGGGTCAGAAGTTTACATACACCAAGTTGACTGTGCCTTTAATTAAAGAGCTTGGAAATTTCAGAAAATTGTCATGGCTTTAAAAGCTTCTGATAGGCTAATTGACATCATTTGAGTCAATTGGAGGTGTACCTGTGGATCTATTTCTAAAAACATGTTTTCACTTTGTCATTATGGGGTATTGTGTGTAGATGAGTGAGAAAAAAATAGATTTAATCCATTTTGAATTCAGGCTGTAACAACAAAATGTGGAATAAGTCAAGGGGCATATTAAAATACATCACATTGGGGGAACTAAATGAGTTCTGGCCTTATTCCACAAAAAATATCCATGGTACTGGCAACCTTACATCTTGAGTATCAAAAATATCTATTCTACAAAACAGTGGGGGGAATGCTGCATTTAGGCTGAAATGTGTCGTGACAAAGACCTTCCGATCAAAGAGTAGCAAAATATGTGTGCGGGTATTTCTACCTCTCCATTTTGTCATTACACTGGGCAATGCATAGGATGTTAAAATGTCTGACCGAGCATGTGTGTGAACTGGGAAGGTTCTGTCTGGATCCATCAGTGTCATTAGGTGTGCTCTGTGTGTCCATACATGTGTATTTAGTGTTGTTTTTGTTTGTTTGGTGTGTCTATGTTTGTGCAAATGCATATATTGCATTTCTATGCATATTTTGAGCATCTGTGTTACCTGAAGGCGTACGTCCTCTGGTGCCAGCTGAGCTGGCCGCGGATGCTGTAGGCAATGGTAGTAACAAACTCTCCTCCCAGGCCCAGCTCGGAGCACAGCATCAGGGCAAACGTCTCCGGAGAGTTCTCCCTCTCCGACATGTCCCACTCAAACTGGTCCACCAGGGAGATGTTCCCAACGTGGATGTTCAGCTGAGACACACACACACACACACACGTTTAAGAAATACAGTATGCATAGGAGTGATGTTATGACAAACCCTTGATTTTATTATTGAGATGCAGCCCTGGGCCTGTGCTCCCATTGCAACAGTGAATTGTTTGTGTGTGACTGTGTATGTGCCCACCTTGATGATGACCCTCTGGTCGGTCTGTTCATCCAGGATGCTGTCTGTGGGGTAGGACTCTATCTGCTGGCGGATAGCTGAGGCGATGGCCGGGACAAAGGCCAGGGGGTTCAGGTCCAGGTCGTCACACAGGATCTCAGCAAACATCTCCGGAGTCATCAGCTTCTCTGGAGGGACAGGATAGGACGGTGAGTGGAGGCAAAGAGAGAATGAACAGGGGTGAATGTCAATAGTTTGAGTGGCTTCCTATCCTCGTGTTCTTTCCTATAATCACCCTGATGTGAAAGAACACGGCTGATGAGAGCAGGATTTTTCCTCAGTAGGCATCCATCACTTTGCTTCCATCTAACCAGTGTGTTTTCAGATCAGTGCAGATGAGACTAGGATAGGAAGGAAGCCACTTTAGACTATTGAGATGTGCCTCAAAGTGCGGCTGTTGCTGGGCAGCGATTCTAAAACCTTTATAAGTAATTTTCAGAATAACATCCCAAACTAGAGTTTGTAACTCCAAAGCAGTCTTCCAGCCAAGGGGAATGGATAGTGGAGCCGTACCATTCATGTTCCAGGTGAAGGCATCTCGAAGCTTCTGCCCGTCAATCTCCATGTCCAGACGAATGGGAACCAACACCTCGGCCTGAGACGCATTCTCGTGGATCACCGCCGGGTCGTGGTCGTCAAAGCTTCAGAGAGGGAAAAGGGGGAGAAGACAAGGTATTAGATCACGCTACAACCTACGAAAAGTAGTAAATCATTTGTTTGTCTTCCCATCATTATTGGAGACATTTAAAGACACTTATCGTGAATACCAGGCTGTAACATCTACCCCTAATTTAGCTTCTACCTGTCTTCAGCTGGTCGTTGCTAATAAAAGATGAACCCAATAAGCGTTATTGTACACCGGTGGCCACCATTCGGAATGTATGATGAATTGATGTTTATCACATGGGAATTCTGTGTCTCTCTCTCTCATCATTCTACTAGCCTGGTGGTCCCGGCTGTTTTTACTTTGGCCAACTGCTTTCCGTGTTCATTAATTTGTTATGTCAACATGTGTTTGGCATGACAACGATAGAAGAGTTGGCTCCGCACATACAGAATGGGACTAGGTTGGTATCCTACACATTCTTAGTAAAGTATTTTTAGTTCTGTGTTAGACCCCAGGAAGATTAGCTGACGGCATGACCTCAGCTAATGGGCATCCTAATAGAATTCAAATTCAACAATGGTAAATTCTATTGTCCTGCAAAATTGGGTGCACAGTGAAAGATTCAGTCATCTTGTCGCTCTATAGGATATTTTCTGGACTAAATGTCCATCAACACTCGCATTCAGAGAGCAGCATACGCAACATGCACTGTTCAACAGATCACATTTGCGCCAGAAAAAGGAGAGATGTTCACTAGCGAGGCCACACAATGGATCCTCTGCTAAAACCACAGCAAAAGGAGCGATGCTTTGAGCCAGACATGCTGACTTATGTGTTTTCAAGCTTTAAAAAAAAAAAGGGAAAAAAAGAGATGTGATGTCTAGAATTGGGTGGGCCTTTTGGAGACAATTGCATCACAACTGTTGATTGCCTAGCTGGGAAAATGATAGAGTAACATTTGTTTTGGACCTGGTGAGGAGGATTCCAACAAACAGAACAGTAGTAGACCACAAGTGTTGTTTATTATCCCACCCTGGTGCATTCCATCCAAGCCCTAACAAAACCAGCATCTCGGGAATACTACCCTAATGCTGTTTCCAACAACCTGTGTTCCCTATCATTCAATCATCCTTCCTAGCATGATAGCATCATAGGCTATACAAGGTGAAAAGGCCTCACGGTGCATTCGCCCACAGATTGCGTCGCTCTTTGTTCCTTCAAATAATTAAGTTATTTAGGCCTACATTTTTCACAAGTCAAGGGTGTCTTATTCCTAAACTAACTTCTTATTCCTAAACTAACTTCACCATTGGATAGATAAACAAGATCCTAACATAATTTAGTATGTACTTTACTTTATTATCTCAACCATACACCATCTAGAGAGCTTAGTTACAAACACAATCGGCAACTAAACAAAGATGCCATGAAAACAAGAGATATGGTCAGAGACCGTGACTGTTGAAAACATGGCAACAGCGCTTAAAAGCCTCCATCTTTCAAGGTCAGCAAAAAGTGGCCGAGTAGGCGGATCTGTTTTGATATGTTCCGGCGACACAATTAAATGCTTTTGTTATCTAGACAAGTGGGCTGTGGGAAGGGGAGAGCGGGAAGGATGTTCTCATAGACGGTCAGGTCAGGGGACAGTGCTTGCTTTCTGGAAGACCACAAGAAAAACACTTGATGAATGAGCAACTCTACCTAATTTAAAAACCAGAGGGAGTCCCAGTGACCCTGGACGACCTCTGTCTCAAGTTGTATCTCCTGACCCTCAAATAGCTTGAGAGGGTGAAACAGACTGCGACTGAACCATTCCTTCATTTCCCCCACACTAAGGATCGCCGTCATGCAGTCACTGATGAGAGCCGTTATGACGAGCAGAGCTGAGATTCATCCGCTAATGTGGACACCTCAGGACTTTTCCAAAGGCTCATTTTCACAAGAGAAATGTAGCAAGTACCTCGAAGCGGTCAATGAGAAAAAAAGAGTACAAAGCCACTTTTGCACAAGTCATCAAAAGGGCCCTTCTAACCCAGCCTGAAAAGTGCAGAGATTATTCTCAATTTAGGTCTTTCTATAAATAATGGCGCCAATGTGTCACATTGGGATCAACATTTCAAAATGGTTTGAAACAAAAAATATTAATTTTTTTATGCAGTTCCAAATGTGTACTTAGAGGAATATATGCAAATTGGCCCATAAGTCCATTTACAACATCATAAGCCTAGGACTATACATCCTTTAAGCAGGGTTGATACAGACATTGGCAAGTCAAATTTAAGGACTTTCAGGGACTTTTTCAAGTACTTAATTGTAATTTTGAAGGACCTCAATGTTATACAATTGTGCGGCAGGTAGCCCAGCGGTTAAGAGCATTGGGCCAGTAACCGAAAGGTTGCTGGTCAGAATCCCGGGGCCGACTAGGTGAAAAATCTGTTGATGTGCCCTTGAACAAGGCACTTCAACCTAATTGCTCCCGTAAGTCGCTCTGGATAAGAGCATCTGCTGAATGACTAAAATATAAGGCTTAATATAGAATCCCTCTACCCCAAAAATATGTATGTGTAAATAATTGCCTTTAAAAAGGCAATTACCACTAAGAATAATGATTTTTTTAGGCTTTGCCAATGCACTGATTTTCAAATTATTATTATATTAAAAATGTGAGCATAATATGGACTTGCCTGACTAAATAAATTGGATGCATGCATGGTGATTTCTCTGTAGCCTATGTGGCAAACATAGGCACACATAATAAAGCCATGAATAAAAGTATCATTAACCTCAACATCGGTTTTAATAGTGAGAAAGCGACCAAAAAACATATGAAAACATGAACTCATTACCTTGATGCTTTCTCTGTTAAATCTAAGAATACCCTGCTGTAAATCAAGCAGACTAAAACAGATGATCAACATCAATTCGCCAGGGTTATTAGATCCCATGTGGATCCAGTCACAACTGTCTTCACTGACGTACTGTAACAAATGAGACACCAACATATTCTGGACAATCCTCAACAACAACTTTTTTTCAGCATTTGTTTTATGAAATCTAGTCAAATGTCATAAAACAATTATGTCCAATACAGAAAGTAAAAACCACTAAATAAAATCCCATTCCATTCCTACCGTCATCCAATGACATCTAGGCAGTTTTTACAGCGATTTGTCTGGGAATAAACGACCACGACACAAAAACTTCCCGTTAGGACCCAGATACAAAGTACAAACGTATTCCCTTGATAAGACCAGCATGAATGCAAACATATTAAAAAAAAATGTTTTTTTTTTAAAGGTAAATGAGCTGTGATGTGCCATCACAAGAGCTGTTTCTCACTTGACTGTCATTCAGATGATGTGTGAAATTATCACAGTGTAATTAAACAGCTCGACACCAAACGTGCATCCAACGAGTATTACAAAATTATTGAAGAACCACGTTAACGAAGTATCTATTTACAGTACCAGTCAAAAGTTTGGACACACCCACTCATTCAAGGGTCTTTCTTTATATTTACTATTTTCTACATTGTAGAATAATAGTGAAGACATCAAAACAACACATATGTAATCATGAAGTAAAAAAGTGCCAAACAAATCAAAATATATTTAATATTTGAAATTCTTCAAAGTAGCCACACGCCTTGATGACAGCTTTGCACACTTCGCATTCTCTCAACCAGCTTCAACTGGAATGCTTTTCCAACAGTCTTGAAGGAGTTACCACATATGCTGAGCACTTGTTGGCTGCTTTTCCTTCACTCTGCGGTCCTCAACTCATTCCAAACCATCTCAATTGGGTTGAGGTCGGGTGATTGTGGAGGCCAAGTAATTTGATGGCGCACTCCATCACTCTCCTTCTTGGTCAAATAGCCCTTACACAGCCTGGAGGTGTCTCACAAAGACACGGCAGTTGTAACCAAAAATCTCAAATTCGGACTCATCAGACCAAAGGACAGATTTACACCGGTCTAACGCTCATTGATCATGTTTCTTGGCCCAAGCAAGTCTCTTCTTATTATTGGTGTCCTTTAGTAGTGTTTTCCTTGCAGCAATTCGACCATGAAGGTGTAATTCAGTCTCCTCTGAACAGTTGATGTTGAGATGTGTCTGTTACTTGAACTCTGTGAAGCATTTATTTGGGCTGCAATTTCTGAGGCTGGTAACTTGAATTAATTTATCCTCTGCAGCAGAGGTAACTCTGGGTCTTCCTTTCCTGTGGCGGTCCTCATGAGAGCCAGTTTCATCATAGCGCTTGATGGTGTTCGCAACTGCACTTGAAGAAACTTCCAAACGTCTTGAAATTTTCCAGATTGACTGACCTTCATGTCTTAAAGTAATGATGAACTGTCGTTTCTCTTTGCTTATTTGAGCTGTTCTTGCCATTAAATGAACTTGGTGTTTTACCAAGTCTTCTGTATACCACCCCTACCTTGTCACAACACAACAGATTGCCTCAAATGCATTAAAGAAAGAAATTCCACAAATTAACAAGACACACCTGTTAATTGAAATGCATTACAGGTGACTACCTAATGTAAGTTGGTTGAGAGAATACCAAGAGTGTGCAAAGCTGTCATCAAGGCAAAGGGTGGCTACTTTGAAGAATCTCAAATATATTTAGATTTGTTTAACACTTTGTGTACTACATGATTCCATATGTGTTATTTTATAGTTTTGATGTCTTCACTATGTAGAAAATAGTTAAAATAAAGAAAAACCCTGGAATGAGTAGGTGTGTCCAAGCTTTTGACTGGTACTGTAGGCTAAGTAAGTTTCAAGGTAAGGTGACTTTCGGTTAGACGCATTCTATTTTGCAATTGCAACATTTTGGGCGGACTTGTGTGCCCATGAAAACCGCTTTCATGTTACGTAGTTACACTGCATTTCTGAGATCGACACTAAACAAAAATGTAAACGCAACACGAGATTTGACTGAGTTAGTATAAGGAAATCAGTCAGTTGAAATAAATTCATTAGGTCCTAATCTATGGATTTCACAACTGGGAATACAGATATGCATCTGTTGGTCACAGATCCCGCAAAAAAAGGTAGGGGCAGGGATCAGAAAACCAGTGTGTGACCACCATTTGCCTCATGCAGCATGACATCTCCTTTGCATAGAGTTGATCAGGCTGTCGATTGTGGCCCGTTGCCCCACTCCTCTTCAATACCAATGCTGGATATTTTGGTGGGAACTGGAACACACTGTCTTAAACGTTAATCCAGAGCATCTCAAACATGCTTAATGGGTGACGTGTCTGGTGAATAAGCAGGCCATGGAAGAACTGGGACATTTTCAGCATCCAGGAATTGTGTACAGTCGTGGCCAAAAGTTTTGAGAATGACACAAATATTAATTTTCACAAAGTCTGCTGCCTCAGTGTCTTTAGATATTTACTATGGAACTATTACTGTTACTGTTACTATGGAATACTGAAGTATAATTACAAGCATTTCATAAGTGTCAAAGGATTTTATTGACAATTACATGAAGTTGATGCAAAGAGTCAATATTTACCGTGTTGACCCTTCTTTTTCAAGACCTCTGCAATCCGCCCTGGCATGCTGTCAATTAACTTCTGAGCCACATCCTGACTGATGGCAGCCCATTCTTGCATAATCAATGCTTGGAGTTTGTCAGAATTTGTGGGTTTTTGTTTGTCCACCCGCCTCTTGAGGATTGACCACAAGTTCTCAATGGGATTAAGGTCTGGGGAGTTTCCTGGCCATGGACCCAAAATATCGATGTTTTGTTCCTCGAGCCACTTAGTTATCAATTTTGCCTTATGGCAAGGTGCTCCATCATGCTGGAAAAGGAATTGTTCGTCACTAAACTGTTCCTGGATGGTTGGGGGAAGTTGCTCTCTGAGGATGTGTTGGTACCATTCTTTATTCATGGCTGTGTTCTTAGACAAAATTGTGAGTGAGCCCACTCCCTTGGCTGAGAAGCAACCCCACACATGAATGGTCTCAGGAAGCTTTACTGTTGGCCTGACACAGGACCGATAGTAGCGCTCACCTTGTCTTCTCCGGACAAGCTTTTTTCCGGATGCACCAAACAATCGGAAAGGCGATTCAGTCAAAGAAAATGACTTTACCCCAGTCCTCAGCAGTCCATTCCTTTACCTTTTGCAGAATATCAGTCTGTCCCTGATGTTTTTCCTGGAGAGAAGTGGTTCTTTGCTGCCCTTCTTGACACCAGGCCATCCTCCAAAGTCTTCGCCTCACTGTGCATGCAGATGCACTCACACCTGCCTGCTGCCATTCCTCCTCTGTACTGGTGGTGCCCCGATCCCGCAGCCCAATCAACTTTAGGAGACGGTCCTGGCGCTTGCTGGACTTTCTTGGGCGCCCTGAAGCCTTCTTCACAACAATTGAACCGCTCTTCTTCAATAAGCATGACAAAGTGATCTCCAGCCTTGTCCTCGTCAACACTCACACCGGTGTTAACGAGAGAATCACTGACATGTCAGCTGGTCCTTTTGTGGCAGGGCTGAAATGCAGTGGAAATGTTTTTTTTTGGTATTCAGTTCATTTGCATGGCAAAGAGGGACTTCATCTGATCATTCTTCATAACATTCTGGAGTATATGCAAATTGCCATCATACAAACTGAGGCAGCAGACTATGTGAAAACGTATATTTGTGTCTTTCAAAACTTTTGGCCACGACTGTGCAGATCCTTGCAACACGGGGCCGTGCATTATCATGCTCAAACATGGAGGCGGATGAATTCCACAACAATGGGCCTCAGGATCTTATCACCGTATCTCTGTGCATTCAAATTGCCATCGATAAAAATTGTCCGTAGCTTATGCCTGCCCATACCATAACCCATGCTTCTCTGAGAAGGTTTCTGACAGTTTGTGCAGAAATTCTTTGGTTGTGCAAACCCACAGTTTCATCAGCTTTCCGGGTGGCTGGTCTCAGATGATCCCGCAGGTGAAGAAGCCGGGTGTGGAGGTCTGGCGTGGTTACACGTAACCACAGCCCTGGTGGACATTCCTGCAGTCAATATGCCAGCTCCCTCAAAACAGCCGTGACATTGTGTTGTGTGACTAAACTGCACGTTTTAGAATGGCTTTTTATTGTCCCCAGCACAAGGTACACATGTGTAATAATCATTCTGTTCAATCAGCTTCTTGATATGCCACCCGTCAGTTGGATGGTTTAACTTGGCAAAGGAGAAATGCTAACTAACAGGGATGTAAACAAATCACATTACATGTTGCGTTTATATTTTTGTTCAGTATAGTTACAAAAAAAAAAGTCTGATAGCTAGATCCAGGATTCATGTTCAATGTCTAATTTAACTGATTAATGGTTTATATATGATATAACGACAACTTGCTTTACCATAAATGCAAGGACAGAAAAGTCACACGATTTTGGACAAATCCGTCAAGACACCAACCATGAGAAAGTTAAACATTCGGTTTTAAATCAACTTGTGAATTTTATGGAATACATCTTATGTTTCCCCTTATATCTTAAGGTAATGACATGAAACAAATTGGCAGATTATTATCAATAACTGTAACAAGTTGTCCAGCATAGGAAATCCTCATTGTACCCTAGTTTATAGAAAGATGTATGTGTATTGCTCCATGACGAAAAGGCACAGGTCTATCTATATAAAATGGCACACAAGCACTCAGTGTGTGTGTATCAATACAGACACAGCCACTGGCCAATGTGGGTTTGCTTTCCTCACCACAGGGGGAAGGTCCTCTTCTTGTCGCGGCCCATGCGGTTGCGGTTGATGGTGGTGGAGCAGGGCACAGCGTCCAGGTGGTGGGAGCTGTTGGGCAGCGTGGGGACCCACTGGCTGCTCCTCTTCGCCTTCTGCTCCCTGGGATGGACAGAGAAGTACTTGGGACTTTTGACATGACGACATATGACGAACAAAACCCATTTGGCTTAGTTCACTCTCTAAAAAGACTCAAATACAGCATATCCTACGGTGACACTTTCTGTACTTTGAAAGTTCTATATCTTGAAAAAATTATGCTGATATTCAAAACATTTTGGGACTGTATCAACAGTGGACGAATGAAACAAATACCAAAATACAGTTTAAGTGGAATTTCTGTTTTGGCATGCATACTCCCGTAATTTGGTATGAATCATATTGTCATGCACTAGCAGCACTCGGTTCTTTCCTAACGCAAAAGACTATATGGTGAGATAAGAGGGAGGCATTACCTGAGGTACGCTGGTAGCTCTGTGCTTATGGAAACCGCTTTGTACTTCTCATCATTCCCCTCAAAGATCTCTTCACATTCGGACGCCTTCAGCAGAGTCACACTTGTGGCTAAAAGTTGTGTTAATAATAGCCTAGAGTTCTACTTGCTGTCTGGACTTATAGGCTAAGTGGCTCTGTGAAAAACAATAAAAGACAGTTTTCATAAGATAATGTGGCTGACAAGAGTGTATCACTCACCGTGTGATGATGCTACAATCTTCTTCCTTTCCTCTACTGAGGCTAACCTCCTCCAGAGTGATGGGTACCTTTTATACAGAGAGCCCCTGAACATACGGAGGTAGTTTCCAACCTGAGAGCAAGGAAGAGAGTATTTTTTTTGCGTTAACAGAGTATAGGGCCCAGACAGTCCAGAAACAACCCCAAGACCCTACACTTCATGTAGCTCCCTGTTCACCTACCACTGCGTGGCCGTGCACGACTCCAACACCATCATCACGTTTGCTGACGACACGACGGTGGTAGGCCTGATCACCGGTGATGATGAGACAGCCTACAGCAGGGTTTCCCAAACTAGGAGTCGCAACCCCATGAGGGGGTCACCTGACTTGAAAACGTGGTGAGGAGATCATTTTTGCACTTGGTTCATAGAACCGGGGTTACGTCAGAAACCTCCGATAGCCGTTAGATGTGGTTGTAATAAACAGACCGGTTTCTGTTTTCTTCCTACAAATGTGGTTCCATCTTTACTTCTACAAAGTATTATGACCCCATCACTGAAAGATACGACTCTCAGGAACACCTATGTACATACTGTTTCCCTCTACTCTGCCCACAAGCCATTAGAACCGAGTGGACAAGACCAGGCACTAAATCAGACTGGTGGACAAGAATATCATCAACGATCATAAAACATTATTGCCTGATGATCTTCTGAACTTCTAAATACCTTTCTGATGCATGTTAGTCACTTCAAACCATACTGTCTTCAGATTGAAATACTGTAAAAAAAATACTGTCAGACTGTCTGTCATAGCCCAAATTACAAAAGTAAACATTGGCCATTGATTACATACATTTTTTCACATGGGTGGGGGAGTCACCCAAACAAAATGATATCAAAACGGGGTCGCAGGCCCAAAAAGTTTGGGAACACTTGGCCTACAGGGAGGAAGTGACCAGGTCAACAACCTCTCCTTCAACCTCAGAAAGACCAAGGAGCATATCGTGGACTACAGGAAACAGGGGGCGAGCACGCCTCCATCCACACCGGGTTGAGAGCTTCAAGTTCCGCGGTGCCCAAATCACTTAGGTACTTATTAAAATGGTCCACACCCAGTCATGAAGAAGGCGAGACCGCACCTCTTCCCCCTCAGGAGGTTGAAAGTATTTGGCACGGGCCCTCAAAGAGTTCTACAGCTGCACCATTGAGAGCATGGCTGCATCATTGCTTGGTAATGGAAACTGCACCGCCCTCAATCGCATTTGCACTACAGGGGGTGGTGTGGACAGCCTAGTAAATCACTGGAGCCGAGCTCCCTGCCATCAGGACCTTTTATTTTAGCACTGACTACGCACACTTAATTTGCTCACACACATTCACACACAATATATACGCTGCTGTCTAATCATATAGCCTGATGCCTAGTCACCTTACCTCTGCCACGCCAGTATCCCTGCACAATGTAAATATGCTATTGGCACTGACTCTGTATAGCTTACTTACTTTCTCCTGTTCGTCCCTTTCATATTTGTCGTGTGTTTTTGTTAGAACCACCCAGCGCACAACTCCAGACCACACAGTCACAACAATACCTGACTTGGCTAACGTTAGCTAGCAAGCAGTTTGTCCACATTGACATTGCATGGGCCAATAGTACGCTCACTTGATTTTGTGCTTATTACTACAATAGACAGCATAGACACTCTAATTGCATGCGAGCTTGACGGTGCTAGAGAACTAGCCAGACATGATTCATTCTGCATAGCGCGATGTTTTGCTAGCTATGAGATGTAGCTAGCTTTCATGACAGACAATAATGGCGCAGGCTGATGGCCAAAATGTTGTCTGCGCTGTATTGCTAGATAAATATTGCTCATACACACCTCTGATCCAACCATGTAGAAGTCTCCATCTTGCTCTAGCTGCAATTTAATCGGCTTCTGGCCAAAGGTTTTGCTTAACGCCATTTTTTCAATAGCTAGCTAAGTAGCTAACAGTAACAAAGCTACACAACGCATGCTCAACCCGCCGTGTTCAAAAGCGTCACTTCTGCGCGCACAACAGTGTAATACAATTTCAGACAAAGGTTTTATTACTGTATCATAATTGAATTTATTTGAATCAATGTTACTCATATTTCCCCCTCAAACTATCCCACCCCTTCCACTTCTTCCCTGTCTACTGTACTCTTGGGAAAAGGTAGGTCAGGTAAAATTATCCTGAACAAATTCAAAGATTTTGGCTTAGAAGTTTAATAGTCACATGTACAGGATTGAAGGTGTAAATCCTACATTCCCGAGCTCCAACAATGCAGGTCAATGTGAAATCAAAACAATACATGTACTAAATAATATAAATAAAATATATACGTAGTAAAAAGAACAGTGATACATGTCCATTTGGATGGAGGCAGGGTGAGGGGCAGGAGGGGCACATGGGAGATCAAATAAAATTGTATTAGTCACATGCGCCGAATACAACAGTGAAATGCTTACTTACAAGCCCTTAACCAACAATGCAGTTAAGAAAATACCTACAAAAAAGTAAGAGATAAGCATAACAAATAATTAGACAACACAGTAAATAACAATAGTGGGGCTATATACAGGGGGTAGCGTACAGAGTCAATGTGCAAGGGCACTAGTGTCAAAGTAATTGAGGTAATTATGTACATAGGGGGAAGGGTGCACCGGTACCGCTTGCTATGCGGTAGCAGAGAGAACAGTCTATGACTAGGGTGGCTGGAGTCTTTGACAATTTTCAGGGCCTTCCTCTGACACTGCCTGGTATAGAGGTCCTGGATGGCAGGAAGCTTGGCCCCAGCTGTAGAACCTTGTGAGTATCTGAGGACCCATGCCAAATCTTTTCAGTCTCCTGAGGAGGAATAGGTTTTGTCGTGCCCTCTGTCTTGGTGTGTTTGGACCATGTTAGTTTGTTGGTGATGTGGGCACCAAGGAACTTGAAGCTCTCAACCTGCTCCACTACAGCCCTGTCGATAATAATGGGGGCGTGCTCAGTCCTCCTTTTCCTGTAGGCCACAATCAACTCCTTTGTCTTGATCACGTTGAGGGAGAGGTTGTTGTCCTGGCACCACACGGCCAGGTCTCTGACCTCCTCCCTATATGCTGTCTCATCGTTGTCGGTGATCAGGCCTACCATTGTTGTGTCATCAGCAAACTTGATGATGGTGTTGGAGTCGTGCCTGGCCATGCAGTCATGAGTGAACAGGGAGTACAGGAGGGGACTGAGCACGCACCCCTGAGGGGCCCCAGTGTTTAGGATCAGTGTGGCGGATGTATTGTTACCTACCCACCATCTGGGGGCGGCCCGTCAGGAAGTCCAGGATCCAGTTGCAGAGGGAGGTGTTTAGTCCCAGGGTCCTTAGCTTAGTGATTAGCTTTGAGGGCACTATGGTGTTGAACGCTGAGCTGTAGTCAATGAATAGCATTCTCACGTAGGTGCTCCTTTTGTCCAGGTGGGAAAGGGCAGTGTTGAGTGAAATAGAGATTGCATCATCTGTGGATATGTTGGGGCGGTATGCAAATTGGAGTGGGTCTAGGGTTTCTGGGATAATGGTGTTGATGTGAGCCATGACCAGCCTTTCAAAGCATTTCACGGCTACAGACGTGAGTGCTACGGGTTGGTAGTCATTTAGGCAGGTTACCTTACTGTTTTTGGGCACAGGGACTATGGTTGTCTGCTTGAAACATGTTGGTATTACAGACTCAGACAGGGACAGGTTGAAAATGTCAGTGAAGACACTTGCCAGTTGGTCAGCGCATGCTCGGAGTACACGTAATCATGCTCGGAGTACACGTAATCCGGCCTTGTGAATGTTGTTTAAAGGTCTTACTCACATCGGCTGCGGAGAGCCTGATCACACAGTCGTCCAGAACAGCTGATGCTCTCATGCATGTTTAAGTGTTACTTGCCTCAAAGAGAGCATAGAAGTTATTTCGCTCATCTGGTAGGCTCGTGTCACTGGGCAGCTCTCGGCTGTGCTTCTCTTAGTCTGTAATAGTTTGCAAGCCCTGCCACATCCGACGAGCGTCGGAGCCGGTGTAGTACGATTCGATAGCCACCACTATTCAGATAGCTATCTTTATGGGAATGGTGACATGAGTATGACAATGTAATCCGTGTTGTTTTAGGGACTCCTGAGAACCAGTAAACCAGGCTGTTGTCTTGTGAAACAGTGGATGTAAAGAATCTAACTAGATAAAGCATTTACTGCAAATTAAATTTTGTCCGTTTGAATTTTGTACGTTTGAAACATCCTGCAGAGCAGCAGATCTCTCCTATGACACACAGCGGCGAGCTGCAGATCCCCTCCTGGTCCTCATGAAGTTATGGAGGACACAGGTAGCCTTCACATGCCTGAATTCCTCGAGAAGGCAGTCCCAGATGGCCCTGGTCACCCAACCTTGTAACTGTAGGCAATCGTTTTGAAGGAATCTCCAGTTGCAAGGTATCTGCAGGAATATGGAAAATGTCATTATTAGACTTTTACATCACCAGCTCATTGTGAATTACTAATGTATAATATATCTTATAACAAATCATGCTAACATTGGATATATAGAAGCATGTGCACACATGTGCATGTGACAACAGCAGGATCATATCAAGGATAGCATTACAAATAAATACATAAATACCACTTGAAGGTTGATGATGAGTTGATCATTTGAGTGAGCTGTGTAGTGCTAAGGCAAAAACAAAAATGTGCACACCTTTGAGTCTCCAGGACCAGATCTGCGAACCACTGCTCTTCATTGGTACCGCTTCATCTGCAGACAGGCTTTCACAGCTCTCAGTATCTAAGGACAGAAAACATCACACTAAAAATACTTAATTAAACACAAATTAGACAGCACTGAATATTATGTTACTATTATCTCTGTCATCACTTCTATGGACTGGAACTACACAAAAGTATCTGCCCAATCCAGAATAGCCTACTCGCTCACTTTGAGAATTGGAGCTGCTATCCTTTCACCCTCCTCCATGGCTGTTCGCTAGCTACCTACAAATGCATTTGGAGTTAGTTTTTTACAATCATAAATACATCAAGATAGCTAGCTAATATGAAGTTAGGTAGCTGGTGATATTTAATTAACTTAGCTAGATAGCCATGCAGTATGTAAAGTTGGCTAGATAGGTAGCTAGCTACATTAGCAGCACATTTGAGTTAGCCTGCACTGTAGCTAGTTAGCTAATAATAGATTTTGAAATGTATTTACTTACAGTACTTGAATAGGTTCTCCCAGCCATGTGGACATTTGGAAATAGGGCAGCACAGTTTGTTTGTCACAAAGTTTTAGAGCATATTACTATTTACCTGTGAATAAATTCATAAAATGGAGAATGGATTAAACTATTTATCCATTTAATAACCAGACATTCATACAAACTTGCTATAATTAATTCTTGACCCACAAGCGAGACACAATTTACCGCATACTAATGTACACGTACTTAACAGTAGGTTTTCACCAACAATGAATTCGGCAGAAGTTCCGCCCTCATTCATTTTTAAGGAGGGCAGGCAGAGAAATGTGCAGAGGTTTGTTGGAAGATGAGCGGCGAGAACCCTGCTACTGGAGCGGTAGAAAAATTTGAGCTCTGCTTGTAATGTCTGCACATTTCAAGCGAAGCGTTGGAGTGAAACATTGTCAAGAGGAGGCGCCGCCTCTGGTCAAAACCCTACGTAACTGGGCCCAAAAACTGTCTTCTCCAGCAGGTGGTGTTTTTCATTTATTTATTTTTGCTCAACAAGCAAGGAGTTTTTTGTATGGAGGTCAATGAGAGACTATTGAATTTGGTGGTTAATAACATTTTTTATGGCCTATTTGCTACAAGTGACTTATTTGATCGAATACAAGTTTCGTAATGCTTAGGAGTATACTGGTAATAAGTAGGACACGTGATATCCGTACAACTTTGAGAAAAAACACTTTGATATAGGAGTTGTCACTAGTTATCAAATTTAATTGGTCACATGCATATGGTTAGCAGATGTTATTGCGAGTGTAGCAAAATGTTTGTGCTTCTAGTTCCGACAGTGCAGTAATATCTAACAAGTAATATAACAATTCCACAACAACTGCCTAATACACACAAATCTAAGTAAAGGAATGGAATGAGAATATATAAATATAAATATGGATGAACAATGACAGAGAGGCATAGGCAAGATGCAATAGATGGTATAAAATACAGTATATATATATATATATATATATATATATATATATAAGATGAGTAATGCAAGATACGTAAACATTATTAACTAGCGATCCATTTATTAAAGTGGCCAATGATCCTGTATTTAGGCAGCAGCTTCTGTGTTAGTGATGGCTGTTTAACAGTCTCATGGCCTTGAGATAGAAGCTGTTTTTCAGTCTCTCGGTCCCAGCTTTGATGCACCTTGCCTGACCTCACCTTCTGGATGGTAGCGGGTTGAACAGGCAGTTGCTCGGTTGGTTGTTGTCCTTGATTATCTTTTTGGCCTTCCTGTGACATCGGGTGCTGTAGCTGTCCTGGAGAGAAGGTAGTTTGCCCGGTGATGCGTTGTGCAGACCGCACAACCCCCTTAGAGCCCTGCGGTTGTGGGTGGTGCAGTTTCCGTACCAGGCGGTGATACAGCCGGACAGGATGCTCTCAACTGTGCATCTGTAAAAGTTTGTCAGGGTTTTAGGTGACAAGCCAAATTTCCTCAGCCTCCTGAGGTTTGCACCTTCACCACACTGTGTGGGTGGACCATTTCAGTTTGTGCACACCGAGGAAGTTAAAACTTTGCACCTTCTCCACTGCTGTCCCGTTGATGTGGATAGGGGGGAGCTAGTCCATGATCATCTCCTTTGTTTTGTTGACGTTGAGTGAGAGGTTGTTTTTCTGACACCACACTCCGAGAGCCCTCACCTCCTCCCTGTAGGCTGTCTCGTCATTGGTGGTAATCAAGCCTACTGCTGTTGTGTCGTCCTCAAACTTGATGATTGAGTTGGAGGCATGCATGGCCACGCAGTCATAGGTTAACAGGGAGTACAGGAGGGGGCTGAGCACACACCCTTGTGGGGCCCCAGTGTTGAGGATCAGCGAAGCGGAGATGTTGTTTCCTACCTTCACCACCTGGGGGCAGCCCGTCAGGAAGTCCAGGGCGGGGTTGCACAGGGCGGGGTTGACACCCAGGGCCTCAAGCTTAATGATGAGCTTGGAGGGTACTATGATGTTGAATGCTGAGCTCTAGTCAATGAAAAGCATTCTTACATAGGTATTCCGCTTGTCCAGATGGGATATGGCAGTGTGCAATGTGATGGCGATTGCATCGTCTGTGGACCTATTGGGGCGGTGAGTAAATTGAAGTGGGTCTAGGGTGACAGGTAAGGTGGAGGTGATATGATCCTTGACTAGTCTCTCAAAGCACTTCATGATGACAGAAGTGAGTGTTACAGTGCAATAGTCATTTAGTTCAGTTACCTTTCTTTGGTACAGGAACAATGGTGGCCATCTTGAAGCATGTGGGGACAGCAGACTGGGATAGGGAGAGATTGAATATGTCCGTAAACACACCAGCCAGCTGGTCGGCCACAGAGAAGGAGAGCCCACAGTCCTTGGTATCAGGCCGCGTCTGTGGCACTGTATTATCCTCAAAGCGGGCAAAGAAGGTGTTTAGTTAGTCTGAAAGCAAAACGTCGGTATCCATGACGCGGCTGGTTTTCCTTTTGAAGTCTGTGATTGTCTGTAGACCCTGCCACATACACCTCATGTCTGAGCCGTTGAATTGCAACTCCACTTTGTCTCTATACTGACATTTTGCTTGTTAGATTGCCTTACAGAGGGAATAACTACACTCTTTATATTCGGCCATATTCCCAGTCACCTTTCCATGGTTAAATGTGGTGGTTCGCGGTTTCAGTTTTGCGTGAATGCCGCCATCTATCCATGGTTTTTGGTTAGGGTAGGATTTAATAGTCACAGGGGTTACAACATCTCCTATACACTTCCTTATAAACTCACTCACCGAATCAGCGTATACGTCGATATTATTCTCTTAGGCTACCCAGAACATATCCCAGTCCGCATGATCAAAAAAATCTTGAAGCGTGGATTCCGATTGGTCAGACTAGCATTGAATAGTCCTAAGCACGGGTACTTCCTGTTTGAATTTCTGCCTATAGGAAGGGAGAAGCAAAATGTAGTCGTGGTCAGATTTGCCGAAAGGAGTGCGGGGGAGGGCCCTGTATGCATCGCAGAAGTTAGAGTAGCAGTGATCCAGTGTTTTTCCAGCGCGAGTGCCACAGTCGATGTGGTGATAGAATTTAGGTAGCCTTGTTCTCAAATTTGCTTTGTTAATATCCCCAGCTACAATAAATGCAGCCTCAGAATATATGTGTCACCTATACTCCCTCTCCAGCCTCTAGTTCACCAGGCTGCTGATTATCCCGCACACCTGTCACCATCGTCTCGCACACCTGCACCTCATGACACTCACCTGGACTCCATCACCTCCTTGATTACCTGCCCTTTATATGTGACTCCCTTTGGTTTCTTCCCCAGTCGTCATTGTTCCTGTTTCATGTCGGGGCGTTGTTTGTGTTTTGTGTTCATTGTTTCTTTTGTTTATTAAAACACTCACTCCCTGAACCTGCTTCCCCGACTCTCAGCACACTCGTTACAATATGGTTTCCATTTTGCATAAAGTCCAGTGAAGTTCCTTGAGGGCCATAGTGGTACCGGCTTGAGGGGGTATATACACGGTGGGCATTTCATTGTGAGGAATTATAGGTTAGGAGAACAAAATTACTTGTGTTCCTGTATGTTGTTACAATTACACCATGAGTGGTTAATAATCATGAAACATGCCCTTCTTCTTCCCGGAGAGATGTTTATTCCTGTCGGCACGACACACAAAGAATCCAGGTGGCTGAACCGACTCCGACAGCATATCCCGAGAGAGCCATGTTTCCATGAAGCAGAGTATGTTACAATCCCTGATGTCTCTCTGGAAAGGAACCCTTGCCCTGCTTTTGTCAAACTTGTTACCTAGAGACTGGACACTAGCGAGTAAAGCAGCCAACAAGTGCTCAGCATATGTGGGAACTCCTTTAAGACTGTTGGAAAAGCATTCCAGGTGAAGCTGTTTGAGAGAATGTATTTTTATTTGCTCCTAGCCTTTTCCACTTCACAACAACAGCATTTACAGTTGACCAGGGCAGCTCTAGCAGGGCAGAAATGTTATGAACTGAATTGTTGGAAAGGTGGCATCCTATGACGGTGCCACGTTGAAAGTCACTGAGCTCTTCAGTAAGGCCATTCTACTGCCAATGCTTGACTGTGGAGATTGCATGGCTCTGTGCTCGATTTTATACACCTGTTAGCAACAGGTGTGGCTGAAATAGCCAAGTAAACTAATTTGAAGGGGTGTCCACATACTTGTGTGTGTGTGTGTAAACACCTACTCATCATCAAAACTATGAAATAACACATATGGAATCATCTAGTAACCAAAAAAGTGCTAAACAAATCAAAATATATTTTATTTTTGAGATTCTTCCAAATAGCCACCCTTTGCCTTGATGACATCTTTGCACACTCTTGGCATTCTCAACCAGATTCACCTGGAATGCTTTTCCAACAGTCTTAAAGGAGTTCCCACATATGCTGAGCACTTGTTGGCTGCTTTTCCTTCACTCTGCGGTCTGACTCATCCCAAACCATCTCAATTAGGTTGAGATCGGGGGATTGTGGAGGCCAGGTCATCTGATGAAGCACTCCTTCACTCTCCTTCTTGGTAAAATACCCCTTACACAGCCTGGAGGTGTGTTGAGTCATTGTTATGTTGAAAAACAAATGATAGTCCCACTAAGCCCAAAGCAGATGGGATGGCGTATCACTGCAGAATGTTGTGGTAGCCATGCTGGGTAAGTGTTCCTTGAAATAAATCACAGACAGTGTCACCAGGAAAGCACCCCCACACCATAATACCCCCTCCTCCATGCTTCACAGTGGGAAATACACATGCAGAGATCATCCGTTCACCCACACCGCGTCTCACAAAGACACGGCAGTTGTAACCAAAAATCTCAAATTTAGACTCCAGACCAAAGGACAATTTTCCATCGGTCTAATGTCCATTCCTCGTGTTTCTTGGCCCAAGCAAGTCTCTTCTTATTATTGGTGTCCTTTTGTAGTGGTTTCTTAGCAGCAATTTGACCATGAAGGCCTGATTCACACAGTCTCCTCTGAACAGTTGATGTTGAGATGTATCTATTTCTTGAACTTTGTGAAGCATTTATTTGGGCTGCAATTTCTGAGGCTGGTAAACTCTAATGAACTTATCCTCTGCAGCAGAGGTAACTCTGGGTCTTCCTTTCCTGTGGTGGTCCTCATTAGAGCCAGTTTCATCATAGCGCTTGATGGTTTTTGCGACTGCACTTATATATTCAGTATTGACTGACCTACATGTCTTAAAGTAATGGTGGACTGTCTCTTTGCTTATTTCAACTGTTCTTACCATAATATGGACTTGATATTTTACCAAATAGGGCTATCTTCTGAACAAATATAAAATATATTTTGATTTGTTTAACACTTTTTTGGTTACTAAATGATTCCATATGTGTTATTTCATAATTTTGATGTCTTCGGTATTATTCTACAATGTAAAAAAATTATTAAAAGCCTTAAAGGTGTTCTAAAACTTTTGACTGGTATTGTATATATACAGTGCCTTCGGAAATAATTCAGATCATTGACTTTTTTCACATTTGTTACGTCACAGCCTTATTCTAAAATTGATTTAAAAAAATGTCCCTCAATATATGCACAAAAGCCGATAATGACGAAGCAAAAAAAGGTTTTTATACATTTTTGCAAATGTATTAAAAATACAAAACAGAAATACCTTATTTACATACAGTGGGGAGAACAACTATTTGATACACTGCCGATTTTGCAGGTTTTCCTACTTACAAAGCATGTAGAGGTCTGTAATTTTTATCATAGGTACACTTCAACTGTGAGAGACCAAAAATCCAGAAAATCACATTGTATGATTTTTAAGTAATTCATTTGCATTTTATTGCATGACATAAGTATTTGATACATCAGAAAAGCAGAACTTAATATTTGGTTAATATCCTGCGCTCAGGACCACAGACTGGGGTGAAAGTTGTCCATCAAGGATGATCAATGGAAACCGGACATCGAGTTCAAGTCTAATTGCAAAGGGTCTGAATACTTATGTAAATAAGGTAAACAGCACCATCCCCCACTAAAAACAATAACATGTTGGAAAAACAGCTCCAGTGTATATTTGGCCTTGTGTTTTAGGTTATTGTCCTGCTGAAAGGTGAATTTGTCTCTCAGTGTCTTTTGGAAAGCCAGGTTTTCCTCTAGGATTTTGCCTGTGCTTAGCTCCATTCAGTATTTAGTTTTTTTTACTGCTGAATCCTTTCCAATGACGACCATACCCATAACGTGATGCAGCCACCAACGTGGTTGAAAATACGAAGAGTGGTTTTCAGTGATGTGTTGGGTTGGATTTGACCCAAACATAACACTTTGAATTCAGGACAATAAGTTAATTTCTTTGCCACATTCTTTTCAGTTTTACTGAGTGCCTTATTGCAAACAATGTTTTGGAATATTTTTATTCTGTACAGGCTCTTGTTTTCAATCTGTCATTTAGGTTTGTATTGTGGAAATGTTGTTGATCAATCCTCACTTTTCTCATATCACAGTCTTTAAACTCTAACTGTTTCAAAGTCACCATTGGCCTTGTGGTGCAGGAATAATCCCTGAGCAGTTTCCTTCCTCTCCGGCAACTGAGTTAGGAAGGACATCTGTATCTTTATAGTGACTTGGTGTATTGATACACCATCCAAAGTGTAATTAATAAGGGACAGTATCACGTTTCAAGGTAAGACCCAGATCCAGACAACGTCTAATTAACAACAGTTTATTAATCCAACAGGAGCAGGCAAAGACAGGTCAAGGGCAGGCAGGGGTCAGTAATCCAGATAGGTGCGGCAAAGGTACAGGACGGCAGGCAGGCTCAAGGTCAGGGCATGCAGAAAAGGTCAAAACCGGGAAAACTAGAAAACAGGAACAATTGAGATACAGGAACAGAGAGAAAATCGCTGGTAGGGTTGACGAAACAAAATGAACTGGCAACAGACAAACAGAGAACACAGGTATAAATACACAGGGGATAATGGGGGAGATGGGCGACACCTGGAGGGGGGTGGAGACAATCACAAAGACAGGTGAAACAGACCAGGGTGTGACAGACAGATTGCAATTTACTGGGGGGAGAGGTGGTCCAAAATAGTGGAGGGTTAACTTCTTACTATACCACAGGTCAGTATAGTCTACCCTCTATCCACCATTTCATAGTGACAATAGTGGTAGGTGGATCGTTTGTCCAGATCTGCAATAGGCTGACTAGCAATAATACCACACATAAAAACATTCAAAGCTGCATACATTTTTATATACATCGACAAGAAAAATAGGAATAGCTGATGGGCAGCAGAAAGGCCAGGTGCATCATTGCACATGAAAGAACAGTGAAGACCGACACACACCTCAATAATATCCCCTATTGATCTTGTTTAGGGACAATGCAATTAACCTACCTAGACTAGCCTACAACACCACAATGCAATGAACAATTGCATTATTGTTTTCAAGTGAGTACACCATTCTACTCTAGGCTGCAGTGAAAATGTAATTTGAATAATGTCCGGAAAAGTCCTGTGATTTGAATGTAAACTAGTGTTTATTCGCAGTTCTGAGCTTGTATTGTAACTGACATTTAACGTTTGCTAATGTTTCATCCTCTCTCGACTGAGGTGAATGAATAAGCTACACTAGCTAATAAGTTAGCTACCACAGTCAGGTCAGCTCTAGCCTCTAGTTATCTGTCAGATAGCGATATGAATCACGGACTGTCTGCCCCATATTCCAGTAGCTACTCTACATGACCAAAAGTATGTGGACACCTGCTCGCCTCATTCCAAAATCATAGGCATTAATATGGAGTTGGTCCCCCCTTTGCTGCAATAATAGCCTCTACTCTTCTGGGAAGGCTTTCCACTAGATGTTGGAACATTGCTGCAGGGACTTCAGCCACAAGAGAATTAGTGAGGTCGGGCACTGATGTTGGGCGATTAAGCCTGGCTCACAGTCGGCGTTCCAATTCATCCCAAAGGTGTTCGATGGGGTTGAGGTCAGGACGCTGTGCAGGCCAGTCAAGTTCTTCCACACCGATCTCGACAAACAATTTCTGTATGGACCTCGCTTTGTGCATGGGGGCATAGTCATGCTGCAACAGGATCTTCCCCCAACTGTTGCCACAAAGTTGGAAGCACAGAATCGATTTTTATGGGCTTTAGCACTTGGCGGCCGCGTTTTGTGACCTTTTGTGGTCTACCACTTCTAGGAACACCTTCCTAATATTGAGTTTCACCCCCTTTTTCCCTCAGAACAGCCTCTTCGGTGCATGGACTACAAGGTGTCGAAAGCGTTCCACAGTAAATCTGGCCCATGTTGATTCCAATGCTTCCCACAGTTGTGTCAATTTGCCTGGATGTCCTTTGGGTGGTGGACCATTCTTGATACCAGAGCAGATAGTGATATGAGCTGTCGAATAGCGATATGAGGTGGCTGTTATTAATAATATAATAACAGCTGTTGTTTGATGGAAATGTTTTTTAGCCTTTGTTTTGTTCTGTTTCAGAATTAAATTAACTTGGCTAGCTTTTTATTAGTCAGTATGGCAATGTAACGTTATTGATCTGTTAGTGTCCCTAGCTAATTCCCTACTTTTCACACTGGCACAGTAATAAACAGCTCTAACGTTACAGGCTTCACTGTCATGGTGCACCGATTTCTTCATCCCGCTCCCACCCTTACCCACTGCCTTACAGTATGGTCCGACTCCCACCCGCTACCACGAGAACTGTTCCTAAACCCAACCGCAGTCCCGCAATGTTATTTTAGGCGTATGTGACGCAACTCACTTGCCAGCCATGGTTCCAGCAATTTTGCACCATATAGTCAATATTAAATGCTCAAAAATAACTTAAGGAATAGGTTAAATTACCAGAGTTTCTCACATGGCCATTATATTGTATTACTGGGCTATATCAGCCAATATGCTAGATGTAGTTTAAAGAGAGCAGAGTTGACTTGCACGTTATCTTAAGCTATTTTTATAGCCTAACCTTTTAGGAGTGGGAAGATTTTCAGACAGAGAAATATGTCTGATCAATATTTCGGCGTATTTCTAGACAACGTAGTAAATTATAGCCTAACCATAGGCCTATTTAAGAAGTACATTTCCTTGGAAAGATAACTGCCCCGTGCTTCTCCGCCCATGCGTAGACTATAGCCTACTCTATTTAATTGAGACCATACGCGCAGCTGATCTCGCAGGTATGGCTACTGAACTTGAAGCAGCAAGGATGACACTTGCTACGTTCTGCATAGGCCTATAGGACATAGACTACCTTTTATGAGGACGATTGGCAGGCAGAGACAAATACATGGGTAATAAATACTTATTGAAAATGAAAAGGCGCGATGCTCGCTCACCATAGTAGCCTAACCTGTGCGCCTTTTCCTTTTCAATGATGATTCCATTTTTTGATTGCACTTCGACTCACATTGGTTGAGCGCGCTCCACTTCTTTCCATTATCTATATTTATTTACAGACACTGTAGTAAACTACAGTCTAATCATATTTAATTAAACCTCCCGAGTGGTGCAGCGGTCTAAGGCACCTGTCTGACATGTAAGCACGCTTCTCTCTATGTGTAGGTAATTCTTTCTAACATGACTTTTTTGCAAGATATCAGGTAGTAGAACTGCATAAGTGTTGCTCTCCACTTTCTGGAGGGCTTTCCGGAGAGTTTTGAAATCAGTGGAATTAGAGTATGATAGCTAAGGAGATGTAGAAATGTCTGGCGTTTGATTGCAAATATGAGGACAGAGTCAAAAAGAGAACACACAGAAGGCTGTTTGTATAAAACAGCTGTCTCCGGATTACATCTTCAAACTAAGAGCAACCATGGCATCCGTGACAGAGAGGGAGAAGTGTTCATCCATGTTTACGGGTAAGAGAGTCTAGCTAGCTACATCTTCAGATATTACACGTTTCTAATTTTGTCAGAAAGTCGTTTTCATTTCAAGTTAGTGTACTGTTAGTTAGCTAGCTAACGTTAGCTGGCTGCTCGCTAGCTAACGTTATGTGTATGATCTGTGTAGTAATATTATTTGTACCTCAGAACCATTTGTATTGCTAGTTATAGCCTAATGTTAGCTAGCTAAAATTGAACCTGGTTGGTTAGCTACCTGCAGATTATGGTTCATTGTTTAGCTAGCAAGTCATTGTTTCAATAGAATGTTTATGATGTCACTGCGACAACTGTAAATAGACGTAGCTGGTAAATTCGATCTGGCTATCTACTAAGATTTCAGAGCACTCTCGTCTGAGTGTGCCAGAGCGCAGAATAACTGACAAATTTACAAACGCTCAACACCCATTTAATATGGTTGGTGTCAGTAAACGTTGGCAAAAAAGCGTAATTAAATTGTTGCCAGGAGCACAGTTGCAGTCACCAATGCTCTGGATAACATAAAAACAGCCTAACCAGCTCTGCTATAGCGAGTAAAATGGTCAAAGTGACCTGTTCTCTCATTTGTGTCTGGAAGTAGCTAGCAAGCTAGCCAACGTTAGCCAGTTAGCTTGGGTGCTTGACATCTGTTGTCAGGTCAGAACGCTCTGATCAACCCTACTTTTCGGCCAGAGCGTCCAGTGTGTGCTCTGAATGCTCGGTGAGCAAAACGCTCTGAATTTACGAAAGGCCAATCTGACAACGCTCTGAGTTTACGAACACCCAGAGCACACTCTGGCACTCCAGGTTAAATTTACGAACACACCCGTAGTATAAACTAGCCTTTAGTCTTGAAACCTTTGGTGGTTTTGTACATAGCCTCACGGGAATCCTTAAAGAGATGGGTGGGGATAATGCTTAAAAGAGTGTGAACGATGCTGAATGGGTGTAGACAAAGAAGACCTCTCCAATAGGTAACGTAAACTCGTACATCGCCTTGGTCCGTACAATTGCCCTTATTTTAGCGCCCCAAAAACGTAATACTTCCAGATCAACTGTAATGTCAATACCATTGTAAAGCACAATTTCTCCCCTTTCCAACAAAATCGATTACATGACCTAAACACTGCCCGTTTCTGCATAATTCAAGCAGGCAATGAGCCATGTCGGGTCTTTTTAAAAATGGCGGGTGGGGAAGCGAAACTAATGCGTGGTAGTGAGAAGTACAGATGCCGTGTGGGAAAATTGCTTTATTCACTCGATCTGTCCAACTTATCACCTTATCGCCTCTAAAATGTAAATAAAACACTATAAAGAGTTTATATAATGTGTCATTACATACCTATTTGAGGGTTTGTGTCGAATTTGAATCGGGTTTTTAGGGCGGTGCTAAAGTGATCTTAGAAGTAAACAGCGGCTTTGAGAATGTGATGATCACATGCAATGATGACAAAAAAATGACTAGGTATCCCCTCTTACATGCGAGCGTCGCAAAATAAATGTAGAAATCCATGTTATTCAATTATTGCACCCACACTGCTCGCGCGCGCCAACGAGCGTCTGCGGGCTAAAGGGCTAAAATAGAACTCATTCCTATTTCTGACGCAGATCGCGCTGCAAGTCCTGCCTCTCCCATCTCCTCATTGGTTTATAGAAGCAGGTACCCACGTGCCATCTCCTCATTGGTTATACCCACGTGGGTGATAGAAATACTAACTGTTTTGCCGGTAGTCGTGGTAATACAATGAAAGTTTAGATGCGATCACCATATAATTTAAACGATGAAAAAGCCTGGAAGGAGGAGAGATGACTAGAAACGATTCGGTTGGCCGTTTTATGTGTGGATTAATTGTCGGAGTAGAGATCCTTGTGCATTTCAGGTAAAATAACAACTCAATGTTTATATCCCAGGACAAATTAGCTAGCAACAGCAAGCTAGCTAAATAGGACAAATTAACGTTAGCTAGCAAGTGCAAGCTAACTAGCTAAATTACCATACATGTTTAATGCTTTTCGACCTGTCCCCAAATTAATGTCATTGGTTCAGAGTTTGTTTTGATATTTTAACCTGCGTGTCGTGATCGCGTTTGGTGTGGGGGGGCAGAGTTACAGTGATGTTTGCAGTTGCTGTGCGTAGCTAGGAAAAAAAGCCATATTACAACCTATGTGTTATGATAATTGCGTTGTTTGCTCTATAAATCCTGTTAATTGATATGCCATGCCACCGTCATATACAGGCCTAAGGCCGAGAAAATCAGAAGACACAGTAGCAGAATAAATTCAACCAAACATTTGTTTCATCACAAAACTGGAAAACAACATCGGTCTGGGGAAGTCCACGAAGCATATTGCATGTGACAAACAGTTACATGAACTACAGCATGCTCAAGCAAGTTAATGTTTCCAACATTTTTGGACTACTAAATAACTATTGATTTAGAACCATGGAGAATTACAGCAAGTCACAAAGAAAGCAGGAGCTGCCTCCACTATTCCAGCACAATTTCAACTTCAACATTTCAACATCGTTGGGTTTACATGTAAACACCCTCCAAACACCAGATCTCAGCTTAGGTGCACTACTTTTCACGGTTTTGCTACACAATGATGGTGTTTTGAGTCTTTCTGTTTTACCAAACCTAACGTGAGAAAAACTGACAGAGACACTCTTCCCAGCACCTCACCTGAACAGATGAAAACAGAACCTGATAAAGAGGGCCACAGTATATCAGAACCAACCAGTAAATCCACACTGTTCTGCAGCTCAGTGAAAATAGGGATGATCGCATGGAGAGAGGAGGATCTTGGTGACTAGGAACAAAGAGAATACAGACTATAAAAGGACATCAGTGGTAATAAGGGTAGGAAATCCATGGAGTTGTCCCATTTGAAATCACCTAGTAGTGTACGTCAAAGTCCTGCTGCGCCGCCTCTTCATTGTTGTAAGGTGTGTGGAAAGTATTTAATCTCCATGGTTTCTTTAGTTAGTCACATGAAAATGCATACAATGGATGAAGACCTTTTTTGTGGCGTGTGTGGAGAAAGCTTTGATTCCACAGAGAGAATGTAAGTTCATCTCCAAACTCATAGTGAAAGTGACTCATAGGACTTCACTATGAGTACTAAGTTAATAATGCATATGGGGGGCCTCCCGGGTGGCGCAGTGGTCTAGGGCACTGCATCGCAGTGCTAGCTGCGCCACCAGAGTCTCTGGGTTCGCGCCCAGGCTCTGTCGCAGCCGGCCGCGACCGGGAGGTCCGTGGGGCGACGCACAATTGGCATAGCGTCGTCCGGGTTAGGGAGGGTTTGGCCGGTAGGGATATCCTTGTCTCATCGCGCTCCAGCGACTCCTGTGGCGGGCCGGGCGCAGTGCGCGCTAACCAAGGGGGCCAGGTACACGGTGTTTCCTCCGACACATTGGTGCGGCTGGCTTCCGGGTTGGAGGTGCGCTGTGTTAAGAAGCAGTGCGGCTTGGTTGGGTTGTGCTTCGGAGGACGCATGGCTTTCGACCTTCGTCTCTCCCGAGCCCGTACGGGAGTTGTAGCGATGAGACAAGATAGTAATTACTAGCGATTGGATACCACGAAAATTGGGGAGAAAATGGGATAAAATGTAAAAATTAAAAATAAAAATAAAAATAATAATGCATATGGGGATGTGGGGAGAGGGGGAGAGGGGAGAAATTATTAAAATGGCCACATTTTGGGAAATGTTTCAGCAACAGCTTTAATATGATCAAACACATTAGGAGCCACTCAGGGGAGAAAACCTATCAATGTCCTCATTGTGGCAAAGGTTTCAGCAATAGCTCTAATCTGAAAGTTCACATCAGGAGCCACAAAGGGAAGAAAACGTGTCAATGTCCTCATTGTGGCAAAGGTTTCAGCGACAGCTCTAATCTGAAAGTTTACATCAGGAGCCACACAAGGGAGAAATCGTATCACTTTTACTTTTGTGGCAAAGGATTCATTCAGAAAGCAAACATGTTGCATATAAGGATTCACACATGCGAGAAACCTCATACTACATATTAGTAGTTTTTGTGTGGAAATGTTTCCGCTTTGGCACAGATATGAAAGTGCACATGACGAGACACACAGGAGAGAAATTGACACCGGAGAAATCCCTTAATTGCAGTTTGTGTTTCGCCGCTCACATTTCTCTGACAATTTACATGAGGATTCATACAGGGGAGAGATCATACAATCAGTAGCCAATTTATTAGGTACACCTCCCCGTTCACAAAAATGGTTCGCTCCTACAGACATTGAGTCATGTGGCCATGGCATGCTATATAAGGCCGACAGGTATTGAGACATTCAGTTGCTGTTTGATTGAACGTTAAAATGGGAAAAACTAGTGACCTAAGCGACTTCGAGTGTGGTATGATTGTTGGTGCCAGGCGCGCCGGTTCCTGTATCACTGCATGACAGTGTCTAAGGTTTACCGAGAATGGTGCCACAAACAAAGAACATCAGTCAGCGGCAATCCTGTGGGCGAAAACAGCTCGTTGATGAGGGAGGTCGAAGGAGAATGGCAGGAATCAGGCAAGCTAAGAGACGGGCCACAAATAGGCAAATAACGGTGCAGTACAACAACGATGTGTAGAACGGAATTTGAGAAAGCACAACTTGTCTGTCCTTGTCACGGATGTGCTATTGCAACAGATGACCACACCCGAGTTCCACTCCTATTAACTAAAAACAAGAAGAAGCGGCTGCAGTGGGCACACGATCACCAACAGCAGAACACAATTATTGAGGAGTGGAAAAACATTGCCTGGTCTGACGAATCCCGGTTCCTGTTGCGTCATGCTGATGGCGGAATCAGGATTAGGCGCAGGCAACATGACTTCATGGCCCCATCCTATCTGGTGTCGACGGTACAGGCTGGTGGTGGTGGTGTAATGGTGTGGGGAATGTTTTGAACGCCACAGTGTACCTGAACATTATTGCTGACGTGATGCATTCCTTCATGGCTACAGGGGGTTCCGACCCGGTAATAGATGGATGTACCTAATAAACTGGCAACTGAGTGTATACGTGTCCTGTATGTAGAAAAGGCTTTATTTCCTCAAGTGCATTAGGTGCACATAAAAAAAACATATTACCACATCACCATGGTCATCCAATGAAACAAGAAATAGCAGAGACAAAAACAGAACTTTACAACAGGTGTATTGTATTTAAAAGGAGCGCAAATCAGAGGGAATAGCCTAAGTGCCTTGTGTGGGGAGAGGGGGTCATGTCTGCTCCTGCTCCTCCCCTCTGGCGTACGACGTCGCCGGAATACTATCCACCGGCTTGATTCAATCTGTATCACGGAATTTAATTTTCAATTGCACTATACCACGGATCTTCTGCGATACTGATTTGAATCGAGCCCTAACAGAGAGCAGTAAGTGAGTTTCTGAGCAACAGTAGTCACTGCTAATTTGTTCAACGGGACATTTGAACTGATGTGTTGTATCTGTGCACAGAGCTTGCGTTTGATTTGATGTAGAATTGAATGATATTTCACATGTTTTGATATCCCATTTTTTGTACTATTTTGTTCCATTGTATTGAAAGCAACTTATTTTGAAAGCGTCACTCCATGGATGTTAATAAATAAAGATTTTATAAAGATTAAATAAAGTTAAAGATTTTATGAACCATACTGCAACTCTCAATGGTTTCATGACCTGAGGAAACCTCAAAGGTGTTATGACCGCCTATGTATACCCATTAAAGTGTTTTTCAGTGGGGTAGTCTTATATACAGTGTAGTACAGCAGAGACAAATGCAGATGATTTGACACATGGTAAGTGTTTATTAGGTGGGTTTTTCTCCATTACAAACAGCGCAATAAGGGGGAAAGCAATATCAAAACTGACCATTATACAAAAGACAGGATTGACGTAAAGCAACCAAAGTCAAAGGGATATGGAGACAAGTGGACCTGCAAATACAGTGGTATAACCATCGCATATATATTTACATATTAATTTGTAATTGCATGGGAAAAGAAACAAAATGTAGAATGCTACAAAAGTATTTACAAGTTAATAAATAAAGCAAGCACGCACAAAAAATCTAAAGTACAAAGGACATTGAGTCTTTTATAATACAAAAAATACAAAAAGAACATAGAAAAAACATTGAAACAGGTAATCGTTAGAGAGTTCTGAGTCTTTGACAGTGATGGAGAGCGATGGCACAAAGGTTTTAAGGATGATCATTGTGAGAGGTTGAGGCATGGGGACATGTTCCTGATCAGGCAGTGTTTCTGAGAGGGACTAACTTAGTTTGATCGGTGCAGTCTTCGGTGCAGCCTTACTTTTACCAAAAACAACACAGAAGAGAGTCTCTTTCACACACAGACTAACATTTGTGAAACCTGACATGTTGACATCTTTATGACAGACCCCCCCCCCCCCCACCCTGATATATAGATATTCTGGGTACCTGGGGAGGGCACACAAAGACATTCGCAAAAAAAGAGAAACAATAAGCACACATTCCGGGATGAACTCTCACTTACACCCACACATTAACTGGGAACTTACACAAAAGTTTGAGATGTGCACAAAGGATCCATCCCTCATTCATTGACGCATTACAGAAGTTGTCTTTAACCACAGATCTAGGTTTAGCGTTCCCAACCTCAAGCCTAACCTTGGTCATAGGACGTAGGAATATAAACTGACCTT
The DNA here is from genome assembly GCF_045679555.1 of Salvelinus alpinus. Classification (NCBI taxonomy): domain Eukaryota; kingdom Metazoa; phylum Chordata; class Actinopteri; order Salmoniformes; family Salmonidae; genus Salvelinus; species Salvelinus alpinus. The sequence continues at coordinate 1,515,344 of NC_092109.1, forward strand.
GAATCAGGGCTTAGGGGCAACTTCCATCAACACCACCGATATGAAGTCCAGCGAATGACATAAGGGCAGTAGACTCCCGGACCCCAATATTCACAAACATACAGCAACCATCACTGTCACCAAACAGCACAGTTGAATGCATTCATAACGCAGTACTTATATAATGTGACTAGGGAGAGGCTATACGGACACACCTGGTGCTCAAATGGATGACATTGTCATGCCCTGATCTATTTCACCTATCCTTGTGCTTTTCTCCACCCCCCCTCCAGGTGTCGCCCATCTTCCCCGTTATCCCCTGGGTACTTATACCTGTGTTTTCTGTCTGTCTGTGCCAGTTCGTTTTGTTCGTTCAAACCTACCAGCGGTTTCCCTTGCTCCTGTTTTCGTTATAGTCCCTGTTTTCTAGTTAAACAGTTTTTACCTTTTCTGCCTGCCTGCCTGCCCCGAGCCTGCCTGCCGTCCTGTACCTTTGCCTCTACTCTGGATTACCGACCTCTGTCTCACCTGACCATGAGCCCACCTGCTGTTCCGGTGCCTTACACTCTCGCTGGATTATTGACCTCTGCCTGCCTTGACCTGTCGTTTGCCTGTCTCTGTCTCCATCTGGGTCCTACCTTAAAACGTGATAGACATATGTCGCGCAGCTGAGAGTCGAGTGTGGATTTGGTTCAGTGAGTCGTCCTGATAGGCCCTTCCCAGCTAGTTTATGCTGGCTAGCTGGCAACAGCAGCAGCGTGGCTGTAAAAGAAAGGGATGGGCGAGGGAGAAATAACTTGTAGTATTGGTCATCGGGATTTGGTCACCATCTCCAATTTGTTCCATCCCACTTGATTTTATTTTGAGTAGGATAGCAGCCTACATGAAAAACATGTTGGTAGTGATCTAGATGGATGTCACCGTTATGCAGTCTACACTGCTCAATGGGGAGAGTTTGCACTGCAAGCCAACGCATCACAGGGCACCGTGTCCTTCTCTCCCGCTTGCCGCAGTAAGGATAGGGAAGTAGATAGTGTAGACAATAGTGATTTTCACCGAAAATGTACTACCTCTAACGTTACATTTTGTAAAATTATTAATTAGACAAAAACGAAAGGATTCTTAACACTCCCAAGTCCCAACTTCGGCCGACAAGTTTCAAGTTCTCGCTGAAGTTTTTAGCCACGAGCATTAAACTAGCTTGCTGGGAACGGCTCATCGGGAAGACTGTCTGAAATGACTGAACCGAATCCGTTCTTCACCACTCGACTCTCACTGTACAACAAACGTCATCAATTTGGGCACCAGGAGTGTCCATATAGCACTCCCCTATGACCACCCATCCTTATGATAATTGACATATGAAAAACTATCATTATAGCACCTGAAAACATTTCCATGGCTTTACTATTAGGCACATCAAGGATGTGTTGTGAAATGTAAATTCAATGTTTCAAACTGTCATACCATTTTTACACTACTGTACTGAGCTGAGCCAAGCTGTACTGCGCTGGCCTAGTTATGCATCAACCATAGTTGCTGGAACTGTGCTGGAAAGGACCATATTAAAATAAAATATCAGAGCCAGCCAGCACACTATGGTTCAGGTTTGCACAATATGTAGAAAGGCTATAGAAGTAAAGTATAGCCAGCCTACATATAGCCTGCCCTCTGATAAAGACCCAATCCTGTGTCCATTTTAGAATGTTTATTGCCATGCACAGGACACAGTGTGACACGGTCAGTCAAAAAGTCAATCATTTCAGAAAACCCTTTGAGCATGAACACAGGCTTTAACACTGTAATCCACAATACCACTGACATGGCTGCTGATAGTTAGGGACGTTAGGTTTGATCCTAAGTGCTGCAATACTGTAAGAAATGGATAGACATGGGGTACTACAAACCAAGGACTCATCATATCAGATGATCTTCTATCAGAGTCATAGACAAAGAATCACACATCTGTGGTGCAAGGAATCTCTCAACAGCAAGCAAACTCACTCCCCCACTGCAATCTCCATGCTCCCAAAAACGGTCTATGATCATATGTCATAGTCCACTCTTATCTGTTCTTTGGCACACGCGGAGTGGACCAGTATGTTTTAATTTGAGTTCTTTCTTTTCCTCTCTTTCCTTTATCTCCTGAATTAACTGGTACACAAGGAAAAAAGGCCTTAACGAAAGAGAGAAATAAAGGACAAGAAGGACAGACCTTTCATTCTTCTTTTTTTCTTTACACTACATGGAACAAACAGACTAGACGTTTAAAGACCACGGTTCATTTCACAATACAACATTCATGTTTCCATCTCTGTCCATCTCTCTCTCGCTCTTTCTCTGAGTGCTTGAGTACTTTACGCACGCACGCACACACACACACCAGCTGAGGGAGGGTTCTGTAGAAATGATAGGGAGTATAACTCCTTTAAGAGGGAAGGCATTTTCAGACGCACCTGGATGAAATACAGTTACCATTTTCCCTCAGTTTTCCCTCTTGAGTGCTCACTCTTGATTAGGACGTCCACAGGGCTGAAGCTAACAGGAAGTGATTTGTGCAAGTTCATTGGCCTATAGGTCTTTCCATCCCACTCAGCTGTATTAGTCCTCTGAGGCTTTGACGCTCAGACGCCGAACACAAGACCGAGCTGGAGGCTGGCCCCTCTACCATGGCACAGCAAGGGTGGTACTAAAAGATGGAACCCAGAGAGCCCAGCAGGAAGCGGGAGGTGGGCGAGGACATGGTCTAGCCCCTCAGAAGATGCCCTTGCCGATTTTCAGGCCTTTCTGCTTCATGCGCGGCAGTGTGGAGCTGGCCACGTGCTTGGTCCGGCCCACCTTGGGGAAGCCACGTTTCTTCAGGACAAAGTCGTAGTTGGCCGAGGAGTTCATGGCATAGAAAACGTTGGCATTGTCTGGAATCTTCAGCTCTGTGGAGGGAAGGGGGTGCAAAAGAAACACAGGTATGGTTAAAAGACACATTGAACCAACAGGCAAGATGGAATGTTAAAATCTGGTTGAGAAGATGGACGGAGAGATTGTTAGACACGGCTTACAGTGTGCAGATATTTCAAAATAGTACAGTAGGACCAGAGATAGGAACAAATTGGAAATGGGTTAGGAACACTGAAATGTTTGTAACTTTGGAATGTAGTTCCAAAGGCATCAACTCTGAGGTTTGTATCTTTCAGGTTCCGCCCGAAGTCTTGAGTTGAGCATGACAGACAGCTGACTGACCTTTCTCCTCAGAGATCTTCTGCAGCAGTTCGTAGTCCTCCGCTCTCTCCCGGTCCAGGTTGTGTTTCACCATGGCTTTCCTGATCACCGCCGGCGTCTTGTCCTGACTGGTCACCTGGAGATCACATAATGACCACATTAAGACATTGGTATTGGCTCAACCAGACCCCACAACCACCAAACACATTGGCAGGGAATTTCTCTTTCTAATCTACCATAATCATCACCAACGCAGCAGCTCACCAAGATGCTCTTGTACATGTTGCCGTTGTCCACGTCCAGACTGACCCGGATGATGCAGCAATCGTCCACCTGCTGGTTGTAGAGGGGCAGTGACAGCGATGAGTAGTTGGACACACCCGACACGGAGCGCTTGTGCGAGCGGGAGCCGGCCCCTACCACGGGCGTGGAGGACATGGAGGAGGAGGAGGCGCTGCTGGAGCCCGAGCCAGATCCCACACCAGAGGCGTCCAAGGAGGACAGAGAAGTGGACTCCCAGAACTGGAGAGAGACCAAGAGAGAAGGGGGACAGCACGGGTTAGACCACAGTGCCACTTAAGACTATTGAAATGCAATCAAAGAAAGCAATGCATCTTAAACAGGTACATTTACCATGTTTGGAAACTGTTGAATGAATTCCAGTGTATTTTGACAAACATTTGGGAACACTGGAATTGAGACTGCTGTTGTTTTACATTATGAGTAATGGGATAGTGTTTGCATGACTTGAACATGTCACTAGCATGACATGCATGTAGAAAACACAATGAAAAGTGTAGGAGGGATGAATGTGCGACCAGGTGAAACCCACAATGCTACTTCTATTGAGTTGTTATGAGCAGTATGGATACAAGGTGAACTCTTCATCCCCAATTAAAGACACAACAAATGAAACCAGTCAAAACAAACAGGTCAAAGTGCGGTCATGATCAAAGTGAGCAGACGCATAAATCAATTCGACACCTGCACACATTCGAAAACGACTCAACATGCACACGCCATTCTCGCCCCCCCCCAAAAATGGCTACAGGGATGATGTGATGGTGACGTCACACAGATAGATAGAAACAGTGCAAACAGCACACTCCTTTGATGGTAGTGTGAAATGGCTGTGCCACGAGCTAGTGTAGGTGAAACAGAAATATGGTACAGGAAGTAGTAAATAGTACCGTGGGTGCCAGGTCAGGCAAGGGGCCGCACTTCCCTAACGTGGAATTGGAATGTTTTACGGAAGGCGTGGAGGTCTACAGAAAAGGAATTAAGAGCTACAGTCACCAGTGGGCTTCACATGGGCTGTTTCTTGTGGGCTGGAAGAGTTATAATATGCTATGACAGTAGTACCGCTATAGTGATCATACTGGTATCATGGTCTTTAAAGGTAGACTCAATGATATGACATCATCATCTTACACAGTGGAGCAACTTCCTGCTTACGGACATCAACAATGACAGAATTCTATAGCACACTGTCCTCTGACATGTCTTCATTGTAAATAGGAGTGTGTTCTTAACTTACCTTCCGGTATAAATGAAGGTTAAATTGGTGAATAAAACATCTCTCTCACCTTTCGCTCGTGGGCGTCAGGCGAGTCGGAGATGAGGCTGATATTTATCTCCTCGACGTCGGAGCTGCTGGAGCCGGCTGAGGTGACGCTCAGGGAGTCTGCTCCGTCACCCCCTCCACCTCCACTTGAGCCCCCCAGGCCGGGGGCGTAGCGCAGCTGGTCAAAGGACTTGGAGTGAGAGCTGCCCGCACTGCAGTAGCCCGGCTCCAAGCTGGCCGGCTGGCGACTGAAAGAGGGAGTGAAGGAATGGGAGGGAGAGGGAGGAGGGAGAGATGGGAAAGAAAATGCAGAATGAGAGGAAGAGTAAGAGAAAGAAGAATGAGTAAATGAAATGAAACATTGACACAAATAGACTGCAAATCATTAGGGGGGAATTCCGACCCAAGTTAAGCACGCGTAATTGGAATGTAATTCCCTTTTTATGCACTTTTCTCGATACACGTATTCTGACCTTGAACTTAAGCATGAGAACAACATGCTATTCACCTGCCATTGGGTTGAGGTGGAGATGGAATAAATAAACACACACACAAACACTCACTCCATCATTTGCTCACTTACACATAATATGCGCACACATTTAAACTGACTCTACACATGCACACACCCACTCCCATACAAGCTGCTTCTACTCGGCTCATCTTATATCCTGTTGCCTTGTCCCCTTACCGCTATACTCAACCACCTTCATCACTCAAGTATCCCTGCACATTGTAAATATGGTATTGGAACTGACTTAAAAAATATATTTCCTGTATCTAGAATGCTTACTTACTTATGTTAGATTCTGGGTGAAACTTGGAACATTGTAATAGTCAGAAGCATAGCATATAAAGGAGTGAAAGAGACTGGTTTTTATATCCGAAGTTAATGGTTATCTGTAGGAGACAGATGGCTTTGGAACGTGTTGGGTGGACGGGAGAAAGTCACAGGATTGCTATAGGGGAAGCGGATGGACATATGTGGATTAGGCGAAGGAGGGGTTGAGGTCAGGTCAGATCCCCTGAAGGTAGAAATGATGGTTTATTACCCTATTTCCCTCTTCCTGTCGAACCATAAGATGTAAGGATTGGAGAGAAGGAGGAGGGCCTAAAGTGGAGCATATATACTTGTGGTGGTGGAAACATGTTTTTGTCTGAATGCAGCTGTATCGACCCTTTGGGAATAATTAAACTTGGTTAAGCTTCTCTATTGTCCGTGAGTTATTTACTCTTAAAAATAGAACCTAACACTTACTTACTTTCATATTTCTTATTTTTATTTATTGTGTTTTTTTTTTCTAGCTATACATTGTTATTGATTATGCATTGATGGGTTTCAAGTTTGCAAGAAAGGCATTTCAGTGTACTTGTGCATGTGACATTAAAACTTGGAAACTTGAAGGTGTGGCAGAGGTATGTCTACAGATACACCATATTCTGACCTTGACTAATTCCCTAATAATTCCACCATCTTTACGCGTGATGGAACCATGAATAAGGTCGAGAGAACATACTGGTTCCAAGTGGGAAAAGCATCTACTTAATTTTTTTAATAGAAATAACACAATTGTCCATGCACTGTAATTTATAACTTACAAGAGCTATTGATCAGAGGTAAGTAAATGAGTAAACCGTTTGGATAAGGGGATTGTAAATATAAATGACACTTGTTTTAGATCTATATTGTCTTATTATGATCGCTGGAGACAAATGTGAAAGCAGTCATTTGGCAACAAACTGAAGCATATCAACAGATCAACTTTCCCACAGTAAAGTGGGCACTCTCGAATGTCTTAATTATAGGCTACCCCGACATTCTCTGTTCCCTATTTCTATCATGTTAAATATTAGCCACTGTAAGTATTGAACGTCACCAGGCCTAATAACCACACATATTCAACTGTAAATGTACTGTTAGTTCCCTTCATTTGGTATAGCCTACATTATCATTTAATTACATTGTTTCCTTTACCTTCATTTGGCCTTCTCTGTAAACACCATCACGGCCGTGTGGTTGTTGCTGAGGATCATTAGTAACAGTTGATAATAATTTTAAAAATACATGTAGGCTAATTAAATCAATATGGAGCTCAGACCGAGCCGTAACAGTTTGAACCCGACGCATTGCGCAATACTTGGCTGTGTCATCACACAGTTCCATGGTTAGTGCAGACAATAGACGGGGGTATAGCCTACTATTGTACACTATTCTCCCTATTATAATTCTTTGTACACTAATCTTCCAACATTACAATGGGTTGAAGAAATGAATGTGGCAATTTTCAGAATTAATCTTTCTTTTGCGCGTAAAGGCTCTCCAAATCTGTTTTCTATGATTCATAAATACTTTACTAAACCTAAATAATCTACAAGATCAGAGTCTTTTTAAATCTACCAATTGGTGCTGAAACAGAGTCGAATTTGCATATATTTAGATTGCTTTCTTTCATTGATCCCTAATATTCAGAACCTGTTCTCTCGATATATTCTAGTGATTCTGTTGACAAAATTCAAACTAAAAAGGTACACTGTATTTAAAGGGATGGCTTAAGATACTGAAAACCCTATTGTATGAAAACTCCACGAGAAAATCTTTTGGCCAACAAGTGTGAGGGTTTTCAGTTGTTTAATAACATGTATTCAGAGAACGCAAGGTAGCACCTGCAGAGCACGTAACGCAAATTAATAAGGTAAGTCTAAAAGGTGTACATTTCCCAAGACTGAATCGGACCCATATTGCACCCATTGAACGGAAATACTTTCTGCAATAATTTTGGGAGGATTTATTTCTTGACTCACTCGCTCCAGCGTTTGATGATTCCTGTGTTCTTCTTTTTCAGAGTATTTGAGGCTGACTCCGACAGCGGCTCGATCTCACACGACTGACTGTAGCTGTGGAAAGCACACGGTGAAGAGTATGTGTGTGTTCCTGTCTTTTCAAGTGTCTAGTCCTCCCCTTCCCTCTCTTCCACTGTCCGTCTCATAATCCTCTCCTCTCTCCCACCCTTCCATTCTAATACATACTGTTTGTCACACCCACCATAATCTATTTCTGGTGTTTTTAACAGAATATATTAGAGAATATTTCTAACAGAATACTCTCTGTTCCTTCTCTTACCTCTCGGCCTCAGTGAGTTTGTCCACACCGGAGAACCAATGTCGGAAACGCTTGTTGCGGGTGAAGTTATAATTGTTGCAGGCCAGCTGCAGAAGCTTGATCTGGGCGATCACCTCAAACTCCTACAAGACCAGAGGAAATATAAGGGTAAGTATGCAGTGTTCATCTTCATCATCATCGCACATGAAATACATGTTGCATTTCTTACCTTCCTCCTCTTCTCAAAATGTATCAGCCCTCCCTGTAAGCAAGAAAATATGTTCTTTAGAACAGAAATTGTTGAAGAAGGTGTGTGTTCGTGCGTGCATGCGTGCGTGCGACTCTCACGTCCAGGTAGTCCTTCATGGCAGTATCCATCATGACTAGGTCTGTCAGGAAAGTACCCAGGTAGGGAATGGTCCCCTGCATCACACTCTGAAATATACACACACAGGCAGACAGAGACTGGGGTTAGTGTGTGTGTGTGTGTGTGTGTGTGTGTGTGTGTGTGTGTGTGTGTGTGTGTGTGTGTGTGTGTGTGTGTGTGTGTGTGTGTGTGTGTGTGTGTGTGTGTGTGTGTGTGTGTGTGTGTGTATGACTTTGCTAGTGATGAAATAATGCATTACAGACTTTTTCCCCACTGAGGACACATGTAGATGAAAAAAATAATATATATTTCTTCATCTCCCTCTGCGTACAATGATTAGGTTAAAAACCTCTTAACGCTAGGGGTCAGATTATTATATATTTTTTTAAATAACGTTCCCAAGGTAAACGGACTATTTCTCAGGTGCAGATCGTAGAATATGCATATAATTTACAGATTAGGATAGAAAACACTCCAAAGTTTCCAAAACTGTCAAAATATTGTCTGTGAGTATAACAAAACTGATTCTGCAGGCGAAAACCTGAGGAAATCTAACCCGGAAGTGATTATTTTTATTTTATTTTATCTGTGTTTCCTGGCCCGTCTTTCTTCCACTTAAAGGGGTATCAACCAGATTCCTTTTCCAATGGCTTCCTCAGGCTGTGACCAGGCTTTAGACATAGTTTCAGGCTTTTATTTTGAAAAATTAGCGAGATTTTTCAAAAGTAGTCAGGTGTCCTCTGATTAGTTCCTGCGCGCGAGAGGGGTAGCTCTCCATTTTCCTTTTCCTCTCTTATTGAATAGGTGTCACGTTCTGACCATAGTTCTTTTGTGTTTTCTTTGTTTTAGTGTTGGTCAGGACGTGAGCTGAGTGGGCATTCTATGTTATGTGTCTAGTTTTCCCGTTTCTGTGGTTGGCCTGATATGGATCTCAATCAGAGGCAGGTGTTAGTCATTGTCTCTGATTGGGAACCATATTTAGGTAGCCTGTTTTGTGTTGGGTTTTGTGGGTGGTTGTCTTCATGTCTTCGTGTGTCTGCACCAGACTGAACTGTTTCGGTTTTTCACATTTGTTGTTTTGTATTTTGTAGTGTTCACGTTTATCGTCTTTATTAAACATGTTGAACACTAACCACGCTGTGCTTTGGTCCTCTCCTTCGTCCACAGAAGAAAGCCGTTACAATAGGTTACGGTCTGGTTGAAATATTATCGATTATGTTTGTTAAAAACAACCTGAGGATTGATTTCAAAAAACATTTGACATGTTTCTACGACCATTACGGATACTTTTGGGAATTTTCGTCGAACGGAACGAGGCGTTGGTTTTCTGAACATAACGCGCAACCCAAATGGCGTTTTTTTTGTTATAAAAGTGATATTTATCGAACAAAAATAACATTTGTTGTGTAACTGGGAGTCTCGTGAGTGCAAACATCCAAAGATTATCAAAGGTAAGCGATTAATTTGATTGCTTTTCTGACTTTCGTGACCATGCTAATTTGGGGCTAGCTGTTGTAGCATTGATTGATACACTCACAAAAGCTTTGATTGCTTTCGCTGCAAAGCATATTTTCAAAATCTGACACGATAGGTGGATTAACAACAAGCTAAACTGTGTTTTGGTATATTTCACTTGTGATTGCATGATTATAAATATTTTTAGTAATATTTTGCGCCCTGCAATTCAGCGGTTGTTTAGGAAAATGATCCCGTAAAAAGGGATCCGTAGCGCAGAGAAGTTAATGAACTATCTCCAGTTGGCTATTGTTCCCAGTTTAATAATTGCACAACTGATCATATGACTACACTGTAATTACAGTCAAATTAAACTGTAAAGTTGCATATCACTACTACAGTCGTGGTCAAAAGTTTTGAGAATGACACAAATATGAATTTTCACAAAATCTGCTGCCTCAGTTTGTATGATGGCAATTTGCATATACTCCAGAATGTTATGAAGAGTGATCAGATGAATTGCAATTCATTGCAAAGTCCCTCTTGCCATGCAAAAGGACCAGCTGACATCATGTCAGTGATTCTCTCGTTAACACAGGTGTGAGTGTTGACGAGGACAAGGCTGGCGATCACGCTGTCATGCTGATTGAGTTTGAATAACAGACTGGAAGCTTCAAAAGGAGGGTGGTGCTTGGAATCATTGTTCTTCCTCTGTCAATCATGGTTACCTGCAAGGAAACACGTGTCGTCATCATTGCTTTGCACAAAAAGGGCTTCACAGGCAAGGATATTGCTGCCAGTAAGATTGCACCTAAATCAACAATTTATCGGATCCTCAAGAACTTCAAGGAGAGCGGTTCAATTGTTGTGAAGAAGGCTTCAGGGAGCCCAAGAAAGTCCAGCAAGCGCCAGGACCGTCTCCTAAAGTTGATTGGGCTGCGGGATCGGGGCACCACCAGTACAGCGCTTGCTCAGGAATGGCAGTAGGCAGGTGTGAGTGCATCTGCACGCACAGTGAGGCGAAGACATTTGGAGGATGGCCTGGTGTCAAGAAGGGCAGCAAAGAAGCCACTTCTCTCCAGGAAAAACATCAGGGACAGACTGATATTCTGTAAAAGGTACAGGGAATGGACTGCTGAGGACTGGGGTAAAGTCATTTTCTCCGATGAATCCCCTTTCCGATTGTTTGGGGCATCCGGAAAAAAGCTTGTCCGGAGAAGACAAGGTGAGCGCTACCATCAGTCTTGTGTCATGCCAACAGTAAAGCATCCTGAGACCATTCATGTGTGGGGTTGCTTCTCAGCCAAGAGAGTGGGCTCACTCACAATTTTGTCTAAGAACACAGCCATGAATAAAGAATGGTACCAACACATCCTCAGAGAGCAACTTCTCCCAACCATCCAGGAACAGTTTGGTGAGGAACAATGCCTTTTCCAGCATGATGGAGCACCTTGCCATAAGGCAAAAGTGATAGCTAAGTGGCTCGGGGAACAAAACATCGAACTCCCCAGACCTTAATCCCATTGAGAACTTTTGGTCAATCCTCAAGAGGCAGGTGGACAAACAAAAACCCACAAATTCTGACAAACTCCAAGCATTGATTATGTAAGAATGGGCTGCCATCAGTCAGGATGGTGCCCAGAAGTTAATTGACAACATGCCAGGGGGGATTGCAGAGGTCTTGAAAAAGAAGGGTCAACACTGCAAATATTGACTCTTTGCATCAACTTCAAGTAATTGTCAATAAAAGCCTTTGACACTTATGAAATGCTTGTAATTATACTTCAGTATTCCATAGTAACATCTGACAAAAATATCTAAAGACACTGAAGCAGCAAACTTTGTGGAAATTAATATTTGTGTCATTCTCAAAACTTTTGGCCACGACTGTAGATTGAGCTGTGAGCCTTTTGCGAGTAAGAGTGATTCCATAAATTACCACTAGAGAGTCGTGTCTCCCTTCTATCCACCACAGAGAGAGAGCAAATAACTATGAACCCCTTCATTTTGAAAAGAAAAATACTGCTCCTCTAAGCTATCTACATTAGATGCATCCATGACAGTCATTTGCTACAAAGTGGGCCAATTTCAAAGACAGTGATTTTAAAGTGGAGAAGACAAGTGAGAGTGAAAGGGCAAGAGGAGAGCGTTTTGTTTGTGTATATGTGTTTGTCTATGAATGACTATGCACACCTGTGTGTTTGTGTGATAGTACGCTGTGTGTGTGTGTGTGTGTGTGTGTGTGTGTGTGTGTGTGTGTGTGTGTGTGTGTGTGTGTGTGTGTGTGTGTGTGTGTGTGTGTGTGTGTGTGTGTGTGTGTGTGTGTGTGTGTGTGTGTGTGTGTGCGTGTTAAAGTGAATGCATCAGCAGAGTTCAGTGAGGACAGAGAGAGGGGCTGCTTGTTTTCTGTTCGATGGCTCTTACCCGCTGGAGCGCTAATTGACAAAACCCAATTACTCACGCCAGTCTTATCTATAGGGCCAAGATGGGAGTGCTTTCATTACATCTGGCACCTCCTTCTCTCTTTCCCTATCTGTCTCTTGAAACAGACAGTTGAAGTCGGAAGTTGACATACACCTTAGCCAAATACATTTAAACTCAGCTTTTCACAATTCCTGACATTTAATCCTAGTAAAAATTCCCTGTCTTAGGTCAGTTAGGATCACCAGTTCATTTTAAGAATGTGAAATGTCAGAATAATAGTAGAAAGAATGATTTATTTCAGCTTTTATTTCTTTCATCACATTCCCAGTGGGTCAGAAGTTTACATACACTCATTTGGTAGCATTGCCTTTAAATTGTTTAACTTGGGTCAAACGTTTCTGGTAGCCTTCCACAAGCTTGAATTTTGGCCCATTCCTCCTGACAGAGCTGGTGTATCCGAGTCAGGTTTCTAGGCCTCCTTGCTCGCACAAGTTTTTCAGTTCTGCCCACAAATTTTCTATAGGATTGAGGTCAGGGCTTTGTAATGGCCACTCCAATACCTTGACTTTGTTGTCCTAAAGCCATTTTGCCACAACTTTGGAATTATGCTTGGGGTCATTGTCCATTTGGAAGTCCCATTTGCAACCAAGCTTTAACATCCTGACTGATGTCTTGAGATGTTGCTCAATATATCCACATCATTTTATTTCCTCATGCAGGAGTCCCTCCTGCAGCAAAGCACCCCCACAACATGATTCTGCCACCCCCGTGCTTCACGGTTGGGATGGTGTTCTTCGGCTTGCAAGCCTCCCCCTTTTTCCTCCAAACATAACGATGGTCATTATGGCCAAAAAGTTATATTTTTGTAAATTTCTCCAAAAAGTACAATCTTTGTCCCCATGTGCAGTTGCAAACCATAGTCTGGCTTTTTTATGGCGGTTTTGGAGCAGTGGCTTCTTCCTTGCTGAGCGGCCTTTCATGTTATGTCGATATAGGACTCGTTTTACTGTGGATATAGATACTTTTGTACACGTTTCCTCCAGCATCTTCACGAGGTCCTTTACTGTTGTTCTGGGATTGATTTGCACCAAAGTATGTTCATCTCCAGGAAACAGAACGCGTCTCCTTCCTGAGCGGTATGACGGCTGCGTGGTCCCATGGTGTTTATACTTGCGTACTATTGTTTGTTACCGATGAACGTGGTACCTTCAGGCGTTTGGAAATTTCTCCCAAGGACGAACCAGACTTGTGGAGGTCTACAATCTTTTTTCTGAGGTCTTGGCTGATTTCTTTTGATTTCCCCATGATGTCACGCAATGAGGCACTGATTTTGAAGGTAAGCCTTGAAATACATACACCTCCAATTTTTTATTTTACCTTTATTTAACTAGGCAAGTCAGTTAAGAACAAATTCTTATTTTCAATGACGGCCTAGGAACAGTGGGTTAACTGCCTGTTCAGGGGCAGAACGACAGACTTGTATCGTGTCAGCTCGGGGATTCGAACTTGCAACCTTTCGGTTACTAGTCCAACGCTCTAACCACTAGGCTACCGTGCTGCCGCAATTGACTCAAATGATGTCAATTAGCCTATCAGAAGCTTCTAAAGCCATGACATAATTTTCTGGAATTTTCCAAGCTGTTGAAAGGCACAGTCAACTTAGTGTATGTAAACTTCTGACCTACCGGAATTGTGATACAGTGAGTTATAAGTGAAATATTCTGTCTGTAAATAATTGTTGGAAAAATGACTTGTGTCATGCAAAGTAAATGTCCCAACCGACTTGCCAAAACTATAGTTTGTTAACAAGAAATTTGTGGAGTGGTTGAAAAACGAGTTTGAATGACTCCAACCTAAGTGTATGTAAACTTCCGACTTCAACTGTATATCTCTCTCTCTCTCTCTCTCCCTTCTCTCTTTCCCTGTATTTCTCTCTTTCCATCTCTGTCTTCTCTTTCTTTTCCCTCTATATCCCTCTCTCTCTCTTCATCTCTCTGACTGTCACGCTTTCACTTTCATTTTTTGAGCTCCCCTTTACTCTCTTCTCCTGCCCTCTTCTCTCTTTAAATCTGTCTGCCAGGTCATTTAATTTCTCTCTTCGCTCCCTCCCTGCTTTTCATGTCATCCTCCATTTCTCTAAAGCCACTTTTTCTATCTTCCTCATCAATCTTTTTAGTCCTTTATCTCGCTCTCTCTCTCTGTCCAGTCCATCTCCCCCTCCTTTGTTGCATTCCCTCTATCTTAATGTCCTTACCAGGTCTCGGGGTTGCTGCTGTCTCTTCTGGGCTCGTTTGGGGTTTATTTCCAGGGTGGCAAATTTCGACGTGCCCTCCTAGACAGAGAGAAGAACCGACAACAAAAACACAGTGAGATCAAATGCCTAAGCCCCTATTTCAGCGATCAAATAACACCGGGCTGTTTTTGTTTGGTTAAACATGGTTAATTAAATGGGAGAATACACACTTTTTCCTGGAATGCGTCCTGTCCTTTAACAAGCTATGAAATGGTAAACATACAGACTCCCACATTCTACTTCAGAGGAACAGGCAGAGTAGGGATATCCCCAACTGGCACAGCCTACCACCATGCTATGATGTCACTGAGGGGTTCCCCACCCCCCAATAACACACCTACCCATCCTTAATACACGCATAACGGCTACATCTAGATGCCCTGACATCTGTGTGTGTGTGTGCTTTGGAATTTGGGGAATGTTAGGGTTTGAGATCTATGTGTACGTAAGCGGGCTTAGTTACTATCCCTCCAAACAAACACACCCCCTCGTCCAAGTAAAGACCAACCACCCATGACCTGCCCTTTATATCGTTCTGTTCTATTCTGTTCTGTAACATAACAGTTGATAATGGATTAGCTAAATGAATCATGTTCCCAAGTGCACAAAGCGCTATACATTGTTAGGTAAGAACTCTTCTCATAGGGACGATGACCAGACTTTTCACCAAGATATTGCATTAAGATAGGAAACTCCTGACGACAGAATTCCATACTTTGTTTTTTAATTTGATGGTGGAGAAATTGTATTGCTGTCCATTCAACTACCTGAATAAAGTCTTGTTTTTATGCGTCACAAATTAATTTCAGAATGCCCTTTTTGGGCACCAAACGCTTCACACGTCACACGGCCTATTAGTTACCCTATTCTGCTACTTACTGCAGGGTAGTGTGTCAGCCACACCCTGTCATCTGATCGTGAGTG
Source organism: Salvelinus alpinus (assembly GCF_045679555.1). NCBI lineage: Eukaryota > Metazoa > Chordata > Actinopteri > Salmoniformes > Salmonidae > Salvelinus > Salvelinus alpinus. Next base: position 1,530,666 of record NC_092109.1, read on the forward strand.
ATGACACCATCAGTGTGTGTGTAGGAGTAGTCCTAGAGGGGTGTGACCCCACACAAAGGAAATCATATCACTCAACTGTCTAAAAGTTGACTCCATCATAGCCTACTGTGATCAGAGCAGTGTGTGTGTGTGTGTGTGTGTGTGTGTGTGTGTGTGTGTGTGTGTGTGTGTGTGTGTGTGTGTGTGTGTGTGTGTGTGTGTGTGTGTGTGTGTGTGTGTGTGTGTGTAACATATTTATTAATGCTTTTTTGATTCTGCCCCCCAAATACATAATGCATGCCCGCACACACATACAAGTGCGCCAGGGTTTCTGTTAGGAAAATGTGGCACCGGACAACGTGACCGGGAAGATTTTAATTTACCGGCCATTTGAAAAAAAGAAAATGACCCATATGCATTGGGTGCATAACCCACGGTGCTCAGAATGACAGAGATCACATTTAGATTATGGTAATGCATCTTAACAGGATGTTAAGGTAATGCATCTCAACAACTCATGCAATGAAGCAGCCAATAAAAGGTCATTTTCAAACCTTTGCCATAAGGCGATTCGCGGGAAAACACCAATCTAAACAGCGCACCTGGGAAAACACCATTCTAAACAGAACACCTGGGAAAATACCATTCTAAACAGAACACCTGGGAAAACACCATTCTAAACAGCGCACCTGGGAACACCATTCTAAACAGCGCACCTGGGAAAACACCATTCTAAACAGAGCACCTGGGGAAAACACCATTCTAAACAGAGTACCTGGGGAAAACACCATTCTAAACAGAGCACCTGGGAAAACACCATTCTAAACAGCGCACCTCGGAAAACACCATTCTAAACAGCGCACCTGGGAAAACACCATTCTAAACAGCGCACCTGGGAAAACACCATTCTAAACAGCGCACCTGGGAAAACACCATTCTAAACAACGCACCTGGGAAAATACCATTCTAAACAGAACACCTGGGAAAATACCATTCTAAACAGAACACTTGGGAAAATACCATTCTAAACAGAACACCTGGGAAAACACCATTCTAAACAGCGCATCTGGGAAAACACCATTCTAAACAGAACACCTGGGAAAACACCATTCTAAACAGTGCATATGGGAAAACACCATTCTAAACAGCTCACCTGGGAAAACACCATTATAAACAGCGCACCTGGTAAAACACCATTCTAAACAGCGCACCTGGGAAAACACCATTCTGAACAGAACACCTGGGAAAACACCATTCTAAACAGCGCGGTTCCATAAGTGAAAGAGATAAAAAAAATCTCTGTTATAAACTTAGAAAGAGGTAATATGACTGGGATTGTTCCTTTGGCTTCTGGACAACAAAATAAATATGAAAACCAATAGAACAGGAGAGAAATATCATAGCGGTGTGTCCAATAAGGAAGTAAATGGAAATAAATTAGCCAAAATTATATAATTACTCCTGACTATACATAGAATCGTGTCTATAAATAAAATCATTCAAAATACTTCACCAGAAAGCATTACTTAGCCACAGAAGAATAGAGGATCAATCGCTTCTTTTAAAAAATTTGCTGTGGATTGTTTCAAATCACAAGCTCGTAGGCCTATGTCTATTTGGGAAGCCCACAATTTGGGCAGCCCACGTGACAATAGGCCTAGCTGATTATTGACTTTCGGCTATCAGTGAAAAGCATCTTTAAAATATGTGTGAAGATAATGTGTCTTGAGAGACAAGAAGAGGGGGAGGGGTGTGTGGCGATATAGGCGAGTCGTTCTCCAGAAGGGCTCAGCTGTCTCCCTCCAATTCTTGCGCATTCATTGTTTCATTTTGTGAATTGTTTGCCCTTTGATTTTAAAAAATCTATCCCCCATTACACATGTCAACAGTAGTAAATGTACCGTTTATCCTGATCATTTGGTTACATTCATTTATGTTAATGCATGTATTAATTACAGTCATTTGCCATTCTCATTCTTGAAGTGGAAACGTTTTTTGGAGAGTTCACAAGCTGCTACACTTGTGAGAAGTTTTGGTTGATTTCATAACAATAATTTACGAGATTTGTAATTTGTTCATTTGCCTTTTGTTTGGAGCGCCCCACGTGGGCAATGAGCATGTGTCTGGTTTCTCTGTTATGATAATGTTGAGGAAGTGCGCGCCTGAGCACGTATAGAAACAGTTTTCAACAGGCGATTGCATTTGAAATCGTTGGGCAATGAATGGGCTTATAAAAGCACGTTTTACTCCAGCATCAACCACCTGAGGACCTGCAGGAGAAATCCGGCTCAAAATAGGCTCTGTATGCTCAATATAGTCTCTGTAGACCACCAAGTGCTAACAGTCAGTATCTGGATAACATGTGTGAAATGCTTGATAATGTATGTGATATCAATAGAGGTATATATATAGACGCATTTAAATATTGACTGGCTTTCATCATGTTGCCCACTCAAGAGAAAGCTTCAAACTGTACCTAGTCCCTGCAACCTGGTTCAGGTTATCAATCAACCTACCAGGGTAGTTATAAATAGCACAGGAATGAAATCATCGACATGTATTGATCACATCTTTACTAATGCTGCAGAAATTTGTTTGAAAGCAGTATCCAAATCCATCGGATGTAGTAGCCACATCTAGGAAAACCAAAGTTCCAAAGGCTGGGCCTAATACAGTGTATAAGAGGTCATACAATACGTTTTGTAGCGATTCCTATGTTGTTGATGTAAATAATATTTGTTGGTACATGGTGTGTAATGAGGAGCAACCAGACGCTTCACTTTACACATTTATGAAATTGCTTATTCCAGTTACTAATAAGCATGCACCCATAAAAAAAATGACTGTAAACTGGATTGATGAGTAATTGAGCAATTGTATGGTTGAGAGGGATGAGGGAAAATAAATGGCAAATAGGTCTGGCTGTACAACAGATTTGAAAACGTACTGAAAATGAAAAAATTATATCACTGAAAAAAAGAAGAAGAAACTAAACTATGAAACAAAGATAAAGGACATAAAGAATGATAGTAAAAAGCTTTGGAGCACCTTAAATGAAATTTGTGGCAAAAAGGCAAACTCCGCTCCATCATTCATTGAATCAGATGGCTCATTCCTCACAAAACCCACTGATATTGCCAACTATTTAAATTATTGTTTAATTGGCAAGATTAGCAAACTTAGGCATGACATGCCAGCAACAAATGCTGACACTACACATCCAAGTATATCTGACCAAATTATGAAAGACAAGAACTGTAAGAGGTTAAAAAATGATAGTTGTCTGTCAACAATGACAGGCACCGGGGTCTGACAACTTGGATGGAAACTTACTGAGGATAATAGTGGACGATATTGCTACACCTATTTGCCATATATTCAATTTAAGCCTACTAGAAAGTGTGTGCCCTCAGGCCTGGAGGGAAGCAAAAGTTATTCCCCTACCTAAGGATAGTAGGCCCTCATTGTAAATAAGAATTTGTTCTTAACTGACTTGCCTAGTTAAATAAGGGTTACATAAATAAATAAAATAGTAAAGCCCTCTTTAATGGCTCAAATAGCTGACCAATCAGCCTGTTACAAACGCTTTGTAAACTTTTGGAAAAAATTGTGTTGGACCACATGTAAGGCTATTTTACAGTAAACAAATTGACAACAGACTTTCAGCACGCTTATAGGGAAGGACATTCAACAAGCACTGACACAAATTACTGATGATTGGCTGAGAGAAATCGATGATAAAAAGATTGTTGGGGCTGTTTTGTTAGACTTCAGTGTGGGTGTTCAGTGTTGACATTATCGAGCATAGTCTGTTGCTGGAAAAACGTATGTGTTATGGCTTTACACCCCCTGGTATATTGTGGATAAAGTGTTACCTGTCTAACAGAACACAGAGGGTGTTCTTTAATGGAAGCCTCTCCAACAAAATCCAGGTAGAATCAGGAATTCCCCAGGGCAGCTGTCTAGGCCCCTTACTTTTTAAAATCTTTACTAATGACATGCCACTAGCTTTGAGTAAAGCCAGTGTGTCTATGTATGCCGATGACACAACACTATACACGTCAGCTACCATAGTGACTGAAATGACTGCAACACTTAAAGAGCTGCAGTTAGTGACCGAATGGGTGGCAAGGAATAAGTTAGTCCTAAATATTTAAAAAACGAAAAGCATTGTATTTTGGACAAATCATTCACTAAACCCTAAACCTAAACTAAATCTTGCAATGAATAACATGGTAATTGTAACGATGTGCGCTGAGAGTCGGGAAGCAAGCTCAGAGAGTGAGTGTTTTAATAAATAAAACACAACATAATACAAAATAAGAAACACGAACAACGCACAGACATGACACAGGAACAGAAACAATAACGCCTGGGGAAGGAACCAAAGGGAGTGACATATATAGGGAGGGTAATCAGGGAAGTGATGGTGTCCAGGTGAGTCTGATGACGCGCAGGTGCGTGTAATGATGGTGACAGGTGTGCGCCATAATGAGCAACCTGGTGACCTAGAGGCCGGAAAGGGAGCACACGTGACAGTGCCCCCTCTCTGACGCACGGCTCCAGCCGCAGGACACCGATCAAAAAGACTATCCCGGGGATCAGGAGCGGACAGGTCACCCCTGTTGATGCGCGGGAACCTGTCACCGGCTGGGGCGCAAGAACTTGACAGACCGGCTGAGGCATGAAAGCCCGACGAGCTGGCTGTAGCAGGGGAGCCTGGCGATCTGTCTGAGGCATGAGAGCCTGTAGCGGCTCCCGGACCCGACATCATTCACACCAGAAAAAAAACACTCCCTGATGCTTCCCTTAGGTGAGGCGTCATTCTGTAACGATGTGCGCTGAGAGTCGGGAAGCAAGTTCAGGGAGTGAGTGTTTTAATAAATAAAACACAACATAATACAAATATAAGAAACACGAACAACGCACATAACTGACACAGGAACAGAAACAATGACGCCTGGGGAAGAAACCAAAGGGAGTGACATATATAGGGAAGGTAATCAGGGAAGTGATGAGTCCAGATGAGTCTGATGACGCGCAGGTGCATGTAACGATGGTGACAGGTGTGCGCCATAACGAGCAGCCTGGTGACCTAGAAGCCGGAGAGGGAGCACACGTGACAGTAATTGAGCAAGGGGAGACTAAACTGCTTGGAGTAACCCTGGATTGTAAACTGTTATGGTCAAAACATATTGATACAACAGTAGCTAGGATGGGGAGAAGTCTGTCCATAATAAAGAGCCAGTCTGCATTCTAAACAGCACTAGCAACGAGGCAGGTCCTACAGGCCCTAGTTCTGTCACACCTTGACTACTGTTTAGTCGTGTGGTCAGGTGTCACAACGAGGGACTTAGGAAAATTGCAATTGTCTCAGAACAGGGCAGCAAGGCTGGCCCTCGGATGTACACAAAGAGCTAACATTAATAATATGCATGTAAATCTCTCCTGGCTCAAAGTGGAGCAGAGATTGACTTCATCACTACTTGTATTTGGGAGAGGTATTGATATGTTGAATGCACCGTGCTGTCTGTTTGAACTATTGGCACACAGCTTGGACACCCATGCATACCCCACAACACATGCCACCAAAGGTCTCTTCACAGTCCCCAAGTCCAGAATAGACTGTGGGAGGTGCACAGTAGTACATAGAGCCATGACTACATGGAACGCTATTCCACATCAAGTAACTGACACAAGCAGTAAAATTAGATTAAAAAACAGATAAAAATACACCTAATGGAACAGCGGGGACACAAACATTGGCACAGACACATGCATTCAAACACACGATAACATACGCACTATACACACGTGCACATAGATTTTGTATTGTAGATATGTAGTAGTAGAGGTGGCCTGAGGGCACAAACTTAATATGTTGTGAAATCTGTTGTGAATCTATTATAATGTTTTTAAAAATGTATAACTGCCTTAATTTTTCTGGACCCCAGGAAGAGTAGCTACCAGCAGCTAATGGGGATCCATAATAAATAGACATTTAAATGCTGTGCGTGTGTGATAGTTGTGTGGGTATTCAACAAAAATCTCCACAGGCCAATTTAATTTGACTAGATTATGCAAATTAACCTACAGACTGATAAGAATGATGGTCAAATGTATTTAAATCGACTAGTAATTCCATCAATAAAAAAGCATTAAATTGCAATGGGATTTTTTTGGCCGGCAACAGGTTTATTTTGGGACTTTTCAAATATATTTTTTGCCCAAAAGCCAGCAACATACAATACCAGTCAAAAGTTTGGACATACCTACTCATTCAGGGTTTTTTCTTCTACGTAGTAGAATAATAGTCCCGTGTGGCTCAGTTGGTAGAGCATGGCGCTTGCAACGCCAGGGTTGTGGGTTCATTCCCCACGGGGGGACCAGGATGAATATGTATGAACTTTCCAATTTGTAAGTCGCTCTGGATAAGAGCGTCTGCTAAATGACTTAAATGTAAATGTAATAGTGAAGACATCAAAACTATGAAATAACACATATGGAATCATGTAGTAACCAAAAAAGTGTTAAACAAATCAAAATAGATTTTATATTTAAGATTCTTCAAAGTAGCCACCCTTTGTCTGGTTGACAGCTTTGCACACTCTTGGCATTCTCTCAACCAGCTTCATGAGGTAGTCACCTGGAATGCATTTCAATTAACAGGTGTGCCTTGTTAAAAGTTCATTTGTGGAATTTCTATCCTTCTTAATGCGTTTGAACCAATCAGTTGTGTTGTGACAAGGTAGGGGTGGTAAACAGAATATAGCCCTATTTGGTAAAATACGAAGTCTATATTATGGCAAGAACAGCTCAAATAAGCAAAGAGAAACGACAGTCCATCATTACTGTAAGACATGAAGATCAGTCAATACAGAACATTTCAAATACTTTGAAAACTTCTTCAAGTGCAGTTGTAAAAACTATCAAGCGCTATGATGAAACTGGCTCTCATGAGGACCGCTACAGGAAAGGAAGACCCAGAGTTACCTCTGCTGCAGAAGATAAGCTCATTACAGTTACCAGCCTCAGAAATTGCAGCATAAATAAATTCTTCACAGAGTTCAAGTAACAGACACATCTCAACATCAACTGTTCAGAGGAGACTGTGTGACTCAGGCATTCATGGTTGAATTGCTACAAAGAAACCACTACTAAATTACACCAATAATAAGAAGAGACTTGTTTGGGCCAAGAAACATGAGCAATGGACATTAGACCGGTGGAAATCTGTCCAAATTTGAGATTTTTGGTTCCAACCGCCGTGTCTTTGTGAGTAGGTGAACAGATGATCTCCGCATGTGTGGTTCCCACCGTGAATCATGGAGGAGGTGGTTTGATGGTGCTTTGCTGGTGACACTGTCTGTGATTTGTTTAGAATTCAAGGCACACTTAACCAGCATGGCTACCACAGCATTCTGCAGCGATACGCCATCCCATCTGGTTTGAGTTTAGTGGGACTATCATTTATTTTTCAACAGGACAATGGCTACCAGGCTGTGTAAGGGCTATTTCACCAAGAAGGAGAGTGATGGAGTGCTACATCAGATGACCTGGCCTCCACAATCACCGACCTCAACCCAATTGAGATTGCTTGAGATGAGTTGGACCGCAGAGTAAAGGAAAAGCAGCCAACACGTGCTCAGCATATGTGGGAACTGCATCAAGACGGTTGGAAAAGCATTCAAGGTGAAGTTGGTTGAGAGAATGCCAAGAGTGTGCAAAGCTGTCATCAAGGCAAAGGGTGGCTACTAAGAATCTCAAATATCTAGATTTGTTTAACACGTCTTTGGTTACTACATGATTCCATATGTGTTATTTCATAGTTTTGATGTCTTCACTATTATTCTACAATGTGGAAAATAGCCAAAATAAAGTAAAAACCCTTGAATGAGTAGGTGTGTCCAAACTTTTTACTGGTACTGTACACACACACATCCTACCTTGATGAGCAGCTCTCTGCTGAGCGAATGGTTATTTTCGTCCGAGAAGATTTCTGACAACTCGTGGAAGATGCGGAAGTTCTCCCTGGACACCTCATCCCATGTCCTCTTCAGCCGGTGGACCGGGTTGCACTGCAGAGCAGAAAGGATGGCCCGCAGCGAAGAAAAGTTCTTCAGGATTCGACACTCCTGAAGGGAAAAAAGACGATGAATATCAAGGAGATATCAATGAACCCAACTAAGCACCAGTGGCATATCAATCCAATGTATTATTAAGGAAAGGGAAGCATCAGAACATTTTTTACTCCAATAAATATTTTGAACATAGCATTATGGGTACTGTAGTTATCATGCTACACAACACACACTGTGCCTCTGCAGGAACTGAAGCCAAGGACACCTCAGAATCTCATGCCAACAACAACAACAACAACCACAACAACAAGAACTCCTGCTAACAACAGCTCCTCACCCTGGCCACTTCGATCCAGCGCTCCACCAGTTTGGCCCGCTGTGTGGGTTTGAGCAAACGCTCGCTCAAGCAGGTGGCGATGACACAGTTGGTGACGCAGTTGAACTGTGTGACAGTGGCACGGATGGTGGGGGCCAGATGCTCCTTGCCCTTCTTGTCCCGCTGCGACCAGATACTCCCCAGACAGTGGTAGGGGACCACCTTCTTAAAGAGCTCCTGTGAGGAAAATGGGGAGTAAGAACTATAAAACAAAATGGTCTCTTGTCGCAACCAGTGAGGTATTTTAGATGAGTTTAACATGTTTTCACTCTCACGGACAGGAGAGAGAGAAAAGAGAGGCAGGCAGATACTTTAGAAGGCTTCAAGGAGGGATGATAAAAGTGTCTGCTGCACTCCAGTCTCCTAACAAAAGTCCGTAGGAAAGCCTTTGGAGTGACATTTGTTTATGAGTGGTAACTCAACAGCAGAGTGGGCCATAAAGCCCTCGGTGTCTTCTGTCTCTCCTCACTTCCTCCGACTCTCCTCACTTCCTGAGATAACTAACACGGCTTATAGTCCTGCATCAGGTCACATACCCACGGTTCCCAGCAGTTGACCCGCAAAAAAATCAACTGGTGGGTGGAATAAAAACATTCTCGAAAACATTTTTAAATCAAGATAATACATTTTTTTACAAACACAGGAGCTTGTTGTGATGAATTGTGTTGCGAAGTCCATTAGGCTAGGTGAGCGGTGAGGCAGACAGCCACGCAGCGAGAGAGTGGAGCGGGGAACTATCCATTATTTGTGTGGTGCTGAAACATTCCTAATTTGTTCACTTGCAGAGCTTATATATTCCCTTCCACCACGCGACAATATGTTGCTAAGCTTATTTTCCCTGACTCCTATCTCACGCGAAAATGTCTAACGTAACAGGGGAAA